>NC_053489.1:122598026-123798026 GCF_905171775.1 Rana temporaria
GATGCTGAACACATCATCTAAAACTGGGAACCATATGAATAAAATATGACATTAAAACTAACTTCTCTCGCTATCATTTCTAAACTAACCCCATTTTTTTCCATCTAACCCCTTGCTTTATTTTAATGGCCTAAATTGTATGATGAAGGCTGCAGTTCAGAGCAGAATAATATTTGAAGGTTACATGTATGCTTGAATGCCAAAAACTCAAAGATGTTCTTTCTTTCATAATCCACTATAATATGGTTACAAGTGCATTGAAATTCATCTTGTTAGAATGGTAGTAATATATCCCACCAGGACTTCTGTTCCTAGTAGCAATTTAAAATAATTATTGTGAGACTTGATGCTAGACATCAGGTTTGTAACAGAATTACAATGAGGGAAGTGTATTAGAGACAAAACATTGCTGGAAGAAAACTTCATAATGGTGCAATTTGAAACCAAGCCTCAATTTTACAGTAATAGATTCTCTTTATGGCGGCACAAAGGAGTAAATGCACTTAGCAAATTTAAATCTATTACTTGCCACACTTTGCGGATTGTGGTGCAAAAAAAAAAAGGAGAGAGAAATGGAAGAATGAAGAGGCATTACCTCTAAGCATGTTCCTTATATAAGCAGGTCCTTCTCTAAAGAGCAGCTCATTATAGTCAAGGAATACAGTGCCCATTACTGAAGGAAATGCTACAGGTGAAACAAGGACATATGCAAAGATTATATACGCTAATCAGAAGCCTGTGAAGCCAAGGCACAGCCACACATTCCATGCCGACAAGGTAAAATGCCAACAACAAATTTTTTTTCCTCCTTAATAACTTAATATAAATTCCAAGTTGATTCCTAAGTTCGAACATATTTAGAAATCATAATGTATTATTATCCTAATATGATTGTTAATAAATTGACAGGTGCTTACCAGAACTAAAAGAACTAGCTAGCAATAAAGCACCACCACCACACAAACAATTATATTTGGGTAGACACTAGTGGTATATTTTCAGAACCTTTATATGTAATCCAATGGAAAAAAAATATCCTGCAGTAGTTTTGTGTCTTTGCCACTCATACAAGGCCAATATGAATGTGTCTCCCATAGTTCAGCTACCTAATTATTTGTCTATTCTATAATATGGAGAATCCATAAAAAAAGAATAAAGCCATCATTTGGTTTATTGTATTTGCAGCGGCAGATCAATGAAACTGGGATTTTATTGGAGATATCACACCACTGAAGTGGCAGAACTGGCTCTGAAAAGTCACTTTGGCAAAATATGTCAGAGGACAATAGGCTACACATCAACAAGCAATTGTTGGTAACATTTTACTTGCAGACTACTGTACTACGTTACTGGTCTGAATGCTTGCAGTGCAATTTCTATTTTTAAAAACTGTAGGCAAAGTGCAACTGGTTTTTCTACATCTCAGGCTTGGACCAGTTTTTACTAGACCCTGTGTCAATTTTCAAGGTTGAAGAGGAGGCAGACAGATTGTGACTGTATTTTATATTATTTGGCAGTAAAGCTCACTATTTTTTCTCATTCTGAGAAAAAACAGTACCAGTGAATTTATTCTTGTGTTTTTTTTTGTTGTACAGGTGTGATCATATCTCTATTTTCTATATTGTAGATGTGATAGTAAATTTGACACCAGAAAGGCTTTTTAGTTTTTCTGATGTAGAACTCACCAATATCTCATGATATAAATTACTCCTATGTTTTGCAATGCACATAATGCCTGGAGCAATGCCCAGATCCATCAAGTCATCTGTTCTGTCCTTGTATCAGTATGTATTTACAGTAGGAAAAAGCTTCACATCTAAACATACCTAGGTTTTAAAACAGGTCACTTCTCTGACTTCCTTGATAGTGGGATTGTATTAACTGGTCTTTTAAGGATGTGATTATTTTCAATACTATTTCTGTAATTTCTTCTAAGAAGCTGTGATGTAGTCTTGTGTATCTTGCTATGAATTTCACCCTCCTAGATTTCTTCACTTGATTGCACCTGAATAATAAACTATATGTTTGTTTTTACTAGTGTATGGTAATGCAGTACATACAACTTTTAATTATATGTCAATTATGTATATTTCTTCAGAGGACCCCACTCTATACCTTTGCAACTTTGCCCCCACACATTACTAGTGGGGTTTTCCCCTTATGGGTGGCCCTGGCAGAGTAATGTAATGTTGGTTTTGAATAAAAAAAAATCCGTATGGTTTGACCTTGTAAGCCCCATACATTAATATAGATCAGTGGTTCTCAACCTTTCTAGCGCCGTGACCCCTTGATAAAATTTCCCAAGTTGTGGGGACCCCTAACAGTAAAATTATTTGCGTGGCAAGACAAGTAATGTGCTCCCCTAACCCAGAGACATTTTGTGCTCCCTGAGTCCCCTCCACTTGAACAGCGTTAAAACCCCTTATGGTACATTTTAGGATGTACCACTCTTTCTCTCTGTTCTCCTTTCTTTCCCTTGTATCTCTCTCTATCCAAACTTCTTTTTTCCCATCCCTCTTTCTAGCCGTCTTTTTTTTCCTCTTCCTCTTTTCCTCTCCCTTCCATGTATTCTCAGTTTGTATTCCTCCTCTTACTGCTTTGGGGGGATGGGATGAGTAGCGGTGATGGTGGGGGGGGGGGGGGGGGATCAGTGGCAATGCTAGGGGGAGTCCTGATCAGCTCTTGATCAGGGTCATCTGCTGGTCTGAAAACTGTAGTGGGAACTTCTAATGGCAACTTGAATCACAGGTAGTGTAACTTACTGTGTTTCTGGGATCACTGTGTCTCCGACTTTGTGGTGTCTCATAGCAGGGATACCTATGCCAAAATCAGGAGTTAGGGTCTCCTCCAGCCCCTCCCACTTCACGTTCCTCATCAGTCACCTGACCTCTACTCCCTGCCCCCCAGCCATGCCATCAACTGAATGGGCAGCTGCAAAAGAGGCTGAGTGGGCAGCCACGGGCTCCAGGAACAGTCCACCTGGGCAGCCACAGGTTCCAAGGACAGCCCTGCTGGGGGGCCACAAAAGGCTGGGAGAGCAATGTGGGCTTCAGGAACAGCCCAGGATTTGGTGACTTCTGGCAAATCATCATTCAACCCCCAGGTTGATAACCACTGATATAGATGGTAATAAGATATTCTGTGATATTAACGTTTGTTCTTGTTTGTAATACTTATAGACATACACCTTGTTGTGGAAAGTTAGTACCAGTAAAAAGTCCAGAGGAGTTTTCTCAAATGTATTCCCACGTCTATGTTTTTATAAAAGTTTGGGATATAGGTACCTACAGGGGTCAAGTCCTGGGGAAAAAAGTGTGGGAACTCCCACCCAAGATCCACTCCACCACCCAAAAAAAAAAACGCTCATATGCATATATATTTCACACCCTTTTACATTACACAGCACCCTGCATCACTGGACCCCCTTTACATTACTTAGTACCCTGCATCACTGGACCCTTTTACACTACACAGCACCCTGTATCACTGGACCCCCTTTACATTACACAGCACCCTGCATCACTGGACCCTTTTACACTACACAGCACCCTGCATCACTGGACCCCCTTTACATTAAACATCACCCTGCATCACTGGACCCGCTTTACATTACTTAGTACCCTGCATCACTGGACCCTTTTACACTACACAGCACCCTGTATCACTGGACCCCCTTTACATTACCCAGCACCCTGCATCACTGGACCCTTTTACACTACACAGCACCCTGCATCACTGGACCCCCTTTACATTAAACATCACCCTGCATCACTGGACCCCCTTTACATTACACAGCACCCTGCATCACTGGACCCCCTTTACATTACACAGCACCCTGCACCTCTGGACACCCTTTACATTACACAGCACCCTGCACCTCTGGACCCCCTTTACATTACACAGCACCCTGTATCACTGGACCCCCTTTACATTACACAGCACCCTGCATCACTGGACCCCCTTTACATTACACAGCACCCTGCATCACTGGACCCTTTTACACTACACAGCACCCTGCATCACTGGACCCCCTTTACATTACACAGCACCCTGCACCTCTGGACCCCCTTTACATTACACAGCACCCTGCATCACTGGACCCCCTTTACATTACACAGCACCCTGCACCTCTGGACCCCCTTTAAATTACACAATACCCTGCATCACTGGACCCCCTTTACATTACACAGCACCCTGCATCACTGGACCCCCTTTACATTACACAGCACAGTTAAAACAGGAGAGAGAGAGAGAGAGAGAGAGAGAGAGAGAGAGAGAACTAGTGTAAAACTTTATAGTAATGTAATAAATAAAAAATAAATAATATTGCACTGAAAACAATGTGGCTATAGGAACAATAAAATACAATCCATGGTAATGCATATAATCATAAAAGTATCCGGTTGGATAATAAGATATAAAAGTTTTAGGACAATACTACTGCAGAGTCCAAGAAGAGAAGGGTTAAAGTCAGACCATCGGCAGACAATAGTCACTTAATAGAACTGTCATGAATCCACATAACTTACCGTAAATGACTTAAATGGGTCAGGAAAAGTGTGGTGTAGTAACTCAAGGGTGTATATAAGAAATATTACTGCGCTACTGAAAGATGTGTGAATAATGTGCCAACTGCTACAAAACACTTAGAAAAGGTATACTATACCTTGTGAAAATAATGGGTATACAAATAGTGCTGAGCTGTTGTAATAAAAAGTCCAATGTGCAAGAATCCCTGGTGGGAGAGAATAGCCAAAAGTTCCAAATCGTATGTGCTATTGCTAGAAAAATGTGGAACAAAATAAAGTGCTATGTGCAAACCTTATTATATTAGTAACTTAACTTGCCAGCAAGTACTATAGCAATGGTAAAGTGCAAATACAGAACAAACAAGTCCTTAATAACACAAATGCTAAATATGATACAAGTGTCAAAAACAACTGTGCAAAGCATGCGTGGCAATCCAACTGATGCAGTACAAAATAACTTATTTCATGATATAGTATATAGCAATCATGCAAAAATGTGAAAGTCCAATGCATATGTGCTGAATGTGGTGACGGTATCTTCTATAATATCCACACTGTGAGATAGTGAATGGGTGGCCCCTTACCTCACTGCTGTGAGGTTACAGCATGTAAAGTGAACCCACTACTGAACCTGTGGATGGGATCAGCTCTCAGAACTTGTCCGGACTGTCACATAGGTGCTCTCTTGCAAGCCCTCTAGCATCCTTTTCAAGAATGCTATGGACAGTTACTAGCATCATCGCCAAAAAGCAGAATAAGGACTAGATAAGTTGCAACTTTGTGATATCCATCTCATTGACATATGCCAATCACTGACACTACCAATAGCTGGGGGAAATAAATTAACTCTATAGTCTACAGTAGCCACTACCATCAGCACCACTTGAAGCTGCTCTGTTACCTAGCCTCTATGTAGCTTGTGCTACCCTACAATAAATCCACTGCATTAAAAAAAATCGAAAAAAGTTATTATATAAATATATAATTTATACACAATGCACAAAATACTTTCAGAGTCTATCAACCATCCATGTTGTTGCTATGCTCACTGACTGCTATTTGTGATAACGTCTTCTCCAACCACAAGAAATAAACATTCTGTTCATTCAAATGTTCCCCTACTGCCAGGGCCCATGACAATTTTCTTTTCAGCGAATCAAAGGTTGGCTATAGTGAAAGAACAGAGAAAACAGTTAGGACTCTCCAATGGAAAATAAATGTCTCTGTATCTGATATACTGTATTTATTGGCATATAACACTCACTTTTTATCCTGAAAATAGAGGGTAAAAAGTGCCTGCATGTTATATGTAGGGTGTTGTGTAAAGTTTTTTTCCTGAAACTTCCCTCTTAAAGTTAGGGTGTGTGTTATACGCCTGTGTGTGTTATATGCCGATAAATACAAATAAATACAGTAATTATATTTCTGCTCTTTCACATGTTTTCAAGCATGAAACTAGGCATAAAACTGGGCTTTTTATCCCCGGCACAGTTATGCCGGCGTAGCTTTTAGAATATACGATACGCCGACGTCGCGCAGAGCGGCGAGCACAGTATTCACAAAGCCCTCGCTCCCAACGTTGCTCCAGCGTAACGTAAAATCCTCGGCATAAGCCCGCCTAATTCAAAGTAGGTGGAAGGTGGGCGTGATCCATTTAAATGAACCGTGACCCCATGCAAATGATGGGCCAAACAAACGGCGTATACGCCGTACCGTGGACGCTTCCCAGTGCGCATGCCCAGAATCACGTCGGAACGAACGCCTAAGATACGTCGAATCACTGAACGTAACCTACGCCCAGCCCTATTCACGTAGTACTACGTAAACTATGTAAAATACGACGGCTGTTTCGTCGTCCATACCTTTGCATTGGATGCGCCTCCTTTAGGTGGAATAACTATACGCCGGACATAAGCCTTACGCAAACTGCGTATATTATGCGCCGGGCGCAACTACGTTCGTGAATCGCCGTATCTTCCTCATTTGCATATTTGCAATGAGGCGGCCAGCGTAAATATGCACTCAAGATACGCCGGCGTAGGAAAGTTACGCCGGTCGGAGGAAGCTTATTTTCAGGCGTATCTAGTTCTATGGGCACGGCGCATAGATACGACGGCGCACATTGACACTTACGCGGCGTATCTGTAGATACGTCGGTGTAAGTGTTGCGTGAATCCAGGCCAGTATGTGTAGACTCTAAACATGCCCCCCCACACCACCACATAGCAGAAAATACAAACAAAATCTGAAAATAATGGGCCAAATCTTCAAAGGAGATACGCAGGCGGAACTGCTGTTCAGCCTGCGTATCCCTGTGGCTATCTTTGGAAACGATCCTCAGAAGGATTTTTCCAAAGATAGTCAGAAGATCCGACATCTGTAATAGACTTACACTGTCGGATCTTAGGATGCAGTACCGCATCCGCCGCTGGGGGCATTTCGAGTCGAAATGCCGCTTTGCGTATGCAAATGAGGACTTAAGCAGATCCACAAAGCTTTTAAGCTTTGTGTTTTCTGCGTAAGTTACGATTTGCACGCGTAAAATTAGGGCTGGTTTTACAATGTGTAAAGTTAGTACACCATGTAAAACCAGACCTTTTTTTCGATCGCCGCGTTTTTTTTAAAATTTAGATTTTTTTTTCCCGGCGCGTATTTTTTTTTTCCCGACGCAACTTTATTGTCCCGTCACGATCCACAAAGCCCGGCGTAAAGTACGTTCGCGCGATGCACGTCGGGAAAAATGACGTCACACGCATGCATGCGCCGAACGTCCGGCGCGGGAGCGCGCCTCATTTGAATAGGAATCGCCCCCTCGAGGAGACGACCGCCTTGCGACGGAGGCACTTAGGTTACACGGCGTGTAATTTCTAGGTAAGTGCTTTGTGGATCGGGCACTTAGGTAGAAATTTAACGCCTGTGTAACTTAACTGCTGAAAGTTAAGTTAGGCAGCGTTTTTGAGAATTTGGCCCAATGTTTTCTGTTATATTACCATCATATTCAATATTTACCCTTTTAACTTACAGAAAGGTGCAAATGTTTCTAAACTGAAAAAGTTTCATCCTTACTTTGCCTATTTCTCTGTCTTACAGAGTGAATATGTTTTATTGGTGTGAGTTTGGAGCCCAATTCACACAACTTAGTGGTGCAGACAATTTTAAATGGTAGGCTCATCTCTAAATGAGAAGGTATGGGTATGACATCTGCTTGTATTGTTACCATTTTGCTTAAAACAAAGTATAGATTCCAATTTCCTCACATACTCTCCTAATCAAACATATTAACTGTGATGTTCACTTTAAATATACACATCAGAGTGTGCAAAATGAACAGATACAATGGCCAAGCTTGTATTTAATTTTAATTAAATTTCATTCTGCAGCTCAATTAATCCACATCTCCAAATGTCAGTAGGACTTAAGCAAATGGAGTGACATCTGCTGTACTGTACACGAACTGTGGAAACTGAATATATGCCGAAAGTTTACAAGTTGCCTCTGTAAATATTAGCTGTCCTGATAGAGTAAGAAAAAATCTACAGAAATTCAAATATAGGAATGTGTTATTGAACACACACACAATTCATGTCTTTTAATTTCCAGCGTATCTTTAAATTTGGAAAGTGTTTATGTCTTCCAGTATAAGGTGCGAAAAAGAAAGAAAAAAAAGATTGTGAAAAATATATGGTATCTGACAATGACTAGAGATACATTAGTTACTGATCCCCAAAATCTGATACAGTACATTTGGGTTTGGGATAGACAGTGCCAAAAACAAAACCTATATTTTACACTTTACCCTAGCAATCAAGCATAAATCCTGGTCTTTCAAATAACACTTTACATGTAACCTAGCAATAACACATAACTCTATCACTCCTCATAACCTTACCTTTAAACATTATATTTCGAATTCCAATTTGACCCTTACCACCAATTAGGTACATTAACTTGAAAACCTAAATTAACCCTTAAAGTTTTAGCCCAATACTTACCCTATCAGGCCAATATTACTGTACTGGTTCCTGCAACTCCTCTACCAATTTGTACAGGTGCTAACAAATAATGCACTAGATGTCAAATGATGAATATGGCTAATGAAGTGTCACAATGACCAGGTTTGTGAAAGTGTGAACTTCTTACACTGATCTCAGATCTATTTATGTGTAGCCTAGTTTTGCTTCATCTGAGCTGATTTCCAGTGATCAAGAGATACAGATGGATCTATTAATGTATAGCATGATTAAATGCTTAAAGTATATCTAAAGCCCAAACTTGTTTCCATTTTGGATAGGGTAGGGAATGGTAAAAACCTATCACATTATTTTGGCCATCTGTATCACATTCAAGACATTTCTCTTAACTTTTGTACACGCAACAGGAGGTAAGGCACATTTCCTCAAGGATAGTTGTGACCAGAGTGAATGTCCCCATTGCAGGAATTAATGACTAATCCTATTCTTGTGGCAGCTCAAGATTTTAGCCCCCCCCCCCCAAATTTTAGTTCCACTTGACATTGGTCGAGTGGAGATATAGAGAGAAATAAAAACTTAAAATATAAGCAGTTCTAATACTTGTACATTATATTTTTTCTCAATATGTTTCATTATTGTTATATGGGGGGGGGGGTAACTTCACAAATAAACATGAGTCATTAGAGTTCATTGATAGATAAGCTCCGCTTATTAATGCTTACATATGTGCTTCACAGCACATATACACTGTGTTTTAACTCACCACCTTTATAGGAAGGTAAACTATAACCATCTGATAAAAGCCTCACAAGAGACAAAGGGTAATGCATTATGTTACAGAAGTCATTGGAAGTCTATAGAGATGTGAAGGCCCTTCTGATTGTCATTTCGGCAACTTAGGTATCTAAGAAGAAAGGTGAGGGAGAGTGAAAAAGAGCAGGATGTAGAAAGAGATAAAGAAGAGTGAGTATAGCATTTTTTGGGGAGTATGAGGTCACAGGGAGGGAAAGATAGCCCTGGGTCAATCCAATGAGTGCTCACAAAGAACATCTTGCCCCTACAATGTAAAAGTATTTATCTGTATATTACTATATAGACTCATGCTATTGCCTTAAAATCATCAGTGTCCACATAGAGAATCCAAATGGCCCAAAAAATCCACATTCTATCTAAAACTATAAAGAAAACGTTGTCTTTAGATATATTTATTTTATATACTATATATAGTTTGAATATACTTGCACCCTCTCTTTCCATGAGAGTCCAAGATTCCTCCATACACAAGGGATCATTTCCACACTGTAATCCTAGCTCCAATTGAAGTTGACCTTTATGTTGCTAGAATTTAGCACCTCTTAGTTTATTTTGTATACTAATTTTACCTTTACAAACATTATACAGTTGCAATAAAAAGTATGTGAACCCCTTTGGAGTGATATGGATTTCTGCACAAATTGGTCATAAAAATGTGATCTGATCTTCATCCAAGTCACAACAATAGACACTCACAGTCTGCTTAAACTAATAACACACAAATAATTAAATGTTTACCATGTCTTTATTGAACACACCATGTAAACATTCACAGTGCAGGTGGAAAAAGTATGTGAACCCCTAGAGCAGAGGTGGGCAAACTACGGCCCGCGGCCATTATCGGCCCGGCGACCTTTAATCCGGCCCCCGAGCGGATCGCTAGAAATCTGAATTTAAAGTCTGAATTTGCAGCCGAAAGAATTGCGGGTGTTAGCCGCACCTCTTTCCTGCCCCCCCGCTGGTGCAGGCCGAAGAAACCCGTGGGTGTTAGCCACGCCTCCTTTCCCACCCCCAGCTGATTCAGCCGAAGAAGCCATTGGAGCTGGCCACGCTTCCCTTTCCCGCCCCCCGCTGACGGCATTCCCAGCCGCCCGTCACCACGTGGAGTGAGTGTCCCCGAATTCAAAAAAGTCCCCCATGACCCGGTCCGACTCCTCACCTCTACACTGTGCACACTGCACAGGCTGCTGTAGGAGACCCGAGACGGCCGAGGACTGCAGCAGAAAAACACTGACAGGACAGAGATTTCATCATCATCATCATCATCATCAGGTACTTGCTTGTGGGATGCTGGCAGCAATTGATGGCACACTGGTGGCACACTGGCAGCAATTGATGGCACACTGGTGGCACACTGGCAGCAATGATGCACACTGGAAGCAATTGATGGCACAATGGCAGCAATTGATGGCACACCTGGGCAGCAAATTGATGGCACACTGGTGGCACACTGGCAGCCATTGATGGCCCACTGGCAGCAATTGATGGCACACTGGCAGCAATTGATGCAACTTGGTGGCACACTGACAGCATTGATGGCACACTGGCAGCAATTGATGGCTACTCTGGCAGCAATTGATGGCACACTGGTTTATGTATGTCTTAGTGATTGATTAACATCACAACTTCATTGATTTGAAATTGATACCCTTATTTTTTGTATGATTTTTGCTTTTGCTCATCACTGCCACACACATGCAGCCATGCATTGCACGTGTGTGGCAGGTAATGAGCAACAAAAACTAAAAATCATACAAAAAAAAAGCTATCAATGAAGTTGTGATGTGAATCAATCACTAAGACAATAAGACATACATAAACCATAATTTATGACACGGCATACATTGTCCCGTTTGGCAGGACTTTATGGGGACAATGTCTGCAGTCTCTGATCCTCTCTAGTATCATGTCTGCAGTCTCTAATCCTCTCTGGTATCATGTGTGCAGTCTCTGATCCTCTCTGTATCATGTCCGCAGGTCTCTGATCCTCTCTGGAATTTTCATAATATGAGTCACAAATAGTGAAAAATGTTCATTGTTTTGGGAAATTTTGTTTAATAAATTAATTTTTTTTTTTCTTGTAAGGCAACCTCACTTTTTCATTGTTTAACTATAACAAGTACTCGTACCAGTTGTCCAACAATGATATTTACTGCTTTTATATAAATAAATACAATTGATTTTATGCAGTATTGAGTTAGCCTTTTGGCCCGGCCCTCCAAAATATTTTTTAGTTTCTCATGTGGCACCATCGAAAAAATAATTGCCCACCCCTGCCCTAGAGTAATGACATCTCCAAGAGCTAATTGGAGTGAGGTGTCAGCCAACTGGAGTCCAATCAATGAGATGATATGGGAGGTGTTGGTTACAGCTGCCCTGCCCTATAAAAAACACACACCAGTTGGGTTTGCTTTTCACAAGAAGCATTGCCTGATGTGGATGATGCCTCGCACAAAAGAGCTCTCAGAAGACCCACAATTAAGAATTGTTGACTTGCATAAAGCTGGAAAGGGTTATAAAAGTATCTACAAAAGCCTTGTTGTTTTATCAGTCCACGGTAAGACAAATTGTCTATAAATGGAGAAAGTTAGCACTGCGGATACTCTCCCTAGGAGTGGCCGTCCTGTAAATATGACTGCAAGAGCACAGCGCAGACTGCTCAATGAGGTGAAGAATCCTAGAGTGTCAGCTAAAGCCTTACAAAAGTCTCTGGCATATGCTAACATCCCAGTTAGCGAATCTACGATATGTAAAACACTAAACAAGATTGGATTTCAGGGAGGATACCACAGAGAAAAGCCACTGCTGTCCAAAAAAAACATTGCTGCACTTTTACAGTTAGCACAAGAGCAACTGGGTCTTCCACAGCAGTACTGGCAAAATATTCTGTGGACAGATGAAACCAAAGTTGAGTTGTTTGGAAAAAAAACACAACACTATGTGTGAGAAAAAGAGGCACAGCACACCAACATCAAAACCTCATCCCAACTTGTGAAGTATGGTGGTGGGGGCATCATGGTTTGGGCTGCTTTGCTGCATTAGGGCCTGGACGGATTGCTATCATCGAAGAAAAATGAATTCCCAAGTTTATCAAGACATTTTGCAGGAGAACCTAAGGCCATCTGTCCACCAGCTGAAGCTCAACAGAAGATGGGTGTTGCAACAGGACAACGACCCAAAGCATAGAAGTAAATCAACAACAGAATGACTTAAACAGAAGAAAATACGCCTTCTGGAGTGGCCCAGTCAGAGTCCTGACCTCAACCCGAGATGCTGTGGCATGATCTCAAGAAAGCGATTCACACCAGACATCCCAAGAATATTGCTGAACTCAAACAGTTATATTAATAGGAATGTTCAAGAAATACTCCTGACCGTTGTGCACGTCTGATCTGCAACTACAGGAAGCATGTGGTTGAAGTTATTGCTGCCAAAGGAGGTTCAACCAGTTATTAAATCCAAGGGTTCACATACTTTTTCCACCTGCACTGTGAATGTTTACATGGTGTGTTCAATAAAATCATGGTAACATTTAATTCTTTGTGTGTTTATTAGTTTAAGCAGACTGTGATTGTCTATTGTTGTGACTTAGATGAAGATCAGATCACATTTTATGACCAATTTGTACAGAAATTTATATCATTCCGAAAGGGTTCACATACTTTTATTGCAACTGTATGTTCAAGCTCTTGAAAGTCATTTTGCACATATTCCCCAAAATATTGTGATTCCAAACTTTAGTTTAAAGATTACTATGATCAAAGGGATAAAATATGGTAAAAATTAGTGATAAGCAGTCTCCTGTTTGCTGGAAAACAGGCCGTGTAGACTCAGGCTGCAACACATATGTAGCCACAAAGGTTCAGTCTGAATTCCATGTTACAGAATCCTCGTCCCCCTTTTTGACCTTCACTTCAATACTCCTGAAGGACCAAATGCTGAATACTTCTTTATCACAATTCTGACTTTTTTTTTATTTTTTTATTCTATAACAGCAACACATTGTAGGCTCATGAGGTCAAAGACCCACAGTAATAACAACAGATCAGAAGTCACCAAAGAGATTCTGAATAATGTGGAGGTAACCTCCTCAACAATTGAAAAGACTCCCAGGCCAGCTGCCTGTCAGAGACCTGAACCCCATGCCTTTCAACAAGGATTTTTTATGTAAATTACCAAGAGAGGATGAACAAAATGCTAGGAAAAGAAAAAATAAGAAAAAGGGGGGGGGGGATAGGAGTATGTGCCAGGATGGGAGGGAACCCAGGCCAATATAGGGAATTGATTCAATAGTAATAGGCCAAGCCATAATGTTCTAGGCAGAACCCTATTGATTATTCAGCTCCTGATAAATGGAAGAATAGAAAAAGATCGACCATGGGTACCACGTTTTACGAAACTTCTCCTACCTGTGGTATAAGCAGGCTGTAAGGCATTCCGTATGTTCAATATAATTGATTTTGAACAACCACAAAGAGATGAAAGAAGTAACAGGTTGTTTCCACAAGTAGGGGTGCAAGCCCTGGCAGCATTTAGCAAATGTACTGTAGGTGAGGATTTGTACCGTGAAAGCAGGACACTATTGAGATGCAGTAAGTAGCTCATAGGGTGATTCCCCAGGTCCACTGATGTGAGCATGAATACCAATTGGCGTACTTGGTCCCAGAAGGGAAAGATTTTTTGGATAATGCCAGAAGATATGCAAATAATGCTGCATACACACGGTCGTTTTTTCGGTATGAAAAAAAAAAAACGTTTTCAGTATGTCCAAAAAACAAAGTTTTTCCAACTTCATCATTAAAAACGATGTTGCCCACACACCATCGTTTTTGAAAAATGATGAACAAAGCGTGGTGACGTACAACACGTATGACGGCACTCTGAAGGGGAAGTTCCATTCGCCTTTGGGCTGCTTTTTAGCTGATTCCTTGTTAGTAAAAGACGATTTGCGTTTTTTTGTCTGTTACAGCGTGATGAATGTGCTTACTCCATTATGAAAGGTAGTTTTACCAGAACGAGCGCTCCCGTCTCATAACTCTCTTCTGGGCATGCGCGGGTTTAAAACGTCGTTTTAGCCCACACACGATCATGTTTTACAACCTGAAAAACGACATTTTAAAAAACGACGTTAAAAAATGCAGCATGTTCAAAAAAAAAAAGGGTCGTTTTTCAGAAGCCGAAAAACGATGTGAAGACCACACACGATGATTTTAAATGACGTTTTTAAAAATGTCGGGTTTTTTTCATGCCGAAAAACAACCGTGTGTATGCGGCATAAGAGCCTACTTCCCAGCCACGTCTTCAGAAACGTTTGGATGTGTGCGGGAAGATCTTGTGCAGAGTGGTCGGAACCCTGTACCAGTAGCAAATAATCTTGTAACCCTGCTCCTAAAACATTTGTTCTATGGCAGATTAAGACAGGACTGCCCACTCCACCTGGGTCAAAGAGAAGGTCAACTGCATACCTTTCTCCCATTTTTGCATGTATGAAGGAACAAAGCAGGCGGAGCAACCAATAATTTATACAATTGGAGAACAGATGGGGAACAAATTATATATTTAGGCACAAGTCTTCAAATAGAGTAGGGTTGCATAGTGTCCCAAATTTGGTGATAGAGGACTTCAGAAAGTGGTAATTCTGGCTTTCTAACATCTTCCTAAAATGAAATGCCCCTTGCCTGGCACAGAGTGCTTTTCACTGACATGAACTGCCTTGACTTTAGCACAGAAGGCTATCAAATTCCCTAAAGAGGTTTCTGTCATACTGCCGATTGTGAATTCTGTCCTGCCACTGTCAAAGTCATAGTCACTGTGCTTATTGTGAACTTAAAGCGGAGTTCCACCCAAAAGTGGAACTTCCGCTTTAAGCACTCCTCCCCCCTTACATGCCACATTTGGCATGTAATTTTTTTGGGGGGAGTGGGGGATTCGGTAGGAGTGGGACTTCCTGTCCCACTTCCTCCTTCTGCCCAGGGACCGCCTCAGCGACTTCTCCTCTCGCCTTAGGTGGCCCCTCCCTCTAGGCGATCTCCTGGGACACGTGACAAGTCCCAGGAGATAGCCTGTCCACTCAGGGAGCGCATCGCCGCTCGCACATGTGCAGTGCGTGCCCGGGCGTGAAGCCAAAAGTTGTCACGGCCGGGTGCCCACAGAGTGAATAGAGGCACCGGCGGAGAGGGGGGGAGAGAAGCGGAGCTCCGGGCGGCCGCATCGCTGGACCGCAGAGCAGGTAAGTGTCTTTATTAAAAGTCAGCAGCTACACTTTTAGTAGCTGCTGACTTTTAATAAACCTAAAAAGGTTGGAACTCCCCTTTAACACCATCAATACTAGTTTTCCCTGATTTTTGATAGGAGTGACACTGCCTAAAATGTTGATCCTCACCTGCACAACAACTGGGGTTGTTATATACCTCCCCACACACACTCACACACACACACTTTCCCTGAGCCATATGGCTGCTATCACTTTGGATACTTTAATGCCTGGCCGTGCCTGCCAGAAATCTGCCATACCACTAAGTTCAGGATTATATATCTGCATTAACTACTGCCAGTCTCCAGGTCAAATAACTGGAATATGGCCACATTTTTGCTGTGCTATTTGTATTTTGTGCATTTTGTTGTAAATTGAAATTACCCATGTAATGGAATTTGCAAGAACTTTGTTTCTGCTTGTGCTCTGTTACCCCACATATGACATCTGTGATTCTGTATATGAGTTAAGCTAAATGTGAAGGTTGGCAGACCCCTTATTCACTCATGATAAATGCCTTTAGGCAGACGTGCCACAAACTGTGAAGCCTGGCAATGTTTCATCTCTACACTAGCAACAGAAAATAATATCAACTCGGAAAAATAACTTGCTTGATTGACTTATAGACTTTTGCCAGCATTACGTAAAAAAAAAAAAAAAAAACCTGAACAAATTTTAATACTTGAAAGTTTTAATTGGAATGAATGTCAAATCAATCTGATCAGCACTGTGGACAGTTCAATATAAATGTAAAACCTAGCTACTGTATTCATGTTATTAACATTTGAAATCTCTGAAATGTATGTATCATATCTTGTAAAGCTCAAATAAGATTATAAAGAAACACTTTTTACATATTTTAAAACTGCCATACAAAAACAACCCACATTTTTTTCTGTTCTGTTGTAAAGGTACACTTTTTTTCATTGAAAATTAAAACAATATCAACCCCCCCCCCCAAAAAAAAAAAAAAAAAACATTTACAGTGCCTTAAAAAGTTTTTGGTTATAACATGACAAAATGTGTAAAATTTCAAGGGTGTACCGGACGCCGTGGCTGGGTCCTGGAAGGACATTATATTTCCCCTCTGTTTGGACTGTGGTCCCTTTAAGGGAACAGAAAGGGTTAACACACCTGTCTAAGGAAGTGGTTTAAAGCAAGACAGGAAGTGGTAGGAGAGTGAAGGAGCATAGTGGAGGCTGTGCATGGTGAATGGTAGACAAGGAAAAGCTGTGAAAAGCTATGAAAAGCTGTGAAAAGCTGTAAAAGCACTTGGCAGTGTCCTGCCTGGAAGCCTGCTACTGGGAAACTTACCTGCCAGGGCTGTTTAACTGCGTTAGCAGTTCTGAGCTCTACAAGTCGGTAAGACTGATTATTTCTTTGTTTTTGCTGCTGTGAAGCCATTTAAGTTTAAAAAAACCTCAGTTTTGATTTAAAAGCCTGTGTCCTGCGATCAAGCTGGTTCCCCGAACTTTACACTGGTGCTCGAATGCGGGCAGGACAGAATAACAGGCATAAGAAGAGAAAAAAAAAAACGTTTTTTTTTTTCTTTTTGCATTGGACTTTATGTTGAACTGACATTTAAAGGGACAGTACATTGGATTTATGTCCTGGGTTAAAGCTGCACAAACATTGAAAGCTGAAGCAATGGAGGAGCTAATTAAACAGCTGACCCTGGCTAACATGCAAGTGCAGACTCGCCATGAGGAAGCTAATTAGCACCACAAAGAGGCGCTGGCTCTGCAGCAAGAAACCACTTGCATGTTGGTGGCCCAGTTAGCAGCCCAGCAAGCAGCCCAGCAAGGGGTTATGCAGGCTCAGGTGACTGCCTTAAAGGAAGCAGTGCAGCAGCTGTCTCAGGTTCAGGAGCAAGCGGCTGTTGCCCCTGGCAACCAGGTGACTGTGAGGGCAAGCCATTTTCTACAGAAATTGTCCCTGAGCGATGATGTAGAGGCATTTCTTGCTATGTTTGAGAGGACAGCTAAGAGAGAAGGGTGGTCTCAGGACCAGTGGGCCAGCCTCATTGCTCCTTTTCTCACTGGAGATCCTCAAAAAGCCTACTTCGACCTGCCACCAGATGATGCTAAAGACTATCAAAAAGCTAAAGGCAGAAATTCTGGCTCGTCTGGGGGTGACCACAGCCGTTCGGGCCCAACGAGTACACCAATGGAAATATCGTCCAGATCGGCCACCCCGGTCTCAATGCATGACCTGGTGCAACTAGTAAAAAAATGGCTGCAGCCGGAGGTGTTGTCTGGCCCCCAAATCGTGGAGCGGGTCATGCTGGACCGATACCTGAGGTCCCTGCCAGATGACCTTCAACGGTGGGTCAGCCATGGAGACCCCAAAACAGCAAACCTCCTTGTTGAGATGGTGGAATGATACACAGTGGTGGAGGACCTGCTCGGACCTAACAAGCGCATAGGGCCCAGTCTGCCACGGCCTGTTCGACCAAATGCTGCCCTTCGAAAGGATGTTCCAAGGAGCCCTGGAACAAACACCCCAGAAGGCCAGGAGTCAATCCCGGTACCTCCTCAGCGTTCTGTTCCTGTTCGGAGAGGAGGGATGTACAATGTTGGCGGTGTCATTCCTGGGGTCATACCCAGGCACACTGCCCACTGCAAGAGGAGCCCATGGAATGCGGGGTTCTTTGGAGGGGGTCTTTTTATGCCCATAAAGTGTGCACCACACACCTCGACCTGGGTGAGGAAAAGTTTGAGTGTGAAGTCCAAGTGAACCACCTCCCTGCCCGGGCTCTGTTGGAAGCATGGTAACCCTTGTTCATCCTAGAGTGATTGGGAAGATCAGTGCGGTAATAAAAACTTTACGGGTGGTGTGCATTCACAGGGACACTAGAGAGTACCCTCTCATCACGGTGTCTATCTCCTCAGCATGTGGCACTGGTACTCGAGAGGTGGGGGTGGTAAAGAACTTGTGCATGATGTTATAATAGGACGAGACTGTTTACAAAACTGTGGGAACAAGGAGAACGGTTCAGAGACTGGGGAGAAACTAGCCCCCCTGTTCCTGCTGCTGAGAGGGATAACCCTGAACTGCCAAATGTTCTTAATGTGGATCCAGATAAGGAAAATGCTAATGAATGGGTCAATGGTGATGAAAGTAGTGTTGATACTATTGAGGATGTCAAGATATGTGTTCCACAGACCTACCAAAACACTAAGGGGGAGGAGCCTTCCCCACTTCAGGTAATGCTGGGGGAAGAGGATGAGGAAGTGGCCTCTACCTCTGCTCTGCCAGATTTGGGTGTTCCCCGGGGGGCATTTGGTACTACTCAGATGCAGGACCCTACTTTGGCTCGTGCACGGGAACAAGTTGTAGTAGTAAATGGGGTTCCCCAAGAGCCAGGTGCGAATGAGAGGTGGCCACACTTTGCAATATATAATGAATTGCTGTATCGGGCTACCAAGGAGAGAGAAAATGTGGTAGAGCAATTGTTGGTACCCCAACAATATAGACGAAAGGTTCTGGACCTGGCCCATGACGATGTGTTAGGGGGACACCTGGGAGTTGAGAAGACAAAGGCACGGACCACCGACCGGTTTTACTGGCCAGGTCTGAAAGCAGAGGTAAAGAGATACTGTACCTCTTGTCCCACCTGTCAGTTGACCGCTCCGGTGACTCATTTTTGGAGCCCTTTGGTCCCTCTGCCCATAATTGAGGTCCCGTTCGAGAGGATAGCCATGGATATAGTGGGTCCCTTGGTAAAGTCAGCTCGAGGTCACTCCTACATATTGGTGATTCTTGACTATGCCACCCGAGATCCTGAGGCGCTACCCCTGCGGAATACCTCCTCAAAGACCATTGCCCGGGAATTATTTTAGTTGTTTACACGGACTGGTTTCCCCAAGGAAATACTCACAGACCAGGGTACCCCGTTTATGTCGATGGTTATGGCCGATGTGTGCAAGCTGTTCCGGATTAAACAGCTGCGCACATCGGTCTACCATCCCCAAACAAACGGGTTGGTGGAACGCTTTAATAAGACCGTTAAGTCTATGCTCAAGAAAGTGGTACAAAGGGATGGGAAAGATTGGGACTGCCTGTTACCAGCTCTCCTGTTTGCTATCCGGGAAGTGCCCCAGGTCTCCACGGGGGTTTCCGCCCTTTGGGTTGGTATATGGGCGGAGACCTCGCTGACTTCTTGACTTTGTTAAAGAGGAATGGGAAAGTGAACCTGTTCAGCATAAGAGTGTCCTGGAATATGTCTCCAAAATGCAGGAAAGGATCCAAACCGTGATGCCACTAGTCAAAGAGCATTTGCAAAAGGCCCAGGAGGCTCAACGACGGGTCTATAACAGGGCTGCTAAAATAAGGCATCACACTTGCCCAAAGTCCAGGCAGTACTGGACTCTCTCTGGAAGGAGGGGTTTACAATAAACCCTAAAAAATGTGCTTTGGGAATGGAGGAGGTGAAATACCTGGGCTATATCGTGGGTAGAGGGGTGGTGAAACCTCAGGTCAGCAAGGTAGAGACTATAAAGAATTGACCCCGCCTCCTCACAAAATAGCAGGTACGTGCATTCCTGGGCATGGTGGGATATTACAGGAGATTCGTACCCAACTTTGCCACATTGGCGGCTCCATTGACCGATCTGACAAAGGGTCGGAAATCGGTCATGGTGGAGTGGAATGTAGATGCTGAGAAGGCTTTTTTGGAGCTCCAGTCAGCACTCTGCCAACACCCTGTCCTGATAGCACCCAATTTTTCAAGAGAGTTTATTGTCCAAACTGATGCTTCCGATGTAGGATTGGGAGCTGTGTTGTCACAGGTTGTTCATGGTGAGGAGCACCCAGTAGTCTTCCTCAGTAGGAAGTTGACTCCAGCAGAGAAAACCTATGCTATAATTGAAAGAGAGTATCTGGCCATTAAGTGGGCTCTGGAGTCCCTCAGATATTACCTCTTGGGGAGGAAGTTTAGGCTGATTTCTGATCATGCCCCTTTAACATGGATGAGGCAGGGTAAAGGGACTAATGCCAGGATTACCCGTTGGTTCCTGGCGCTCCAGAAATTTAAGTTTGTAGTGGAGCATAGGCCCAGGAGACTGCATCAAAACGCAGATGCCCTCTCCTGAGTCCATTGTTTGAGCTCCACTGTTGCCTCCACCACCTTGGCGTTGGGGCACAGGGGGGGGGGATATGTACAGGACGCCGTGGCTTGGTCCTGGAAGGACGTTATATTTCCCCTCTGTTTGGACTGTGGTCCCTTTAAGGGAACAGAAAGGGTTAACACACCTGTCTAAGGAAGTGGTTTAAAGCAAGACAGGAAGTGGTAGGAGAGTGAAGGAGCACAGTGGAGGCTGTGCATGGTGAATGGTGGACAAGGAAAAGCTGTGAAACGCTATGAAAAGCTGTGAAAAGCTGTAAAAGCACTTGGCAGTGTCCTGCCTGGAAGCCTGCTACTGGAAAACATACCTGCCAGGACTGTTTAACTGCGATAGCAGTTCTGAGCTCTACAAGTCGGTGAGACTGATTATTTCTTTTGTTTTTGCTGCTGTGAAGCCATTTAAGTTTAATAAACCTCATTTTCTGATATAAAAGCCTGAGTCCTGCGATCAAGCTGGTTCCCCGAACTTTACAAGGGGTATGAATACTTTGGATCATATTGTAGATTATCTGTGCTTATATGTGTTGGCTGCATTAGTTTTCTATTTTAAGGCTTCTTTTTTCTATTTTTACCTGGTGATCTGGCCAGTAATACACTTCCTGTCTTAGGATGTCTGCACTCTGGATAGAGGAGCTATGGAGACACTTTTGGACAGTAGCATTATTGTCAGTCTGGGGAGAAGGTGTAATAGCAGATTTAGATGGACTCACTAACAAATTAATGTCAAACATCATCTAACATTACATGGTTACGCCATTTTTTTTCTTTTGGGCTTAAAGTGGTTGTAAACGCTCAGGGAGAACTTACACCTACAGGTAAACCTAGATTAAGGCTTACCTGTAGGTGCTTGCAATATTTCCGAGACCTACACGGTCTCTGAGATATGTGCAATTTCCCAGAGCGACGCCTTCAATGGCGCATGAGGCCGCCTTGAAAGGGCACGCTGTGCCGTTTCAAGCCGGGGTCATGGCGTTAAAGGCGGCTCCCACGCGGGAGTGACGTCACGCGTCTCCGGCCAGTCATAGAGCCAGATTTTGCGGCCCCCGGAAGGAAGAGGGGTGAAGAATGGATGCTCGCTGCCATGAAGGGTTTACTTCCTCTTTAAGGTTTTATATAAATGAATAAAAACTGGCCACTGTAAAACACCCCTGTGAGTGATAATGGTTTATCTCAACCCTCTAACTGGCACTTTGGTGGACAACTTTGTTTGTTAAATAAAGTTGAAAAAAACAAAAAAATAAAGGGAACAAAGCCTAAAAATAGAAAACGAATGCAACCACCATATTTAAGAAATAGTAAGTTATACAAAGTGCGTGGGTTAATTTGACATATCTGCATGTTGGTTTTTAATTGTACCATGTTTAGCACACAGACCTAAAAATGTGATAACATACACTGTCTGCTTAGCGCCCAAACCCAATTACACCTTCTGTTCATCTAGGACAGTGTTTCCCAACTCCAGTCCTCAAGGCACACCAACAGGTCATGTTTTCAGGCTTTCCATTATTTTGCACAGGTGATTTGATCAGTTTCACTGCCTTAGTAATTACCACATCCGTTTCATCTGAGGGAAATCCTGAAAACATGACCTGTTGGTGTGCCTTGAGGACTGGAGTTGGGAAACACTGATCTAGGACATGCATTTCCATTCACATAGCATACCTAATATATATATATATATATATATATATATATATATATATATATATATATATATATATATATATATTTTTTTTTTCTTATATTTTAGATGCTCAGAAAGTATTATGGTAGACTGCAAGAATTTCAAAATAAGTTCAGCGTTGGCCTGTCCCAGTAAAAAGATTAAGGTCAATGTGAATACCCTCTCATTAACATACAGTACACAGCAAAAAGTCCAGCTGCTAATTTTTGAAACCTTTGTTAGAACAGATAATGTTCAAATCTAGTTTACAACTGATAATACGATCTAAAAAACACAAATCTCTGTTTGTTCCTCTGTGGAACAGAGATTTCTTCAGAATAACAAAAGGGAAGGTCAACCGAACACCGGACGGAGTGCTCTACAAGAAAAATGCACTTAACAGCTAGCCAGTCTCCCTGTTGAATGATGCTAGTGCTGAGTTACACAGGGTGGCTACATCGCCAATTGATTGTTGGAGCATATATGATCCGGAGCCAGTCCCTTGGATTTTTCCAGTCCCTGAAGCAGTCTTTTTGGGAAGACTAGTTATAAACATCCCTGGGCCTCATAAGACCGCTGCAAATCCGGTCTTTCCTTTTGGTAAGGAGAACACATTCTCACTTATCTGGTGTCCCTTTTTGGTGGAGGATTTCCTATTTTAGTCACATATGACTTTTCACCTATGAAGAATCACTTATGAACTATTTTACACATTTGGATTTTCTTTCATGTTTTACTCTACAATTTCTTTTGTTGTCACATAGTATTTCACCTCATTTGTTTGCAATTGACAATTTCTTTGGTGGTCATAATTTTTATAGCGCTGTACTATCTTGTGTTTTTTAGTTCTTATTTACTACGGTATTTAGTAATTAGTACTGGCTGCTTATTTACATTTTCACATGTTTTTTCAATTTTTTACATTCACGTTAGCGCAGTGTTTTTTTCTGTCTAGGCAGAAAAAAGAGATTTTTAATACAGCTTACCTGTAAAATCTTTTTCTTGGAGTACATCACGGGACACAGAGCGGCATTCATTACTATATGGGTTATATGGAGTACCTTCAGGTGTAGACACTGGCAATCTCAAACAGGAAATGCCCCTCCCTATATAACCCCCTCCCATAGGAGGAGTACCTCAGTTTTGTAGCAAGCAGTATGCCTCCCAAAATGGTCCTCAAAAAAGAGGGGTGGGAGCTCTGTGTCCCGTGATGTACTCCAAGAAAAAGATTTTACAGGTAAGCTGTATTAAAAATCTCTTTTTCTTTATCGTACATCACGGGACACAGAGCGGCATTCATTACTATATGGGATGTCCCAAAGCAATGCTTACAATGAGGGGAGGGAGAACATCTCCAAGACAAAAGGATTTAATTTAGAGATATACTCAAATCATAATAAATCCAACTTAGTTGAGAAAAATAAAATTTTTAAATTTAACTCGAACAAGAGGAGCCCCCGGAATCCGAGGGTCTCAAACTGCAGCCTGCAGCACTGCCTGCCCGAAGGCAGTATCAGTATTCCTTCTTACGTCCAACTTGTAGAATTTTGTAAACGTGTGGACAGAAGACCAGGTTGCCGCCTTGCAAACTTGAGCCATAGAGATCTGGTGGTGTGCTGCCCAGGAGGCGCCCATGGCTCTAGTAGAATGAGCCTTTAATGATACTGGAGGAGGCAACCCTTTCAAGCCGTAGGCCTGAGTGATTAATTGCTTAATCCACCTAGAAATGGTGGACTTTGCAGCTGCCTGCCCCTTCTTGGGCCCATCCGGTAGAATGAACAGCACATCTGTCTTCCAGATCTTCTTTGTAGCTTTAAGATAGGCCTTCATGGCCCTGACAATATCCAAGGTATGCAGCAACCCTTCCTTTCTGGAAGTAGGTTTAGGGAAGAAGGATGGTAATACCAAATCCTGGTTCAAATGAAAACTGGATATGACCTTCGGAAGGAAGGAAGGATGAGGGCGGAGAACGACCCTGTCCTTATGAAAAACAAGATATGGTTCCTTACAGGATAAGGCTGCCAGCTCCGAAACTCTTCTTGCGGAAACTATGGCAACCAAAAATACTAACTTCCTTGTCAGTAGAACCAAAGGAATATCAGCCAACGGCTCAAACGGTTGTTTCTGTAAACTTGACAGAACAAGATTTAAATCCCACGGACAAAGCGGGGATTTAACTGGAGGTCTAATACGTAAGACCCCTTGAAGGAAGGTCTTAACCAGCGAGTGGGTGGCCAGCGGCCGCTGAAACCACACTGACAGAGCAGAAATCTGTCCTTTGATTGTGCTTAATGCCAATCCTTTATCCACTCCTAGCTGGAGAAAACTTAATACTCTATCGATGGTAAATTTGCGAGAAAGCCATCGCTTGGACTCACACCAGCCTACATAGGCCTTCCAGACCCTGTAATAAATCACCCTAGAGACCGGTTTCCTGGCTCTGATTAGGGTAGAGATTACTTTCTGAGACAGACCTCTACCCCTGAGAATCAGGGATTCAGCTTCCAGGCCGTCAATTTAGATGCCGTAAGGCAGGGTGGAGGATCGGACCTTGCGATAGCAGGTCTGGCCGTAGAGGAAGAGTCCAAGGGTCTCCCACTACCATCCTTAAGATTAGTGAGTACCATGCCCTTCTGGGCCATGCTGGAGCTACCAGGATGACTGGTATGTGCTCCACCCGGATCCTGCGCAGCAGGCGGGGTAGTAACTGGAGCGGGGGGAAACGCATAAAGAAGTTTGAACTGATGCCAAGGGCAAACCAACGCATCGGTTCCGCAGGCCATCGGATCCCTTGAGCGGGACATGAACCTGTCTAGTTTCTTGTTGAGTCTCGATGCCATGATATCCACGTCCGGCACTCCCCATCTTTGGCAGAGTGCTTGAAAGACTAGTGGATGCAGAGACCATTCCCCCGGCCATAGAGTCTGGCGGCTTAAGAAGTCCGCCTGAAAGTTGTCCACTCCTGGAATGAATATTGCCGATATGCAGGGCACATGAGCCTCTGCCCATAGAAGAATCAAGCTCACCTCTCTCTGAGCGGCTTGACTCCTGGTTCCCCCTTGGTGATTTATGTATGCCACGGCCGTGGCATTGTCTGATTGAATTCTGACCGGGAACCCCTGCAATTTTGACGTCCAAGCCCTGAGGGCTAGTCGAGCAGCTCTGAGCTCCAAGATGTTGATGGGCAACTGCTTCTCTGGCTTTGCCCAAGTACCTTGGCGAGTGCAACCATCCAAAATTGCTCCCCAGCCCGTCAGGCTGGCGTCTGTGGTCACTATCTTCCAAGCCACTGGGCTGAAAGACCTCCCCTTCAGTAGATTCTGAGGGTCTAACCACCAACACAGACTTTGTCGGACTCTTGATGAGAGCGGCAACGGGATATCCAAGGCCTGTGGCCTTCTGCTCCATGCTGACAGGATGGCTGCCTGTAGGATGCGAGTGTGGCTCTGGGCGTATGGTACCGCCTCGAATGTGGCCACCATCTTGCCTAGTAACCTCATACATAGGCGAATAGTCGGTTCTTTCTTGCTTAGAACCAGTAGGATTAATTCCTTGATGGCTTTTACCTTCCTTAGAGGTAGGAACACTCCTTGTTGTTCTGTGTCTAATCTCATGCCGAGATATTCCAACTGCTTTGTGGGCTGGAAAGCTGACTTTTCTCGATTTAGGACCCAGCCGAACCTCTCGAGGTATTGGACCGTGAGGGCCACTGCTCGCTCCAAGCCGGGAGACGAGTGATCTATGACTAGGAGGTCGTCCAGGTATGGTAGGATCGTGACCCCTTGGATCCTTAGTTTGGCTAGGATTGGGGCTAGGACCTTCGTGAACACCCGGGGGGCCGTAGCCAACCCGAAGGGAAGCGCCACGAATTGGAAGTGACGCGAAGCCACCATGAAGCGTAGATATCTTTGATGTGGCTGATAAATTGGAACATGAAGGTAGGCATCCTTTATGTCTATGGACGCCATGAAGTCGTCCTTCTGGAGTGTGGCAGCTGCTGACCGCACGGATTCCATCCGAAATGAGCGGATCTTTAGATATGCATTTACCATCTTTAGGTCCAAAATTGGCCTGACATCTCCATTGGATTTTGGGATGATGAATAGGTTGGAGTAGAAACCCAGCCCCTGTTCCAGGACTGGTACCTCTACTATTACTTCCTGGGAAAGTAGATGATCTAATGCCGATCTTAATGCGGCTCCCTTTTCCGGATCGTTTGGAATCCTCGACTTCTGGAAATGAGGAGGAGGAAACCTTAGGAAATCTAATTTGTAGCCTGTGGCCACGGAAGACCGTACCCACTCGTCGGGAATGCTGGCTTCCCAAATCTCTGAAAAGAGTCGCAGCCTTCCCCCCACCTTCGTGGGTGGGGGCGCCCCTTCATAAGGTTGGCTTGGGGGCTGGTTTTGCTGGTTTGCGAAACCACTGCCTTTTGCCTCTAACAGCCTGTCCTTGTGATCTGCTGTTGAAGCCGAAGTTTGCTTTTGCAGGAGGCCGTCGATACTGCTTGGCATTAGAGGGCCCCTGCCCAGGGGAATACTGTCGTTTAAACGCAGGTCCCTGAACCTTCTTCTTAGTTGGCAAGAGAGTACTCTTGCCGTTTGAAATGGTCTGAATGTATTTATCTAGGTCTTCTCCGAAGAGTCGTCCTCCATGGAAGGGGAACCCTACCAGGAGCTTCTTGCATGGGGGCTCAGCCTCCCAGCTTTTTAACCATAAGAGTCTTCTCATATGGATAAGGGATAACGATAAACGTGACGCTTGCTGGATAGAATCCTTGATTGCGTCTACCGTAAAACATATGGCCTTAGGGACATCCGAAAATTTTTCTGCCTGCTGGGCCGGAATAAGTTAAGCATCTGCTTAAATTGATCCGATAATGCTTGAGCGACCCCAATCGCAGCCACAGCTGGCTGTACTACTGCCCCTGCAGTAGTGAAGGAGTTCTTAAGTAGTGCTTCCAAGCGCTTATCAACTGGATCCTTGAACACCTGTATGTTTTCTACAGGGCATGTTAACGATCTGTTAACACATGAGATGGCTGCGTCCACTGCAGGAGTAGCCCATCTTTTGGAAAATTTTTCTTCCATAGGATATAGGACAGAGAACCTTTTAGGTGGTAAGAAGATCTTATCTGGCTTGTTCCAATCTTGGAACAAAATTCCCTCTAATAGAGGATGGATCGGAAACACAGCATTGCTTTGAGGCGCCCTCAGTGAGCCCAAAGCTGAAACCGTCGATACCTGGAGATCTGGTACTGGCAAGTTGAATGCCCTATGGACCAAGTCCTATGAATCCACCAGCTCTCCCTCAGGGAGACTGCCCCAGACTCCTGTATCCGGGTCTTCGATCCCTGAACCTACTTGGTCCTTGTCCAAGAGGTCGTCCAATTCCCCTGAGGAAAGGACCTCCTCTTCTGAGGGTCCGCGCTCGGGCGACGGAGGTCTATTCCGCTTACTGCCCCGCATAGCTGCGGCTATCATTTTTCCCATGCTTTTCTGCATCTCTTTTAAAGAGGTGAGTAATACCTCCTCCGTGACCATCTTAGGGTTGGACTGACCCGCGTCAGCTCCAGCCCCAGATCCCGATGGCCCCAAGGCTCCCTGTAGGGAAAACAGCGGCATACCATGGTACAATACCGAGGTACACCTGCTACCTATTGGTATTTGGAACTATAAAAGTTAATTGTCCAAACACCTGTTTGGGGGATAAAAAAATGCTTCCTCTCCCCTAGATGACTTTTTTTTTTTTTTTTTTTTTTTTTTGTTTCAAATCCAGGAAAGAAAAAAAACATTCTGTCCCCCTGAGTAGTATTGCAAAGAAAAACTATGAGATGGAAAAGAAACAGCCTATTTCTAGGCTTGAAAAAACAGTCCTCTGAAGACTGCAATATCCTTTCTGGCCACTGTGTGTCCTCGGCGCCCCGTGCTGCCGCTCTGGTCTTTCTCCTCAGTTCCAAAGTATTGAATGGAACAAACAAACAAGGAAGGGCCGCCCCTTCCTTTAAGCCACTGACCCGCCCTTCCCCCCCAGCCATCTCAAACAGGAAATGCCCCTCCCGACAGGGGGAGGGGGGGGGGATTTTTGGGAGGAAGGGACCTCTCTGTTCCAGCAAACTGCAGCCTGCAGCCTGGAACCATGAGGAGGTCAGCGTTTTGCCTGCTTGCAGGCTCTGAGGAGGAAGACTGAATGGAGCATCGCCTGGAGGCCTGCAGGTAAGCAAAGCTCTCTGACACACACATATATTTTTATATAACACAGGCCTCAATGCTTTTCCAACACTACAAGGGAGGTCACATCTTATGGGGAATAATACATAGAGAGCCATCCTATCTTTATGATATGTGACTAGTTTGCCAGATGCAGTGCATAACTTTAGGCATGTCCCCTGTGACCCCCCAGAAAAAAACCTGCTAAGAACCAAGTTCCGCAAGTTTTCCCCTCACTTACCTGCTCCATGCCGCAGGACTTTGCCAAGCAAGAGGCCCAATCTTCCCCCATCTCCGTGGGGATGTCTAGACCTTCAGGCCCTGGGTTCCTATGAAGGATCCACTGTCCTGGGCCCATATAGCACCCTGGCAACAGAAAACTTTAGGTACGCAAAGGTTTCTAAGTTCTGGGCCCAGGGTCCAGCTCTCTAAAAAGAAAAGCATTATGGGCTATACCCCAAGGGTTTGGGGTCCGGTTACTGACCACTTTAGCGCTGAGGCTTTTTTGGACAGAACCGGTAGCTCACCTAATCCCAAGGATGCGGAGGCAAGCTAAACCATGACTAACACCTAAGACACTGGCGTAAAAACTGAGGTACTCCTCCTATGGGAGGGGGTTATATAGGGAGGGGCATTTCCTGTTTGAGATTGCCAGTGTCTACACCTGAAGGTACTCCATATAACCCATATAGTAATGAATGCCGCTCTGTGTCCCGTGATGTACGATAAAGAAACCCCTTTACATTTTGATAATAAGATCTGCCAGCTTAGTACACACAGGGTTAATTATGGAAAACACAGCTGCCCAGCCCCCTCATAAACAAAAAGCACTAGTAGGATTTCATAGTGCTGGAGCTTCCAGAAAAGGGCATCTAAAAAGGTAAGCAGCACTTTTTTTTTTAAAGGATAAGTTTACCTTTAGTAACATGTTACACCCATATTTTAACAACACAGTAACATGTAACTAAATCACCGGTTGCCACCCCTACCTGATCCTCCATTGTGACAGTGAGCAGGGGATCTTCTCCTTGCACCAGCATGCACAATTTAAATACAGTGCGGGCTCTGCCCACAAGGCCCACATGTTGACATAGTTCTGTGAATGAATGAACTACAATTACTGTTAGCCATTGCAGAAGATGGTTTGTAGTTCTCAATGAACTGCAAGGGCGTTCTCGTAGTTCATTGATCTTCCTGAAATCAAGTAGCTACTTGACCATATCAGAGGTACAACTCTAATGATAATCTTGAGAAGCCTGGCATTGCACCCGCAGTCTCATTGTGGGTGCAATGCTTTACAGTCTCTTAAGAAAAAAAAAAGATGCACATTTTTTTACCTGCAAAAAATGTGCAATTATATATTTATTTTTAAAAATGTGAACTTAGCCTTTAAGTTATGCTAATGATAACACAAATATAAAAAAAAGGCGCAATTCCAACAGTTTATTGGATGCCATATAGCAACTAGAATAAGACCATCCTGCTGTATACTTTACTTAAATAAAAAAGACAACTGAGGCAAGAAGTAAACAAAGCACTTACTGATAACCAAAACACATATTCCTCATCACAGCTCAAGATAAAGAAGTGCTTATTAAAAAAAGTAAATGCCGTAAATTTTAAAGAGTGTTATGTAATACATTACTCTAATACTAAGAGAATTAAACTTGGGATGAGTCTCAACACGAACCTGCATTTTATAACATAACCTTTTGCTAAATGTAGGAGAAATTTGAGCACACTTTGGGCAGCAGTTCCTTAGTTTGTTGTAAGCAAAACAAATCACTCTTGGTATTATAACCTCGGAACGGAAGACAGAAAATTATTGAAAAAAGTTTTTCAGTATTCACATTGATTTGAAGCTTCTCTTCACAGAAGCATTCCTCTCTAATAACCACCCCCAGACCAATTCTGACATTTCTTACATACATGTAAAAATTGGCATTCTTTTTGTTAAGAAAATTACTTAGAACCCCCATACATATTTTTTTTAAGCAGAGGCTCTTGAGAATAAAACAGTTGTTGAATTTTAGTGCACACAAAGAATATAATACCCAAATGTTTGGTAAAATATAAAAAAATATATTATGCCGAGTGAAAGAATATCTAACATGTCACACTTGTGTAAGCCTGTGGAACAGTGACAAACTACGGTACTTAATAGTCTCTATAGGCGATTCTTTAAAGCCTCGTACACACGATCAGTCCATCCGATGAGAACGGTCTGAAGGACCGTTGTCATAGGTTAACCGATGAAGCTGACTGATGGTCTGTCGTGCCTACACACCATCAGTTAAAAAAACGATTGTGTCAGAACGCGGTGACGTAAAACACAACGACGTGCTGAAAAAAACGAAGTTCAGTGCTTCCAAGCATGCATCGACTTGATTCTGAGCATGCGTGGATTTTTAACCGATGGTTGTGCCTACTAACGATCGTTTTTTTTCCCCATCGGTTAGGAATCCATCGGTTAAATTTAAAGCAAGTTGGCTTTTTTTAACCTATGGTTAAATAACCTATGGGGCCCACACACGATCGGTTTGGGCCGATGATAACGGTCCATCAGACCGTCGTCCTCTGGTTAACCTATCGTTTGTACGAGGCCTTAAAGTCTTTACAGGTTACTTGTTTAGAATTACACAGGAGGTCTGGCGCTAGAAATATTGCTCTCACTCTGATGTTTGCAGTGATACCTCATGTTATTGTCTTTGCATATACGTGCAGCCCCTACATACAGTATGCCCCCCTGTCAATCTATGTATTCCCCTCCATTCAACAAAATAATACTTCTAGATGGAAATCTGAGAATCAAGAAAGAAATATGATTACACAATGCATTTCGTGTGTATCCACCCCCACTTCCTCAGGTTCTGTGAAACTATAAAAAACAGTGCACATGAATCAGTTTATTGCTGCATGCATATATTGTCTTGTACATATTTGTTTAGATATCTAGACTGGAGTCATGGGGCCAGGGGACCACCATGTACAACAAACCTCCCTTTAATCATCGTATTGTTTCCCCTGATTGGAAATGAATGATACTAAGTCCTAAATCAAAGTCTGTTTTTAACTGTTTTATAACAATAAAGGCTTGGATTTTTACATTGTAGCATATCGTGGTACTGTTTTGGCGACCTAAGAGCCCTTTCACACTGTGCCGCCCCAGCATCGGCAGTATTTGTGGCACTATTCAGCCGCTAGCGAGGCACTTTTAACCCACTGCCGAAAAAGGGTTAAAACCACCCGCAAACTGCCGATACAGTTGCATTTTGCCAGCGTTACGGCAGCACTGCCTATTGATTTCAATGGGCAGAAGCGCATTAGGTGAGTTCCCCGCTTCCTAATGCGCTCCAAAGAATCTGCTGGCAGGACTTTTTCTGACGCCCTGCCAGAGCACCTCTCCCGCCTATTGAAATCAATGGGACAGTGCGGCTATACCGCCGGCAATGCGCCTCTTTCGTGGCTGAATATTGCTGCAAAATTAGCAGCGCTTTACCACCACCGCACCTCCCGCCCAAGTGTGAAAGGGGCCTAAGGGTGCTTTGCAGGCGCTATTTTTAACCCTATAGCGCCTGCAAAACACCCTCAGTGTGTAAGGGGTCTAAAAGTCCCACAACCAAAATAAATTGTTTTTGTGTCGATTGACTTTAGGGATGTTGATGTCCAGCCACACAATCCCAGGAGCAAACGAATATAGGAAATATTTTAATACAAATAACAATGAACAAGGTAACAAACACAATTAAATTATTGGTAAAATATATTATATATACTAGAGTGGAAATAAATATGCAAGAAACAAAAAGAATACTATTAGTAGGAACAAGGCATCATCATCGTCTATATCCCACTGATATATAAACATATTTACATTCCACTTGTAATTCAAGCACCATGGAATTTTGGTTACCAGGAAAAAGATTCAAAACACTTCACACCAATAGTATGCATTGCAGGCTGCCTTAATGATATAAACATGGTTCTCTTCTCCACAACTGCAAGACAATCTCTGGTTATAGTCCAAACTGTACTAGTATTTTAAGCTACTATGAAGATCTTGGAGTATGAGCTCTTACTTAGAGGTCTATATAAACTAACAGGAGTGCAGAGCACATAGGCAGGCCCGGCCGGAAACATTTTAACGAGTGGCTCTGTAATCAAGTGAAAGATATCTGGATGGATCAGGAACAGGTGAGTATTAAAACGGGGGGAATAGGGGGCCTGGGTCCAGTGAGGCCTACCTGATAAGTGTAATTGCACTTGACTGCTGCAGTTTATATATTGTTTTAAGGGGTACTCCACTCCTGTAACCAAACAGGTAACCTTAGATATTATGTACTGTATAGTACTAATACTTCTTATGCCTACCTCATAGGAAATCACGGATCACGGTAAATTGCCGCTGATAGCGGCGGTTTACTACGCGATCACTTGTAAACAAACCGGCGTCATGTGATGACGCCGGTTCCTCCCTCCCCTCTCTGTACCGAGCGGTACAGTGTGAGAGGAGAGGGGGGGAGAGAGCGGATGCAGCATGAGTGCTGTGGGCTGGAACTGTGACACATGCAGTCACAGATCCAGCCAGCCATCCATCCCTGCTCAGCCATCCCTGCCCCATACTGTGCAATACTCCATACCCATACTGTGCAATACTCTGCAATACCCCACAATACTCTGCAATACCCTGAAATACCCCACACTACTCTGCAATACCCCACACTACTCTGCAATACCCCACACTACTCTGCAATACCCCACAATACTCTGCAATACCCCACAATACCCTGCAACGTCGCCTATGGGGATTTTTAAGTAGCAAAGTTTGGTGCCATTCCACGAGCGTGTGCAATTTTGAAGGGTGACATGTTGGGTATCTATTTACTCGGCGTAACTTCATCTTTCACATTTATGCAAAAGAATGAAGAAAAAATACAAAATTTGCTAAATTTTATTACAGAAACAACGAAAAATTCATTTTTTTTACAGAATTTTCAGTCTTTTTTCTCTTATAGCGCAAAAAATAAAAAACCCAACAGTGATTAAATACCACCAAAAGAAAGCTCTATTTGTGTGAAAAAAAGGACGAAAATTTCATTTGGGTACAGTGTTGTATGACTGAGTAATTGTCATTCAAATTGTGAGAGCACCGAAAGCTGAAAATTGGTCTGGTTATTAAGGGGGTTTACGTGCCCAGTGATCAAGTGGTTAAACAAGAAAAACATAAACAACATCAGTTATATTGCATTTTTGCCTTTTTACAACTGTACATTTTAATGCATGCATTATTGTGCATGTCAATGAATATACAGTGCCTTGAAAAAGTATTCATACCCCTTTTCCATTCAGCACCATGGTGACTGCAGATCAAACAGAGGCCAAGATGCCAGCTTCCTTGGCTGTGAAGGATAGTGGGGTTTAGTTCCAGTATGCTGGTGCTTTATGTATGCATGCATATAGCTGTTAAAATACTTAGTGTTTTTAAATGAATACAAAATGTCTTCAGAAGTCTTTAATTGTATATTTTTTTACTGCCTTTTCCGACATTAAGTGTAAAACATTTCCATAACACAAATATTCATAGACTCATCAAAATTTTGAAGAAAAAAGAGGAACTTTACTTCAAAGTAAGGGGCAAAATGAGATAGAATAACAGGCAATGAATCTGAAGCACCAATCAATAGCAGACCATTAGCTTTACCCAGATCAAAAGTAAACAGAAGATTAAAAGTGGCTGGCATAGCAGCTGAAACAGGTCACACAAAGGCCACTAGTAACTTCATCTTCAGTACAGAATAATTACAGCTGGGAAGATAAAAACTACCAGAAAGAGTTAAATAACAACTCATTGCTATAATAAAACTCTACACTATCAAGGAAACGGAATGAGGATTAATATACAGTATGTAACAAGATATTTAACAACTACCTTTTAACATTTTTTCTAATAATCTTCACTTAAAATGGAAAACATATTACTGTACCTAAATAAGTGGCTCAGCCCAAGCAATGTAGAATATGGAGGGTTGTTACCTTAACAAGCAGCTATACTTATAATGTATGAAATCAGTATCCACCAGTATATAGTGACTGCTGAATTATTGTCAGTTCTTTAGACCTAAACTCCAATGCATTTAATGCAGTTAGGTGCATATGATGCATTTTAAACACTTTCTGTATGCGTTTTGCTATTAGTCTCATGTTTCTAATTTTCAGCTTACTTTGAGGACATTGGGTCACTTCCCAATCTGAATTTTGATAGCGTTACCCAGCAACAATTATAGGGTGTCCCTGGACATTTTTACCCTTTCTCTAAGGGCAAGCTAAAGCCGTAGTTGTGTTATGCCTCGTACACACGACAGTTGTTCTCGGTAGGAAAAAAAACGAAGTTTTTCCCGACGGGATTCCTCTTAAGCCTGCCTTGCTTAAACACGTTCAGGCCAAATACAGCCTGTCCATAGCACACCACATACGACGGGACTATAAAGGGGAAGTTCCATTCAAATGGCGCCACCCTTTGGGCTGCTTTTGCTGATCCTTGTGTTAGTAAAAGTTTGGTGAGAGATGATTCATTTCAGCCTCGTGCTTTTCAGTGCGTTACTGCGTGACAAATGTGCTATCTCCATTCCGAGCGCTAGTTTTACCAGAGCGAGCGCTCCCGTCTCATTCTTGATTCTGAGCATGCATGTTTTTTCCCCTCGGAAATGCATACACATGTCCAGTTTTCCCGACGGGGAAAAGTCACCCGGCGGGAAAAAAGAAAACATGTTCTCTTTTTTTCCCCCGCAGTTTTCCCGACAGGAAGCATACACACGGCTGGGATTCCCGGTCAAAAGCTCTCATGGCAGTTTTCCAGCCGGGAAAAACAGTTGTGTGTGTACGAGGCATTACGGCACATTCTGTAAGAAGCATTTAGGTAAGGCTGCTCACTCCCTCTTTGAATACTCCCTCCAACAATTTTAAATTATCAATTTTAGAGACCCTCAGCTACACAGCACCATTTAGGTTCCTTAATAAACTAAAAGGGAAGTAAAGACATACTAATCATAGTTATTTAAACACAGGGCTAGGTTTAAGGGGGTGCTGGGCTGGGCTAAGCACCCCCGGATTTCAGTTGTGCCCCTAAGGACTAGTGACAGTGGTATCAGGAAGTGGGGGAGTCGGAGGGAAGCGCAGCCTCAGCAAAGCCAAGTTGGCATGGCTGCACAGTGGTATGCCCCTCTTTGTTGCTCTGCATCATTCCATTCCAAGGTGCAGGGGGGTGAACGAGGACACACAGTGTCATTTGTTGATATGGTGCTGGTGGTCAGCCTACCAGGACCATGGAAATAGATGACATGGATCCAGGATGGGTATTCAAAGGCAGAAAGAGGACAGAAGTCCTACTTCAATCCAAACCTGTCTGGCCTCCTGCCCCCTGCCATGATTCTGAAGCCATGGTGAGAATTTAAAGGTAGGAATCTATTTGTAAAGTGGGGACTGAGGGCTCTGTTGTGAGGGGGACTGACTTTAATGTACTGGGGGCTAATTCTAATGTTGTAGGGACTGACTGATGTAATGAGGGTTGACTTTCATGTGATGGGGGCTGACTTGGATGTACTCTGAAATGAAGGGGGTACTTTAATGTAAAGGGGGCTCTGTGCATTGATTTGTTATACAGACACACACACATTTCAAGCAAACAGATCACAGGTTACCTTTAATAGCATTTTAAACACCCTTTTGTCAACTTGTGTGCATGTTTGTGTGCATGTTATCACCAGGGTATGTAAACTTTTGATCAGGGTCATTCTGTTTCTGTGTAAACACAGTTGATTGATAATAAATGGCTTTGGCCAAACATTAGCCATGAGTGAAAAAAATGTTTTTGTGTTAACATTCATATTCTCTGAAAAATGGCCAAGAAATCAGGGTATATAAACTTACGGGCACAGGTATGAGATCATTGTAAATGAGTCTGTGAAGTGATCACTGTTCTTGTGATCTAAATTAAAATACATGTAAAAAATAAATAAAAAATAAGCCTTTGGCAGAGTAGTTGGTGGTTACCTAGCCTTGGTACTGCTTGTTCTTTTTGCATTTTTTTGGCCTTGACCAATTTACCAGTCTGGCCAACCAACGATAGCCAAGCAGTAAGATATACAGTTTGGTCTGAGGAGAGGAGTGCTCCCATGCTTCTCCTAAAAACGGCATCACCCCAGAAAGTTTGTGAGGCCCCATACACACGATAGAATCCATCCGCAGATAAATCCCAGCAAATGGGTTTCTGCGGATAGATCCTATGGTGTGTACACGCCAGCGGATCTGTTTCCGCGGAGAAATCTCCTCTGGGATGGATTCCAGCAGATCGGATATTTGCTGACATGCACAACAAATCCATCTGCTGGAATCCATTCCAACGGATGGATCCGCTCGTCTGTACAGACTTACCGGATCCATCCGTCCAAAGGGATTCCCCGCACGCGTCGTAATGATTTGACCCATGCGTGGAATTCCTTATATGACAGCGTCGCACCCGTCGCCGCGTCATAATAGCGGCGACGGCGCGACACGTCATCGCCAGAGGATTTCAGCGCGGATTTCAATGCGATGGTGTGTACACGCCATCGCATAGAAATCTTCTGAAATCCTCGAGAGGATTTATCCGCGGATACGGTCCGCTGGACCGTATCTGCGGATAAATCCTCTCGTGTGTATGGGGCCTTACAGTTAATATGATGGATTAGAGGATATTCTCAGTGTCAGGGTGGAAAATATGTATTAACTACTCCTCCTCTATTACCCCTCCTCCTTGTAATAAGCTAATAAAACATTCTTATTTTATTGGTGTACATATGCTGAAAATAAACCAGAGTAATTGCTACAAGCACACATGAATTATACATAAAGTTTGCGCCTACATTTCCATCCAGCCAGTGATGTAAAGGGATATGGATGGACAGCAATAAAACAAACACCACAGGGGCCCCTGCAGCCGCTACCTTAGGAGTCAAGGATCCCCCTGCCTCTCCTCTGTTTTTTTTCTTTGTGTGTGACTCTGCCATTAAAACTGAATATTCTAATATTCTTGCCTATCATTGACATGTACATAAATCTGTAAATGCTTACAGAGCTGTACTGACAAAAACTAAACACCATCTCAGATGTTTGCTAAAGGCTCAAAATGGTATTAACCCGAAAAACAAAATGTATTTGATATTAACCCGAAAAACAAAATGTGTTAGATTGCAGCTTGCCCAATCTTGATGTGGTGATGCTTGGTGGAAAACTGCTGGTCTTCAATTTTTCCCCACCTTTTCTCACTGTATGCCTCAGAATTTCCTTTCAAGGGCACTGCAGCAGGCACTTTTTCTGTCTGACTGACGCCCAGGCTTCCATGAGATCCACTGTCATAAACACACTGTGGGATTCAGGGAGTGTCAAACACAGTCCACTGTGGTGCTCACAACTTCCACAATGACCATTTCAAGTGGAAGAGAAACAATTAGCTAGAGAGCTTAGCCATGTACTGTACACAGTGAATCAAAGTACTTAAGCATTTCCCCTGCACACATTTAGAAAAGCAGTGTATATTATCTTAGAAAGCTATGAAGTCCACAAAATAACAGTCACTGGTAGAAAATATCAGACAATTGTTAAAAATATTGAAAGAAATATGCACAACAGACAGGGTTGAAGTATAAAATTATAAACTGCTGCAGGCATGACTCTTGCTTTATCAATACTAAAGATGGGGGCCTGTGTCAAATGACTTGTTCACATCCCATACAAATTAATGGAAATGTAAAAGCAGCTCTAAACTGGTTGATGCAGTTTAGGAGGTTAGATGTAGGTCAAGTGCAGGTAAAATGCACCTTTAATAAACTCTGAATGATCGAAGAAGCATCTTAAACTAATCTCAAATGCAAGCTGAAAGCATCTGAAAGTAAGCTACTTTTGCCCTCCGACACAAGAGCAAAGCACTTTGACATAGGACTGTAGGCTTTGTGTATATTATTATTATAATATTTTCTAGTATAACTGTGCCCCTGTGAATTAATCAAAGTCCATTAAAAATGGTTTGATACATTCTTTTTGCCATCTGTGTCCCATTGGAAAGATTTTCCTGCCTTATAGTCACAACAGGAAAGGAGTGAGGGAATCCCTGGTTGTCACCAGTGTCACAAGGACTAGTGTCCCCATTGGAAAAGGTCCCCTTTATTCCTGTTCTGCTGTCAACCCAAAGTTTGGGATGTTCTTTTACTCTCAGTAATAATAACAAATGGGTTAAAATAGAGAGGGTGAATCTCCTGAACAGTGGCACAGGCAGAAGTGTTCTAATTACTCTCTGCTGTATCCAAAACTAAAGAAATTGCATTTAGTTATACTTTAATGTCCTTAATTTGTCCTTGAATGTCCTGAAAGCTCATATATATGTGATGGTCAGGTGTTTGCAAACTATTGGCCATATAGTGTACTTGTTAAAATACAGCTGTGACACTGGTTAAGAAATCTTTTCTTTTTTAAGTTAATTTCACAAAGATATTTTTCTTTCATTTGTACCTATTTTTGTAATACAATGCCTCTAATAATTCACATCTCTAAACTCTCTGTATAAATTCTGTCTCAGAGAAATGAGGCCCAGAAGAAAGTAAAAACAGTTGAAAGAAAAAGAATAGCACAACAAGACCTAGATACACACACACACACACACACACACACACACACACACATATATATAAATATATATATATAAATATATATATATATATATATATATATATATATATATATATATATATATATATATATATATATATATATATATATATATATATATATAGTAGTTGGTGCTCAACAGTGGTGATGGGGGACTTCAATCCCTAAGCAGTCCAAACAAAGACAATGCCAGATGGAGCTCAGATTTAAGAGATTCCCTTAAGGTTTAGCTCTGAATGGTATTGCTTCTGTTTCTGATTGGAATCAGTTGGAAACCACAAACTGATTCAGACTAGGGCTTCATAATAGTACAAGTAATGTGTCGTATTAAATTAAAACCAAGGCTGTGCGAAAGGTAAAGAAATCTTATATTAAATAAAAAGCTTCTGCATTATATAATTTAAAAAAAATGGCTTGGTGAAAATTAAGCTATGGAGGTAACAAAAGAAAATAGCTTACTCTGGCAAATAATTTACCAAAAAATATGTGTACTCTGCCAAGATTGAAGCATATAGGAAGATCTGACCTGACAACAAGGGAAGTATAAAAGGAAACTCAAATACCATTGAATGCAAAAAGTTTCTTAACCACCTGATTTAATTAATTTTATCAGTGTACTGCAATGTCTCTGGAGGGTTGGATTGAGGCTGTAGCATACAGCCGCTGTTGACTATATCCACAACCCAGCTAAAGAAAAACCATGACATATGGGGTGCCAAATGAAGCCATTCAAAGAAAAATGTGTGATTTTCAAAATAATAAACATTCATACTCACCTAGTGGATGCAGCATAATTAAGATGCTGGTAATGTCCCCACACTGGCTCTATACTGGGAACTGAGCGATTAAAAACATCTAATCACTCAGTTCTCAGGTCCCATCTGAGCCCAGTGTGGTGACTGCCAGTTATTAATAAATAAATGGAGTGCCACATTAATGTACTGTTGATGTATGTGGTGAGGCTACAGGTGTTGGCAGCTTTATCCATTTGATTTATTGTACACTATTTATTCACACTAGTAATCATACACTGAGTAGCGCATAGGTTCACCCATCTTCATTTCAATGACTGTCAGTCATTGCTCTGCCCCACCAGCACTCACCGGAGAGATGGGCTGTGCAGGGGGAGGGAGTGGCTGGCTCAGGATCTCTGTGGCTTGCTGAGAGGCTGAGCCAGCTGCCAGTCAGCAATCTGGACGGATCTTGACATTATTGTCTAGATCCCTGCAGAGTCCAGACTGGCCCTGTGATGTCAGAGGATAGCAGGTTTTAGCCTGTTGTCAGCTGGATCTGGGTCACAAGAGTGCACTCCTGTGACCCACAGAAGAAGTATGGCCAAAAGAGCTTTGGCCATACTTCTCATTTAATTGCAGTTTCGTTTTTAGGTTTACACATACTGTCATATATCATTTACCATCACTTGAACACCTCTGGACAAACACACTATTAACCTCTTTGCCACCGCGCCATAGACAAAAGACGTCTACAACGCGGTGGAGTTGTTCTGGGAGGACGTTCCTGGGACGTCCTCCCAGAATCCTCCTCTCACGCGCCCCCTGGGGCGCGCTCCCGGAATCATCCATGAGCGCCGGGTCTAGAAGACCCGGCGCATCAGGCCCCGTACACACCAGCGGATCTGTCCGATGAAAACGTTCCGCTGCCGGATTTTGGTCTGATGGCTGTACACACCATCAGACCAAAATCCCAGCGGAAAACAAATGCGGTGACGTGTCGCGACGTGGCCGCGACGATGACGCGGCGACGTGCGCGACCCTGGAAGGTCAATGCTTCCACGCATGCGTCAAATCACTTCGATGCATGCGAGGGATGGCGGCCGATCGGACGTGTCCAGTGAGTCTGTACAGATGACCGAACACGTCCGACGGACAGGCTTCCAGCGGACATGTTTCTTAGCATGCTAAGAAACATTTGTCCGCTGGAAAAAGTCCGCTTGGCCGGGAATCCGGTCCGGTCGGCTGTACACACGACCAAACATGTCTGCTGAAACTGGTCAGCGGACCAGTTTCAGCAGACATGTTCGGTCGTGTGTACGAGGCCTCACAGATCGTGGTAAATTGCCGCTGATAGCGGCCGTTTACCACGTGATCGCTCTGTCACTGCAATACCCCCCATACTCTGCAATACCCCCCATCCTCTGTAATGCCCCCCATACTCTGCAATACCCCCCATACTCTGCAATACCCCCCATACTCTGCAATACCCCACAATACTCTGCAATACCCCACAATACTCTGCAATACCTGCTAATATGACAGAAACGAGAATTTATTTTTTATTTTTACAGAATTTTCAGTGTTTTTTCTTTTATAGCGCAAAAAATAAAAACGCAGAGGTGATCAAATACCACCAAAATAAAGCTCTATTTGTGGGAAAAAAAGGACAAAAATTTCAGATGGGCACAATGTTGTATGACTGAGTAATTGTCATTCAAATTGTGAGAGCACCGAAAGCTGAAAATTGGTCTGGTTAGGAAGGGGGTTTAAGTGCCCAGTGGTCAAGTGGTTAAAGTGTCTTTAACCACATGCTGACCACCGCACGCAGATATACGTCGGAAGAATGGCATGGGCAGGCAAAAGGACGTATAAATACGTCCCCTTTAAGAAGTGGCATTGTGGACGCACGCGCCCGCTGCAAGTTACTTGACTCTGACCGCGGGTCCTGCGGACTCGATGTCTGCGGCGTTACCCGCGATCGTGTCACAGTGAGGAAGAAGGGGAAAATGCTTATGTAAAGAAGCATTTCCCCAGTCTTCCTAGTGACAGGACAGTGTACACAGCTTCCTGTAATCAGAAACTGTGATCACTGTCTTGTCACACACAGCCCAGCTCCCCCACAGTTAGAACACATCCCTAGGCACACTTAACCCCTTCAAGTGTAAAAATGACAATGGTCCCAAAAATGTGTCAAAAGTGTCCGATGTGTCTGCCATAATGTTGCAATCATGATCGTGATTTTTTTTACCAAAAATATGTAGAAGAATACGTAACGGCCTAAACTGAGGACATTTTTTTTATTATAGCAAAAAGTAAAAAATATTGAATTTTTTTCAAAATTTCGCTCTATTTTTGTTTATAGTTTATATATATATATATATATATATATATATATATATATATATATATATACACACACACACACACACACACACAATTTTTGCCTCACATTTCTGTTTTAAACTGAAATGGGGTGTTTTACAAAGTATGCTTTATATTTTCTACATACAAAATTATTTGGGCAAGCCAATTAGTTGTTGAACTATTGTCAAATTAACCTGTATACAATATGTGCTGTATATGTATGTTTCTAAATTTAAAGTGGTTCCAAAGCCTAAACATTTTAACCCTTAATGCATTCCCCGCATTAAGGTTAAGAATGTTTAGGTAACAGTATCGCCTCCTCACCCCCCTCCTTATACTTACTTGAGTCCTTACACGATCCAGCACTGTACCCATCTGTAGCGGCTCCCCCCACTCTCACAGGCTTTGCTGAGGCAATGGAAGACAATGGCTGACAGTTAAATCCTGTGATGAGTAAGTGGGGGGGGGGGGGGCACAGGCAGCATGGCTCAGAAGCAAGCTCACAGGTGGTATCTCATAGGAAGTGGTTTACTATGTGGTACCACAGATAACTGGAGGAGTCAGGAGTGTTGGCGGTCGACCTCAGAAGAGGAGGCCTGGGTCTGTGCTATGCAAAACCATTGCATGGAGCGGGTAACTATCACAAAAAAAAGTAAGAACAATTTCTGTCTTTACAATCACTTTAAACTAAGTATTTAGGCTTGATGACCTTATGTCATGAAAGGGTTAGGACACACAAAAAAAAAAACACTGAATAGCAATTATTCATCAGCACACATTTTCCATGGTAAAGGAGTATGATGATATTCCTCATTTACAACTTATTACATGCTTCCTTTTATCTGGTAGCGCCATTCATCTACTCTGCACATCATGCTCAAGTCACACAGATCGGACTCGACTCTCAATTACATAAAATCTCTTTCAAAAGATGACAGTCCAAACACAGCAGAGATAAAATATATCAGGGCTCAGAATAAGTCCGTTCAGCCCGAGTGCGGCTCCATCATGGAGTGATATAATTCACGGCTGCTTCTGCCGGCTTTAACATATGTTCTGTTCACAGCCCGCGTCACTCTTCATTTGTAATTATTCCTCATCCCCTTTCTCCATCCCCTCTCATAATATACATTGCTTGGCTGAAGACAAATAGTGAGAGGCAAGAATATTATCATATGATGACCTGTTCCAGAGTATTAAGCCCCTGTCAAGGTTTCATTATAACATGGGGCATTGATGACAGTACATCAATTCATGCATCATGTTGTGAATTAGCGTGTATTAATTATCATTTGAGCATGCCATGCATGAAAATGCAGTGTCACAGACGAAAAGAATGTAACTGAAGAAAATCTATTTAATCTAGATGCTTGAAAATTACTAAATCTTCTTTTTTTTTAAGCTTGTTCACAAATAAATCACAAAATAACCACAGTTGTATTACATTTTTACTAACCACTAATTGGTAAATAAAACTAGGTTTACAGAGGACAGATCACTGAAATTAGAATTCTGGCTATTTATGTTAGGTTATTGCTCCTTATGCCCCGTACACACCATCACTTTATGTGATGAAAAAAAACGACGTTTTTAAAAAAGTCACTTTAATTGACCGTGTGTGGGGGAAAACGTCGTTTTATGTCTTGTAAAAAACGACCAAAAAAAATTGAAGCATGCTTCAATTTTATGTGTCGTTTTTCAAAACGTCGTTTTTTACTTCACAGAAATTGACCGTGTGTAGCAAAAAACGTTGTTTAAAAAGACGTTTTTACACCCGCACATGCCCAGAAGCTAGTTATGAAGCAAGCTTCAATGGAAAAACGTGGTGGAACATAACCTTGCTTTGCTAGAACATTGTGAGAAAAACGATGGTGATTCGTCTTTGAAAATTGAAGTTTCAAAAATGTCATTTTTTACTTCACAGAAAATGTCGTTTTTTTTCATCACATAAAGTGATGGTGTGTACGGGGCATTAGACTTATCTTGCTAAATACAACAGTCACAACAATACAGTGCCATAAGAGCACACTAAACCTATATCTGAACAGATATTATTGTTAAAGAGACCATTATATATTTCCCTTTTAGCATTCAGTTGCCAGCCAATTTGCTTGCAAGTCATTGGCTGTACTATAGAAACCAGGTTGGCTGTAAATGGCAGTTTAGAGTAACGGGGCCAGATCCACATACATTAAGTTGCGCGCAGCAAATGAGAGATACACTACGCCGCCGTACCTTACCTGGCGCATTTTCGAATCCTCAGCGAGTTCACGCCGTAAGTTACGGCGGCGTAGTGTATTTCTGGCGGCGGATTTGAAATTGGGCGGGTTCCATTTAAATGAAGCGCGTCCCCGCGCCGAATGAAATGCGCATGCGTCGTCCAGAAATTTCCCGCCGTGCTTTGCGCGAAATGACGTCGCAATGACGTAATTTTTTGAACTTAGACGTGAGTTACATCCATTCCTATTCACGGACGACTTATGCAAAAAAAAAAAAATTCTAATTTCGACGCGGGAACGACGGCCATACTTAACACGGCAATTCTATCTACATGCCGCAAAATACCAGCTTTAACTATACGCCGTAAAAAGCCGACTGCAGACGATGTTAGAAAATGCGACGGCCGCGCGTACGTTCGTGGATCGTCGTAAATCGCTAATTTGCATACACGCCGCGGAAAACGCCACCCAGCGGACGCCGAAGTATTGCATCTTAGATCCGAAGGCGTACGAAGACGTACACCTGTCGGATCTAACCCAGAAGCCGTCGTATCTTGTTTTGAGGATTCAAAACAACGATACGACGTGGGAAATTTGAAAGTACGCCGGCGTATCAGTAGATACGCCGGCGTACTTGCTCTGTGGATCTGGCCCACAGTTTCTGCTCTAACCTTTGATGCATTGAAGAGGGAGACAATTGTTTTTAATAAATGGTATTTAAGAATGGATTGGCCACTTGATGGATCAGTGAAACGTCCTGAAGCACCCATAGGTGGCACTACTGTTTAAAGTGTAACTGAATGCCAGGATGCTAAGTTTTTCTGATGCTACATGATGATGTATAGGTAAACAAATGGAATACATGATACAAGACTTTTTAGTGTTGCTAAAAATAGAACAACAACAATATAAGTCCTGGGTCAAGGAGTCATGATCACTATTAATGGCACCCATGGGTCCATCAACATTTAAATTAATTTAGCATTATCACCTTCTCGTGCAATAGAAGATGGTAGTAAGAACTTTCAGGCTGAGAAATTAGTATTGCCATATAACAAGAGGTATGTCAGATCTGGTGTCTGCTTTATTCTCAGGCACATATTTTTGTCACAGTTTAGCCTGCAGTTTCCTGCCTGTGTATTTTGTGCTGGAATTCTGTGCTCATCTATGGGTGTCACCTGCTATACTGTGAGTTTTTACTTCCTGGCCTGCCTCCTAGTTTGCTTCCCTATATACGATACTTTCAGCGCAGCCCCTGTTGCCTGAGCAACTTCCTAGTTCTTTGAGCTCCTGTTTTTGTGTATTCAGTGTCTGACTTTCCATGCACTGACCCTGCATTCATCTTCTGTTTGTGCTTGTCTGCCGTCCGCCCTGACCTCAGCTTGTTTCCTGGATTCTTTTCTGTCTCCTGCCATCTGTAATCTGCATACGTGAATAGTCTCTGTATCGTCAGCTGGGCATACCTGGGGATCGAGACCTGGTCCCACTTACTGTAAAAATTGTCAGATATCTGTGGTAGTGTGCCCTTGTAGAATGCCAACCCGGGGTAATGATAAATAATATCACTGTAATGTTAAAGATCTCCTAGATTGCAAACTCTAACGAGCAGGGCCCTCTGATTCCTCTTGCATTACTGTAAATTGTATTGTAACTGTACTGTCTGCCTTCATATTGTAAAGCACTCTGCAAACTGTCGGCACTGTATAAATCCTGTATAATAATAGTAATAGTATTAATAGTAATAGATGAATTCCAAAACTAATCCCCCGTACACATGATCGGACTTTCCGTCGGAAAAACCTTGGATGTTTTTTCCGATGGAATTCCTCTCAAGCTTGGCTTACATACACATGGTCATACAAAAGTTCTCTGAACTTTCGACCATCAAGAACGCAGTGACGTGCAACACTACGAGCCGAGAAAATTACGTTTAATGCTTCCGAGCATGCGTCAAATTGTTTCCGAGCATGCGCCGGAATTTTGCACATCGGAATTGCTACAGATGATTGGATTTTCCGATAGGAATGTTTTCCGTCGGAAAATTTGAGAACCAGATCTCAATCTTTTGCTGGCAGAAATTCCGACAGCAAAAGTCAGATGGAGCATACACACAGTAAGAATTTCCATTCAAAAGCGCACATCAGACTTTTGCTGTTGGAATTTCCAATCGTGTGTACGGGGCATAAGGGTAGGCTACCATCCAGCACAAGTGGCCATTGGAATGCCAAGTGATGGTGTCATGCTGCCCAGTTGGATTCTTTATAGATAGGTTTACAATTTATATAGGCAACCTGCATCTAGCTACACTCAGTGCACGACTTATGAGACCAAGGAATCCTCCACCCCCTGCATTTATGGTTTACTGAACCCTGAGAGCAGCATTCCCAGATAGTACATTGTGTATTCTAATGCTTTGCATAACACTCAAAAAAACTGTGAATTGCAGGCGACAACTGCTGGATCACTGCTTGTAGGCTGCGATGAATCATTCAGGCTACATGAGGGTCGCTCCAAGTTCACCTACCCAATAATACAGGATTTATCAAAAACTGGATGAATCAGCAGAAACTCAGAGTGATGTTGTGCTGGATTATTGGAAGGTAGTAGGTAAGCAAAGTACTTTGAAGAACTCTTATTATTAACTTGTGCAATGTACAATATATGCCATTTGTGAAGAATTAAATATAGTGGGGTCTATGGTTCACCATGTGGGTTGTACAATATAAGATGATAATAATAATAATAATAATAATAATAATAATAATAATAATAATAATAAACATAAAATAATATATACAGTGCTGTGAAAAAGTATTTGCCCCCTTCCTGATTCTTTTTATTTTTTGCATATTTCTCATACTGAAATGATTCAGATTATCAAAACATTTTAATATTACACAAAGATAACCCAAGTAAATCCAGGATGCAGTTTTTAAATTATTATTTCATTTATTAAGGGGAAAAAGCTGTTAAAACCTGCCTGGCCCAATGTGAAAAAGTAATTGCCCCCTCTCATGCTGAGGCATGAATGAACTGTGATTAACCACAATTTTTTGGAAAGGTGAGTTAAATTTCCCTTGCCACACCCAGGCCTGGTTACTGTCAGACCTGTTGAATCAAGACATCACATAAATAGAAGCTGTCTGACAAAGTGAAGTATGCTAACAGATCACAAAAAGCCACACATCATGCCACAATCTAAAACAAATTCAAGAACAGATTAGAAATAAAGTAATGTACATGTATCTGTCTAGGAAAGGTTTCAAAACCATTTCTGAAGCCTCGTACAGACGACGATTTTCCCGTCGGGAAAAATGCCATGAGAGCTTTTGGCCGGGAAAACCAGCCGTGTGTTTGCTCCATCGTAGTTTTCCCGACAGGAACTTTTTTCCTGCCGGCGGTTTTTAACTCGGCAGTTTTTCTATAGGAAACACTGCAATGGAGCATACACACGGCCAGGATTCCCCACCAAAGCTCTCATGGCAGTTTTCCTGTCGGGAAACCAGGTCATGTGTAGGGGAAAAAGTTACTGAGCGGGATCTCGGTTTTCCCCTCGGGTTTCCCGGCGGTAAAAAGTCCGCCGGGAATTCCGTACATGTGTACGAGGCTTAATGCTTTGGAACTCCAGTGAACCACTGGGAGAGCCATTTTCCACAAGTGGAGATAACTTGGAACAGTGGTGACTTTTCCCAGGAGTAGCCGGCCTACAAAAATTACTCCAAGAGCATGACAACGACTCATCCAGGAGGACATAAAAGAAACTCTAAAGAACTGCAGGCCTCACTTGCCTTAGATAAGATCAGTGTTCATGACTCAACAATAAGAAAGAGACTAGGCAAAAATAGCATACATGGGAGAGTGTCAAGGCCAAAGCCACTGCTAACCAAAAAGAACACAAAGTCTCATCTCATATTTACCAAAAAACATCTTGATTATCCCCAAGACTTTTAGGCAAATATTCTTTGGACTGATGAGACACAAATGTAACTTTTTGGAAGGTATACGTCCCGTTAAATCTGGCATAAAACTAATACAGCATTTCATAACAAGAACTAAATACCAACAGTCAGACATGGTGGTGGTAACGTGATGGCCTGGGGCTGCTTTGCTGCTTCAGGACCTGGACGACTTACCATAATTAATGGAACCATGAAGCTCTACCAGAAAACCCTAAAGGAGAATGTCTGGCCATCCGTTCATGACCTCAAGCTCACTTGGGTTATGCAGCAGAACAATGATCCGAAACACAACAGCAAGTTCACCTCCAAATGGTTCAAACAAAGCAAGGGTTTGGAGTGGTCTAGTCAAAGCCCTGACTTAAATCCAATTGAGATGCTGTATCATGACCTTACACAGACCGGTCATGCTGAAAAACCCTCCAATGTGACTGAATTAAAACAATTCTGCAAAGAAGAGTGGGCCAAAATTATTCCACAGCAATGTGAAAGACTCATTGCCAGTTATTGCAAATACTTGATTTGCAGTTGTTGCCGCCAAGGGTGGCGCAACCAGTTATTAGGTTTAGGGGGAAATGACTTTTTCACATAAAGCCAGGCAGGGTTGGACAGCTTTTTTGCCTCAATAAATGAAACCATGATTTAAAAATGTTTTGTATTTACTTGGGTTATCTTTGTGTAATAATATTTTTTTTTTATGATCTGAGTTATTTAAAGCAGCGCTCCACCCAAAAATGGAAATTACGATTTACGTGATGTGACTCAAATTTGGCATGTCATTTTTGGGGGTGGATACCCTCTTTTTAGAGGCATTCAGCTCCCACTTCCTCCGTGGCTCGCACATGTGTAATGTGCTCCCGGCTGTGAAGCCATAGCCGGATGTCCAAAGTAAGAATGCCGGTGGATAGGAGGGGGAGAGGAGCAGGGCTTCATACGCCCGCATGGCTGGACCGTGGGACAGGTAAGTGTCTGACTATTAAAAGTCAGCAGCTAGACTTTTTGTAGCTGCTGACATTAAAACAAAAATTGGCGGAACTCCGCTTTAAGTGTGACAACTATGCAAAAAAAAATCAGAAAGGGGGCAAATACTTTCACAGCATTGTAAAAATATGTTATGACTGAAAAGATTCAGGAATGTAATGTGATCCTATCAGAAAAACCACAAGTGTGGTAAAGTAATGGATAAAGTAGTGGATAAAGTAAAGTGGCTAACTTCCAAAGGTCAATTGCAGACACATACAAGCATTTGTTTGCTAATGAATGATATGCTGAGAAACTTGCATCTATTTTTGTGTTCAATGAGATAGACTATGTGGTATTGCCTAAGTTAGAGCTCAACTGAGCTTGCCATTGGACCACTGAATCAAGGGCAGGGTTGGGCATTATTAGATATGGCAATACGAATAGCAAAGTAAAGTCAGTGGCCCATTATTTCCCAGATTACTCTAGTCACATTTGGTAATGATAAAATATGATTGCCTACTGTAGTTTGCAAAAATTTTTATTGACTAAGCCCCATGGTTAATTTACATGCATCAGTGGGCAACTGGTTTACTTTTGATAACAATTGTCTAGTGTAGCATCCTTATTCTGAAATAAAGAGATGAAACTATTAGATCTTTGATGTGATGGCAGGTTTATTTTAATCACAGATGTTTGAAGCTATTATTAATGCTCACACATTGTATTTACTATACAAGAAGTGTTATTTGAGGACAAGCTGGATGGAGATGCATTCACAGTGTTATCATTTCCCACAGAGCACATATGTAATGCTTTCTACTTTGCTGAGCACTTATTTTCATTTACAGAAGAGGATATTATTTGTAATTATTGCTTACCAAGTATAAAACCTGCATGTCTACATTTTGGCTACAAGTTTTTTTTTTTACCACTTGCACCCTGGAAGATTTACACAACTTCATGACCAGGCAATTTTTTGTGTTATACGGCACTGCGTTACTTTAACTGATAATTGCACATCATGCAGCGTTGTACCCAAATAACATGTATGTTTCCCCCCCCCCCCCACAAATAGAACTTTCTTTTGGTGATATTTGATCCCCCCCCTTTTTTTTTTTTTTACGCTATAAACAAAAAAAGACCAACAAAAATAACAGCAATATTGTGGCAGACAAATTGGATACTGACACTTTTACTAATGACACTGGCTGGGAAGGGGTTAACATCAAGGGCAATTAAAGGGTAAATGTGTTCCTAGCTAGTGCTTGTGTACTGTGGGGGAGGTGCTTTACTTAGGGAAGGCATAGATCTGTGTCCCTGCTTTGCAGGAACACAGGATCACTGCCTCAACTACTGACAGAACATCGATCTGCCTTGTTTACATAGGCAGATCGCTGTTCTGCCTGTGTACTGAACAATCAGCAGGTGCTGACAGACATCAAGTCACATCACAGCAGGAGCGAACAGGCGACGGCACGCATGCGCTCCACAGACCCGGAAGTGTCGGATCGAGCACTAAGTACATGATCTGGTGCAGCCGTATATTTTGCTGCCATATATCTACGTTATACGGTCGGCAAGTGGTTTTGGACTGACTACAAGTTTATGTCAGCACGAAAACCTTCTTATGAGTCAATTAGAAACTTACAGGTTATATTGATTGATAATTTCCTATATTTCTTAGCTATGAAAAATAGCTTTGATAAATGGTGATAGAAATATATTGTAAATAAAATAACAACGACCCCTCTAAAACAGTGTCACCTGCTGTTTCCAATTGTTGTAATATGATAATAACAATAGCTGGTAATGACTACGCAAACCTGGACCAATAAAACAATTTGCGGAATCACCCTGTCTATCCACATTTTTTGACCCACAAAAACACTGAATGAAGTTTGATGATCCAAATATTAACTGTAAAATAAATCTTTGAAACCTTTCACTTAAAAAGGTACCTCATTATGCCTCCAGTAACCAGTCTACTATTTCCTTAAAAAAAATTGTTTATCTGCCACAAAACACGAAAGCCATAAGCTGACTGCTTCCAAAAGGTCATTTTTCAAACATCTTCAAGCCTGAGGCATAAACACTCACACATTTGCCACCCCACTACAGGGAAACGTGTAATCATTGGCACAAGAAGGTGGTGGAGTAAATAAATATTAGTGTGTTGCTTTAAAGTCTTGCTTGTGTTATGCATTACGTATAACAGCACTGTAGCCAGGCTATGAACATTCAGATATAACACATTCCAATACTCTTAATAAACAGTAAATATTCTTTAAAACAAGCCTTTAAGGACCTATGTAGTTGCAGCACTGCAGAGAAACTGATTTTCAAAGTGTCATTTCAGATTAATTTTAGCAGCTCAGTTAATTTTGTTTCCCACTGTCAGAAGTAGCTTCAAATTTTGTAATCTCTAATGTAAACATAGAGTAGGTGCACAGGAAGGGTGGGGGCAGCAGAATGCTGAATATAAATTTCTCCACAGCGTCTACAGCTACAGTGGTCAGTAAGGGTTCATTTTAAAGCACTTTTACTACTACAGTGTAGTGAGCAAGTGGAGGTACTCATTGGAATACTGGTCTTCTGGGTTCATAGCATGCATAAAATGAGTGCTGCAAAAACTCATAATCCCTACATTCTGAATGAGCAGACTGCAGAAAAGGGTATTATTACCTTCAGTGCCTAATCAGAAAATATAAAAAAAAAGGTGGTTTGCCAACTTTCAATTACTGCATAAATAACCCAGCAATCGGTGAATGCTGTAAAATACAAGCACACATTTAGCGTTCCACATTACCACATAAAACAGAGCAAAAGTATGTATTGACAAAAATCAATACTGTATTCACAATTCCATTACACATAGCACTTTGTACATAATAACAGCCTGATGCCAATAAAATGCAAAATATTAAGATGGCTAACATAATTTATGACAGCAAAATGCATCATTTAAAGAATGTTGTTTAATCTGTAACATCAAGAAATAGGCATAACAAGATCACTTAGCTATATCTAATTAAAATACATTCTCCCGTGTGTATTCTTGTAGTAGAAAGCAGTTATGTTTTTTTGGGGGTCCTGACACTAGCAGAAAACTGAACTCAGGCTCACTGGCATTTATCTTTTATTACCTGGCATATATCATTTATTAATGATAGGGGGCTAGATTCAGGTAGCTGCGCCTTCTTACGGCGGCGCAGCGTATCGTATTTACGCTGCGCCGCCGTAAGTTTGAGAGGCAAGTGCTGCATTCACAAAGCACTTGCCTCCTAACTTACGGCGAAACAATCCCAGTGTGCATGCTCGAAATTCCGACGCAAATCGTCATTGCTTTCGACGTGAACGTAAATTACGTCCAGCCCTATTCGCGAACGACTTACGCAAACAACGTAATAAATTCAAATTTCGAAGCGGGAACGACGTCCATACTTAACATTGGCTGCGCCACCTAATAGCAGGAGCAACCTTACGCCGAAAAAGCCTAACGTAAACGACGTAAATAAATTGCGCCGGCCATACGTACATTTGTGAATTGGCGTATCTAGGTAATTTGCATATTATACGCCGAAAACAACGGAAGCCCCCCTAGCGGCCAACGTAATATTGCACACAATTCTACGCCGCCGCATTCAAGTTACGTCGGCGGAGGAAGCCTATTTTTTTAGCGTATCTGCCTTTGAGAATCGGCGTAACGATACGCCGGCGCAGATTTGAAATTACGGCGGCGTATCTGGAGATACCCCGCCGTAAAAGCTACCTGAATCTACCCCCGTATCTCCATGTGTCTAACCTTTGTGGTGGTATCTCACTGCCATGTGTTTTTTATTTTTTTTTAATGCCTTTACCTCCCAGGCAGATTTGTGTCCATATTCCTGATACCTAGTGGTTATTGTACCTGTATTGCACCCTTGCTGTATTTTTCTCTCCCATTCTGAGTCATCTGACTACAGCTACAGTGGAAGTTATATTGGTGTCTCTCTTTGAAAGAAGGCCTATATAAATACAGGAAAATACATTATTTAGTGAATTAAAAAAAAAATTGATTTTATGCGAGAAGTTAAGAAACAGAAAATGGTCTGTATAAAGTAAAGAGAATTTATTCATTTTAAAAATAACTAGATATCATTTGGAAATGTATCACCAATGATAATTGTATTATCTATATGGATTGGATTTGGTGTGGTAGCTATGATAAATGTGCCTCAATATAAAATAGTGAGGAGCACTGCTGTAAACCACTTTACCAATGACGTGTACTGACATATTTTTCAACCCCTGCAGTGACTGCCAGTAGTTGTTACTTCAAGTTCCTATGGATTCTATCCAGCTTATGAAATGATCTGTGCCAAGCTATACTCTTGCTACTGTTATGCATCACGCGCAAGGATGTCATGTGGCGTAGAAGACTTTATTCTAGGACACATTTCATACAGATATCAATATGAGTATATCTGATGTGGAACAGACACTATATGCTGTCAGAACTGGGTGATGGATATTTAAAGTTCTAAACTCCACAAATGAGGGAAATCCTTATTTTAGGTTCAATGAAACCAATGCATAGTGACAGTTCAGAACAGGCATGTTAAACTGGTGTTTTTTTGGGCTTTATATATTCTCTTCTGATCTTATTGCACTCATTGGCCAGTTAAAGTATTTAAAAATAATAAGGCCCTAGGCAGTTGTACATAGCTTTATTTGCAACAGCTTTAGTAATTTCAATAAACTACACAAAATTAATCAGTTACTAAAATGTAAAACATGTTTTTTTTATGCTTTATCATGGGCATGCTGTTTCAAAAAAATGTTTTAATTAAGGTGATTTTTTTTAGACCATCTTTTATTATTCACAGATACTCCAGCATCCGCTCTTGATGAGTCGGATTATTGACGAAACGCATCAAGCTTTTGAGGATGCAGTCCCCCCATTTCCATCATCATTTTTTTGGACAATTATTTATTTGTACATCACAAGGTTTACTCCATCATACTCATGTACTATGTATATTTGCTTCCCTGTTATTGCAATCATGTTTTACATTATGTTTATATGTATGTAATGTATTACACTCATTATTTTTAGGGTGCTTGTATATGCTTTGAGCATTTACTTTTCATGTACTTTTTGACACTTTTATGCCAATAAATCTTTACTCCCATATTGCATTTCAACCTGCCTCTCTCAAAGTCCCATACTTTTTTTTATAATTTTTTGGATACAGATTAGGGATGGAGGTGCACTATCCCCCCCCCCCCTTGTGCACCTAATTTAAAGTCCCAGTATATGTAGATATACATTCCCCCCTTTTTGTTGCAAAATAAGGTAAATAAGCGTGGCTACTATGGCCCATTAATGAGTTATCCTATGCAGTGTGACCAATTTAAGTTGAATTTAATTTCTGATTTAAGGCAACTACTTAACCACTTAAGGACCCCTTCACGCCAATTTACGTCGGCAGAATGGCACGGCTGGACACAATCACGTACCTGTACGTGCCTCTTTAAGCCCAGCCGTGGGGTAGCAAGCGCGCGACCAGTCCTAAGCTCCATGACCACGCCCGTGGGACCCGATGGGCGCAGGTGTCCCGCGATCGGTCACCGGAGCTGAAGAACTGGGACTTCTAAGGTCAAGGGGTTCCTTACCCATGAAATGGATACAGCGCCCAGAGGCGATTCAGTTTGCATGTGTTGAGCTTACAAGTTTCTCACTCACTCACTCACTCCCTGTTCTTCACTGTGGCAGTGTCATTATTAATAAAAATGCAATAAAACCATCCCCTATTTTGTAAACGCTATACACTTTGCGCAAAACCAATTGATAAACGCTTATTGCGATTTTTTTACCAAAAATATGTAGAAGAATACGTATTGGCCTAAACTGAGGGAAAAAAACTTTTTTTATATATTTTTTCGGAAAATTTATTATAGCAAAACGTAAAAAATATTAACTTTTTTTCAAAATTGTTGCTCTGTTTTTGTTTATAGTGCAAAAAATAAAAACTGCAGAGGTGATCAAATATCACCAAAGGAAAGCTCTATTTGTGGGGAAAAAAAGGTGGCCAATTTTGTTTGGGTGCCATGTCGCACGACCCCGCAATTGTCAGTTAAAGCGACGCAGTGCCGAATCGCAAAAAGGGCAAGGTAACCTGCATAATGGTCCGGGTCTTAAGTGGTTAAATAGTATTTTTATAACAGAAAAAGAGGAGTTTAGACGTATCTGAACTGTATCTTTAGCTGACTATAGATCGAGGGACTAGCTGAATTTCAATCCATCTGTGGTCATTGCTGCTTGACAGAAGTCAATCGAAAGGTCCGTACACACGGTTGGACTTTTTGCCAACAAACTTCAAAATCTGCAAGTTTTCAAATTTGTCTGATCGTGTGTACGCTCCATCGGACCAAATTTTCGGGTTTCATCGGACAAAAAGTTTGGTCTGCAAACGGACAAACTTTACGTCAACAAAAGTCCGATTGTGCCTAGTCCGACCGCGTGTACAGCAAGCAATCAGACTTTTGTACAAAGTACAAACGCGCATGCTCAGAAGCAAAGGCCAGCTGGAAGCGTTCTGTCTGGTAGAACTAGCGTTCGTATTTGAAAGAGCACATTTGTGACGTGGCAAGTTCTGAAATCAAGAAAAGCAGCGTACATTCTCTTCTTCTTTATAATGTGATACTACTAAAAGCTGCTTTGCTGGTGATACTGATGGAGTAAAAACAAATGTCTTTACTTTGGATTAGTGTATTTTGGTTATATGAATCAAACATATTTTTATATATTTTTTTGTGGGTCAAGTTAGCACAACCCCATTGCGCAACATGTCTGCTTGATGAACGGACGTTCAGAAACGAACAAAATTGTACGAAACTGAAAATCGCGAATGCACACAGACGAAACCTCTACTAACTCTCAATTAGCAGAAGGAGCCCAAAGGGTGACGCCGGAGAATTGAACTTCCTCTTTTAAACTCTCGTCAGTACGTTGAAACGTCACTACGTTCGTGTTTGTTGCCGAAAAAGTCTGAGCGTGTGTATGCTATGGGTGTGACCGGACAACTCCCTTCGGACAAAAATCCAAGGGAAAGTTTGTTGGATGTTCGACTGTGTGTACGAGGCTTTACAATCAACTTCTGGTGAATGGGAAATCTGGAAAGCTTTTGTTGATCAGCGGCTGCAGACAATTGGTTGCAGCTTCTGATCAATGTATTTTGACAGATATTCTGGAAAAGTATGCTAGAGATGCTAGAGATAAGAAACCATATCCACATCCAGGGTGAGAGTTTTTTTTTTGTCAGATGATCTGTCTGACTCATAATGTTATGATGTTTGTATAAATAAAGATATATATCAGATGATTTTGCTTGAATTTGTTGACTATTCATATCTCTATCTGTATCTATTATGGACTTACAATGTTTTTTATCCACTCACAGTAATATTGTGTACAAGGCTTCATGAGAATCCTGAAGAAGCCATATTCCTGGTGAAACATGTAGAGCGGAAACCTCTAATTGTCATGTTGCTTTTATATAAAAATGTCTGATTTTAATCTTTAAATATACAGAATAAAATATATTTGATTTTAGAATAGTGTTTTACTTTGTCTTCAGCACATTTAAAATCCCTTTATGTGCCTTTCCAAAAACTTGTATTTTGACAGAGTGTGGTCCCCACAGTCAGATCACAATGGCACAGTGGGGAGGATTTATCCTACCACCTAAATTGCGTGGATGGAGGAATCCGTATGTTTACCCCCCCCCCCCCCCCACTAATTGAACAAAAAAAATATTAATCTATGGGCAGCATTAGGGTACGGTGCAACACACAGGCAGAGTATTTATACACCATGGATTATAGGCATGTAGTTTCTGTTTGGTCACTGGCAAAGCTTTAGAGGAAATGCCCCCTCAGTATCTCCACTATAGCCCTAACCCACTTTGCGAGTCCTCAGTCTTTTTAGGAAGCAATGGAGAGTAAACCAAGGAACATAATGGAGGGTGACCTGTGTCATGTACTGTACTCCAAGATATGAAAATGATATGCAAGTCTAAATTTCTCTTATCTTAATAGGTCAGTCAAAATTCCTCTTACTCATACAGTACAGGACACAGGCAGAGTATTCATGCACCATGGGACCCCCTTAAGAAATTAATAAGAAGGGTGGGAAAGAATGAGAAACAGAACTGCGTCAAAAGGCCCAACCAACAAGGGTCAGAAGACCCAACTTCAGAGTTCCGCTGCAAGAATCTTACAGCTAAAAGCTGTATCAATAGAAGATCAGAAGTCCATCTGGGAAAAGTATGAACATAAAATGAGGTGGTGGCCTTACATAACTGCAAACAAGTGGCCACTGCCCCCACCTATAACTGGTCTATTGCAGCAAGGAGCACTGGAAGCGTGATGCATGTCAAATACAAGGAGAATTCCAAGCTCAAACTTACCAACCAGTCAGCAACCAAACAAATTGACCTGTTTAACAATATGCGTTATGAACAGGGGTTACTCAACAGGGCTACAGAGGCTGAAATGCCCAGAAAACTTCCAATCTAGTGGAATGTTTTCTCCGATTATGTCAAAGTAATATAAAGAGGTTTCCAATGGATGCTTAGGGGCAGGGCATAGGGTTGGGAGGACAGCGTGCTCATTGAGGTGGAATTCTGACATCACCTTTACAGGAAAGGGCCACTAGCACAGAAATATGTCTGGCAGACATGATCGCAACAAAAAGGGATACTTTGAGCGATTCTCTGGGGGAAATTTCTGATAGGTTCGAAGGGTGGTTTCTGTAGGGCATGGAGAATCCAGTTGACATCCCAAGGAAGCACAGGGTATTGCATAGCCAAGACTTGACCTTTGAGAGTGCGTAAGGCCAAGGTCTGGCCGAGATCTGGAAAGCCAGATCGGCCAGTGTGCATGAGCCCTGAGACAGATGTAGCAGATATATACACGTCAGATTAGATGGAAGCAGCACATATTGAGGATAATAGTTGTAAACATCACTCCTTATGGACCACTCCAAGTCCCACAATGTGCTTGCACTTTGTATCCGAGTTGCTTTGTTATCCACCACTACACAGATAAACAGGCACATTAAACACATATAAGGCGAGGGGCGTGTCCTGATGTGAGCAGCGGCGGACATGTTGAAGAGGAGCTCTAGGGATCCTGGTTTTAATCCTGTTTCATCCATGCATCAACTGGCCTGGTGAGCACTGATACACCCATAAGACCGTTCCTCTCCATCCCCTGCTCTGCCCAAGAACTGAGCAGTGTTTCTGCTCATCTGCGGCGTTATCTGACCCGCCAGAGACTGCACACACTCGCGGCCACCACCATCTTGCCGGCCTTGATCTTGCAGCTGTGCACCGGGCCTTGTCCAACCTGAGCTCCAGAGTTCGGGCCCGCCATCCTCATCTACCGTCTCACCTCCTTACCTTCCTGCCATGGATTAGACAGCCGCTCGACCGACGCTGCATGTTAGAGCCGGTCGTGGCCTGCTAGGGCCTGGTGATGGCTACCATCTTGCCAGTCTCTGCCCTGCTAATCTGTTTAGGGCCTTACCAATTCTGGGCCCACAAGCACAGACTTCACATTGATACCCTCCTATTCATTTTCCTGCTGGGAAATAGGGAGCTGCTGAGCCGAAGCAGTGTCTGCTCCGGCTGCTATCCATTGGGGCCTAGACTATTTTGCGGGCGTGTGACGCTGTACCCAAATAAAATGTATGTTCTTTTTTCACACAAATACTAAGTTTAGACTGATATGTATTCTGCTACATATTGTTCGTAAAAAATCCCAATAAGTGCATATAGAATGGTTTGTGCAAAAGTTATAGCGTCTACAAATATATATATTTTTTTACTAGTAATGGCGGAAATTAATGACTTATAGCGGGACTGCGATATTGTGGTGGACAAATCGTCGTAAACCTGACACTTTTTTGGGCACCAGTGACATTATTACAGTCATTAGTGCTAAAAACATGCACTGTCACTGTATTAATGACACTGGCAGGCAAGGGGTTAACATCAGGAGAAATCAATGGCTGTGTGCTTAGCTAATGTTTCAGTGTAGTGTGTGGGGTGGGGGGTGATTTTACTAGTGAAAGGCATGGATTGTGTTTCTGCTTTACAGAAACAGAGGATCCATGTGTTCTGTACTGACAGAACAGCAATCTGCCTTGTTTATATAGGCAAACTGACTTTGTCAGTTTACTGAACAATCAGCGGGTTCCAGCAGACATTGGGCCCGTGGGACCTGCTGTGTAAAATCAAGTTAGCCAGAAGTGCCAGATCGTATATATATATGTGATCCTGCACAGCACAGCTGCCCTGTACCTGTAAATCTGTCATGGGGCAGTCAGTAAGTGGTTAGTGTATTTTTTAAACAAAATTTGGATTTGATAAACTGTTGCACTAAAATCATGTGACATAAAAATTGCAACTTTCTCCATTTTATTCTCCAAGGTTTCGGCTTTCAGAAAATATGTTTTCAGGGCTTTAAATAATCTTCACCCAAGTGCAAAAAATTAACAAAAAAAAATGGCTCAGTCAGTGAAAGTAACACAATCATTTGCTACATTACAGGTAGTAGTAGGGAATCATTTGACATGCCATCAGTAGTAAATAAGCATGTGAAGAAATCTTAGTAGGGAGTCTGATCATTTATTTTTAAACAATCTAATCTGTCTACTGTATAAATAATCACCTTATTACCCTGTATGCTTGTAGGTTTATTTACTCTAAAACTATTTAAACACATTTAAGCTGACAAGTCATTGTATTTAACAATAATATACAGTAGGTGAACCCGATTTTGTGTCAATCTCGCTCTCTTTCTCGGCGAGATTGAGCACCTACGAGCCCCATCGCGGGAGCCAGCGCCGAGCTGGCTTGCCGCGATGGAGACAGAGCCATCATAGAAGCGACGGGAGATCCGACTTGGATTCCCGCCAATTCTACACGTGTGCGGCGTTTGTTATGAATCCTGAGGGGGAAGTCCCCGCCGGATTTTAAATAAAAATCCGGCATGGGTCCCCCCCTCAGGAGCATACCGGGCCCTTAGGTCTGTTATGGGTTGTAAGGAGAGCCCCCCTACGCCGAAAAAAACGGCGTAGGGGGTCCCCCTACGATCCATACCAGACCCGTATCCAAAGCACGCTACCCGGCCAGCCAGGAAGGGAGTGGGGACGAGCGAGCGCCCCCCCCTCCTGAGCCGTACCAGGCTGCATGCCCTCAACATGGGGGGGTTGGGTGCTCTGGGGCAGGGGGGCGCACTGCGGCCCCCCCACCTCAGAGCACCCTGTCCCCATGTTGATGAGGACAGGGCCCCTTCCCGACAACCCTGGCCGTTGGTTGTCGGGGTATGCGGGCGGGAGGCTTATCGGAATCTGGGAGCCCCCTTTAATAAGGGGGCCCCCAGATACCGGCCCCCCACCCTAAGTGAATGAGTATGGGGTACATCGTACCCCTACCCATTCACCTGCAAGAAAAGTGGTAAAAACACAAATAAACCACACAGTGTATTAAAATATTTTATTAGTCTGCTCCGGAGGCCGCCCCCTGTCTTCTTTATTAGCTCTTTTACCAGGGGGGGCTTCTTCTTTGACGTCTTCGGGTGGGTGGGGGCCGCCGTCTGGTTCTCTTCCACCGCCGGGGGGGGGTGGCTTTTAAAAAAGCCCCCACCCCCCCCGGCGGGTTTCCTCCGGCGTCTTCGGCGGGGCTCTTCTTCTTCCGCTATCCCGACGGGTCTTCTCCGCTATCCGGGGGGTTTCGCCGCTCTCCGCTGTTGACTCGTCGCACCCCGGTTCTTCGTCTCGCAGTCCGGTCCCTTCTTCCGTGCTGTACGTCTTCTTCCGTGCCGTGAGTTCTTCTTCCGCGCTGTGACGTCATGTTCTTCACTTCTCTTCTTCTCCCGATGTTGACACGCCGGTCCTCCTCGCTGAAATGACGGATGCGCGCCTTGCATCGGACCTATATAGGCCTCACAGTCCCATCATGCTCTGTACCTACCCATGTGATACCTACGTGGGTAGGTATCACATGGGTAGGTACAGAGCATGATGGGACTGTGAGGCCTATATAGGTCCGATGCAAGGCGCGCATCCGTCATTTCAGCGAGGAGGACCGGCGTGTCAACATCGGGAGAAGAAGAGAAGTGAAGAACATGACGTCACAGCGCGGAAGAAGAACTCACGGCACGGAAGAAGACGTACAGCACGGAAGAAGGGACCGGACTGCGAGACGAAGAACCGGGGTGCGACGAGTCAACAGCGGAGAGCGGCGAGACCCCCGGATAGCGGAGAAGACCCGTCGGGATAGCGGAAGAAGAAGAGCCCCGCCGAAGACGCCGGAGGAAACCCGCCGGGGGGGGTGGGGGCTTTTTTAAAAGCCACCCCCCCCGGCGGTGGAAGAGAACCAGACGGCGGCCCCCACCCACCCGAAGACGTCAAAGAAGAAGCCCCCCCTGGTAAAAGAGCTAATAAAGAAGACAGGGGGCGGCCTCCGGAGCAGACTAATAAAATATTTAATACACTGTGTGGTTTATTTGTGTTTTTACCACTTTTCTTGCAGGTGAATGGGTAGGGGTACGATGTACCCCATACTCATTCACTTAGGGTGGGGGGCCGGTATCTGGGGGCCCCCTTATTAAAGGGGGCTCCCAGATTCCGATAAGCCTCCCGCCCGCATACCCCGACAACCAACGGCCAGGGTTGTCGGGAAGGGGCCCTGTCCTCATCAACATGGGGACAGGGTGCTCTGAGGTGGGGGGGCCGCAGTGCGCCCCCCTGCCCCAGAGCACCCAACCCCCCCATGTTGAGGGCATGCAGCCTGGTACGGCTCAGGAGGGGGGGGGGCGCTCGCTCGTCCCCACTCCCTTCCTGGCTGGCCGGGTAGCGTGCTTTGGATACGGGTCTGGTATGGATCGTAGGGGGACCCCCTACGCCATTTTTTTCGGCGTAGGGGGGCTCTCCTTACAACCCATAACAGACCTAAGGGCCCGGTATGCTCCTGAGGGGGGGACCCATGCCGGATTTTTATTTAAAATCCGGCGGGGACTTCCCCCTCAGGATTCATAACAAACGCCGCACACGTGTAGAATTGGCGGGAATCCAAGTCGGATCTCCCGTCGCTTCTATGACGCGCTTGCTGGGATGTGCTGTCACTATTCCAGTGAGTGCAAGATGTCGGCGAGATCTCGGCACCATGTCGCCGAGTATCAGCGCGACGCTGTCGTGCTAAAAGCACAATATCACAAACACCTACTGTAGCAGTGGTAGATATGTGAATTCCATGATCAACACTTCTTTCTGCTACAGTGTATATGTAGCTTAGTTTACATACAGCAGCGGGAAAAGCTGTTTTGCTGCTCAAGGCCAAGTTTACCAAATGTGTCCTCTCTGCACATACACAACATGGGCCTGTAGCAGTGTAGAAGCCTTATCAGAATTCAGGGACTCAGGGATTTGAATACCTAATCTGCTTTATGATGGTCATTATTGTATAGATTAGACTCTCTTGGTCAATGTACTATCCAGCTATTTAACTAGCCAGGTGTGTCTCCAATCCCTAGTAACCTCCCGTATTTGCCAAGAATACTTATATTAAGATTAATTCGATGCTGCCGCAGATTATACAAAAGTTAATTTAATTATGTTAATATAAAAAATGATATGCGTTGTTAAATATAATAAGTGCACACGTTTTAATTGGTTGTAAACCTCGGAGTTGAAATATGAACAAAGCATATCCCTCAACAGTGTGTACTTGTTTCAGTCAAAAGCACTTATGCCCTGTACACACGATCGGTTCGTCTGATGAAAACAGACCGTTTTCATCGGACGAACCGATCGTGTGGGGGCCCCCATCAGTTTTTTTCCCATTGGTGAAAAAAAAATAGAACCTGTTTTACATTTTTCGTATGGTTAAAAAAACGATAGAAAAAAAACATCGTCTGTGGGGAAATCCATCGGTCAAAAATCCACGCATGCTCAGAATCAAGTCGACGCATGCTCTGAAGCATTGAACTTTTCTCTGCACGTTGTTGTGTTTTACGTCACCACGTTGGACACGATCGGATTTTTAACCGATGGTGTGTAGGCAAGACTGATGAAAGTCAGCTTCATCGGATATCTGATGAAAAAATCCATTGGTTCATTCTCATCAGACGAACCGATCGTGTGTACAGGGCTTCAGTGTCATTTCTGTCTGCTGCCCCTTTCTTCTGCTATCTGCATGAATCACCTCTGACAAGTTTTCCTGACACCAAGAAAAAAAGGTGACGGGAACGAGCTCCAGCATACAGTCTGTGATTGACAGCCTCAGCTCAGTTCCTGTGTGAAGGGGAGTATGTCCCTTCCCTCCAATCAGCTCGCTGCAGTGTGTAAGTTCATCTCTCCACCTCCTTTTTTTCTAAATGTTCAGACAACATGTATCAATTCTGGACTTCTACACTTTTGTGTATCACAGGCCAGTCCCTTCATTGGGTATATGTAAGGATTTACAACCACTTTAAGTTTGTTTTTTCTATCATTTGCAAGTAATCCTCTGCACAGCAATATTCAAACTGGGTAAGGGAGGGACAACATCAGAAGTCAGTCAGGTACTGCTGCACTGCACATGTGCAGATTGCCAACATTCTGACAGAAGTGATTAACCACTTGACATCCCGCCCATAGTCATATGACGTCCACAGATGGGATCTCCCATCCTGGGTGGACGTCATATAACATCCTGGGCCTCCTTCGCCCACAGACATCGCTCTGGACCCGGTGCATGTGCCTGGCAGTCGCGATGTCTGCTGGGCACCAGCAATTGCCGGCAATCATGGCCGTGGATCTGTGTGTGTAAACACGCAGATCCATGTCCTGTCAGAGGTGAGGAGACTGATGTGCGTTCCCAGTACAGAGGAAAACACATTGGTCTCCTCCCCTTGTGAGTCCCCTCCCCCTACAGTTAGAATCACACATTAGGGAACATATTTAACCCCTTCAGCACCCCCTAGTGTTAACCCCTTCCCTGTCGGTCACATTTAGGCCTCTGGTTAACCTATCGTGTGTACAAGGCTTAACACAGTAAGCAGTGCAGTTTTATAGCACTAATCGTTGCATAAATGTGAATGGTCCCAAAAATGTGTCAAAAGTGTCCAATATGTCCGTCGCAATATCATGGTCACAATAAAAATCACAATAAAAAAATCGCAGATCGCCGCCATTACTAGTAAAAAAAATAAAAATGCAATAAATCTATCCCCTATTTTGTAGACGCTATAACTTTTGCGCAAACCAATCAATATACGCTTATTGCGATTTTTTTTACCAAAAGTATGTACCGGCCTAAATACGTATCGGCCTAAACTGTGGAAAAATTTTGTTTTTTTTATAGATTTGTGGGGATATTTATTATAGCAAAAAAAGTAAAAAATATATATTTGTTTTCAAAATTGTCGCTGTATTTTTGTTAATAGTGCAAAAAATAAAAAACGCAGAGGTGATCAAATACCACCAAAAGAAAGCTCTATTTGTGGGTAAAAAATAGAGTCGCATGACTGTGCAATTGTCAGTTAAAGCGATGCAGTGCCGAATCGCAAAAAGTGCTCTGGTAAGGAAGGGGGTAAAGTCTTCCGGGCTGAAGTGGTTAAAGTAATGACTTGTTAGCTGGCTGCTGCTTCCTCACTTGCCAGTCAGTAGCCTGGATGTGTGATCTAGAGTACAAAAAACAACAAAAGAAAGGACGCACTGACCTAGTGCATTACCCTCATTAACTTTACTTAAACAGATAAAACAAGTAATAATTACAAACACATAGCAAGCATAGGCATGTCAAGGGTGCCAACAAGACCATCTTGAAGTCCACAGTGCCCAGCTAGTGGTGTGGGAAGCCTTGGTAGCATCCATAACCAACGCGTTTCAGGAGTCAAGCCCCACTTCAACTTGTATACCTTAATGAGCCATTGCCTTAGGTGTAACACTCCCTCTTTCCTCCGAGGGGAGGGGTCAGGAGTGGAGCACAGAGCATATTAATAGATAAACGAGTGAATAAATACATAACATTCATGGTCACCTCAACAACAGACTGGTGTGTAAGCACAGATTCCACATAAGACCTCACAATTGCAAGCCTAGCCTAACCCAATTGTGGGTGGCCACTCCATTAACCACCATCTTCTACTCAATGGCCAATGTACAAAAACACATGTGTATATATAAAAAGCAAGCTACAATCATCATCAGAGCATGAGTGCCAGCAGCTCTAACTCTCTGTGGAGGGGAAAAGCGATAACAACATTTTTTGGCAGCCGACAACGGAAGCCCCATAGTAACTCCAAAGCCTTGTACACACGATTGGACTTCCATCAGACAAATCTGTGGATTTTTGTGCGAAGGGGTGTTGGCCGTGAACTGGGTATGCATACACACAGCAGAACATTTTTAGCCAACATACACCAAACCTACATGGTTTTTCAGCTCTTTACCGCCACCCCTTGGCCAACTTCTGCTATTGTTGTCTGATGTTTAGCATTGGTTCGGAGCATGCATGTTTGTACTTTGGATTTTAGTCCGATGGATTTGTGTACACACGATTGGATAATCCGACGGAACACATGTTTTGTCAGACAATTTGAGAGCATGCACAGCCAACATTTGTTTCGGAAATCCTGACAACAATTGTCTGATGGAGCATACAGACGGTCGGATTGTCTGACAAAACACGTCCATCGGACAATTGTTGTTGGAATATCCGATCGTGTGTACGGGCCTTAAGGGTGACATCACTTCCCAATTATTTCACAGCCGTAGTCGGCCGTGTCCTCTGCAGAGCTTCCGCCAGTGAAGATCAGGTCGGGAGGGGAGGTCGGATCGGCTTCCAAAAAGGGATAGAGAGGTTAGTGTTAGGTCCGTGGTGTCTATAGATGCAGGGATTTTAGTTTTTGCATGGATTTCTACTTTAAGCACATTATGATCTTTAACCCTTTGTTAGGACAGACAGTGTGCTAAATCAGTTTGCATTAATGAGATCCAACAGCACAGTATTGACAATATTAATTATAGTAAACAAAACTCCCCTAGCATCCTTTTTTAACATTACATAAAAAGGGAAAGGTAGGTAGGATTTTAAGCACGTAAACATAAGAAGCATTTTTTTAAATATAACTTTCTAAATGATGCTATGTGAAATTATATTTGGCTGCAAAAGTATCAATACACTTCAACAAAATTGTTGCAAAAACAGTGTGGTGTATCTGCACACAGTAACCAATCAACAGGCTTTATCATTTTGTACCAGAGTATCCTTAGTAATGAGATCCAGATTAATGAAATCTGATTTGCTGTGGGCTACTGCATACTATAGCTCTTTTTACTGTGTTATTATTGCATTACTCCTAGAAAATATAAATAATACCCTTTAGGGCCTGTATTCATCAAATGCGCTCAAAACTGTATGCACGAACAAACACTGTCATTCAATTTACTTAAATGACAAAATGTGAGTCAATATATCAAAATGTAGCATGCAAGACCTTTTTTTTCAACATACTGCTGTAAACAGACTCCAGTGAAAACAATGGATGTTCTCACAAGTCCATAAATTTTGGAGGAGCTATAAAATGCAGCAACACGCATGACAACACATCTGCAGGGAACAAGCCGTTAATCCACTTATGCGTTCACTGAAAAAAAAAATCACAACAAAAACAACAAAAAATGCTACTAGTATAATTAAGTGCAATCTATACAACACTCTAGCATAAAATACATGATATCAGGAAAAACACACAATATTTTTTTCAGTATAAACGACTTAGTTTATTCAATCTTGTACAGAAATAAAATATTGTTATTCCGCACAGTAGTGGCTAACTTGCCATTGAAGCGTATATAAACCGAAAAAAAATTACACGTGGTAGTTTACCAGTCCATGAATGTGGTGGCTTCATTAGTTTTACTTTGTAGGCTTTTTTCCCTTAATCACCCCAGACTGCTCCCCAGATTTATACTGCAAGCATCTTCTTTTTTCATCTCAATTACATGGAGTGGCGGTTGTAGTTTACAGAAGATAGCTTGTAAGGAAGGAACATTGTTTGTGATTTCAGATCAATATACAGGAAAAAAATTATTTACATTTCTTATGGTCTAACTAGTGCTAATGCTGGATTTACTATGTCCACGTGGCTCCTGATAATTGTATTCATGCCAGATACTAATATCAGCTAAGATATTCAGGCACTGCTGATCTGAGAACCACTTCAAGTTGAACAGTTTACATGCATAACTTTCAAAGCTGTGCACAGGTGTGATGTTTATGGCTTTCTTAAAAGCCTATAGTGTACCATGAAATTAGATATATACAGTACAGTACCAAAAGTTTTAGGCAGGTGTGAAAAAGTCTGTAAAAGTTTATTTTTATCAATTAACAAAATGGAAAATAAATGAAGAGAAGAGAAATCCAAATCAAATCAATGCCCTTTGCCTTCAAATCCACCTCAATTCTTCGAGGTACAAAGTTTTTGAAGGAACTTGGCAGGTAGGTTGTTCTAAAAATCTTGGAGAACTAACCACAAATATTCTGTGAGTTTAGACTGCCTCATATCTTTGTCACTTCATAAAACCCCAGACACACGCAAATATGTTGAGATTAGGGCTCTCTGGGGGCCATACCATCACTTCCAGGACTCCTTGTTCTTCTTTACCCTGAAGATAGTTCTTAATGAAATTCATCAACATTGCCCGATTAATGCTGTCCTCAATGCTGCGAAATACGATCAAATACTTATCCATTATGTCATACCATCGGGGAGGTGTGTGATTGGCCTAAAGATATGAAGCAGGACAACAACCCCAAACATACAGTCAATAGAATTAAGATGTATAGATCTACTGTAAGAGTCCTGGAAATGATAGTTTTGCCCCCACAGAGTCCTGACCTCAACATCATTGAGTCTGTCTGGGATTACATGAAGAGACAGAAGGATTTGAGGCAAGATCTGTGGTCAGTTCTCAAAGATGTTTGGAACAACCTACCTGCCTTCGAAAACTGTGTGCAAGTGTACCTAGAAGAACTTTTGCTTGTTTGAAGCCAAAGGGTGGTCACACAAAATATTGATCTGATTTAGTTTTTTCTTCTGTTTGCTCACTTTGCATTTTGTAAATTGATAAAAATAAACAATTAAACTATATTTTTAAAAGCATTCCTAATTTACAGCATTTCTTTACACCTGCCTAAAACTTTTGCACAGTACTCTATATTTAGAATGTAGTTATTTAAGTACTGAAATATGCATATTCTTTTTTGAAAGCATGCACATTTAACTAGGGCTGCAACTAACAATTATTTTCATAATCGATTAGTTGGCCGATTATTGTTTTGATTAATTGATTAATCGGATAATAGCCTTAAAAAAAAAAAAAATTTGCATTTTTACATTTTTTTGGGCCAATTTGTTGTTGGGCAGATTACAAAACACAAATTGCCGCAAAAACACATTACATGCTTTTCTGCAGCTTCTCCATTGAAGTATATTGAACAAAAAAAAAAAATAGCACAGTTTTGCGTTAAAAAGTCCTTGCCCTTTCCAAATACGCAGCAGCTGAAAAAAAATCATGGATGTGAACGTGTCCCATAGGAAAACATGTAAATGAACTGTAGTGTGTTTCTGCAAAAAGCACCAAAAAACAGAGGTGTGAACCCAGGCCTGAGATGTTTAGTAACATAATGGGGTTAAAAAAACAAAAATAAGTACAAAAAGAGCAAATAATCGCTACTGTAAGGGGTTCACTTTTTTACTGTGGAACAGTGAAAGTAATATTTACAGTAGCGGTTTGCTTTTTTGTACTATAAAGGGCTAATTTTAGTTTTGTTAACCCCATTATGTTACTGGCCGATTAATCGATTATGAAAATTGTAATCGATTAATTTCATAATCGATTAGTTGTCGATTAATCGATTAGTTGTTTCAGCCCTACATTTAACCACTTCCTGCCCACCATATAGCAAAATGATGGTTGAAAGTGGTTCTGTTATCCTGACTGGGCGTCATATGACGTAGGATAAGCCAGGGGCGCACAGCGCGGCGATTGGTGGTGTGGTGGGTCAGTCTGACAGACACCGCATCTCCAATCTAGGTAAAGAGCCTTTGACAGAGGCTCTTTACCACGTGATCAGCGGTGTCCAATCACAGCTGATCACAGTGTAAACAGGAGAAGACATGTATTGGCTTTTACTCTACTTGCACTGACAGACACGAGTAGAGGAGAGCCGATCGGCTGCTCTTCTTACAGGGGGAGTCTGCACTGATTATCAGTGCAGCCCCCGAGGATGCCCACCCAGGACAACCAGGGATGCCCACCTATGGCCAGCAAAAATGCCCCCCCCATGTCCGCCAGGGATGCCCACCCACGACCACCAGGAAAGCCCAGTAGAGCCCAGCAGGGATGGCAATCATTGCCCATTAGGGATTGCACTCTGTGCCCATCAGTGATGTCTGGCAGTGCCTCTGATCAGTGCTGCCTATCTAAGCCCACCAGTGGCCTACGTGCCACCTAAACGTGCCTTCAAGTGCCACCTATGAGTGCCCATCAGTACCATCTATCAGTACCCATCAGTGACGCCTATCAGTGCTGCATATACGTGCCACCACATCAGTGCTAATCAGTACTGCCTCTTCAGTACACGTCAGTGCAGCCTCATCAATTCCCACGAATGAGGAAGAAAACGTACTTATTTAGAAAGTTTTGTAACAGAAACAAAGAAGAACTTTTTTTTTTTTAATTGTCTGTCTTTTTTCATCTGTAGCACAAAAAATAAACACCTCAGAGGTGATCAAATACCACCAAAAGAAAGCTTTATTTGTGAGGAAAAAAATATAAAAATGTAGTTTGGGTACAGTGTCGCATGACCGTGCAATTGTCATTAAAAATGTGATAACGCTGAAAGCTGAAAATTTACCTGGGCAGGAAGGTGTATAAGGGTCCGGTATTGAAGTGGTTAAGGGATGAATTGACATAAACATACAAACATTCAACAAAACTGTACACTTTCTGTTATCAGGCTGTTACTAATGACAGGGTGGTGAAAAACTGTGATCACTGATATTTGACAGTGGTCAACTGACAAATAATGTTGCATAAACACCGCCTTTTAAAAATATTATAGTCACAAGGTCAGACATAGACAGTCTCTGTACTAAAAAAACTTTGCAGGCAGACCAAGAAAAACCACACCACAAAGTTAAAGTCTTTAAACTGTAATTCAAAGACTTTAGCTTTCATTCCAGTAACAGGTAAAAAATACATCTTGGCCATGTAAAGGTTAATATCAGTTTCTGCTTTTTTAACCAACCAGGTCTCCTGCTTACCTACTAGGGAAGCTGTACAGCAAATACAAATGTATCCTTTAGGAATGCTGCCCACTTACAGAGGGAATTGTCCTGATAAGTTCAGGAAAGATAAAAAGCCCATGATGTGTGAGCAACGTCTTTCCTTGGAGATCACAAGCACAAATAAATATTTTGTATTGCCAAGTCAAATATTTGAACTTTAAAAGTCTCTTCACAAAAGCATGCCCTTATACAAAGATTTCTGTTAGGGGGCATTATGTCTTCGTACAAGTCGTACATTCCTTCTGGCTACTGTTCTTTTCAATTGTAAAACAATTTTTTTTATGTCTCAAAGCAACAACTTGCTACATGGTTGGTTGCCGATGCTCGCTGTTTTCTTTTTTTTTTTTCATGAATCGGGTGTAAACTCTACAGGCACTTCAGCTCATGTAAGAAGTCCTCATAAATCTTACATGGTGCACCACATTTCTTAAGCCTGAGAATAACTTCAATAAAGAGCAGAAGAAATCAAAGTAGAAGCTGCAGAAGGGGTACAAGAGAGCATCTATATCTGAGCAGCATTCAGTCACCAGCAGACTTCTGCAGCAATATGTCAAAGCACATGCAATAGAATACATTTGTTTGCATTCTTCAAAAGGAACGCAGCCATGTAGGACAGGGCATAGAGAATCCACACTCTTGTAACTGTTGACAAGGAGTTTCACTGCCATCGTGTAGCAGTGAAGCCTCTGAAGCTGGGGTAGATTACGGATCTTTTATATTTTTACACAACGGGTTCAAACTTATCACCTGGTACTCAGTTCACGGTAGGTTCTCTGCCTAACTTTATTTTCAGATGTACTCTAAGAATTACTTGGGTCATGTGAAAATTACACTGCTTAATGTCCCATTTGAAATTTGACAGGATTTAAGTCTCAAGGGTGACCTCCAGTGTGCAAATAACTTGATAGGAATGCAGCAGAAATACTACATAAATGATCCACTACCCTAAATTACAGATAACTTAGTTTTTAGCATACAGTAAGTAGGCAAATAAAAAAAATTGTACTGACTTTAAATAATATGTGCACCAAACCTGGATATATTTAAAGACACATTTAACCCTTTTAGTTCATGCTTTTTTTTCCCTTTAGCACCTGACATGAAACTACCCATTAGTTTTAAATGGCGTCACAGTTTGTACATAAAAAAAAAAAGAAGACAATTACTCATATATTGTCTTGGCAGCTAACAATTATTCATCAAGAGCCTTTCAAACATTGAATTTTTCCAGACTGGCAGATTAAAGAACATAAAAGAAACTTTTGTTTTAGTGGAAAGCCAATGCTGGAGCAAAATGTAGAAGAATAAGAATTAAGTTATTGAATTGTGCTTGTGTGAAGATTCAACTTGTCCTCGAATACACAGGTTAACATTCCAGAATATTAAGTCAGTTGTCTTAGACTTGCCAACTAACAGAATGACTGCTAATTGTAAAACACACTATTGTAGACACAAATGTGTAGACAAAGTGCTGCAGAGAAAAGCACTATATTAATAAATGTAACTATTACTCTCGCTATGCAAAATAGGGGCTATTTATTGAATATGAAAGGAATGGTGCTGAAAGTAAAGCTAAACAGCTAGGAATGGGATATATTCAGTATCCTCAATTGCTTTGCCAAATTAAGAAAGTTCAAATGCAAAGTGAATAAAAAAAAATAACCTTTTCATGACTGGGTCTATTTGAAACTTCCAATGCTACAGAGTACAAATAGCTCACAGGTTTTATGATGAGTTTTATTAGTCTGACTTTTATTATTAATCTGACTTTTTGTCATATTAAAATAGCATTTTGTTTAGAAAAATTTGAAAATATTCACATTTATTTAATTTTGTCACCAAAAGTTTGCATAGCTACTGGTCCAGGTGAACTGTATATATAATACATACCTGGGTGAATTAACAAGCATTCAAACATTCATTTAAGGGACATTTTACACAATGTATAGAGTTGTGGCTGTACAAACTGGGGAAAGTACAATGTTCTTTTGCTCTACACAATCACTGCTGTTGGGCGAATGGAGAAAATACAAAACTTTGTTTTTAATATTAATATTAATATTGGTCCATCTGTGAATAGAAAAAGTGTTAGGTAAAATTTCTTTGGTGTTTAATATTGCATTGAATGTTGGTTAGTCCATTCTGTGAAATGTTTAATAGTCTATTATGCCGCGCACAGATGGTCGTTTTTTGTGATGAAAAAAAACGACGTTTTAAAAAACGTCATTTAAAATGATCATGTGTGGGCAAAACGTTGTTTTATGTCTTCAAAAAAACGACCAAAAAAAAATTCGAACATGCTTGAATTTTTTGTGTCGTTTTTCAAAACGTTGTTTTTTGTTTCACAGAAATTGACCGTGTGTAGCAAAAAACGACGTTTAAAACTACGTTTTTAAACCCGCGCATGCCCAGAAGCTAGTTATGAAGCGAGCTTCAATGGAAAAAAGTGGTGAAACGTAACCTCGCTTTGCTAGAGCATTGTGAAAAAACGATGGTGTGTAGGCAACTTCGTCTTTGAAAATTAGGTTTCAAAAACGTCGTTTTATTTCATGATTTAAAACGTTGTTTTTTTTCATCACAAAAAACGACCGTCTGTACGCGGCATTATACTCATAGTTTCGCATGACAAATCCTCAGAGGCCTTATCTTTCATCAGTTATGCAAAGGTTCTTTGATTATATATACTACTTATATTATTACCGTTTTTCTGTACAATGATTGAATTTCTTTGAATTCTGTTTAAGAAAGTCACGTGTTTTAGGCGAATTGCATTAGGGTAGTTTCTCTACTGATCAAAAGTTCTTATGTTACTTTGTTTTGGGAGCTAATATTTTAAGAATATGTTGGGGCCATTACTGTTGTCAACATTCAGACAGTAACTTGTATAGCAGTTAACATATTCAAATTTAATTTCAAACTGATAACATTGGAACAATAATGATTCACCAAATTAATTCTTCATGAGTGAGAAACATAACCCAACATCAGAAATAATATTTCACACAATTTAAAAACATTTGCAAGAGTATTATTAGCAGCTTTTGCGCAAAAGCTGACACATTTGCAGATTTTTTTTTTTAATTGACCTCTTATGTTTGCCAAGATACAGATCTAAACAAATTCTACTGTTTGTCACAATTCCAATGATACCAAATATGCATAAGTTATTTACATTTTATGTTTCTATTAGGTCTCAAAATAAGCATGCACATTTCACTCTGCAAAGAATATTTATATTTTTTAGCACTTTAGTACATATGGAAATGCTCTATGCTGTGGAAACACCAGCAACTCTATTAAATGTAATCCTCTTACCAAAGTGGGCACCTAATGCATTAATTATGAATTATTTACATGTGTTTACATAATTGCAAAAATAATTACCACCTATATTTTTTACACATTGTATGTTTATTTTGTAAAATGATAATATGCAAATTTTTCATCCATATTGCCTATGAGAAAGTATCTAATAGCCATACATTGTTTGATTTTATCCCTACACTCAAAAGGAAAAAAAATAACAAAATAAATAATAAGGAAAAATGACAACTGTTCTACACTTTTTCAAAAAAAACAAGAGAGAATGCCTAAAGTTGTCTATAGATTGTTCGCTTATGAAATGAAAAGCAGGGACCAACGAACTTCGATCCATCTATGATCATTCCCATTATAAAGAACCAATCTTTTTTTTTTTTTAGACACAAGTTATTATACACTAGCACCTTAGAGGGTACCGACCATAGGGTCATAGGGCCAGATTCACAGAAAACTCCGGCGGCGTAACATATCGTGTTTACGTTACACCGCCGCAAGTTTTCAGCGCAAGTGCCTGATTCACCAAGCACTTGCGTGTAAACTTACAGCGGTGTATCGTAAAGACGTCCGGCGCAAGCCCGCCTAATTCAAATGGGGCGTGTACCATTTAAATTAGGCGGGCTCCCGCGCCAGACGTACTGCGCATGCTCCATTTTGAAATTCCCGCCGTGCTTTGCGCGAAGTGACGTCATTTTTTTGATCGGCGACGTGCGTAACGTACTTTCGTATTCCCAGACGTCTTACGCCAAAAAAAAAAATTGAAATTCGACCCGGGAACGGCGGCCATACTTTAACATGGCTCATCTGAAGTTAAGCCATGTTAAAGCAGGCTTAACTTTGTGACGGGAAAAAATTACTAGCGACGACGTAACGAACGCGATAACCGTCGTGGATCGCCGTAAAAGCTCATTTGCATACCCGACGCAGGAAAACGATGCGAACTCCACCCAGCGGCGGCCAAAGTATTGCAGCCTAAGATCCGAAGGCGTACAAAGCCGTCCGCCTGTCGGATCTTAGGGCTATCTATGCGTAACTGATTCTATGAATACGTCGCATAGATAGCTTAAAGGGTATAGGTGCTCACAGAGGTTAAATAGTACAGTAGTCAAGTTATTTTTGGCTGGACCAAGATATAATCTAATGTCTATAAGTCACCAGCAAACAAGACCAGCCAAGTTTTTATTTTAGAGTTTTTCAGGCTTTTCATGAGTAGCAGCAATAAGATATTCTGGAACATCATGCCTGATTACTGTTCCCCCCAATTAGTTGGTGCTAGAGGAGTGTGCAGTACACCTCCTCTTCCTCTCTCCACAGCCTAAAACAGTGACACCATGCAACTCTTCATGTTTAGGGAGCCATTGGCTGACACAAATTTGGGTGGTATTTTTTAATGTAGAATAATACTAAGTAATACATGGGTCTTTCCTCCTTCGCTGTCTGCAGAAAACAGCAGAGAGGCAAAAAAGCACTGTATTCACTGTAAGTAAAGTTAATCTATAGATCTATGACCATTAAAGGGTAGAACAAACATTATGTAATTTAACCACATTTATATATTCACACATATATTGATTTTCAGCAATAATTTTCCATGAAAACATTTTTTTAAGACAGCCATCTGAATTTGGTAGTTTTTTCTTTTAGATAAACAGAGCTCTCTTTCAGTAGTAAAGCGATAAAAAAATATGCATATGCTTTCATGGGGATTTGTACAGGAAAATAAGCAGAAAGTAGAAAATGCACATTTTTGTTCAAATACCAAGCTAACTTTTATTTTTTTTAAATAAAATGAACCAAATTGTATGCTCTTTTCACAAATTAAATAAACATGAAATTTTCTGTATTCACTAAACCAATTCCCAGTGCTTGTCAAAGCCTGGCATCCATCTTTAGAGGCTTTCTAATTCAAATGACCCAATGTTAGAACAGCAGACAGGTTACAGACCTACCAACAACTATTCATTATTTTCAAAGATACTTGTAGATAGCACCTGAAATGGCATTTAGGAGAATATGACCTGTTTGTTACACCATCACTGAATTATTAGGATGCTCAACAATGCTTGAAGGCTGGACATTGAATTAGGGATCATCGCTTTTGACCTCCAAAACTAGCCCCACACAGCTAGCATTTTCTCGTTGAGCCTGCAGACTGCAACTGCAGCTACTTAAATGCCTGAACAGTGAATGCATTTGATTGTATGCAGTCAATGTATGGCTGAAAAATTTCCACTTGGCTCCTTTGAGCTGTGTATGGTCAGCTTTAAGGTACTATTTGTAAGAAAGTAGGGTCCTTTGTTTAGTCTAGATCTTTAATTGTTTTCTTGTTTACTCACAAGCTATTTTTTCTGCTTACCTGCGTACAGCTCTCTGAATTACAAAAGGAAGAGAGAGTCTGGACTTAGGAAATATAGATAGGCATGTTATAACTATAGAAATTAAAATATTACCTAGTCAAATGCGTAATCATGATGAGTGGTGATCACCCCTACATGCCAAGCAACACTACTCTGCAGCAGGTATGAAGTATGTGAATATGTGTGTTTGGGTACATGTGTGCTCATATTCAACAAAAGCAGGTGTGACCAGATATGTGTAGCTGTATAAAGTTGACTGGACCCTAGTCAAATGCAATTATGATATGATAAATAATATTTATTATTAACACTGCAAGTGACAAAACCATCAAACCCCTCAAACAGTATACAAGCAATAGTGAAACACGGGTGACAAGTGAAAGCAAGGAGAGAGATCAGGTAAGGCTGGGTCAGGCAGGAGTTGCAAGGATTAGCAGGTCAAATGAATCAGGATGGGGTGGCAGAGAGGCAGCAGAATCGGGAACATGTTTAAGGCAACAAGGGTTATGGCGCAGGTACAGAAACAGGACCACTGGTTAAGAGCAGCAGGGTCAGAATGTTTGTCCCACATGGAAAATTGCTGAGGCACTGTGGAAACCTAGAGGTTGGGCTAAATACCCTCCCAGCATCCAACATCTGTTGGGAACTAATTGCTGGGGACTTCTGGCTACTGAGAGACACTCACTGATGGGCACTGGGACTATACCCTTTAGGTTCAGGACCCACAGTGCCACCAGCAGGCGATCCAGTTCCTGACAACAAATTTGTTTTTCAGCCTAATGACACAAGGGGCCTGATTCCCAAAAAAGCTGCCTAACTTAACTTTCAGCAGTTAAGTTACACTGACTTAAAATTTCTACCTAAGTGCCTGATCCACAAAGCACTTACCTAGAAATTTCAGGCCGTGTAACTTAAGTGCCGCCGTCGCAAGGCGGTCCTCCTCTCCGAGGGGCGTTTAAAATTTAAATGAGGCGCGCTCCCGCGCCGGCCGTACTGCGCATGCGTGTGACGTAATTTTCCCGACGTGCAGCGCGCGAACGTAATTGACGCCGGGCGGCTTTGTGGATTGCGACGGGACACTAAAGTTGCGACGGGTGAAAAAAAATATACGCGCCGGGAAAACAAATAATTATAAAAAAAAATGACAGCGTCGCTCAGCATGCATTCCTGAGAGGGAGAACTCCATGCCGTGGAGTTCTCCCTCGGGAATGCATACCAAATGCCGTCGCTTGAATGGGCCTTTACAAGGTGTGACTAACTTTCCACATTGTAAAACCAGCCCTAGTTTTGCGCAGGCAAATTCGGAACTTACGCAGAAATCACAATGATGAAATGCTTTGTGGATCTGCTTAAGTCCTCATTTGCATACTCAAAGCTGCATTTCAATGAGAAATGCCCCCAGCGGCGGATGCGGTACTGCATCCTAAGATTTGACCGTGTAAGTGTCTTACACATGTCAGATTTTCTGCCTAACTTTGGAAAAAGCCTTTTGAGGATCGTTTCCAAAGTTAGGCACAGACTGAACAGCAGTTAAGTCTGCGTATCTCTTTTGGGAATCAGGCCCAAGGTGTATAGTCCAATCAGCTTTTATAAACCTCAATTTTCTGAATTTGGTTGTGTTTATACACTCACATTAATTTACTTTGTGGGGTTGAACATTGTATTGATTTAGTAAAACTGCAAAATCTGGTTCCGGAGTGCATAGTAGCTAATCAGTTTCTAACTTAAGCTTGTTCAATTAAGCGTTGACAAAAAAATGTGGAAGCTGATTGGTTTCCATGCAAAGCTACACCAGATTTTGCACTCTCCAGTTTTAGTAAATCAATCCCAATATATACATAGATGCAAAACAACTGTCAGACTGGACAGGTCTTCTGCTCAAAGTGACTGCTGATAATGTACACATACAATCACTATAAGTGTTCTGTTACTGTATATAACTATCAAATGTGAAAAGGAAATGTAATGTAAATATAATGTTAATAATATTAATAAGAATTTATGAAATATAAAATATAGTTTTATTTCCTAAAATGCACAGGCCATTTTCAGAACATTTGCACACTTTTGCAAAAGACATCCCATAACGATGTCATGGTATGCCAACATAGTATAGTCTACACTGCAATCTATGGTACATCTTAAGATCCACCACTTTTATTCCTATGGAACTCCACTTTAGCAAACTCTGCAAGTTATTTAACAAAAAGATCTGTGCCCCCCTCTCTCTGATACCAGGAGAGCATTTTAATTCACTTGCTAAAATAATTTCACTGAATATAGAAACATAGGAAGCAATATCCTAGCTATCAGTTTTCATACAGCCAGGCTGGACCTTTTCCATTACTGCTGCCCTACATTCATTGCTCTTTCATTGCATCTGTCAGCATTTCCTGACAGCACATTATGGAGCACATGGCTACAAAGTCACTATCAATCAGCCTACGACCATGCAGATAGAAGTAACAGACTATTGATAATGGATCCTAAATCAGATCATCATAGCTCAAGCCCAGAACTCTTAAAAGGTAGCAGCCCGCTGGGAATCTGAACTGTGCTTTATCTGTGCCATCTGTGAGAAAAATTACCTCAGTAATTCCTCCCTCCACCTTACATTGTGAGAACGCTGAGGCATGTGACCACAACAAGTCAAAAATACAACACTTCACCTGAGCTGTGAATGAAACAGATTTTTTTTTCTATTCATGCCATGTGCTGCTCACACTAAAACAGATAACATCTGTCAAAAAAGGTTTAAAGAACCATTTAAAAAAGAATTGTATGCATCTAATAAAATACTTTATTTAATTTGATTCCCAAAAAACAACTACTGTTACAATCATTTCAACCTGTCATTAATACAAATCTGACATCAATTATGCCTTATCTTATTCAAACTGAATTTTGCTTCGTTTTTTTTTTCCTTTTGTTAGAATAAAGTGTTTTAAGCAATATACTATTTGGTCGTTACAATAAAAAAGACTTACATAGACAAATAGATACCATCATTAATGATAATCTCACAATTACCTAAAGAAAGTAAAAAGATTGTTTTTAAATTTATTGAGTAAAAAAAAAAAGTTTTTAGTATTCCGTCATTATAGAACTTGTTTTACTGTTACACTAGACCAACATATGTAGTTTTTTTATTTGGAAACAAAATCAATCTATCTATCTATTTCCTTCCAACATTAAGGCCATGCTTTTTATTTGGAAACAAAAATCTATCTATCTATCTATCTATCTATCTATCTATCTATCTATCTATCTATCTATCTATCTATCGATCTATCTAATCTATCTCCTTCCAACATTAAGGCCATGCTTTTATTTTAAACAACTGAGTTTAAAAATGACTTGACAATAGGAAGAAATGTGTATTCCTGAAATAAACTTTTGGAGTGAAAAAAAAACCTCCTTGAAGCCTCCAAGCAGAAAGAAAAAAGTTTGTATTACACAACACATGATGCCATTTGTAGCACAGGGACAATGTTTTGGAAAGCAAAAAAAAAAGAATCTCTAGTAAAAGCGTCCTAAACCTCAATGAAATTAAACAAGAAACGAAACGCACATTTTGCTAAAAGACAGGAAAAATTAAGGTGATAAACAGAAAGAAAGAGTCTGACTTTGCGTTTAGTATTCCTCACTTATCACCATAATTGCTGCATGTCTGTCATCACTAGGCAAAGAAAAAAGTGTCTTTCTCAGCTGCTCCTCTGCTTGTTTTGTTCCCGTATTCTTGTAAAGTGGGAGAAAATATGTGTCATTTAATGAATAGTGCTATTCTTTGTCTGACAGCTTCATATCTGTTAGGTGTAGGAGGCCCTAGTACTTTCCTTTTCTGATAATGTTTTTGACAGTGTGCTAAATTCCTCCCCCAAAAGGCCGGCATAGACATTCTGCTAAAAGGGGCTTCATCTTTCCTGAATGGATGCCCTCTTTTAACCCCCTTCAGCTTCTCTTCTTCCATTAATTGAGCTGATCAGATTGAGCATATGAATTTGCCTTTGATGTATTCGTGTGTTTAGTCGACGTTGCTGTCTCTCTCATTGGCAGCGGACGAAGCTCTCAGACAAATAGGACTGTTGCCATAGTAACAGGCTATAGCAAGGGATCGCTTGAAAAATATTTTTATTTCAAAATTCCAACTGGAAAATTCTCACTGGATATGATGCTGGGTTTTCGAGATGTCATAGCTAATGATGAATGCAATTAGGAATCTCACTTGTGTTTTAAATAATAGATTAGGCTAATTTCTTAGACCTTTTTTTGATGGCGTACAAATATGAAAAAAAATGTTTTGTTTTAATTTGTATCCACAAGTAAAAATGCATTAATCACCTTTGTTTCGGTCATTGGAATAGCTATAGTTAGACTATTCAGTCTTCTTTAGTGTTAAAACCATAGGCCTGAAGGTAATCATATTTCTATACTTAAAGCTGTTCTGCTGTTTGGTAATTCCCTTTAAAAAGCAGGTGTAGAAATTGCTGTCTAAGTGCCAGTAGCTATAGTAGTGAGTGAATCTCCCAGGATAAAAAAATGCCCAAAGCCATTTTTAATTACTGTGCTTGAAAAGTGGCTTGATGCTGAACATAAGTTTTTGAGGCTCTGGTATCTACTTGTGTGGAAAAGTGTTTCACAAATCACATTAATCCTTTCTGTACCATAAATGTAATTCTGGTCTGGCAGCTATAAAATGTAATACATGTCTAATAACAGTATAATTTGTTTACTTTCACAATATACATCTCTGTACGTGTAATGTGCATTTGGTGAGTGGTAATGTTGTTGCTTTTATTTAGTGAGTACCATTATCATTATTTATATTCAGAAGTTTTTTTTGAAAGATTATGTTGCAGCCGATGACCACTGCATGTGACTGTTTCTAAAATAAAAAAGTCACATGACCTATTGCATTTTCTGCATCTTTCACAGTCACTTAGATGCAGTTATTAATGAGACATAAATGAAAAACCTAAGACTATATTTGTATTGCAACAGTGCAAGCTGATCCCATTATCCAAGCTGAACCTAAAAATATAATGTCTGAAATCTCAGATAATAACAGATCTTATTTTGGATGCATACATTTAAACCAATACAGTCAGTAGGTTGTCTCCACATAAATACACACACAATGTAAAGGTATAGATAATAATTTATTTGGTTTTAAAAGGGTTTCATATTGAGTATGGCTTTTTGGTTATGAAAATACGTGTTGTAATATTCATATTGTATGCTATGAGGGCTATTCCTTTAATAAGCTTAACAGAATATATATATTTTTTAATGTATTATTTGCACAACTCCATGACATCCATTATTTCTCATTCCTCTGTTTATTGTCTGCTGACTGACGATTCCTATGTATACTACTCCCCATAAACAGAATGCCAGTGTATGTTTTTCACCCCTGTCTTTTAATGTATTCTAGTCCTCTTATCTTCTTATCTGTGACATTATGTACAATAGAGAGTGTTAGCAATACCCTTTGTGAATGGAAGTGGAATATTTTCTTTACCCAGGGAATATCCTTTGGATAGAATCCTATGTCCACCCTAAAATAATTAAACTGGTTATTACCATTCTAAGAGCTTTGTTTCGACTTCCTCTACACACAATTTAAGGAAGAACTCTCCATGTACCCAAAAGTGAAATACATTTGCATGAGCATTTTGTAAATTTGGCAACACTGTTGTAGCAAAAACATGACATATCTTTGGAGATCAGCTCAGGTATGCTACATGCAAATAGGCTCACCTGTTAGACCCGAGAACCAAATAATTTCTTTTTGGTATATGATTTATGACTTTTCCATGGAAAACTGTTTGTTCCAAGAGCCAAAGTGTCTTTAGTAAGTAGTATTTTTTGACTATTTATGCAGATCACATATCATATGCACAGCACCATCTAGTAACTGATGGGTAGGTTCTAATCATTAGGGAACATAGGCATACAGCATGTGTCCGATGTTCTAAATCTCAATGATTGTTTGAACCACAACCTGTAAGTTTAGTTTATTCTTTAATACTGCTTTTAATGCATTTCCATTATATGAACCATCATATCACTATGTACAACATACGGCAAACTAGGTAAACATTGTTTGGTTGGTTTGAACGTTTTAGCAGTTTTTGTGCTTTGTATTACTAAAAAGTATTAGGCAACATTTGCCAAAATGTCTTCAATTGTTCTATGATTTTTTTTTTTTTTATATTACATGCTTTAAAACACAGCCTAACTTTCTCCCTAATAGCATTTGTAGACCTTAATTTTTACACTGAGCAAAATTATAAACGCAACACTTTTGAGTTTGCCCCTATTTATCATGAGCTGAACTTAACCACTTGACCACTGGGCACGTAAACCCCCTTAATAACCAGACCAATTTTCAGCTTTCGGTGCTCTCACAATTTGAATGACAATTACTCAGTCATACAACACTGTACCCAAATGAAATTTTCGTCCTTTTTTTCACACAAATAGAGCTTTCTTTTGGTGGTATTTAATCACCGTTGGGTTTTTTATTTTTTTGCGCTATAAGAGAAAAAAGACTGAAAATTCTGTAAAAAAAAATAATTTTTCTTTGTTTCTGTTATAAAATTTGGCAAATTTAGTATTTTTTCTTCATTCTTTTGCATAAATGTGAAAGATGAAGTTACGCCGAGTAAATAGATACCCAACATGTCACCCTTCAAAATTGCACACGCTCGTGGAATGGCGCCAAACTTTGCTACTTAAAAATCCCCATAGACGACGTTGCAGGGTATTGTGGGGTATTGCGGAGTATTGTGGGGTATTGCGGAGTATTGTGGGGTATTGCAGGGTATTGCGGGGTATTGCGGAGTATTGCGGGGTATTGCGGGGTATTGCGGGGTATTGCGGAGTATTGCGGGGTATTGCGTAGTATTGCGGGGTATTGCGGAGTATTGCGGGGTATTGCGGAGTATTGTGGGGTATTGCGGAGTATTGCGGGGCATTGCGGAGTATTGCGGGGCATTGCGGAGTATTGCGGGGTATTGCAGAGTATGGGGGCATTGCAGAGTATTTTGGGGTATTGCAGAGTATGGGGGCATTGCAGAGTGTGGGGGCATTGCAGAGTATGGGGGTATTGCAGAGTATGGGGGTATTGCAGAGTATGGGGGTATTGCATAGTATGGGGGTATTGCAGAGTATGGGGGCATTGCAGAGTATGGGGGCATTGCAGAGTATGGGGGCATTGCAGAGTATGGCTGGTACTGCAGAGTATTGCACAGGGAGGGATGGCTGGATCTGTGACTGCATGTGTCACAGATCCAGCCCGCAGTAGCAGCTGCTGCTGCCGCTCTCTCCCCTCTCCTTCCTCACACTGTACCGTTCGGTACAGAGAGGAGAGGGAGGAACCGGCGTCATCACATGACGCCGGTTTGTTTACTAGTGATCGCTCCGTCATTGGACGGAGCGATCACGTGGTAAACCGCCGCTATCAGCGGCGATTTACCGTGATCCGTGATCAGCCGGGTCCGGAGGACCCGGCGGTCACGGAGACTCCCGTGTGCGCGCCCCACAGGGCGCGTGGGAGCGCGATTCTAGGAGGACGTACATTGACGCCCTCCTAGAGTTAAGCAACCGCCTTGTAGACGTATTTCGTCTATAGGGCGGTTGTTAAGTGGTTAAAGATCTACAACTTTTTCTATGTACACAAAAGGCCTATTTCTCTCAAATATTGTTCACAAATCTGTCTGAATCGGTGTTAGTGAGTGCTTTTCCTTTGCTGAGGTAATCCATCCACCTCGCAGGTGTGGCATATTAAGATGCTGATTAGACAGCTTGATTATTGCACATGTGTGACTTAGGTTGGCCACAATAAAAAGCCACTCTACAATGTGCAGCTTTATCACACAGCACAATGCCACAGATGTCGAAAGTTTTGAGGGAGCGTGCAATTAGCATGCTGACTGCAGGAGTGTCCACCAGAGCTGCTGCCCTTGAATTGAATGTTCATTTCTCTACCATAAGCCATCTCCAAAGGCATTTCAGAGAATTTGTCAGTACATCCAATCGGCCTCACAACCACAGGCCACGTGTAACCACACCAGCCCAGGACCTCCACATCCAGCATCCTTTCACCTCCAAGATCGTCTGAGATCAGCCACCCGGACAGCTGTTGCAACAATCGGTTTGCATAACCAAAGAATTCCTGCACAAACTGTCAGAAATCATCTCAGGGAAGCTTATCTGCATGCTCGTCGTCCTCAGGGTCTCGACCTGACTGCAGTTCGTCATCCTAACCAACTTAACCACTTCAATACTAGGCACTTTCGCCCCTTCCCTCCCAGGCCAATTTTCAGCTATCAGAGCTCTCGCACTTTCAATGACAATTGTGCGGTCATGCAACACAATACCCAAATTAAATTTTTATAATTCTGTTAACACTAATAGAGCTTTCTTTTGGTGGTATTTATTCATGACTCAGTTTTAACTACTAGCCGACCAGCCACCGTCATTATACGGCGGCAGGTCAGCTCTCCTAGGCGAGAGCCCGTAGCTATACGTCCTCTCTTTTAGCCGCCACTAGGGGGCGCGTGCGCGCGCCCCCCGCTCGCCCCCGACTCCCGTGCGTGTGCCCGGCGGGCGCGATCGCCGCCGGGCACATGCGATCGCTCGGTACAGAGCAGGGAACGGGAGCTGTGTGTGTAAACACACAGCTCCCGGTCCTGTCAGCGGGGGAAATGCTGATCTTCCGTTCATACAATGTATGAACCGAGGATCAGTGTTTCCCCTAGTGAGGCCACCCCCCCCCACAGTAAGAACACACAGAGGGAACATACTTAACCCCTTCCCCGCCCCCTAGTGTTAACCCCTTCCCTGCCAGTGACATTTTTATAGTAATCCAATGCCAATGGCCCCAAAAATGTGTCAAAAGTGTCCGAAGTGTCCGCCATAATGTCGCAGTACCGAAAAAAAAATCGCTGATCGCCGCCATTACTAGTAAAAAAAATATATTGTAAACGCTATAACTTTTGCGCAAACCAATCAATAAACGCTTATTGCGATTTTTTTTACGAAAAATAGGTAGAAGAATACGTATCGGCCTAAACTGAGGAAAAAAATGTTTTTTTGTATATTTTTGGGGGATATTTATTACAGCAAAAAGTAAAAAATATTTTTTTTTTCAAAATTGTCGCTCTATTTTTGTTTATAGCGCAAAAAATAAAAACCGCAGAGGTGATCAAATACCACCAAAAGAAAGCTCTATTTGTGGGAAAAAAAGGACGCCAATTTTGTTTGGGAGCCACGTTGCATGACCGCGCAATTGTCAGTTAAAGCGACGCAGTCCAGTTTTACAAAAAGTACTCTGGTCTTTGGGCAGCAATATGGTCCGGGGGGTAAGTGGTTAAAATCTTTTGTGATATAAGTGAAAAAAGAGCGGAAATTTCAGAAAAAAACAATATTTGCTATTTCAAAAGAAATCCAATAAAATCTAATTTTGTCAAAAAAATTAAGCCAAAATGTATTCTGCTATATGTCTTTGGTAAAAAATAAATCACATTAAGTGTATAGTAAATTGGTTTGTGTGATCACGGACATATGTTCGCAGATGATCATGTACAGATGTGCGCAGATGATCACGGACATATGCATGCAGATAATCATTGTGACATATGATTTTACTGGGACATATGTGGGGGCAGGTGTTTTTACTGTGTGGGGATATGTGTGTGGCGACATTATTTTGGTGACATGTGTGTGTTTACACTGTGTGGGGACACTGGGGCGGTGATCAGTGTGTAAAAAGCTGTAAAAAAACAGCTCATACACACTGATCACCGGCCGGCTGCAGTGATCAGCTCTCCTCTCCTCACTGACAACATCCGTGTGAGGAGAGAAGAGCTGATCGCCTAGCAACTGGCTTTCTATTTACATCACATGATGGCTGTGATTGGACACATCCATCATGTGATCAAGAGGGCCAATCACACAGCCCTCCTGGCGATCGGAGATGCGCCTTGTCCGGGTGATACAAGTGCATTGGGATCGCAACGCTGCGTGGGATCCCCCTCCTTCTGAGGGACGTTCCTGAACGTCCACTCAGAAGGAGGAAACACCCACCTGGCCATATATGTGCAGTGGTCGGGTGGGAGGTGGTTAAGTGGGCAAATGCTCACATTCAATGGCGTTTGACACTTTGGAGAGGTGTTCTCTTCACAGATGAATCTTGAATATTTTCACTGTACAGGGCAGATGAAACTTTAATTTATTTGTATTCATTCTGATTGTATAGCGTCATTTTGTTGATATGCTTGCCAGAGGTCTGATGAAGCCACGTGACGTGGCCTAACATGTAAGGGACGGACTGACTTAAGCAACACAATAAGGAAGCTGTGATCAGCTGTTTTTTCCTAGTTTCGTTTTTACCTTATCTTTGATAATGCAACTGTAGCATTTTTTACAAATAAACCAGCCCTTGTTTACTGCACTATGGGAAGCTATCTCTTTTATTTCCCCATGCTGAGCACCATCGTTGCCCACTAGAAGTCTGGAGCTTACAAACACAGGATCACACAGGACGCCTTGGACATCCATAGCCAGTTGCAGATCCAACAGCACTCCTGATGGACATCCATATAATCAAGGCTTGATTACTTCTTTGGGAAGGTAAGCGCTTTGTGAGCACACATTATTTTGAAGATCCACATTAGAAGATCCTTGAAAACACTACATCACCACCTTTGGAGAGCTTTATGGAACTTTCATCACATTGTATTTTTGCACATGATACTTTTAAGGCATATTAGCCTATTTTCTCAGGACGAATTTAGTTTTCATTTCATTTTGTCTGCTGACATTTTGCAGTTGTTTTGTGCATGTATTTTCACTGGCCACATGCTGGCCAAATCATTCATTCATTATTGATGCTTTTTTAGCACTGTGTTTCATTTTTAGTTTATTATCAGTCTCATTCACTGATTAACACATTGGATACACAGTCACTTTATTGCGCTCGTCACTTTATCTTTCATCACTTTACTGTATTTTTATTTATATTTATACACCATCAGATTGAGCAGCATTTTCACCCCAGTCCATTACACTTTTTAATTTCTTATCTCAAGGTTTACTAGGTAGGCGCGAGAGCACCCCCACATTACCTTATTCACTTTTGTGAAATACTGTGTATGTATATATTGTGAGGGGTTAGCTCGGTAGCGGGGTGTGTGACCCCTTGGATGGGTTCACCACACACTGAATTTATACAGACTGGCAGTCGAAGACGGTTTATTTTTCCATCTCGCTGGAAAACAATTGCAAGCATCCAAACAGCATAAACAAAATCAAACATAAAATAAACCCTAGCCACTCTGGGCGTCTACCTTCCACACAGGAACCTATCTATGGAGTCTGACTCAGCCTAGCGCTGGGCAGACAGTGCTGGTCATACAGCACAAACAATAGTCTTTTGATTTTTATCACACAGAAAAATCAATGGTCTCCTCACCTCCTCAGGAGACTTTCAGTACGCTGCTCTCTTACTCATTCTGAACAGCTGGAGTCTTTCAACGCCCTTAGACCTTGTCTGGCTATTTTTGCAGCCGACGCCTAATAATGATTTGTGTATTGTCTAAACAAGGCAGAAATGCATGTCCCGTCTGTGACAACACCCACAGATTTACCTGACTTCCTGTCACAATAAATAAATATATATATATATATAAATATATATATATATATATATATATATATATATATATATATATATATATATATATATATATATATATATATGTGTGTATATATACACACACACACACATACACAATGAGTTTGATCTACCAAAAGAAAATACCCCTGCACTGCAAGTTGTGCTAGAAATCTCTTCTGAGTTCTATCATCCAATCATGTGCAAGCAAAAATGCATTTTTTTCCCTTGGATGTTCCACTTAGATCTAGTGCACTTGAGGTGTACTTGCGATGCACAGAGTATTTGTCTTTAGTAAATCAACACCAGTGTGTATATATACAGGTACATCTCATGAAATTAGAATATCACCAAAAAGTTTATTTATTTCAGCAATTCCATTCAAAAAGTGAAATTCATATATTTATATAGATGTGTTACACACTGAGTGATATATTTCAAGCTTTTTTTTCTTTAAATTTTGATGATTATGACTTACAGCTAGTGAAAACCCAAAATTCATTATCTCAGAAAATTTGAATATTACATAAGACCAATTAAAAAAAAGGATTTTTAATACAGAAATGTTGGCTTACTGAAAAGTACGTTCATGTACAGTAAAGTATGCACTTAATACTTGGTTGGGGCTTCTTTTGCATGAATTACTGCATCAATGCGGCATGGCATGGAGGCAATCAACCTGTGGCACAGTTGAGGTGTTTTGAAAGTCCAGGTTGCTTTGATAGTGGCCTTCAGCTTGTCTGCATTGTTAGGTCTGGTGTCTCTCATCTTCCTCTTGACAATACCCCGCAGATTGTCTATGGGGTTTAGGTCAGGCAAGTTTGCTGGCCAATCAAGCACAGTGACACCATGATCATTAAACCAAGTATTGGTACCTTTGGCAGTGTGGGCAGGTGCCAAATCCTGCTGGAAAATTAAATCATAATCTCCATAAAGCTGGTCAGCAGAGGGAAGCATGAAGTGCTCTAGAATTTCCTGGTAGAGGGCTGCACTGACTTTGGACTTGATAAAACACAGTTGACCAACACCAGAAGATGACATGGCTCCCCAAATCATCACGGGCTGTGAAAAATGTTGCATTTCATGTGGAAATTAAGGTCCCAAAGTCTGAAGGAAGAGTGGAGAGGCACAGAATCCAAGTTGCATGAGGTTCAGTGTGAAGTTTCCATGGTCAGCGATGATTTGGGGAGCCATGCCATCTTCTGGTCTTGGTCCACTGTGTTTTATCAAGTCCAATGTCAGCCTTTTTTTTATTGGTCTTATGTAATATTCTAATTTCCTGAGATACTGAATTTTGTGTTTTCACTATCTGTAAGCCATAATCATCAAAATGAAAAGACAGAAATGCTTGAATTATATCACTCTGTAACGTTTTTGAACTGAATAACTGAAGTAAATTTACTTTTTAATGATATTCTAATTTATGAGATGCATATATATATATATATATATATAGCTCTTCTTAAACAAACACATCTGGTGTGACAATTAAGCCACTTGTGCCCTAAAATACTTTTTTTTTGCTGATGCATGAAAGAGGACATGTTTCAACAATAGTAGATATTTCTGCTCTTAAAGCAGAAGCCTAGTTTAACAAAAACACATAGCCCAGGACATGTAATAAAAAAAACTGCTTCTGCTACAATATTCAGTTTTACTCCCTAAGCGATGCCCCACAGTAACTCCTTTCAACCACTAGATGTCACCAGTCTTCCAAAACGAATGAAGGCTATCGTCATCCAACTCACTTCCTGTGAACCCAGGCTGTCATAGACATGCCCCCTGGGGAACATCATTAAACCAGCTTGTGCTCACTGTTCACCACCACTAGTGAATGAACAAAAGGGAAGGATGTCACCACACCAGCCAGGGGACCCGTAGCAAAGGTGTGTACCCTATTTGTTTAAGTGCAGAGGACAGGGAATGGTATACTAAACAGAAGATTCACTTTAAACCTTACAAATGAAGAAAGGAGCCATACACTTGCTTGAGCTGGCTATAGAACAACATACAGAAAAGACAGCATAATAACTTGTATCCTGCAGTAAATTAATTCTTCAGCTAACACAGCTAGTAAGAAGTTATGGATTGGATAAAGGATTGGATAAATTTGTATGTAAAGTTAATAAACAGCCTTCTTATTTTTTTAATGTTACTAACAGTTATAGTTAAAAACAAAACAAGCCACGTGTCAAAAACGTCTGCAAATTACCTTAGTATAACAGACACATTTTTAATATAATAATAAAGTATTCAGGTGTATGAATAATTATAAGTAACATGAACTTTGTCCTGGTGTTGTGTGTTGCTGTGTTTCCAAAGAACTGTAAAGTAAAATGGTGCTGTGACCTCTACTGTGGCATAAAACACTCAAGCCTTGTACACACGACCGAGGAACTCGACAGGCGAAACACACCATTTTTCTTGTCGAGTTCCTTGTTAGGCTGTCGAGGAACTCGACAAGGCAAGTTTCTCCATTCCCGTCGAGGAAAAAGAAGACATGCTCTCTTTTTGGCTTGACGGGATCCTCGACAGTTTCCTCGTCGAAAAATGTACACACGACCGGTTTCCTCGGCAAAAAAAAAATCCCAGCAAGTTTCTTGCTGTTTTTTGCCGAGAAACTCGGTCGTGTGTACGAGGCCTAACAGTGTAGAAGCCAGCAGCACTGGAAGTTGTAAATTGCAAGTGCTAGAGTAAGAATTTTAAGAAGTAGTTTACTGGTGAATGTTCATTTTATTGTGCTGAAAAGTAAAGAGGATTTAATATTACTTTAGGTATTATGCTACTATGGAAGAGAGATGAAAGTGTGCCAGTGGCTGCACTGTTCTAACCCACAGAGGCTTCTTCACACACAGGACCTGGACATTCCTCAGCTGCCTAATATAATAATAATAATACATTTATAGGCTACAGATCAGTTTTGTAGGCATGTGTTGGTAGCCATTGCTGACCTCTCAAAAAATGTTAGTTGGCTGTTGTTTTAATACTTTCTCAACTACTGACTAATTTACATGTTTGTTCTCAGTCAGAAGCTATTGAAGCCAACTAGCTTACTACAGCTGCTTAGCAGAGGTCTCCACTCTTCGCTGCTTCACCCAAGGGAACTTATCTTTTGATCACACTAAGAACTAATTTCCAGACGTGTAACACATGTCATCAGTGTCAGTGCCATTGACTTTTACCATACGTTTTGGTCACTTGGTTCACCAAGTTTACTTACATATGGTTTATTATTTCTTATTACACTACCAGGATCATCTGATTGGTTACTTTTTATTGTGTCACTTCACAGTTCTTTGATGAACACATTGTGCATATATTTCATTCCTTTTATTTCGATATCAGGAATATTTTATTGTTATTAGCGCTGCATTTTTTAGTTTTTTTATTTTGGTGCAATATTGTCATATTGTTGATGCTGGCTGCTTTATGGTTCTATTAGTAGCTCAACTTTGTTTTATTATTTGCATATGTACATACTAGCCCAAGCTATATAGACACTCCTCACCTTGATTTTGGAGAAAATCAATCAGCCGAAATGGATTTTCCCAACAGATCTTTATTGTTTCCGTAAAATAAGGCTACAATATTTGTGCCTGCACACACAATGTACATACATACAGTATGTATGACTTCTCCAGTTTATAAATAGCTTAATTTACACCTAAAGCACACCATAGAGTGTGCATCTATACCAAGGATCCTCAAACTACGGCCCTCCAGCTGTTGCGGAACTACACATCCCATGAGGCATTGTAAAACTCTGACATTCACAGACATGATTAGGCATAATGGGAATTGTAGTTCCTGAACAACTGGAGGGCCATAGTTTGAAGACCCCTGATCTATACTTAGACCCCTTTCACACTGAGGAGTATTTCAGGCGGTACAGAGCTAAAAAAAAGCGCTGCTATACCGCCTGAAAAACGTCTGCCCAGCCATCTCAATGTAAAAGCCAGAGGGCTTTCACACTGAGGTGATGCGCTGGCAGGAGAGAAAAAAATCTCCTGCTAGCAGCATCTTTGGAGCGGTGAGAGGAGCAGTATGTATACCGCTCCTTCATCGCTCCTTCCCATTTAAAACAATGGGAAGCGGCGGTAATACCGCCCCCAATGCGCCTCTGCAGAGGCACATTGCGGGCGGTATTAACCCTTTAGCGGCCGCTAGCGGGGGTTAATGCCGCACCGCTAGCGGCCGAATCCCGCGGCAATTCCGACGTTATAGCGCCGCTATTTTTTGCGGCGCTATACCGCCACCGCGCTTTCCGCCCCAGTGTGAAAGGGGCCTTAGAGAATAGTAGAATAACATGTGCCAGCAGCAAAGAGCTGCTGATACATGCAAAAAAATTAGGCAAACATAAATGTTTTAAAAATGGTATATACAAAGGTTAGCCTTCCCCTCCACAACATAAACAGCTACAGTAGATGATAGGTCAGCACCATAGACTCCAAGAATTACATTGCCTGGGTTAGGGAAGAGTTGCATCTACGTTCTCTACACAGAAGTTGGAGTATTTTAAGGGTTTCAGGAAAATTGCTGATACGCTAAAGGTATGATCCTGCATTTTATATGGGCCTACCAAACACCAGCATCTTTAGTACAAGATTTTTTGGCATTGCAAGATTACATTAAGTTTGCCCACAGAGGCAAGATTATTACCACCGGATCCAGCCAATAGCAGATCAGTAAAAAAAATGTCTCTGAGCTACTCCAACCACTGCAGATAACCATAGGCTAATGAATCATGTGTGAATATCTATTTTCAGTCTTAAAATACTAACAATTACCTAATCCAACCATTTTTAGATGCACTGGGCAAAGAGCCTATGCATATCAAATGTTCAGAAGGGGTGGGTGTTAATCAGAGAGGTAAGGAAACCTATTCTGGTCACTGTAGTCTCGAACTTTGGGCACCATCAGTGTGTTACATCCTGAAGCTACATTATGGAAAGAAGGAATAAAAATACAAACTTGTTTTTGCCTATGTTTAGTTGCCATTGTTTCTTGCATTTATTATACAGGTGCATAATTCTAATTGTATGCAATATATTGTTTCACCGGGGATTATTGTACATCTGAGTCTTCCAAAACTGTGATCAGTATTCATTTAGCATCATCTCCAGTAACCCTAACTCACCAAAATAATTTTAAACAAAAAGAAAGTTAATTGGCAACTGTAATATTTACAGGTCTTAGTGATATACCTGTGTGTGTGTTTGATCTAGCTATCTTACTCCTCATTTATGTCTTTATTCATCCTTTTAGTGAAGTGACCTGTATAGTTGACTTGCATTCTGCTACTGCTCATTAAAATCCCTTTGCCTGTGCTTGCCAAGACAAGGATTTTCACATCTTTCCAGCCTCTCTGCATATAACACAAGGTTGACCACAGGAATCAAGCACGCGTCGTGATGCAGATGGTTGGCAAAGCAATAGGAATCCCTTGGGTGCTGCTCTATCCACAGCACTGCCTACACTAGAGGAACGCTAACAAGACTGTGTCAGAAATAGTGCAGGGCCTCTGTTACCATCACTGGATAAAGCCTTCAATAGGAATAAACTATATAACTACCATGCAGAGGCAAACATCTCATTTATATTTAGGAACAAAATAAATCTAATCTACTCCAAGAACACTTATGCCGCGTACACACGATCATTTTTCAGCATGAAAAAAACGTTGTTTTTCAAAAACATCAATTAAAATGATCGTGTGTGGGCTTCACATCATTTCTCAGGCTCTGATAAACGACAAAAAAAAATATTCGAACATGCTGCATTTTTTAACGTCGTTTTAAACAATGTCGTTTTTCGGGTAGTAAAAAATTATCGTGTGTGTGGGCTAAAACGACGAAAAAAACCTGCGCATGCTCAGAAGCAAGTTATGAGACGGGAGCGCTCGTTCTGGTAAAACTACTGTTCATAATGGAGTGAGCACATTCATCACGCTGTAACAGACAAAAAAGTGCAAATCGTCTTTTACTAACACGGAATCAGCTAAAGCAGCCCACAGGAGAATGGAACTTCCCCTTTAAAGTGCCGTCGTACGTGTTGTACATCACCGTGCTTTGCTAGATCATTATTTGAAAATGATGGTGTGAAGGCAACGTCGTTTTAATGATGAAGTTGGGAAAACTTTGTTTTTTAGACATGCTGAAAAACAATGTTTTTTTTCATGCTGAAAAATGATCGTGTGTACGCGGCATTACAATTTGTTTTATAAAGGACAAGTCCAACGTTTGAAATGTACCTATCATTTTAAGAAAAAATAAATTACTTCAATATCATTATTAAAATTTGTGTCAGTCGGCTGGTTTGTATGCTACCGAACCCCTACAGCTGTAGCTGTAAAATTTCAGAAACTCTAATTCTCTTAATATTTAAATAATATATTAAATTTTAATTTACAGCACCTGGAAGAATCTGTGTATGTGCCAGACATGAAGTACTAGGGCCCGGAGCTTCTATACATATGGGACTCAAAAACAACCTATCACAAATAATTACTAAGCTGCAGCAGCTGTAGCAAAGTACTCATCATTTAGAAAGCAGGTCAAAGTTGTGAGCTACTTCTCAGTTGCAAACCTTATACATCATATATGCATACATCATGATAAATATTGTCGCTTATAAGTCACCTTGTGTTCATGATTAAGAAAGGTGACATTTTTTTTTTTACTTTAACTGAATTAACAAGAATACAGAAACAATAGAACACAAAATATGTAAAACTAAGAGAAATAAAAAAACGATTAAAGTCCTACTCTGCTGTGCTTCTAGGTCTTGGGGTACTAATATGCTCCTTAAACAATGTCCTCTCATATTCCTATAATAAAGCCAAGCCTTTCTACTTAGAGAATGTTTCCAAATGATACAGAAATGTTAACCATTTAATAACTTTCCTCACTAAATGAAACTTCAAGGAAATAGAATGTGATTTCATAGAAATGCTGTAAAATTGTCAATATAGAGTCCATTCACCCCAATCAAAACTATACTCATAAAATCATTAGCTTGAAACTGGGTGAAGTTTTCCCAGCTGCATGTGATTTTTTTTTTGTAGCACCAACAAAGCCTTTCTTCATTTTATTTGTCAATGTATGTCAATCTCTATGGGTTGAGTTATTAACCACTTCAATACAGGACACTTTCCCCCCTTCCTGTCCAGGCCAATGTTCGGCTTTCAGCGCTGTTGCATTTTGCATGGTCATGCAACACCCAAACAATTATTTTTATCATTTTGTTCCCACAAATAGAGCTTTTTTTTGTGGTATTTGATCACTACTGTTTTTATTTTATTTTTGCTAAACAAATAAAAAAAGACCGCACATTTTGAAAATAAAAGTTTTCTCAGTTTTTGTTATAAAATGTTGTAAATATGTTTTCTCCTTTACTGATGATCACAGATGAGGCTTAACTGATGGGTACTGATGATAAGGAACTTATATGCAGCACTGATTAGCAGCACTGATGGGCACTTATAGGCAGCACTGATGGGCACTGATAGGTGGCACTGATGGGCCACACTGATGAGCACCACTGATGCGCACTGATAGGCAGCACTGATGAGGAGGCATTGACAGGAATCGCTGATCGGCATTCCTGGTGGGGCTAGCGGATATCTCTGGTGAGCTCTAGTGAACATCTCTAGTTGGCATCCCTGTAAGGCTCTAGTGGGTCTGAACTGATAATAAATGTGCTAATTATCAGCGCAGACTCCCTCAAAGGGGAAAACCCACCACACTACTGATCGCCTTGCTGTACGTCTTCATGGGCGCACGCGCAAGAGGCTTATCCTGCATGGACATCATATGACACCCAGTCAGGATAACTTAACTACTTTGTGGCCTTCATTCTGCTATATGGCGGGGCGGAAAGTGGTTAAAGATAAAGAGGCTGGTGACTTTGCAAGGGAATTTTCAATTAGCTTAGTGAATCAGGTGGAGCTCTGCTGACTTCCATTATCCAATCATGTGCAAGCAACATGCAGATTTAATTTCCCTTGCATGTGATTGGTTACTTTTTGCAAAGTCATTTTTTACCATATTCACGAAGAAACAATGTATTTGCAAACTAACTCAACCCAATGCTTCTTTCTTAAAACTAAAATAAAAGATATATTGGTCTACAGAATGTCAGGGCCACGAAAGAATAAAATAGAGAAGTGGCCCCATGGGATTGTCACCCCTAACACCCATTTGTTTAATAAAAAAAAAATGACTCTTAATAGAGGGCTATGATCATTTTTAAGTACATGTCTCCCTATGGCTGCTTTGCTGGTTCTTTCTGTTTTGTGTTTCAGGTGACAAGCTGCCCGCTGTTGCTAGGAAGATTTATCTCAGCTGCAGAGCACTGGATTGGTGAAAAATCATTTGGCGGGAAACATCTAGCCAATGAGTGTAACCTTTTACTTATATCCTCTCCTGTCACTGGGAGGAGTCAGTATTCACCTCAGGTCTGTCAGCTGGACTCACCTCTGGATTCTCCGCAGCCTTTCTTCTGGATCTTTTGACCTGCTCTCCCACCCTCCCTCCCCTTTAATCCCCCCCATCGCGGTCCCCCTTTATGTGGGTAATGTCGCCCACTTTGTGGGTGGACAGTGGTTGGTACGCTGTTACTTGTTTTATATTAGATTAATCACAGAGAATTGGCTGAAATGTATTAGAAAAAAGGACAACAGGCATGTATTTTTCCCATAAAAAAAAACACAAAATAAATACAACCCCACAATACCATAACTGAGACATAAGCCCACTATTTTTAAAGCAAAAAACAAAAACAAAAAAAAACTGTTCAATATAAAATAAAGGCCCTATTAAAATAAAATAAAAACCAATATGCTCCCCAAAAAAATCTGAAACCCAAGCCATACAACTTAAAAAAAACTGGACGGGGCAGCAGCTAAAAGAGACAGATGGTGTCAAATCCACTACAGACAAAAAAGCCCCTAATAAGAAAATTCAGCTAAGGGGATGGTTGGTCAAAGAACTAGCAATCAGAATTATCATTACTTGTACAATTTCTTAACTGAATCTAATATCTCTGTATGCCGTTTGTCAGATTTCTCTATACTTTCCCTACAACAGCTTCCAATTCACTGACATGATGGCTGCTCTGTGCTCCCCATTTCATAACTGGCTGCCTTATCTAAAAGCCCTTATTAGAACCTTTAATCCTGCTGATCATAGTCCAAATGATAAGGAGTGCTTATATTTTAAAAATAATTCTCCTGGGCAAATCTGCAAAAAAGTTCACCAGAACTGTGAATTTTGAACCTATAGGTTTTGTCTCAAACCCATGTCAATGGCAAACCTGAATCTCATCCCTAGAGGGAGGATAACATTTTGCACAAACAGGAATTCCATTTGAGGTATTTGTATGTATTTATAGAATATTATTTGTATCTATCTTTCTGGAAATTAGTAGTAGTTGGCTATGGAAAAGCAAAGCCGTAAAAAAAAAGTTACCATTTAAAGTTAGCCGTTTCCGCCGTAACTGCACAACTGTCAGCCAATGAAGGAATTGACATAGAAAAGTAGCACTTGAGGAAGGAAAGAAAAGGTGGATGACTAAAGCAGTAGAGTTTAGTATAAACTGGAAGAGTGCCAATCTGTACATTAGTGGACTTCAATAGAAGTTGTTACAAAAGCTAAGCAAGGATGCAATGAGAGTATGCATTAGAATTTTAGTGGCGTCATGAGTGAAAAAGGGATTGGTGTGGGAAATATTTTTTAAAGTTGGAGAAGACAAAAAGTAGCTATTCTGTAGATGTAATGTCTGAAAAAGAAAGCAGGATAAAATATTATATATACAGTATGGATTCTAAAGGAGCACAGTGAGCTGAATGGCATTTGCCACTCAAAGACTGAGCACTGTATATTTGCTGTGGAGCCAAGTTCACTTTTCAGAACATGTTAAAGGTTTTACCCCTCCTGCCTCCCTTGCCACCTTCCAATATTACAGTGGGCAGAGGATCCTCTCTCCCGCAAACCAATGTCACATGTTAACTCAACGTGGCTGCGTAAGGCTCTGCCTGCACAGTCATGTCATTTATTCACAGGGATCTGTGAATTAAGAAAGTACGAGTCCCATCGGTTATTGTGGTAGATGGATTGTAGTTTTCAATGGATTGCCAGCATGCTGATCAGCATGCTCGCAGTTCTTTCAGACTCCCTCCATCTTTAAAATTGTCAGTCTGTACAGAGGTACAGGAAGAAAGCTGGAAGGAGAGTGTAAAGGAACCTGGCATTGCACTCACAATCCACTGATAGTGAGTGCAATGCTTTTCAGACCCCAGTACAAAGAAATCTAAAACATAAATAAAAAATTAACTGGTATGTTTGTCAAACCTACAATTTTAAGTTAAAAGCCAAGTTTGTGTTCTTTACATGGCTGACTGTACTACAATAAAATTATCATTTATGCCTTAGAAAAATGAAGTGGATGGAAGTTGATATCTACCAAGTTACCAACAGAATGCAACACATCATTAGTGCAAATCAGGGTGCCTTTTATTTGCTATAATATTTATAATAGTTTTGTGTGTATTTGTGACCCCTATAATCCAGGTCACCCAAATGTGAACATTTTGCAAAGTTATTTCAAATATACCCTATATTGTCACAAGTATTGCGACACATGCCTTTACACACACATAAACTTTAATGTCATCCCAGACTTAGTCCGTAGGGTTCAATATTGAGTTGGCCCACCCTTTGCAGCGATAACAGCTTCAACTCTTCTGGGAAGGCTGTCCACAAGGAGTGTATCTATGGGAATGTTTGACCATTCTTCCAGAAGCTCATTTGTGAGGTCAGGCACTGATGTTAGACAACATCGCAGTCTACGCTCTAATGTATCCCAAAGGTATTCTATTGGGTAGAGGTCAGGACTCTGTGCAGGCCAGTCAAGTTCCTCCACCCCAAACTCCCTTATCCATGTCTTTATGGACCTTGCTTTGTGCACTGGCCCAACTCATTTGGTGGAGGGGGGATTATGGTGAGGAGTTGGACTTGTCCCCTTAGTTCCAGTGAAGGGCTCTCTTAAGGCATCAGCATACCAAGACATTTTGGACAATTTTGTGCGCCCAACTTTGTGTGAACAGTTTGGGGATGGCCCCTCCCTGTTCCAACATGACTGTGCACCAGTGCTCAAAGCAAGGTCCATAAAGACATGGATGAGAGAGTTTGGGGTGGAGGAACTTGACTGGTTTTGCACAGAGTCTTGACCACAACCCAATAGAACACTTTTGGGATTAATTGGAGTGGAGACTGCAAGCCAGGTCTTCTTGCCAAAATCATTGCCTGACCTCAGAAATGCGCATCTGGAAGAATTATCAAACATTCCCATAGACACACTAATAAACCTGGTGGACAGCCTTCCCAGAAGAGTTGAAGCTATTATAGCTGCAAAGGGTGGGACAACTCAATATTGAACCCTACGGACTAAGACTGGAATGCCATTTAAGTTCATGTGCCCCAATACTTTTGACAATATAGTGTATAACATTAAACTTCCATTTAAGAAGCAGTCATGATATGCTTTATACAGCAGAGAAAATGATACATTGGGATGTGATGTTAAAGAAAATCTGTTTCATAATCTGTCATTAGTATAAACAGATATGATTTAGCTGCATAGCTGAATTTAAAATGGATGTAAACCCTCACATATACCCAGTGTGAACAGCCTCAGATGATACACAGAGATGAAACAAATCCTCATACTTAAGTTTTACGTGTATATCTGCTGTCTTCAGCTTTATGTACTGTTTAAAAAGTGCACATCATGTTAGAATTTTCACTTCCTCATTCAGCAGAGGCAGTGTAGTGTTGGACTACACCTGGGAGACAGCTGATTGGAGGAAAGGCACACACCCCTCTCTACATAGGCAGAGACATTCAGAGCTGTCCTGTGAGTAGAGTAGCTTTCTGCTAATTTATAGCACCCACCCTGACACAAATTTCAGGCTGGTTTTATCACATGTGATGGAGAACTTGTCAGAAGTTATCAAGCTGATAACAGAAGAGCAGGGCAGGAGAATGCCACAGGACTTTGACTTTGCTTTGAAGAGAGATAAGAAAACACTGCAGGTATACAGTATGTGCCCAGCTCAAATTTCATGAATTGAGTTTACAACCACTTTAAGGTGCAAAAAAAAGCCTAACTATATCTATTGTTAACAATGTTTCTTCCCACTTCCTCCTACCTATCCTGCCTAACCTGTATAAAAACGATCTGCATACCCACCTATTTTTAATCTGCTCTGATCCAGTCACTTGATCCTGCTGCTCTGTGTAATGCCGCGTACACACGACCATTTTTCATGATGAGAAAAATGCAATTTTTTTAAATTGGTTGTTAAAAACGGTCGTGTGTAGGCTCCAGAGCATTTCTCGATGAGAAAAATGAGCATTAAAAATTTAGAACATGCTCTATTTTTTCTCGTCGTGAAAAAAATGGTCGTGTGTATGCTTTAACAAAGGGGAAAAAATGTGCATGCTCAGGAGCAAGTTATAATAAGGGAAATTTGCATAATCAGCCCAAAGGGTGGCACCATTAGAATGGAACTCCCCCTTTATAGTGCCGTCATACGTGTTGTACGTCACCGCGCTTTGCTCAAGCATTTTTTTCACGATCGTGTGTATGCCAGGCAGGCTTGACAAGAATCACGTCGAGAAAAACTTAGGGCCAGATTCACAGAAGAGATACGACGGCGTTTCTCTGAAACGCCGTCGTATCTCTCAGAGTATCTATGCGACTGATTCATAGAATCAGTTACGCATAGATAGCCCTTAGATCCGACAGGTGTAATTGTCTTACACCGTCGGATCTTAGTATGCAGTACCTCGGCCGCTGCTGGGTGGAGTTTTCGTCGTTTTCCAGCGTCTGGTATGCAAATTAGCAGTTACGGCGATCCACGACGATTTTAGCGGTCGTTACGTCGGCGCAAGTCTTAGTTTCCCGTCGCAAAGTTAAGCAATCTTTTTCATTGCTTAACTTTACACCAGCCATGTTAAAGTATGGCCGTCGTTCCCGCATCGATTTTGAATTTTTTTTTTTTCGGCGTAAGTACGTTATGCACGTCGCGATTCACAAACACGTCGCGCCGCCGTAATTTCACACAAAGCACGTCGGGAAAATTGCGAACGGAGCATGCGCAGAACGTCCAGCGCGGGAGCGCGCCTAATTTAAATGGTACACGGCCCATTTGAATTGGGCGGGCTTGCGCCGGACGTGTTTACGATACACCGCCGCAAGTTTACAGGTAAGTGCTTTGTGGATCGGGCACTTACACTGAAAACTTGCGGCGGTGTAACGTCAACAGGTTACGTTACACAGCCGCAATTCTACGTGAATCTGGCCCTTAGTTTTTTTCCATGACATGAAAAATGGTCGTGTGTACGTGGCTTAAGGGAGTGCTTGTCAACAGTTCTGAATTCTAGGAGCAGTGATGGCCCTTCCTTCTCTCCGCTGCATCAGCCAATCAATGATAGAGGGGAACCGGAGCTGCAGAATCATGTGACTGGACTGGAGCAAATTAAAAATAGGTAAATATACAGATCCTTTTTTTACAGGTTAGGCAGGAAGATGGAACATTTTTAGGAACAGATAAAGTTAGGCTTTTTTCCCCACTCTAAGTAATTTTTTTTTAAAATAAAATGCAATTAAATGTGAATATGTTATAGACCTGGGGTAAATCCATGCAACCAGTCTAAACATAACAATGTGGCTTAAGTATGATCATAAAATATGACTGGATCATGTATCTCAAAGAACACATGGGAAAAATAACAGCATGTGAAATATTACTTATTATTTTTTATAGGTGCTAAACCTATTAAACTGTAATATACCTATTAATTCTGCACAAATAGTTTTCAGATCATTAGTATACTATGCCTTATAAATAATATCATCTACTTATCTGTTGTACTGTTATTTGTGATATGTTTTCATAGCCAGGAAAATTAAACAAGCTTGATAATTCAAATCAGAAAAAAAGAAAATGCATCAATATGCTTCCTTTTTACAGCTGCATACCTATTTAAAACAAAATGCTATTTTTATTGGGATTTTGATTACAGACAGCTACAAGCAATACACTGGTATCATTATTCAGCATTTCACATTGTCATACTTATGTTCTTAAAACATGGTCTCATTTCTTTGGAAATGAAGTGTACACAAGACAAACAGATGAATATAAATATTTAAAATTGCTTTACCTAAACTACTTTGCCAAATAATTTTAATTTTTTTAAATGTTTGACCAGTCTTCTAATCCAGGCACCCCTGGCACAGAAAGGTCCTGGATCACCCTACAGACAACATTTCAGTTAAGCAATAATTACAGAGGCTAAAATGAATACAATTTCATGACATTGTGCTGGTTACATAAAAATTAAATTAATGAATTTTTAATTAACACTTTTTTGGAATTAACTGTGTTTTCTATAGCAGTCTAATCCAACTTTAAAGTAACCTATTAATGTAAGATTAAATGGAATAACTAAGATTTTCAGGATACAGTAATTATATGAATCTCAAGATGTCTTCCAATTACTCACAATGCATCTAAACTTTTTTTTTTTACTATCACTATGTTATTTCTCTGATTAACATAAAAAAGTTTCCGTAAAACAGTCAGAAAGCAAAACAAACAATCTGCAAAAAGTTTAAAGCAGCTCTTTCTTTTGTCATTAATCTCCAAGCTCATATACCCAACCATTTCTTCACTCCCCCAGTGCAAAGTTTAGTAGCTGGAAGCCAGATAAAAGACTCAGCCCTGTCCTGGGATTGGCCCATTGCTGTCACATGGGGATGGAGATGAAATTCGTAGCCCTGTGTAAGCTTCAACAAGTCAGTTTGGAACTTACACAGGGCTTTGCCTTCACTGTCCCTGTGGCTGAATGGAGTAGCTTAAGGTTAAGAAAAGATGAGTATATGCTGCTACAGAGGGTGGGGAGTAAGTGACCCTTGGACCAACAGCAATCACACAGTGAAGCACAGAAGTGTACAAAACTGCCCCTATTTGACTACAGGACATAGTAAACACTCCTCTTGCTACCCTTGCACTACCATCTTCTTTGCAAGAAAACCTTCTAATCAGAGTAACATTCTAGTCACTTGGTTTTAGGGGTATTTTTCCAAGCTTAACAAGTTTCTTTATAGTTTAACAATCAAGTTTGATTTTTTATTTATTTTTTAAGTTCTGTATTTTAGCTACTCAGAAATTGTGAAAAAAATTCAAGTTCCAAAACCAGACTTGCATTTGTTTCACACAGTTTGGACAAACATTTCTTCTTAAAGTGTTTTCATTTTATTTTTATAGTAACCCTTATATATCACCTTTATGGCATATTATTTTTTATTGCATTCCTAAAATTTACTATTTATAACTGTGAATCTTAGCCTAGGCTGTTTACAAGAAGATTGACTATAATATTAATGAAGCTAATCAGATTCAAGTCCAACATTGTTTTTAAATGGAAAATACGTAAAATCCCCATCATGGGACTCTTGGGGTGGGGGACGCCACCCTTGAGTGGTGTGAGGAGACCTTACAATTGGGCTCACATGTGCATTCATACGGACGCCCAAGACTCATGTGGGACCACCATCCCATATGTTGCCCATCTGATCCCACTGAGAGGCTTTGTTTACCTCCCCATTCTTTGTCGGCTTAACCATCTACCGTTTGAGTGTGTTAGCCTCTGTCTGTTGCCTGGGAACTGTCACGATGTGTCCCGCCCCATCCAGCAGGTACTGAGCCATGCCTCCTGACCACTTTGCCACTCAGGCCCTATGGTCCTTGTAGTTTGGGTTGGGTCCAGGGAACCAGGCACCTGCGCACTGACGCCCTTATGTCCGCACTCGGCTGGTGACGTCAAACGCCAGCCGAGTTGTGAGCGCATATAAACCGGCTGCTCAGGCACTTAGATCTGCCAGAGCCTTAGGGGCGACCTGATGTTACTCATCTCTTTGTTTAAAGGTCTGGATTGATGTTACACTGTTGCTTATGGTCTGTTTATTTTTGATGCTCAGCTGAAACTTTCACTCTCCCTTTTTCTGGTCTCATGCTTTGACTATTGTCTGTCCATCTACTTAATCGTCTCACTGCCTTTTTTTTTATTCATTTAATTTTAGTTAATTTCCCAGCTTTAACTAATTTAATTATTAGTGATCCTATCTTATACACCACTTACCCATATATTTGATGAGCCACTTATAGTATATTTATATATTATACATAATTTATTAGTCTATATAAAAAAAAAATCAACGTTTATTAGTTTAAATTTAATAAAGCGTGTCCTCTATCCCCTTAAAACTGTGCTACATACATATAATACTATACACATTAATATATCCCCACATTATAATTCTATTTCTATTAGACTTATTTTACTACACCATAATTATATATTTAATATTTTTATTTTATTTTCACCCCTCAGCTCAATATCTTTCTTTTCATTACAATTTTAGTGTAATTATATATATCTAATGCATATGTGTGTGTGCATGTGCATGCATATATATATGTGTATGTATATACACATATATGTATGAAAAAGAGCAAATTCTTAATAGATACCTCTGCGGACATACTCATCTTGTTGGATGGTTTTCCTATAGAGTTTATTTTCCTCCCTTTGGGATTTTCTTTGTATCTGTATTGACAGGCGCCCCCTTGCTTTCCTGCATTATTTCAAGTTTTGTTTTTAAGTCAGTACCCTGATGGAGTTTTTTGTTATTTTACATACATCCATATGTACCTTTTTATCTTGATTGGTATCCAGCAACATTCCTTTATGGTTGCTGTAATCTACTTTATTAATGGAAATATATGTATATCATTTAAGCCCCTATCAGGGCATTTCTTGATATATATATATATATATATATATATATATATATATATATATAATTTTCCTTATCTCTTTTTTTGGCCAGGTCTTTTTGAGTGCTCATTATGTCTGCATAGTCGCTCAGGGTTTGGTCTGGTTCCTGCCGTTTGGGTTGCTCTCTCCCCCCACTCCTAGGCCCTTTTGGGCTTTTTTCCACTCAGGCCTATGGGCGTTAGTGGCTATGGTGGTGAGTTGACCTCTTTCTTATTGGTAGACCTGTCAATGAGTAGACCTCCAAAATAAATGTTTTAGATGGTAATATTGAATTAATTCTGTTTTTCATATATATATATAGTTGCTACTGCTATAACTAGTTGAAACATACATCCCCTGACGAAGCCCGAAGGGCAAAACATGTTGGGACTACATATGATCTTCTCAGCCGACTCTTAATGCAACTACCACTGGAACCACCCTATTCTGAATGATCAACATTGAGATACTGTTCTAACTTTTATCAACTTTTGTATAAACAATAAAGTCTTTTTGTATATTTTTTTATATAAAATTGTATCCAAGTTGCATCATTTTTGGTGCCTACCCTTAGTCAGCATCACAAAACTTTAGATTGTTTTTAAATGCATGCAGGATATCTACAAAAGGTCAGTGTGGGGACTCAACAAACATGATGACCCATCATAAAGGTAGCGATCTTGCTTAAAAATTGGAATGCTGGTATGTACCCAGCTAGTGGCTTCCCATTATTCTCTGTTTTTAGTTCCTGCATATGCACACTAAAGGCTATGGATGGATTGGATGCCACAGGCTGGACAACTAATATACAACAATATATTGGCAACAATCAGTTTGCATAACCAAACAATTTTTGCACAAACTGCCAGAAACCATCTCAGGGAAGCTCATCTGTATGCTCGTCATCCTCATTGGGGTCTCGACATGACTGCAGTTTATCGTCGTAACCGACTTGAGTGGGCAAATGCTCATATTCGATGACGTCTGGCACTTTGGAGAAGTGTTCTCTTCATGGATAAATCCCAGTTTTCACTGTACAGGGCAGATGGCAGACAGCATGTATGGCATCATGTGGGTGAGCGATTTGCTGATGTAAAAGTTGTAAATAAAGTGGCCAATGGTGGTGGTGGGGTTATGGTATGGGCGGGCATATGCTATGCACAACGAACACAGGCGCATTTTATTGATGGTATTTTGAATGCACAGAGATACCATGACGAGATCCTGAGGCCCATTGCTGTGCCAATCATCCACGACCATTACCTCATGTTGCAGCATGATAATGCATGGCCCCATGTTGCAAGGATCTATACACAATTCCTTGAAGCTGAAAACATCCCAGTTATTGCATGGCCAGCATACTCACCGGACATGTCACCCATTGAGCATGTTTAGGATGCTCTAGATCGGCATATACCACAGCGTGTTCCAGTTCCTGCCAATATCCAGCAACTTCGCACAGCCATTGAAGAGGAATGGATCAACATTCCACAGGCCACAATCAACAACCTGATCAACTCTACGCGAAGAAGATGTGCTGCACTTCGTGACACAAATGGTGGTCACACCAGATACTGACTGGTTTTTGGACCCCCCTGAACCCCCCCCCCCCCAATACAGTAAAACTACACATTTTAGAGTGGCCTTTTATTGTGGCCAGCCTAAGGCACACCTGTGCAATAGTCATGCTGTCTAATCAGCATCTTGATATGCCACACCTGTGAGGTGGATGGATTATCTCGGCAAAGGAGAAGTGTTGCGCTTATAATTTTGCTCAGTGTGTATATATATATATATATATATATATATATATACTGTATATCTATAAATCCATGAAATGACTTTAGGAGAACAATACTTCAGTTGGTAACAATAAGTCTTATTGAAATAAAAAATAGGTATACTAAGTAAAGGATAACATTAAATTTATTGTTGCTGTCTCCTACACAAAGTAAACCTTTTAATACATCTGAGATTTGTATTTAGTAAAAGCAACATTTTTTCCCACCAGCTTGATGCAATATCTTATTATTTTTGGCTGTGGATGAGCATTGTTGGTCAAGAGATCTGGGAATAGAATAATGACCTTCAGGGTCTCCAAGGTTATGGGGTCATTAACCATTGTTTTTGCAGCTTGTCTACACTAATTCTACAAATCTTTTTCTGGTATTCAGTAGTCTTGTGTTCTATAGAAGTAAAAATACCAGTGGATGTATGTCATCTAATTCAAATCAGTTTTACATCAGCTTTGTAAGATGCTGTGATGTTTCAAATAGAAATTTTGTAAAAATATATACAGCATGTATATATTTACAACTGACCTGCCATTAAATTGTAGACAATACATTAGCTTTTTATTAATAAGTAATAAATAAAAGTCCTTCAGCAGCTGGTTCCATCTTATTACATTTAAAAAAAGAAAATATATTGTATATATTTATTTCTAATATAAAGGGTGGTACAGTTTCTAAGCTTTATAGATATGTACTTCCATTGTAGGTTAGGAAGATTTTTACTCCTCCAGATTTGGTATACCCTCTTAAAGATGGAAAAAGATAAAATATAGTAAATAAATAATTGTTAAAATTAATGTTTACAAATCAAACATATTACAGAAGAGTGAGCAATAGTTTACAATCATTAAACCACTGCGTGTTCAATGTAATCCTTCTCATAAATGGGTTTATGAGCACTGAACATAATGTAGTAATATATATATATCTATATCTATCTATCTATCTATCTATCTATCTATCTATCTATCTATCTATCTATCTATCTATCTATCTATCTATCTATCTATCTATCTATCTACATCTATCTATCTATCTATATATATACACACACACATGCACACACACGCACACACACACTCATACATACACATACACACACAAAGAAATAGTTAAGTTATTTTTTTATTTTAAATGAATGTCATTACAAAATCTTCAAACAGAGGTTGTTCACATTTAGCTAGTTATCTTTAGCAGGATAACAAGAATCTAGTATCCTGCTGTACAGCTCCAGGCCCAGAATTAAGGCTTCAGCAGCACAGGGAATTAACGGCCAACATTACTTTCTGCATTTAAGACAAGTTATGTTTTTCCCTTGTGCTCACACTTGGAAATTACTAATAGCTAAGGCACCCACAGATTTTTTTTTTTTTTCATGAGTTAGAGAACAATACAAAAACCATTTCACAAAGTACAGGGAAAAAACTTAGAAGATAAATTATAATTAACAAAAAAAAAAGCTTAACCTTGTTAGATTTCCTTCGTAGAGACGTACTGTATAAAAAATATCAAACATATGCTCTCAGTGCTCTTTAACACCATTAACATTTAAAAATGATTGATGGCGTTATACCAATACCATTTACAGAGTTTCAGGCAGATCTGTTTTTATGTTAATCATGCAACCTGGTACTTAAAGTAAAGGTTAAATAGACATAAAATCTTACACTGCAAAAGTTAACAGCATATATTGCCTTACATGTCAAGTTACACTTTCCCTTTTTAAAAATTAAAATGGATGTATGGCTTAAAAAGTTTAGTCAATTAATAAGCATTTTACTGCAATGTGAAACAGAAACCCATTTCTGAACAAATATCTAAATAAAGTTGTCTTTTTTTTTTAATGCTCCATTTTTATAAAGCTGACTTTACCTATAACCTAAGTTATATTAATGTAAAGAGTTAAAAATGCCCCTCCTCAAACACTCCAGAGATGAATGGACTTTTTACAGCCTTCAAAGGCACTGTAATGTACCTAAATATGTAATAGTGTGGCAAATTTTCTTTAGTACATTTTCATTGGCATTATGTTTTTAAGCAAGTATTTTGCAACCATACCACAAAACGTAATACAGTGATTGATACAGGGTTTGGATTACTAAAAACAAACAGGCTGTTCACTCTGTAAGGGAATTGCCACTTTGCAAGGAAATGTTCCCATAGCTTAGTAAATAAGCTCTAACGAGCAGGGCCCACTGATCCTTCCTGTATTGAATTGTAACTGTACTGTCTTCCCTGATGTTCTAAAGCGCTGTGCAAACTGTTGGCGTTATATAAATCCTGTATAATAATAATAATAATAATAATAATAATAATAATAAATGTGGTGAAAATCCACCCAATCACATGTAGAGAAAAAAACTTTTATTTTTTTTGCATGTGATTGGATGATGGAAGTCAACGGAGCCTCATCTCATTCACTAAGCTAGGGGACAATTTCCTTGCAAAATTAATATTCGATTTGCCTTTAGTAAATTAACCTCCTTATGTGTAACATATACCATATTTATCGCCGAATAACGCGCACTTTTTTCCCCTTAAAACCAGGGGAAAATCATGGGTGCGCGTTATACGCCGATCCGCGCTGTCTCTGAGCGCCACCGCCGACATATACAGAGCGCAGTACACTCGGGTACACTCGGCTAGGCTTGGCCACGCTCGGCTCTGCTCGCGATCACGCCCTGTGCCGCCTCCTAGCCTTTATGCGAGAGGAGCCGAGCGTGGCCGAGCCTAGCCGAATGTACCTGAGTGTACTGCGCTCGGTATATGTCGGCGGCAGCGCTCAGAGACAGCACGGGAGAACACCACCAAGGCCCCGAGTGTACTGCGCTCGGTATATGTCGGCGGCGGCGCTCAGAGACAGCGCGGGAGAAGCGGGGAGGACACCACCAAGGCCCCGAGTGTACTGCGCTCGGTATATGTCGGCGGCGGCGCTCAGAGACAGCGCGGGAGAAGCGGGGAGGACACCACCAAGGCCACAGACGGACGCCGGACCGGACAAGGCCGCCGGGCAAGACACCGACGAGAAGCATTCAAACTGTAAGTAATTCATTTTTTTTCCCTGAAATTTCCCTTCTAGACTTGGGGCGTGTGCTATACGCCGGTACACGCTATACCCAGATAAATACGGTACGTTTTCTTCTTTACTTCCTAGATATGGTTTAATTTCTGAATAAAAATATGAATTATTTCCATTACCCACCTCTTTCATTTAATTGTCACAAATGTTATTACTCTGGGCCATATTCTGAGTAAGTTCTTGAATACGACTTTACGTCAATGACGCACACGTCGGCGTCATTGACGTTTTACGCCGAGAACTGGAGCATGCGCACTGGGCTATTTTAAGCCCGGCACATGCGCAGTTCGTTAGAATCGGGGGCGCGCTTAATTTAAATAGAAGCCGCCCCCTTGGATTTACGCTGGGATACGCCGGGCCAAATACACTACACCGCCCCAAACCACGTGTTTGGGGAATACAGCACTTGCTCCTGTAGGTTGGGGCGGCGGAGTGTAAATGGCTTACGCGCCGCCCGCCAAAAATGTAAGAGAATATGGCCCATTATGTTCTTCTTAGTACAAAAACAATATAAAACTCAACTCCAGCCAAAACGATTTTGTTTAACCACTTAAGCCCCGGACCATTTTGCAGCTGAAGGACCAGGCCCCTTTTTGCGATTCGATACTGCGTCGCTTTAACTGACAATTGCGCGGTCGTGCGACGTGGCTCCCAAACAAAGTTGACGTCCTTTTTTTCCCACAAATAGAGCTTTCTTTTGGTTTCTGCGGTTTTTATTTTCTGTGCTATAAACAAAAATAGAGCGACAATTTTGAAAAAAAAATGCAATATTTTTTACTTTTTGCTGTAATAAATATCCCCCAAAAATATTTTAAAAAATATATAAAATATATATAAAATATATAAAAAAAAACATTTTTTTCCCACAGTTTAGGCCGATACGTAATCTTCTACATATTTTTGGTAAAAGAAAATCGCAATAAGTTTGCGCAAAAGTTATAGCATCTTCAAAATAGGGGATAGTTTTATGGCATTTTTATTAGCAATTTTTTTTTACTAGTAATGGCGGCGATCAGCGATTTTTATGGCGGGCGCATCGGACACTTTTTGACACATTTTTGGGACCATTGTCATTTTTACAGCGAACAGTGCTATACAAATGCACTGGTTAATGTGAAAATGACACTGACAGTGAAGGGGTTAACCTGTAGGGAGTGCTAAAGGGGTTAAGTGAGACCTAATGTGTGTTTCTTAATGTAGGGGGGTGTGGCTGGGCGTGTGATGTCACTGATCGTCGTTTCCTATGACAGGGAACAGGCGATCAGTGACAGGCTCACTGGGAAGCACAGGGAGAGGTTTGTTTACACTTACCTCTCCCCGTTCTTCAGCTCTGTGACCCGATCGTGGGACATCAGTGGCGATCGGGTCCGCGGGTCCCGTAGGCGCGGTCATGGAGCTCAGGACCAGGTAGGGAGCATGGCGGTGGTGTGCGCGCGACCCACGGCTGGGCTCTTAAAGGGCAATGTACCTGTACGTGCTTATGCCCAGCCGTGCTGTTCTGCCGACGTATATGGGTGTGAGACGGTCCTTAAGCAGTTAAGATAGCCCAGGTTGGGACATATCTTCTTTTTATCACCATCTGTGTTGGAAAATATGTGAAAGAAACGGGAAATCTATCCGGAAAGCATTGTAGGCATACAGTATTTCAGGACGTTGCACACCAATAGCTCAAAATGCTATGTAGAGTAAAAAGCTCCTCCTGAGCCATGCTCTCACTCATTTCACCGACCCCGTGGCTTAATCTCTCCAACTGAGATACAGAAAGCAACAAAATGACTTTTTGCAGGGTTAGTAAAGTTTAAAACGTCTATGATATTTTGTTTGCTTTCTGTTCCTAACTGTAATTTTCTTGTCCTGCAGTCAAAGGGATAAAAAGTGGGGGAATTCTCACCAATAGAGTCATAGACAGAAAAAAAAGTTCAAACCCTGCCTTAAAGTGGAGTTCCACCCAAAAATGGAACTTCTGCTTTTTGCAATCCCCCCCCTCCGGTGTCGCATTTGGTACCTTTCAGGGGGGAGGGGGGAGCAGATACCTGTCTAATACAGGCATTTTGCTCCCACTTCCGGGCATAGATAGTCGCAGTATCCGCGGATATCTACGCCATGTCCGGTGCCTCTTCCATTCACCCGTGGTCTTCTGGGAGACACAAAGGTCCCAGAAGACAGCAGGAAGCATTCAGATCGCGACACGCGACTCGGGCATGTGCAGTAGGGAACCAGGAAATGAAGCCGCAGGGCTTCATTGCCTGATTACCTTACCAAAGATGGCGGCACCCGAGAGCTGAGGGACAGATCAGCTTCGGGTGCTGAAATCGCGGGCGCCCTAGACAGGTAAGTGTCTATATTTTAAAAGCTGCAGTATTTGTAACTGCTGACTTTAAAAGAAAAAAAAAATTGGTGGAACTCCACTTTAATCTATTAAAAATAAAAAATAAAATGAAATGGTGATTATTGATGCAATGATAAACAATTTGCTTATGGCCAGTGGGTGAAAGTACAGGCTAATTTGACAGAAATGTTATACATTTTTTCCAAGATTGTTTATTAAATCTTAGTTCTTTGTTCATATGAGAATTTTAGTCACTCAGTATCATGAAAATAATTGCCACATTTGTATGTACAAACAAAACAATATGTTGCAAATAAAGAAGCTGTCAAAAAGGTCTTATGTTTAAGAATGATGAAAAAATTCACAAGGCTAAGCCCCAAGAACACACAAACCCATTTCCAGTACCAGTTACATTCTCCCTCTAGTATTAATACTGTAATAGTAATAGTACAAACACATTGCTTTAAAATTTAAAGCAGAACTAATAAAAGAATAAAAGAAGGGTTATAAAAGAAGGAAGGGTTATAAACTCTGTCAGTTTTTTTTCCATCTTTCTCTCATTGTGGAGATTTCTTTTCACTTCCTGTTCCATAGCCAAAACAGGAAGTGAGAGGAAATCCTTCCAATGTGAAGAAATACCTGGTTGTCACTTGGGTCACCAGAACTATCATCCCGATTGAAAGTTTTCCCCTCTATTCCTATTCTGGCACAACCCAAAATTGTTGATTATATTTAACTTTCACTTTTGGTAATAACAGAAAACAAAATAGTTTTGTCTTTAGTTATACTTTAAAGTGGTTGTAAATCCTTATAGACCACTTTGACCTACATTTAAGCCTAGATTAAGGCTTACCTGTAGGTGCAAGAAATATCTCCTTAACCCACACGGTTCAGGAGATATTTGCAAGAAAAACGGCACCGATGTCTACGGCGCATGTGCCATAGACAATGGCACACAGGCGCACTGAGCGTACCGCTACTAACGGCAATCATGGAGTGACGTCATCGCTGCTCTGGCCAGTTACAGCCCCCCGGAGCAGCGATACCCGGAAGTCACTCTAGGTATCATGGCGGGGACGGAGGACCGCTGCGGGGGCTTCATTCTCAGGTAAGAAAGTTATAATAAGCTAGTATGCTATGCATACTAGCTCATTATGCCTTTGTCTTGCAGGGGGTTTTTATTTTAAGAGAGTGTTTACTTCCTCTTTAACTGTATTTTGCGTCATATAATAATGCGCTCCTGTAATTATTAAAAATACCTTAACTTTATGTTAACATAAGGAGTCAGCATGTAACATAAGACGTTGTACACTTACCTGTCCTGTGAATGGCATTTAATTCTTTGCTCTTTTGCAGAGTTCTGGGCGCTCCTGCTGTTACAAGTTTCCTTCCACCAGTTGCCACATCAGTACTGTTTCCTGTAACAATGTAGGGAAGGCGGGAAAAACATTTGGAGTGGATCCCGGAGCTCAAAAAGAGAGTGAAGAATTCTGTCACTTCCGACTGGACAGGTAAGTATACAATTTTTTCTGTTAAAGGCTGGCTCTTGGCCAGTATTTTTCCTATAGCTTCAGGGTCACTTCAAGACGTACACAGTCATGGGTTTTGTCTCTGTCTGCATACTGCAGGTATATTTATTCGGGAAGCAGGCCAGAACTTTAAATAGAAAATACATTACATACAATACAAACTTTCAACTGCCAAAAACATAGGGGATGAATTATATCAACCCAGTAACATTATATGGTAAGCTTTAGTAAATTTACTGAAATTTGCCAAAGTCCTAGTGCAGAACATCATTTCCTTAACATATATTATTATTATGGTAGAACACCACTATGGGACTGTATAGGACAGGCAAAATAAAGCAAGAGCATTGTGCACACATATGATAAGCTGAGATTGTATTTCTTGCCAACTATGATATCAGTCTTTTTTTATATACACCTGAAAAGTAACATCAATATAAGAAAACAATGGTATAAACCATTTCATCAAAAATTCATTGTGTCCCTGTTTCTTTACGAAACGTAATTTAATCAGAATGATGCATGTCCTGTGTTTTATCTTGACAGTTTCTGTATATCCAAGAAGAGCCTATTAAACACAAACGTACAGCAGGTTACTTGTTGAATAATGCATTTCAACTACTTAAAATTACTAAGAATTTGCTAAGATCTGCACATGAAAACATTCTGTTTCCTTTAACCCTTTAGCAAGCAAACATAGTGCCTTATGTATTAAAAGTGGAGGAAAGAAGTGTTGCATTGAACATGGCAATGGCTTGGGTGTTGTTGTTTATTTCTAATTTGTACTGGAAAGAATATTTGAATGGTCAACTTGGGCTCATTTTATTCATTTAGTTACTGTAAATATGCCCCAAACCCGGTTGCCACTTTCTTTACTTCTTCAAGGTTTACCAGCATTTTTACACAAATCATTACAATGCAGAGTTAGATACATAATAGTATTTATTTATTTATTAAACAAAATTTTATGTTTTACAATTCTAAATTTAATATGGAATTTTTATGATGTATCGTCAACCCTATTGAAAAATTATACTGCTTTGGTATCAAATAAGAGAGAAAAAAAATCAAAAGATTGTAATAAATGCATTTACAAACTCAACCAATTCAGATATTACTGAATATTGTGGAGTGGTAAATTGTTCCCAAAATCCTTTTTTTTTTTTGCTATAAAATGCAGATAGACATAGGAAATGTCATTTGAGTCAATAATTTGGTATACCGTTCTTGCCAGGAATACTAGTTCTACATTCAATTACTGAATTAATGTGGAAGACAAAGCAGGACTTTTGCTAGAATATGGCATTAGAGATATGATTGATTCCACCGACTAAGGCAATTGCATCGGTTGTCTTAATGGTGGAGCTGTCAGTGCCAAATATGTGTTTATCTTTTCATTCTGCCCATTCTGGAACACACAAATCAAATGTTTGAAGGACATTTCACTGACCTGTTACGGCCCTTCAAACACAATACTGGTATTACTCATGTAAGTGCCACATTTTGTAAGGGAAAAGCTTTATCAGTGACTGCTTTGCGACATCTGGCGGTCCATAGTATTTATGAAAAAAAATAGATAAAAAAAATGTTATGTGTCTTTAAAGCTTTTTAAACAACATCTTTGTCCAAAAGTCTTTGGTACCCCCTAGCGGGGGCATAAATGTAGCCCACTCTGAAGAAATACCACTTGGACTGCCAACAATCTATATGGTGCAAAGGTCACAAATCTTGAGATGCCATGACATGGTGACAATAGGACACTTTCCAGACAGAAGCTGACCCAGCATGAATGTAAAAAGGACCACGATCACATGTTCCCACACATTTAAGTCAATAGATATAAAGCGACATGAACAGCATTCAATTCACAAGCTGGTCCTTGGAATTTAACTCTATATGGTTCTGCACTGGGTTTAACGCATGCATATTCAGGAGCTTCAATATCATTTTAATTTGTATATTAACTGTATGAACAAAAAGCACATTTTGCATTTGCTACGTTTAAAAAAAAAAAAATGTAAAATAATTACATAAATATCAGTAAATGATTTTTTTTAAACATCTATTCTGTTTGATAACAATAAAAGAATCACTTTTTTTCAAATAAACATGTTATAAATATATGCATTGCACACAATCTTATCAAACCTTTTTACAAAAAAATAAAAAAAAGATGTTAAAGTCTCAATGGCTTACAAGGCTTATTCATACAGACAATGAGCTGCATCTTACATATGCAACACATCTTCTGACACTTGTACAGGCATGGCTTCATGTGTCTCTGGCATATATACTTCTATCACTTGCAAACAGGTAAGTGCATTACCTAGCAGTGATGCATCCCCGTGCACACATTAACTAGTAGGAAAGTATTTACCCGATACACCAAAAAATGCAGTTTTTAGGACTCTCTTGCTTTCCCCATGTGACAGCACTGGTCCAATCACCAAGCACCAGTGATGCCACATGAGAGTAAGGTAAGTGAGCCACATTTGGCCCCATAACTGGAAGTACTGGGTATTTCTTTTGCTACTGGTGGATGAATGGAGTGACGGAGGAGGGAAGAAAAAGTGATTTGTCCTGCTGAGAGGATAAGCATAAATATAACCTTTCGGTTTGCCTTCATGGGCAAAGCTCAGGTTTGCATTCATCACTTTCATTTTATTATAAAATGTTAGCTTTATATATAAAATCATAAAAAAATATATAATTTAAAAATAACAAGAATTTTTGGTTTATTTGAAGGAAAAATAACACCCTTTAGTAAGTGTTTGTCCACTAATGTGTCATGAGTTCACCAGTCCAGCAATATTAATTTGCAGTACGAGTCTGTACAACTACGTATACAATCTGCTTCTGGCCTCATCAATATTCTATACAAGATATTCCATATTTAGTGAGCACACATTATTACTAGGCATCAGTTAGTACTCCAACGTCTTCCCATCTTTATTTCATAGGGGATCTGTTCAACAAGGGTATTCCTCTAATAATAAGCCCATAGCGTAAATCCTTATTAAGCAGGACCTGGAATTATTATAGGTTAATGATACATACTATTAGGAACAATAAGGGAATTTTATTTAGCATACTAAGCAAAATGAATTGTTCAAACACAGACTGCAGCTTTAAAGCGGATATTCACAGCATCTGAGCACCACAAAGCAAAAACACTATTTAATTAATTTTTAATATTCAAATTCAAACTCCATGGAATACATCTGCCGTTAGCGCCAGCATGCATGCAGGAGAGTGTGCTTAGCTGAGAAAACCCCTCCCCCTCTCCCCACCTCCTGAAGACTCCTGGGATATATGACATCATTTGCCTAGGCAAGAAACTAGGAAGTAACTGAAGAAATGTAAAAACATTTTAAACATTATATACTTTTCTATCTATTTACTAATGCAAGCAGCATGAGGATTAAAAATAGTCAATGTTGATTGGGAGGGTGAAGTTCCACTATGAATTATGACCAGAGAAAAGTGAGAGAAAGTAAAAAGAGCAAAAAGGCAGACTTGTTGTCGATCGCGACCAACAAAGGTTCACTTTTCATTTCATATAATTACTAGCAACACACTTGAATTTGCCCAACATATCTTTTTATTTGTTTTAACAGTTAAAGAGATATTAAAGTTGATTTTTGGGCTAAAATAAAAAAAGTTGCTTAACTTCCCTGCTCTGTACAACGATATTGCGCTAGTCCCTTCCTGATATTGCAAAGTCCCCTGCCATCTCTGCCTGTTCATATTTTCCGTTGGTGCCCATTCAGCAAGCCATGTGCTTAAGAGGACCCGTGCAGGGGAACTCTTGAACCGTGATGTGTGCATCCATAGACACACACAGCGCAGTTAAGCCATGCCCCCTCCTCACAAGATTTGACTGACAGCAGCAGGGGCCAATGGCTTCCACTGCTCTCAGAGTCTCCATTCAGACTAGGCCACTCACTAAAGTTGGAAGAAAAGAGGTTTAACCTTAAACTGCATAGAGGGTTCTTTACTGTAAGAGCTGCAAGGATGTGGAATTCCCCTCCACAGGCGGTGGTTTCAGCGGGGGCATCAATAGTTTAAGGCTTAAGCATTGTATATCATTTAAAAGAAAAGGAAAATGGAGCAAGAAAAAATATTAACTGCAAAGATAATACGCACAATAGACAATAGTAGCAACAGCAAAAAAAAAATGGGAAATAAAAGAAAAAAGTACTTGGCAAGGTACTGAGTGTTTCTTTTTCTTAGCATTGAGAGAGGAATGCTGAACACTGCTGCCATAGTAAACTTTATTATAGTGTTTGATGTAAACTTTTACTTTATTTGTAAATAAAAGGACCAACAAGCCCTGAAACAGTATATCTTGGTGGGTTTGATCTCACTGGAAAGCACTATAACTTGAGTGAAGTCCCACAATATCACAACATGCAAGAACTTGTAAAAGCATGTTAGATGCAGAATGGAACAGGAACAGTGACACCCTTAGCCCCCATGCACACGAGACGCTGTTAAACACGCGTTCAGAGGCAGTTGGACACTTTTTTTAACTGCCCCTGAACACATTCATGGTTGTCCTATGTGTCCATGCACACAGTCACGTTTTTTGGCGTTTTTAGGCAGTTGCGTTTAACCTTGTTTTTCCAGAAGCAAAGAAAATGGGTTCAGACGCAAACGTTTTCCACGTTTCAGACGCTAAACGCAGTAGCAGCGTTTTCGTTTGTAAGCGTTTTTAAAGGTGACCTATTTTTTTACATTAGATATCTCAAAAATGATGGCAAATGATGAAAAAACATAAAAAAATATATAAAAAAAAACTGTAATTGCTTGCATTGCATTGTGGACAATCCACAACTTGTGGCAGGTGACGTGGCAAATAAACAATCCACAACTTGTGGCAAGTGGACAATCCACAACTTGTGGCAGGTAACGTGGCAAGTGGACAATCCACAACTTGTGGCCAGGTGACGTGGCAAGTGGACAATCCATAGCTTGTGGCAGGTAACGTGGCAAGTGGACAATCCACAACTTGTGGCAGGTGACGTGGCCAGGTGACGTGGCAAGTGGACAATCCACAGCTTGTGGCAGGTAACGTGGCAATGGACAATCCATAGCTTGTGGCAGGTAACGTGGCAAGTGGACAATCCACAACTTGTGGCAGGTGAGGTGGCCAGGTGACGTGGCCAGTTGACGTGGCAAGTAGACAATTCACAACTTGTGCCAGGTGACGTGGCCATGTGACGTGTCAGGTGATGTGGCAAGTGGACAATCCACAGCTTGTGGCAGGTGATGTGGCAAGTGACACGCTAAATACAAGTACACTGCTGCTCTCTCAGCTGCTGCTACTCACTCTGGTCTCACAAAATGTCTGAAATGGTTAAATAATACTGTTTTTTGAGCTTAGGGAGGGTCTTATAATGTTTCTTAACTAAACGCTTATAGACGCAAACGCGGTAAAACGCTGCTAAACGTGGCTGCAATTGCAGCAAAATGGGCGTTTATAAACGCTGGTTTCAGCCTTTAAAAACATGTGTTCAGCAGAGTTTGCCCCGGTGTCTCGTGTGCATGGGGCCTAAGAGCACAACTGGTCCAGAGCAGCAAACAGGGCTGCTTTTTTGTTGGAAGTGGTAGGCGCTTTTCGAAAGCATAAGGCAAGATGAAAAGCTCCAGCTTGTAGCCTCTGGGCAAATGTTTTTAACCCACACATCAGAGATGTCTTGGGTCTATAAGGTTGCAAAGGCTGCCAAGCGCCCCTAAATTCAGAAAACAATGAAAGTAATTGTTCTTGGTTCAAATATCTTCTAGTCTGAAGGCCTCTCCCGCTTCATTCGAAATGAGAGCACTCTTTCCTCCTGTAATTTTTTTGGGGCTAAATCTATACAGAGCATTGCCAAACAAGGCGTTCAACCTCAAAAGGCATACAATCTAATTGTTTCTTGCAGGAAAGCTCAGCTGACCCGCACACTAGCTACAGCACCTGCCTCATGTGCAATAAGATAAGCCCCAAGAGTGAGAATTTCAAGAGAGAATCTCCCAACTCATCCACACAGAATCGCAAGAGCTCCAAAATACAAAGCTTTCTCTGAATGAGAGCGGTCAACCTCCTGTATTCACAATGCATTAGGCTGACCACTCAGCACAGAACCCAGAAGCAATCTGAAATCACTGGAGTAGCAGTGTAATTGGTCCAAGGTTTTTCAAATAAATGCTACATAAACATCAAGCCATCCAGTAACAAGGGTTGGGACAAACTATAACCATTATATAGTACCTGAAATGTGGACGCTGTGTCCAGACAATAAGGCAAGTAGAGGACAAAGGCCTCGTCACCGGGATTGCCTATGGTCTCCCTGCAGTTGATCATTTCAGTAGCAGTCAGAGGCAACAGTACCACAGATGATACCACCTTGCAGATATACAGAAAACAGCGTCATATGTATAGGCAAAGGAAGCGCACTGCTATGTTTTTTAAAGAATTCAATACTGTAAAAAAATGTTTAGAAAATATAAATAAAATAATCCAAATATTCCCAATTTTTTTTATTAAAGAGCTTAAGGTTGCGAACCAAATAAAAAAAAGGAAGCAAGGATTTATATAACTGTGCAGCCAGACCTTAGTTAGGAGAGTGAATTCTGCTAAATAGCTACTGTTCATTGGTTTGCCAACAGTGTCCCCTTTACAGAGAGTCTACAGAATAATTTTCCTTTTTTACATGTATACATAAATGTGATCAATTTAACATAAATAATCACGGCCAATATCTTTCCCGGAGCTTTTTCCAGGTTTGTGGGCTCTGGCACTATGATTGGCCACAGCCACGATGTTGTCACTCCTGCGCATGCACAGGCCCAGAAGGAGGGGCACACGTGATGTCACTGGCTGCATGCACTGGAAATATCTCTTAAACTGTACAGGTTTAGGAGATATATTCAATACTTATAGGTAAGCCTTATGATAGGCTTACCTATAGGTAAAAGTTTGCAGAGGAAGTTTACTTTGTCTTTAAGCCCCGTACACAATGCTGAATGTCAGGCAACATCGGCCGGTTCAATAAAAAATAGACAACATCCAGCCTGTGTGTAATGGCGCGTACACATGACCGTTTTTACTGTCATGCAAAGAAAAGTTTTTCTCGATGCGATTGATCGCAATTCCTCTTAAGCCTGCCTTGCATACACACGATCGTGAAAAAAAAATGATCGAGCTAAGCGCGTGACGTACAACACATACGACGGCACTATAAAGGGGAAGTTCTATTCGGATGGCGCCACCCTTTGGGCTGCTTTTGCTGCGTGACAAATGTGCTATCTCCATTACGAACGCTAGTTTTACCAGAACAATCGCTCCTGTCTCATACTTGATTCTGAGCATGTACGGTTTTTTCCCCTCGGAAAAGCATAAACGAGCGGTTTTCGCGACGAGAAAAAGAACAATGGGAAAAACGACGAGAAAAAATAGAGCCGGTTCTAATTTTTTTGCGAGCAGTTTTCTGGTCAAGAAAACTGCTATGGAGCATACAAACAACCGGTTTTCACAACCAATCTAAAAAATGGCAGTTTTCTCGTCATTAAAAACGGTCGTGTGTACGCGGCATAAGGCACTTGGTCCAACAGAAGCTGGCCATATGGCCTGTTTCTGTCGCACGAGCATGCTGTAAAACCACAAGCCGACCGGCTCTAAATCAGCGCTCTAAGCCAGTGGTCTCCAAACTGCGGGTTCGGGGGCCACATGTGGCCCTTTGCTTGATTTTATCCGGCCCTTGGGATGCTTTTTTATTCATTGGCACCAATGATGGGGCATAATTCCTCCCAATGACCCCAATGATGGGGCAGAATTCCTCCCAGTGATGGGGCAGAATTCCTCCCAATAATGGGGCAGAATTCCTCCCAATGATGGGGCAGAATTCCACCCAATGATGGGGCAGAATTCCTCCCAATGATGGGACAGAAGTCCTCCCAATGATGAGGCAGAATTCCTCCCAATGATGGGGCAGAATTCCTCCCAATGATGGGGCAGAATTCCTCCCAATGATGGGGCAGAATTACCCCCAATGATGGGGCAGAATTCCTCCCAATGATGGGGCAGACTTCCTCCCAATGATGGGGCAGAATTCCTCCCAATAACACCAATGATGGGGCAGAATTCCTCCCAATGATGGGGCAGACTTCCTCCCAATAACACCAATAATGGGGCAGAATTCCTCCCAATAACACCAATGATAGGGAAGAATTCCTCCCAATGATGGGGCAGAATTTCTCCCAATGATGGGGCAGAATTTCTCCCAATGATGGGGCAGAATTCCTCCCAGTGATGGGGCAGAATTCCTCCCAGTGATGGGGCAGAATTCCTCCCAGTGATGGGGCAGAATTTCTCCCAATGACAACAATGATGGGGTCCAATGACACCAATGATGGGGTCCAATGACACCAATGATGGAGGATTTTGTACATCTAATGGCCACAGTCCGGCCCCTTAAAGTCTGGAGGACAGTAATCCGGCCCTTTGTTCAAAAAGTTTGGAGACTCCTGCTCTAAGCCAATGGCGGAGAACACTAATTGGAGTTCAACAGCTCAGTGGGAGAGATCACTGTACAACACGCTGGGTTGAACGAAAAGAACTAGTAGTGTGTATCAGGCATTATTGAAACAACAGTCTCGCTACATGGCTAATTAAATAATCCCAATTCAGCAGCCATTTAACAGGGTTGCTGACTGTATTATTTACCATACAGACAACCAGTGGCAGAGGAGTCTACACATGAAGTACAAACAGCAAACTATGGAACGGTACGCACATAAGAGTATACAATAAAAAAAATTATCTTCAGGCAAGCATAACATTGACTCTAAATATTCAATTACTGAAAATAATATTTTCTGAGCTGCAGAATTCGCTGTATAGTTCTATCTATGATTCAGGCCTAAACTCTGTAAGCATGCATTCCCAGATCCTAAACATGGGACTGTTAGTACATTTGGCTATTAAATCTAATTTGGTGGATACTTAAAGTGTATGTTATACCAAAGTCTGGTGAGACAGTGAGGGAGAAAAAATAGAACTAAGTCACAGGCAAAAATAAGGATCTGATGGGTTTCTTATCTTCCTCTAATCAACAAAAAATGGTTTTATTGCTTTTGGAGAGTTTTCTCCACCACCTGCATAGGAGTAGAGGAGAAGAGTAGAGTAGAGTAGAGTAGAGCTCCTGATACCAGTAAAACCCTGATAGGTCTTTTATACAACTATATCCAAACCAAGATAAAGGTTTTGACTTTACTATCCTGTTTTCTTTGCAATCCCTGGTGTTCCTGGCAGTCCCTCTGCTTTCCTATTAAAAACTGACCACACTAGGCAGGACAGCACATCATGTTCAGTTTTCTAGCTATGCTGGGAACTCAATGTGCTCTCTTCCAATGATCAGACTTGTCCTGACACGCCCCTGCTGCAAGCCAATCACTGGGAAGCTCGGTGTGCTGCTGCTTCTCTTTCCCCTAGCTCTTGCAAACCGAGGAATGTGATCAAAAAAGGGAAAAAATATATTTATGTTTTTTTTTTTATATATCTATGCTTTTCATTTCTATTTTAAACGGAATGGTTTGTTTTAAGAGGTGACCGTTTAAAATCACTTTAAGCATTCACTTGTTCCAGCTCTTTGCTACCTCTGCTCACATGTAAACTTCCACTGTTGACCCGATTTATACTTTCAAATGGCAAGTAGGGCACCATGAGTTGCTTTAGGAAAAAAAAGGTTTAAATGTAATCAACCATAGTACAGATTAAAAAAAAAGTTTTTTTTTAATCAACAACAACATGGATTATTTTTTTTTTAAAGTGTATTTTGTGCGTGTACTCGAGAGAGGAGCCGGACTGCAGGAGTTGGAAGTAGGCAGGCCTCCCCCAGAGGCAATCTGCCACCTTTCTCCATGCCCCGGGTGGCAATGGCGGGTGTGTGAGTGGGTCCTCCCACACAGCCCGCCCTACCTGCTCCGCTTTGAAGCCCAACGGGGCAGAGGGACTACCTATAAGGGAGTGAGAGGATTTGCCCGCTCAACCAGCCCTGTTAGTCCTTCGCCTCTCTTTTTTAGAGACCGCGTGGTCAAAGTGCATGCATGTTAACCCAATTTCGAGTGTGTGTAAGTGTGGTGGTTTTTGTGGGAGGGGGGTGGGCGTACTAAGCGCAGGCTTACCTCGCATAGCACCGGGAGCTGGGCTGAGACCACCAAACTCAATTCACATGTAGCCGAGACCGGGATGCGAACCCCTAGCTGCAGAGGTGAATGGCTTGCCACCGCAGCTCCCTAACAACATGGATTATAATAGAGGCATTTTACATTTGCCTAAAATTATTTTTATGGTAATAAACATTGGAGTGGAGAATGTGTGACAATATCATATAGAATATCTTAGTACAATCTCTTTAATTCTGATTATATACTGTATAGGAATTATTAGGTTGGCAATTATAGTTTGCATTAGTAACAGCTCCACCACCTGGTGGGAAAGAAATTCTGTTTTAGTTTGGCATTAACTAATGCTGCCCTAAATACTTCTTCTGAGAATGCACCAGCAACATGCATTGTACTTACTGTCCTTTAATAGGTGGCAATATTAATATTTATTCATTTATCACTAAATGTCAATTTCGGGCACATGATCATATTATTATACAGAAAGGTATTTATCAGGGCCAGCAAAGGTAGGATGTCTGCTAGATCACAAAACCCATCCTCATATTGCAAGCATATATCTCCTCACTGCCTGAAATCTCCTAACATATTGCAAACCAGCATGCTTACAGCTTCCTGTACAAATTATGAATATTGTTTTGGGAAGCATCCTGCATGTGCCAAAATCAAAACACATTTTTCTTTAATACATAAAAACATCTCAATACTGCAGGGATAGGAGGAGTCAGGAAAATAACATGCCTCTAGCAAGAGGGAATGCAAAACTGCATATGTTTTGTTATGAAATATTCAATCAAACAGATACACTATTTTCTTCATGAAACCCTTTACACTTTACTAGAAAGGACAGTGTATACCAAGGATAATGTTTTGTACTCCACCCTGCAGCGGACAATGGTTTTCTCATAACAGTTGTGACAGTAGTAGATGCTGTCACTGTGAAATTGGTAGTTTGGGGGACACGGGGTGTGCACATTGGTTTGGTGCAAGACTGCAGAAAACTGCTTTCACAGCTTTCTCCAGGTTTTGGTATTTCCAGAATGTGGCTCTGTAGTTTGGAGATTCCATAGTGTCTTGGGTGGGACGGGATCTCCAACCCTGTGTCCAGATTTTGTAGATGACCAGCAGGGTGTGAGCTCAGGTAAGCACGGCCCTTATAATGAGGGTATGGGAAGACCTCATGGCTCCCAATTGGAGACTGCTCCACACCAAGAGAGCCAGGAGGTATCCAGGAGTCAGAGGGGCTGCAGGAGGCAGCCAGAATGTGTGTGACTGCAAGAAGCAGTAAACGGCCTGAGGACTAAGGCCAGATCGGAGCTGTGGGCGCTAAAGTAAAGCCGTCCACATTGAAGAATCCTGTGGTCTGGGTGACCAGCATAAAGAACAGGGGTACTGCTAAAGAGAGAGCCAGGTGGGCTTTTAATGGGCTACCATGCCCTAAAATATAGTGCCTGATTGGCTTCAATCACTGACAAATGCATCTACCATGAGAGCTAATGGTCCCCCATGTTACACAGCAATCATTAGGCTCAGTTCACACAGTCAACCAAGGGGTGGTAATAAGAGGCAGTTGATCCTTGTTTTTACCACCCACCCCCAAAACCGATGACAATTATCACAGGAGTGAACTCTTCTCTGAGTTAAACCTTCTTACATGTGCTTTCTCTCCCCTGACCCAGTAGCTCTGAGCTCAGCATTTTAGAGCGCGCTCCTGTAATGGTGGAGGTGAACAGTAAAGCCGCGTACACACGATCAGTCCATCCGATGAAAACGGTCTGAAGGACAGTTGTCTTAGGTTAACCGACGAAGCTGGCTGATGGTCCGTTGCGCCTACACACCATCAGTTAAAAAAACGATCGTGTCAGAACGCGGTGACGTAAAACACGACGTGCTGAAAAAAACGAAGTTCAATGCTTCCAAGCATGCGTCGACTTGATTCTGAGCATGTGCAGATTTTTAACCGATGGTTTTGCATACTAACGATCGTTTTTGACCTATCAGTTAGCAATCCATCGGTTAAATTTTAAAGCAAGTTTGCTTTTTTAACCGAAGGTTAAATAACCTATGGCGGCCACACACGATCTGTTTGGACCGATGAAAACGGTCCATCAGACCGTTTTCATCGGCTTAACCTATCGTGTGTACGAGCCTTAAGAGCTAGGAGTTTCTTAGCAACATCCTAGAATTGAGGCAGAATGGGATGATGTGATTTCTGGGAGTTTGTCAGTCAGATTTTAGGAGGTACATAAATGGCCTACACCTATAGCAAGAGCATTATTTAACTTTGGTCAAAGATGCACAGTTTGTTTTTATCTACAGGCCCCCCTTACATGCATAGGCAGGTGAACTATGCCTTGAAAATCAATAGGACAATGCAGCAATGGATTGCCACACTGTGTCAATGTACAATCCCCATTGGGATCGAGGGAAAAAAAACAGGTATTCAGGAGGTGTCACTATCATGTCCTGAACATTAGCAACCTACATCTCAGCCACCTCTGACATATAGATCACCATGGATAGCTTCCCTAAGGGTACTTAGAATATCAGTATTCCTGGACAAAATGTATTGCACTTATTTTGTGTGTATATGTGCATACTTGCACATACACAAGTAAAATAAATGATAGTTCTCAGAATGGAATTTTAACCCCATCAAAATAAATGTTTCCACACCAAAATGCCTATATGTGTGTGTGTATGCATGTTAAAATGTTTGTAAAGGTTTTTTTTTAAAAAATAACAAACATGTTATACTTACCTGCTTTGTGCAAGGGTTGTACACAGAGCTGAAGATTCTATTTTTCTGGGGTCCCCCAGTGGCGCTCCTTGCTTCTCCCCTTCATCGGGTGCCCCCACAGAGAGCTGCTTTCCATGGGGGGACTCATGCGGGTGTTCTCCCGAGTCCTGCTGCTGCATCCATTAACACAAACAGCAGGACTCAGCCCCCGTCCCCAGCTCCCGTGTCACTGGATTTGATTGACAAATCCATTGACCAATGGCTCCTGCTGCTATCAATCTATCCAATGAGAACCCGAGACAGCAGGTGGAGCTGCTGGGCTCGTCCTCAACGCTGGAATGATCGGGCTCAGGTAAGAAAAAGAGGGGCTCTGGGGGGCTGCAGCACAGAAGGTTTTTCACCTTAATGTATACAATGCATTAAGGTGAACAACCTACAGACTTTACAACTCCTTTAAATATTGACCGGCAACTCAGAATTCTGTATTTTTTTTTACTTGTCTATACACAGCACATGTTTAAACGCCAGTGTGAAAAGGGCCTTAATATGCCTCAAACCTTAGCAATATAACCAAGGAAGTCATAGAAATGTAATCTTTACAGTGAACTAATCGACAATCAATTAAATGTTGCTAAGACAATGGATGCAACTTAGATGCTGCGTGCCGAAGTTTTGGTGCTTACCGAGCTCATTAATATATCAATCAGTGTTGGCAACTGTAACTGAAATATAAAACACTGATCTGGCTGCTCCATGTACAGAAGCTTTCAGATGGTCATTAGCATAAGCCCTACATCACTTTAGACCAACACAATTTATACCTTGGTTTTCTCTGATGCTTTAACACCAGAAACATCAAGAAGATGCATAGAAGTTTAAGTGTAATGGGATTGATTTACTAAAGGCAAATTGACTGTTTACTTTGCCAAGGAATTTTCCCAGAGCTTAGTGAATGACGGGTATCATCCACTCTGATTTTAATGAATACAAAGGTGCCCACAGACATCAGATCCCAGTCATATAAAATCTTTGATACTGGGACTCAACTGGCACCACCACACAACAATATACAAGTATTTTGAATACATTTTAGAACACAAATAAACATGACTTTACATCAGGCATGTCCAAAGCCCGGCCCGGGGGCCAGTTGCGGCCCGCATTCCAGTTTAATGCAGCCCCACTGGTAATTTGGATATACATCTCTTTTGCAGCCCCCAACGAACCCCCGAGCATCGTGCATTCAGAGGCTCCATTAATGCCAATGGTGAGGCTCCATTCATGCCAATGGTGAGGCTCCATTCATGCCAATGGTGAGGCTGTATTCAGATTCTGCATTCATGGCAATGGTGAGGCTGCATTCAGAGGCTGCATTCATGGCAATGGTGAGGCTGCAGATGGGCACTGACCCTTATTTTGCTTCACAATTCTTTATTTAAAATGTAATTATTTTCCTGAAACTTCCCTCATACAGTTAAGGTGCGTGTTATATGCCGATAAATATAGTATATCCAAATAACACGCCCAAGCTCATCCTTAGACTCTTGACCACACACAGCCACAAAGGCACAAGAATTCTTGTTGGGTAGTGTATTAGTTCATTTGCATTTAATTTGAATGGTTCAAAGAATGTCAGGCAAAATGGTCGGCCCTCACGCATGTTCACTTAATCAAATCTGGCCCTCTTTGAAAAATGTTTGGACACCCCTGCTTTACATCAAAAGTCATTAACTGGATCTAAATTATTACCCATTAAACAAACAAGCATGCCTAAAATGCTTGAAATTAAGTTATAAAGGCTTTATATGTTTTTTTCTTTTAAAAGGGTACAAATTTATAAACATATTTCTATATCTTTCAATTATTTCTATTTATAGATTTTTTAAAATAAACATTTCCTACAGGGTGTATACAAGACAGAAGACAGCACAACATGCTGGGCTTTCTTATAAGAAGGTCTTGCACTTCCTGCATGTTTGTTGTCAGGCTGTGAAAAAATTACTACTCAATATGTTTCCTTTTGTACAATCAGAGAGAGAGAGAGAGTTGTGCCCATCTTCTGAGTAATTCTGTTGTGTATTTTAGCCACAGGTCATAAATGAAACAAAAATAGTACTAAATATGAAAATAATAATGAAAAAAAATGTGTTTAAAAAGATGAACCACCATTATAAGAATATATACCACTAGCCAAGAAAAAACAATCACTACCTTATAAGTACAGGTGTGTCTCAAACAGAGGTGAGAGCTAATGGTCCCCCATGTTACACAGCAATCATTAGGCTCAGTTCACACAGTCAACCAAGGGGTGGTAAAGAGAGGCAGTTGATCCTTGTTTTTACCACCCACCCCCCACCCCCCAAACCGATGACAATTATCACAGGAGTGAACTCTTCTCTGAGTTAAACCTTCTTACATGTGCTTTCTCTCCCCTGACCCAGTATCTCTGAGCTCAGCATTTCAGAGCGCGCTCCTGTAATGGTGGAGGTGAACAGTAAAGCCGCGTACACACGATCAGTCCATCCGATGAAAACGGTCTGAAGGACAGTTGTCTTAGGTTAACCGATGAAGCTGGCTGATGGTCCGTCTGTGCGTTTGTGTTGTAATTTTTTTAAGTCTTTTTGACCCCAGATCTCATATTTAAGAGGACCTGTCATGCTTTTTTCTATTACAAGGGATGTTTACATTCTGAGTTCTCCCCCATTAATGTTTTTTAAACCTGAACAAAATGTTAGGAAAATTTGAGAAATATGGGCCTAATCCTCAAAAACCCGGAGCAACATAACTTTTGCCATTTAAGTTACACCGCCGCAAAATCTCTAACTAAGTGCCCGATCCACAAAGCACTTACCTAGAAATTTTGAGCGGTGTAACTTAAATCCGGCCGGCGCAAGGCGTTCCTCTTCAACTGGGGGCGATTCCCATTTAAATTAGGCGCGCTCCCGCGCCGGCCGTACTGCGCATGCTCGTGACGTCATTTTCCCGACGTGCATAGCGCGAAATTACATTACGCCGTGCTTTGTGGATCGCGACGGGTCAATAAAGTTGCGTCGGGAAAAAAAAAGATACGGCAAAAAAAAAAAAATTAAAAACAAAAAAAAAACGCGTCGCTGGACAGAAGGGTCTGCTTTTACAAGGTGTAAACAGTTTACACTTTGTAAAAGCAGCCCTAATTTTACACATGCAACTTAATACTTACGGAGAAAAAACGAAGCTGAAAAGCTTCGTGGATCTCCGTAAGTGCTAATTTGCATACCCGAGGCGGCATTTTGACGCGAAAAGCCCCCAGCGGCGGATGCGGTACTGCATCCTAAGATCCGGCAGTTTAAGTCCCTTACACATGCCGGATCTTCTGTCTATCTCTTGGAAACTGATTCTGTGGATCAGTTCCAAAGATAGAAACAGGGATACAACGGCGTATCAGTAGATACGCCGTCGTATCTCTTTTGAGGATCTGGACCATAGTGCCCAACTTTAAAGAACACGTATAATCAACTGTCCCACACGAACCATTTGTTACTTTCAAGTGCCTTGTTAAAAATTGTACATATTACAGAATTGTTAACATAACATTGTTGACATTCTAATAATCCACTAAAGCAATGTTGGAAAATTTACCATTTCAGTAACTCGGCTGCTAAATAGGGTTAACGGGAAGGGAATTTAGAGTTAATGAATTTAAATTAACAGCTATTAAATTGCATCCACTGCACGTACCTACCATTCAGCTTTCGGCGTAGCTGCAGCTACCATCTTCTGTAATAGACAGGAAATGTAATAGACCTTGTCTGTGTACTCTGTCACTATCTTGTCACCAACTATTATGCCCAATGACATTCAAATTCTTACAAAAATATATGTTAGCACAACATAACTGGTAAACACATAACAAGATCCAAAATGTATTTTTCATACTTGTGCTATGATAGTTTTAGGGAAGGCCTGGCATACAATTTATGGACAGCTAGGGCAGATGTACTAGGATGGGAATAATGTTAGGGAATTTACTTTATCCATGGCAATCATACACACCCAAAACAGCATGACATGTGGGCCATGGATTCTTTAAATATAATGCTACTGGTACTACTTTTCTGGGTGGTCTTGATAACATACCATCCAAAAATGGAAAGTCAAACTTTATAATTGCATAAGTACAATGTGAAGAACATATTACCACAATCTGCATGGCGATATGCCATGCTCCCCGAAACTTGCCTCTTATGTTTCAGAGGTAAACAATTATAATCTGTAATAATTATGCTCTATTAACCACAGTCTTGATTGTTTATCTCCAAAGCGAACTAGAAAACAGACTGCAAAATCTAACCGCCTCAGTACGTCGTTCTATGTTATGATATCAACACAGTTGAGTGGGACTCAGAGCACGCTCCCCACGCTGGAGAATGTGCATCTCCCCCGTCAAGTAGTGGAAGACACTCCATCCAGGAAAGGTCATTTTTAATAACATTCAATTACGACGGAGGGGGACCCGATGTGCGTGGCCGGCGGGCACGATTGCCACCGGCCACGCGAGATCATGTGCATGAGCGCCAGCATTGGGGTTTGTGTGTAGACACACAAATCCCTGTGCTGTCAGAGGAGAGGAACCATATTGTCTCTTCCTACGAAGTAGGAAAAACCATATGGCTTCTCTCCTAGTCACTCACATCCACACACAGTTAGAACATGCTCATGGAACACACCCCTTGCTCGCCCCCTAGTGTTAACCCCTTCCTTCCCAGTGACATTTACACAATAATCAGAGCATTTTTATAGCACTGATCGCTGTATAAATGCCTATGGTCCCAAAAGTGTCAAAGCTCTCCGATCTGTCTGTCGCAATATCACTAAAAATCGCAGATCACCTCCATTACTAGTAAAAAAAAAAATAATAATAAAAATGCTATAAGAATACAAAAATCTTTCCTATAGTTTGCAGACACTATGGGGCAGATCCACAAAAGTATTACGCCAGCGTATCTCTTGATACGCCGCGTAATTTCAAATTTTGCGCGTCGTATCTTTGTTTTGTATCTACAAAACAAGATACGACGGCATCTAGGTGGCGTTTCCGTCGAATTCCGCGTTGAGTATGCAAATTAGCTAGTTACGGCAAAACACGAATGTATGTACGTACGGCGCATTTTTTTACGTCGTTTGCGTTCGGCTTTTTCCGGCGTATAGTTAAAGCTGCTATATGGTGGCGTACTCAATGTTAAGTATGGCCGTTGTTCCCGCGTCCAATTTTGAATTTTTTACGTTGTTTGCGTAAATCGTTCGTGAATACGGATTTGCGTAGAATGACGTCACCGTCGTGAGAATTGGCTTGTTCCGGGTTAATTTCAAGCATGCGCACTGGGATACCCCCACGGACGGCGCATGTGCAGTTAAAAAAAGTGTTGTTTACGTCGGATTACGACGTATTTACATAAAACACGCCACATCACAGAGATTTGAATGGCGCGCCATTACGCCGTCAAAGATACACTACGCCGCCGTAACTTACGGCGGGAATTCTTTGAGGATTCTAAAAAAAAAAAAAAAAGTTACGGCGGCGTAGTGTATCTTAGATACGCTGCGCCCGGCGGATTATTGCATGAAGGTACGTGGATCTGCCCCTATAACTTTTGCACAAACCAATCAATATACGCGTATTGCGATTTTTTTTTACTAAAAATATGTAGAAGAATATATATTGGCCTAAACTGAGGAATTTGTTTGTTTTTTAACAAAAAATTTGGGGGGTCTTTATTATAGCAAAAAGTAAAAAATATTGTTTTTTTTTCTCAAAATTGTCGCTCTGTTTTTTGTTTATAGCGAAAAAAATAAAAACCGCAGAGGTGATCAAATAACACCAAAAGAAAGCTCTATTTGTGGGAAAAAAGGATGCAAATTTTGTTCGAACGACTGCGCAATTGTCGGTTAAAGCGACAGTGCCAAATTGTAAAAAGTGCTCTGGTCAGGAAGGGAGTAAAATCTTCTGGGGCTGAAGCGGTTAAAGGTCTTTGTGTGTTTTTGTTCTTATGTTGATTGGGATGAGGTGCATAAAAATGTATGGGCTGGCCTTAAAGTTGATGTAAACCCACTCTCATCCTTTCTAAACTACTGCCATAGTGCCGATCTATAAGGATATAGATGCCTCCTGCATGTATCCTTACCTGTCAAATGTCTCCCCTCGGTCTGTTATAAGAAGTGAAAAACTGCAGATTCTGTGGGTGGATCTGTTGTCTGAAGCTCAGTGGGTGGAGTCGTAATGTCAGTAGACTCCCCGCCCACCACTACACTTCCCTTGTCAACATGCATTTTCTCCTGTGTATTCCTTACACTAAATCCTGCTATGGTCACTAACATCCGGTCAAAATCCAGAAAAGTAACCACATGACTTCAGAAAAGGAGTGGGGTGGGAATTAAAAAATAATACCTGTCTCAGGCTAGTGCATGAGATATGTAAATAACCTGTCATTCACAGCAAGGGGGAAGAACGGACAAAAGTTTTCTCCTGTTTGTCTGTTTATCTCACTGAAAAAAGAAAAGAGGATGGCTCAGAGCGGGATTAACTCTTTGTGGCAAGACTGGGCACAGATGATAGGAAATCTTATACTCTATATGGGGACAGCAAAAAAAAAAAAATCAGGTTTACATCCAATTTAAACTATACTTTTCTTTGGTTACATAATATTATATATTTTTAACCTATGCATCCAAGTCGGACCAAAAGAGCGACTTGTGTTGTATCAGTTAGGGCGGATCTCATAGGGAAACATTGAATTGGACAGGTCATACGACTTTGGGGTCTCACAAGTCTGATCCCATGTCGCAGCAGTGTGAACCGAGACTTAGGGAAAAAATGTATACTTTTAGGACAGCTAAACAAATGCCCCATACTATATAGCAAGGGGATTCTAAAACTAATGGTGACCCAGAAGGTTCCTCTTGTGAGTCTAATGCCACACTTAATGAAGATTATCATCACATTTACATATGCGCTTTATATTTTTAATTTTACTTAACAACCTTTCTGATGGGTTCTCTCCAACCCCAGGCCCCATAGCAGTTGCATGTGCTACTTTGGCTATACCACCACCAAAAACCCAGTGAACAGTACTGGTAATTAATGGCTAAATGAGAGTTGAAGCCTTTTAGTGACTTGCTAGCCCAGCTAGCTATTATTTTCACAGTTTAAAAACATTATTTTATAAATCCATGTTGTCCTGAATTTCCTGTAACTAAATACCTGGTTTTAAATAATGAACAACAGATATTTAATATATAAGCTTTAAAAATCTTCACAACTAATATTTTTACACAAAATGCAAATAACTTTATTGTAAAACAAACAAATTATCTGATGCAGCAAGCATGATCATGCTTGAATTAATTTTATATGCAACAGGTAGAGCAGAACAGAATATAAATTTAAATATTTCCAATATACTGTTAAATTGCCCATATAATTATCACCAGAGAAATCATTAAGTCTCCTTATTGCTAATTTGATTAGCTCTGTAATGCTGTGAGTTCACCTAAATTTAATTTGAGTTACTCAACTTTATCTGACTTTAATACACACTTAGGAGACATTTTACATGCATATTACATGCCAGAGACACTTCAGTCTAAGGAAATTACAGAAATTTCTGTGAATCACAACCTCGTCACTTAATCAGACATCTCCATACTAAATTTTACATCTTGACATAAGCCCTACTGCTTGAAACAAAGATCCATTAACTTGACTTTAATTATGTACTCATTTCACAAATTTTCTGTGTAAAAAAGTATACACTGGGGGGGAATTTATCAAAACGTGAACAGCCAGAATCAGATGCAGCTGTGCATGGTAACCAGTTTCTATCTTTCATTTTCAAAGCTTTAGGGTCCTTTCACACGGAGCGGACCGTTTTTGTGTCCGCTTCGTGTGTCCGCAAAAGCTCAGCGGGGATCATCCGCCATCCCCGCTGAGCTGTCGGCGGATAGGGCGGTCCCCGCACACAGTGCAGAGACCGCCCTGTCTCTTCTCCGCTCTTCCCTATGGGGAATCGGATGCAGACGGACCGTCTGTCCGTCTGCATCCGATCCGTTCCGCCGGACGGAAGAAAAATAGGGTTTTCTTCCGTCCGCAAAACCGGATAGCCGTAACCGTAAACAGACTTGTAATAAGCGGACGAGCGGAGCGGACGTGTGTAAGGGGTCTAAGGGTCCTTTCACACGTGCAAACCGTTTTTTAGATCAGTTTTTTATCATCTATTGATCCGTTTTTTCATCCGTTTTTCATCAGTTGTCATCCGTTTTTCATCCGTTTTTTTTTTGTTAGAACTTTATTTTTATTACATATTTTGATGAAAAACAGATGTTAGCGGATCGGATGTTAAACGGATCGTCCGCTAACATCCGTTTTTCGTCCGTTCCGTTTTTTTGACGGAAGAAAAATAGGGTTTTCTTCCGTTAAAAAAAAACGGAGCTTAACGGAGACGGATGTTAACGGATGTTAGTGGATAGTCATCCGCTAAAGTACGCTATCCCACTGGAAAGCATTGCAGTCCGTAAACGGACGTATGAAAAAACGGACGAACCGTCCGCACGTGTGAAAGGACCCTAACTGAGCAAGCTGGTGATAAATGCTGATTGGTTGCCATGCACAGCTGCTACAGATCCTAGATGGTCTGGTTTTGATAAATCCCCCTATTATGTTTTATTAAAAATTCAAAAACCCTCTACATTGTATATTTCACTCTCAGCATGTCAATGGGGTTGATTTACTAAAGGCAAATAGCCTGTGCACTTTTGAAACTGCAGTTGTTCCAGAGCTTAGGAAATTAGGGAGAGCTCACTCGCTGCTGACTTCCATCATCCAATCATGTGCAAGCAAAAATGCTATTTGTTTTTATTCTTTTTGCATGTGTGTTGCACTAAATTTAATGAACCACTGTGCATAAGCTGCAAAGTAAAATGTAAGGTATTTCAATGTACTGTATGTGTGAAGTCTATAAAACAGAGAATAACAATTAAACTGTAGGTTTAAAACAGCTAAATATATTCCAAGTGCATGAACCCATAGGTGTGAACATTTTTACAGTGCATTTTCTTGAAAAGTGGCCATATCCTGCTAAGTTAGACCTATAGTACTGAAAACCTTATGGTTGGGATTGGTTCTGAGAGTGGGACGGGAAGCTCCTGTCCCCCTGCTGCAACACAGCACTGTATACTGATTGGCTAAGGTGAAGAGGCAGGCTGATGATGTCACAATCTCTGGCTCAGCTAATCAGAGAAAGCTTTGTATTCATTCATATCAGATGGAAAAGATCTCCTCTTATCGTCTCTGCCATAGGAGAAGTGCCTACGTACTTATCTTTCACTGTGCTGGCATGGAGATCAATGTCGGGCCATGTATATGAAGACACACACATGCATGTGTGTTTGAGCTTTGGGGTGCAAACCCTAATGCTATAGGCTGTGCACACCTATGGGCTACATACAGTTCATACAACACACAACTGTTGCACGTCGTGAAGTAAATAGTTCATTTGGACCAGCTTGGTTACCACAATGCACACTAATGAATGTTACAGGCATTGTTGCAATGTGATGATTTTCATTCTGAATGGCACTCAATGCAGCCTGCCAAGAGATTTGCATTACAGCACAGTACTGCCAAAAATGCTACATGCACCTTTTTTTGGAGTGTTTTGATGTATTAGGCTGCCCATTAGTTATGTGGCTGTGATAACACTGAATATACAGGTATTAGTTCCCAGATAGTTAGGGTTAGTGATTTGTTATAATAGTTGTAGGTAACTGTAAGGTTTTGTATCATACATTATCCTGTGCTATATGCTCATTGGAACAGCTAGACAAGGGACATTTATTATAAATATGTATACAGTATAGCTTTTTAAAAGCATTGTGAGCTTTTCAAAATAGGTCAGGAGTGTAATTTTCTTCCAGGTTAGCAGCAAAGGCCTTCTCTTTGTTACAGTGGTACACTGTGCACTGTATCTTTCCCTTGTTTGACATTTCCTTAAAATGCCAGTAGCAAGGAAAATAGCAATGTCAAATAAAACTATTACTTCTTGGTATATACCTAATAAACTACTATTGACAGATAGTCTGTAACTTAAAATAGTAATCAACAGTGACAGAAGCAGTAGACTTAAAGTGATTGTAAGGGATCACCTTGTAAAACAACCCATTCAGTTTAAAATAGAAATCATAGGCAAACCATGTTTGTATAGCTATAAAAAAAAAAGTATATAAATATATTTTTTCCCTTTTTTATAAATGATCACATACCCTCTGTTCTCAGCTGCATAAGAGCTGGGGGAGGAGAAGCAGCAGCACACTGAGCTTCTCTGTGAATGGCTGTGCAGGGGAGGTGTGTCAGGACAAGTCTGATCATTGGAGAGCAGGCTGAGTTCCCATCATAGCTAGAAGAACTGGCAATGGTGTGTGCTCTCCTACTTAGTGAGGTCAGTTTTCAATAGGAAAGCAGAGGGGCTGTCAGGAACACCAGGAATTTCACACAAAAAGAAGCAATACAAAGAGAACAGGATACTTTGTCATACAAGTACTTGGTACAGCAAGCACAAATAATAAATATGAAAGGTCGGGGTAACAAACGCTTTGAGGACTACACTGTGCCACCAAGTGAGTACATGGACTTCATCACCTCCTAGTTTGGAATCAGTCTATATACTGTATAATCCAATTGTGTAAGCTGTAAAAATTGTATTTTGAATCAGGTGCAAGATGTTCCTTAGGACTATGTTCATGCAGACAGGGGATTTCTGTGACAGTAATTTCAGGAGTATGAGCTGTGGCCAGGAAGCCTGTACAAATGAAGGACAGGCTGACAGTGGCCACATCTACCCACATCAAATTGCATATAATTGCACATGGAGCTATTACCTGCGGTTAGGGACAGATGGTTGGCCCTAGATGCAATCTTTCTGCATCCAGAGCAAATCATTTGTTAGTTAAAAGAATCCACCAGTTTCTAACTCAGCTACAACTAAAAAGAGAAAATACATGGCTGGAGTTCCGCTTTCAAATGTTAAAATCTTAAAAGTCGTATACTACTGTATAAGAAATTGATCTATGTTCATAGAGGATAATCATGCAAGTATAATAAGATCTGGGACCAGTGGTTACAACTGCCCGATGCTTGCAAATTATGTGATTTCAGGCTATAGGTTCTGTTTTGTAATCACCCCTCTTATTTGCCTTTGAGTTTGGGAAATTCCTGTGACAAAACCTACCGACCCCTTGGGACTGTCACTATGTTATGTTTTTCTGTTGTTTTTTTATTTTTTGGTATGTACTGTCTTGTTCTGCTATATTGCTTTGGTAAAAAACTAAAAAAAAATCAGATTGTTTTATTTATTCTGTGTGATAGAGTCTGCAATCTGTGGTATATGTATTTGAAAATTGATTAGTCCTGATGTACTGACAGGCATTTCTTGAGGCCCTAAAATGCCAGGACAGTACAAATATCCCCCAAATGACCACATTTGGAAAGTCAACACCACAAAGTATTTAGTAAGAGGCATAATAAGTTTTTTGAAGTTGCAATTTTTTGTCATAAAGTTTTGAAAAATAACATTTTTTTACATACTGTCACCAGAGCAGTACAGTGTCACCATAGTGAGGTGATCATGATTTTCTTTTTTACTCCATGATTGCTTATTACAGTGATGATCACTATGTAAGCAATAGTTTTTATGAATGACATCTATTCATGTGCCCTGGTGTACAATTGTGATAGCTGTGATTGGCCACAGCTATCACATGGTACAGGTGTCCTGTGATTGGCCCTGTACCATGTGATCACTGTTATCAATCACATATATCACATTGTGTACAACTGACACATGGTACTGTACAAGGGCTGGACTGGTACAATGATCTGTGTTCCACCGGACACATCAGGTCACAGATTGCACAGCTGCGCAACCCCTAGGGTCATATGATGTCCACCTGTAATAATGGTGCGCCCGCACGACCATATTATTATGATGCCAGACGGGAGGTGGTTAAACACTGAGCGTATCCAAGGACATAGTACTGGAGGAAGAGGAATTGTTTTTATGATATGCACAGTTTAATTTTGCACTTATATTTGGTTTTGTGTATTGTAACAAACATCTGTGTTTCATTCATTTTGGAAAACACTATTTTCACTTGTTTATAATGATTTCTGCATCCTAGTGTTGCCAATTCCCTGCAATCACATCCACATGCCTGCACTTGACTGATGGTTGCATGGCACGTCTGAGGCCTTGTACACACGACCGAGTTTCTCGGCAAAAACCAGCAAGAAACTTGCTGGGAGATATTTTTTTGCCGAGGAAACCGGTCATGTGTACATTTTCGTCGAGGAAACTGTCGAGAAACTCGACGAGCCAAAAAGAGAGCAAGTTCTCCATTTCCTCGACGGGAGTCTCAAATTGGCTCGTCGAGTTCCTGGCCGGGCTGGTTTCTGACGAGAAACTCGAGCGTGTGTATGCTAAGAAACCCGCGCTTGCTCAGAATAAAGTATGAGACGGGAGTAAAAGTAGCATTTGTAATGGAGATAACACATTTTTCACGCTGTAACAGACTGAAAAGTGCAAATCGTCTCTTAACAAACTTTTACTTAACACGCAAACACATGAGATTAGCAAAAGCTGCCCCAAGAGTATAGCCAGTGGAATTGAACTTCCCCTGCCGTTGTATGTCACTGCATTTGGGAACGAGGAGATTTTGTCTTGACAGTGTGTACGCAAAGCAAGCTTGTCGAGTTCCTTGACAAGCCTAACAAGGAACTTGACGAGGAAAACTATGTGTTTCACCCTTCGAGTTCCTCGGTCGTGTGTACGAGGCCTCAGGGTGGTTTTCCTGATGGTGACAGCAGAGGACCATGTCTGCACAATGGGTGGGTACAAAGCTGCTTATAGTCTCCCCTTGAAGCTTGTGTGGCAATGCAGAAAAGCAGCTGCGAGACGGGGACACCCCATAATAGTAAGTGCCTGAATAAAAACCTTCATGTCAGGATCACCAGGTAATAAAAGTTACAGATTTTATTTTATTTTTTTTATGATTTTTTAACTTATGTTAACAGTTTAGAAGCCTTATAAGCTTTTAGTGAGCATGTTAACCTTTTTGAATATCTTATGTTATTACCTATTTTGTATAAAAATAAATATTTGAACATCTTTCTTTTTGATGCACATTCCTTCAGAAGGAACAAATATAACCATTTCACTTTCTGCTATGCATTATCAAAGGGTGGAGGTATCTTTTAACAATTTTAACATTTTTGTGTAGTAGTGCAAATGTTTTCTCTTGTTTTACTCCTAAATACACTGCAAAGAAAACAAGGGCCACACGTCTAATCAGTTTTTTCAGTCCAAAGGATTTACCTGCCTTCCATGATAGACAGGATTGTAAGACCTGTGTTAGTGGCACTCTACAAAAAATGCTGCTTAGTCGGACATCAAGCTTTGGATTTGACTTTCACAGTCTGTTGGAAGATTGTGAAGAAATCACTACACCTGTGACTGTCACTGATTAATGAGTCTTCTCAAATTGTGTCTAGCTTTTTCTCCTAGCTCCGCTAGGTTTCTGTGTGGAAAGTACAGTCTCTTGAACACACACTGCATAAAAAAAAATATTGCAGTTGCTTTACTAAGCCAGCACTGCAGTAGCATACAATACACCCAAAGCCCTTTAACCCCACTGGATTTACAGACAGGGCATAAGCTCAATGTGTCATTTCCCAGACAAGTCAAAATGTATGCAAAAGTAGACAAAAGACTTATTAGAGCACCATGAATTCAGCTTTGTCATAACCCGTCAATCCTAAGACTATCATAAAAAAAATCACCCCCAGCTTTGCAGAGCATTGTGTCATGTACTAGATTGACAGCCTGAACACCGTGCTTTAGAGACCGAGCATCCCTGCCTATTATTCTGGTGCCTTTTCAATACAATCATTCTTTGTTGGAGGACAGAACTATCTCTCTCTCTCTTGTCCTAGATACATGTTCTTGTCTTTTCTGACTCTCATCTTTATAGCCATGTCACTTAGAGCACAATAGTAAAAAATGGTACCTGAAGTTAAAATTCACTGGCTCTGTAGTTTTATTATTATGCTACAAACCTCTCATCAGAATGATTTTTTTTATACCTACATCACATTTTATTGTATTATATTTTAAGTTTAACTCACAGTATACTTATACTGTATATTATACCATAATAGTAAAAGTAAAGTTTTTTGTAATGCAGGAACGAGGTGAAATGTCCACAATTTGTTAGCTCTATACAATTTTTATAGTTTATTAAAAAAAAGAATATATATATATATATATATATATATATATATATATACACACACACACACACACACACATACATACATACAGCGTGGGTGTGTGCATCTCTTACAGCACAAATAATAATATATGATAACATACACTATAAAAAAAGAGTTGCATTACTATATTGTCACGTCTACAACAACTTTGTATACAGGTTTAATTGAGGCAACACCTAAATGCCCTTATACAGCTTAAGCAAACTACATTCCAAGCCACAATGCACAATTATATACTCTATATAAACTTAACATTAGCATGAATCCAAAAAGTGATGAGTGTATGGTGTTAAATGTAGTACAGTACTTGGCATGTCACAAAAGCTGAAAAAAGTAATGCATGCCAGGAATATGTCTTGAACCAAGGTGTAATTGTAACCTGTAGTAGAAATCCACAACCTAGCTATGCTGCTTGACAGGAGTGTTTGAATCACACAACTAGCTGAACAGAATTGCATTTTTTTTTGCAAACCAACACACATGTATTTCAACTGTATATTCAGGTGTCTGTCTGCTGCTCAACTTTACAGATAAAAAGAAACAGATATAAAGCTAGATTCACATAGAGTTAGGCCGGCGTATCAGTAGATACGCCGACCTAATTCGGAATCTGCGCCAACCTAAGTTTAAGTGTATTCTCAAACAGAGATACACTTAAACCTATCGAAGATACGACGTCTTGCGCCGTCCTATCTTAGGGTGCAATATTTAGGCTGGCCGCTAGGTGGCGCTTCCATTGCGGTCGGCATAGAATATGTAAATCACTAGATACGCCTATTCACGAACGTACGCCTGGCCGATGCAGTACAGATACGCCGTTTACGCAACGCATTAGCAGGCCTAAAGTTATTCCATCAAATAGCTGGAATAGTAATGTTAAAGTATGGCCGCCGTTCCCACGTCGAAATTTGAAAATTTTACGTTGTTTGCGTAAGTCGTCCGTGAATAGGGTTTTACGCCATTTACGTCCACGTCGAAATCAATAGGACCGCGTGGCGTACTTAGCCGCAATGCACACTGGGATATGTAGGCAGACAGCGCATGCGCCGTTCGTAAAATACGTCAATCACGTCAAGTTCCATTAACATAAAACACGCCCCCTCAGCCGAATTTGAATTAGCCGCCCTTACGCCCGCCCGATTTACGCTACTCCGCCGTAACTTAGCAGGCAAGTACTTTGAGAATCATGTACTTGCCTCGCTAAATTACGGCGGCGTAGTGTAAATGCCATACGCTACGCCGCAACTATGCGCTCGCCATCCTGAATCCAGCGAATAGTTGGTTGACATGCAAATGGCCGATTGACAATTTGACAACACCATTCTTTAAATGGAATTACACCTCATTCCATTTTGGTTTAAAAAAAAAAAAAAAATACGCATGTTGTTCAATGTAATATGTATAATTTAATAATAAAATAAAGCTGAATAAACAAGCTATACAGATAATTCTATACAATGACCCAGTTGCCTGTCTAGAGCCTTTAACTGACTTGATTAAATCTGTCCCATGTGACCTTCTTTATTTGTTTCTAATCTATAAAAGCCATTCTCTACCAAGCTTTTGACTCCTGTTCTATAAGCATGATATGGCTGCAGTAGAATCTGGCTCTCATTTTAAGCAGCTCTCAACTTTTTTGGGAAGTGGGTTGATGAATGGCTTTTAAACACCAGTGGCATTAACATGTTCTGAGCAGAGAGGAGAAGAAAGTGTACATCCAAAGTGGGTGATGAAATGCAACAGGAATTGGCACTTTTAATCATCCAGTATAGGGAGTGAGATGTGCAAAGGGATAATTAGGGCTCTTAGGGCCAGATTCACAAAAGAGATACGACGGCGTATCTCCTGATACGCTGTTGTATCTCTGAGATACGATTGTCGTATCTATGCGGCTGATTCATAGAATCAGTTACGCATAGATAGCCCTAAGATCCGACAGGTGTAACTGTGTTACACCGTCGGATCTTAGGCTGCAATTCTAGGCCGGGCGCTAGGTGGCGATTCCATTGCGGTCGGCATAGAATATGCAAATGACTAGTTACGCCGATTCACGAACGTCCGCTTTGCCCGTCGATCGAAATTTACGTTGTTTCCGTAGAGATGCGTCGCGTAAAACTAAGCATGCCCTCTAGGTGGTCTAAGCAAACTTAAGTATGGCTGTCGTTCCCGCGTCAAATTGTTTAATTTTACGTAGTTTGCGTAAGTCGTCCGTGAATGGCGCTGGACGCCATTTACGCTAACGTCGAAACCAATAACGTCCTTGCGACGTCATTTAGCGCAATGCACGTCGGGAAATTTTAGGAACGGAGCATGCGCAGTACGTTTGGTGCGGGAACGCGCCTAATTTAAATGGTGCCCACCCCATTTAAATTAGGCGGGCTTGCGCCAAGCGGATTTACGCTACGCCGCCGCAAGTTTACAGATGCTTGTGAATCAGGCACTTACGCTGTAAACTTGCGGCGGTGTAACGTAAATGGGATACGTTACGCCGCCGCAGCGTAACGTAGTTCTATGTGAATCTGGCCCTTAGCCCATAACTGCCTGGGAATTCAGAGAAAAGTCTGTGGTTTATAGTTCATAAACAGATCCTTATAGCTTGTGAAGTTTTTGCCAAATCCAGAACACCTTTATGCAGCACCTTCAGAAGACTAAGGCCGCGTACACACGATCGGTCCATCTGATGAGAACTGTCCGAAGCACCATTCTCATCGGTTAACCGATGAACCTGACTGATGGTCCATCGCGCCTACACACCATCGGTTAAAAAAACAATCGTGTCAGAACGCGGTGACGTAAAACACAACGTGCTGAAAAAAATGAAGTTCAATGCTTCCAAGCATGCGTCGACTTGATTCTGAGCATGCGCACGTTTTTAACCGATGCTTTTGCACACTAACGATCGGTTTTGACCTATCGGTTAGGTGTCCATCGGTTCAATTTTAAAGCAAGTTCTCATTTTTTTGACCGAAGGTTAAAGAACCTATGGGGTGTGTACGCGGCCTTAGGAGAGCTCTATAATGGCAGATAAAATACAGCAGTGTGTGCAAGTGTAGTGGATATTGTACATTTATTAAAAAACGACAAATAGCAACTCACATAAAATCAGTACAATATGCTTATCATCAATCATAGGTCCAGGTGTCAGCAAAGGCAAGGCTTTAGGGCATACTTACAGGATGTGGAACCTGTAGCAGCTGAGAACACCAGTGTGTCTAGGTCAAAACCCAATGCACCCTGCTGCTATCTGGGTTGCCTACAGTGTCCTGGCAACTAGAGAGACTGCAACCAGACCAGAAGTGATTTCAAGGGGACATGGCTATGCATTTCAAGGTGCCTCTTTGTCAAGTCTATTCACATTACTAATTATGCTGAACTTAGAGTGGCGCTCCCTGGTGTTCTTCTTAGCTATCACAAGTTCCACATTTGTTATACCTGTGGGTATGCCCTGATTCCTTGCCTTTGCTGAGACCTGGGCCTATTGTTGGTAAAAAGCATATTTTCAAAAATTTTATGATGTTGCCATTTGTCGTTTATTTTATTTTAAATGTACAATATTCACCACACTTCGATTGAGCAGTGTGTTAAAATATGTGCTTTATCTACTTCTGATAAAAGGTCAAAAAAGTTTTTAAACCCAATACAATCTGAATCAAACTTTTATATTATTGATATGTCTGCATAAAACAGAAAATATTTAATTTAATGCTACTGTCATTAATACTCTAGCAAACAAATGTGCAAATGCCTTTCTTTTTATAAGCTAAGAGGACAAGGCCTAGCAGTTCTAAAGTGCAGCTTGATCTGATAGCATGACTTATCTCGACCGTGGAAAGATCAGATTCATAAGCGTTCTTGCCAGCAGCAACTTAAACTGATGACATACTAGGTTTGCAGATTACAACCACAAAACAGTTGGCAGCAAGATGAGACTCCCTGTAGATATTAAGATAGCTTGGCAATGATCTTAATTCCAGACAATACTGAACATTTACAGTATATGGTAAATTACATTTTTGATGTTTTTAGTAGTTTAACTGCTAAAGTGTACACAGCTTTGATCTAAATTGGATATATCTACTTTTTGATCAAATGAAGAATATCAAGTATGAAAGTAGGCTTTAAAACTGAAATTAGTTAGGACTGACTTAACAAAACTCAATGATTAAAGTATTATATACAGGCTGTAACTGTGGCATTAATTATGACATTATTATTATTATTATTATTATTATTATTATTGTTAATAAGATCCTTACAGTGATTAGAGCTAAGTAAGTAAGATCCCAAAGATTTATAATTCTAGAATGGATATTTGGGCTGGAAAATATACGTATGCCATTGGTAAGGTAGTGAACTTCAATGGCAGCATAATGAGCCCCACAAAACTTCTCCCTGTTCAACACAGAATTTTTGTATTTGTTCAGCAAAAAACAAGCATCCGTTCCTTATTGTATGCACACTTTTAATCCTTTATTATTGTATGTATAGATAAGACGTTATTTTATGTATAATTATACATAATTCATTACTATATATTATGCTAATGCATTATGAGCTGTAGATATAATCATTTTAATGCAAGAGTTTCATGAAAACCTGAAAATTATTCCCAGGATTTCTTCAGGGTGTAAAGGTTAAGAAAGATTGATCTAACAAGAGAGTTTTTTTTCACCAACCAGCTGACAATATGTTGTACATTTCCAGTGCAAAATTTAACACAATTTGGTAGTCATGATGTGTGCCTTATTGATTTATATAAGGTACGTTTTGATGATTGCTCAAAAAGAGTACATAATTAACAGAAAGCTCTAATGGTTTGGAATTTATATTAATTAAGTATTGGTTCATCCTGGACCCTGGAAGGAAGAGTTGCTCTTTAGATTTATTCAGTTGTGAATCTGAGTTTGACTTATTGAACTCTATAAGTAACAGACTTTTTTTTTTTTAAGAGCAGCTAAGAATAGACAGTTTAATATGTAAAAGATTTTCAGTCCAAACCAAAATACATTTGCTTTAAAAAGTCAGTGTCTCTAAACATACAGAATAATGAAGGTCTAGAATGCATTCTGTGGTACAGTATTTATTCTGAGAGCATAACTGGCTCATATCACTAATTAGCTTGACTATGGCATAACAGAATACCTGTGCAGTAGCAGCCCTCCCAAGGTCACAGGATTCGCTTGTAAACAGTGTGGTAACAATGCTGACCAATTCCATTCCTCTTTCATTGTGGTAGACTGTTGATAAAAATAAAGAAGGTTTTATTAGTTATTAATCACATCTATTAATTTATCTGTGATAGACGAACGAAAAGGGTAAGACAGACTTAGCCTGTTAGTATAAATCAAATGCAGACAGGCAGGTTTTTATCCCAATAAGACAACAATTAATTTACAAATCCACTAAGTGATGTAGTCATTATTTATTAAAATATAAATCAATTTTTCTACCACATTCCAACTGTTAGTGGCAATTTGCCCAAGCACTTTGTCTGAGAGCTTCAGCCTTTGTTTGAAAGGAGAAATAAATGGATGCTTTGAATGTGCAGTAACAATTTACAATTTCCTACTGTCAGCAAGAAGTTTACCAGGAAATAAACAGAGGGGGAGCTAGGATTTATATTGCATGATGTATCTTAATTAGAAGCCATTTTATGGTTCTAATCTAAAATTGGTACAAAGAATTTAAATAAACAGATGGCACACATACTGATCTGAGAGCATGAGAATCTCAAACTCTTGTTATGTATGACCGATTGCACAATAAATAAAGACTAATTTACACAATGGTTATGATTGAAATTCCTGAGATACAAATATATATGTATGTGTTACATAAACAAGTCTGCATGTATGTGCAATGTACACACGCTGATAGTAGTCTGGAAGGGGAGGGCCCTACCACTTAAACTACCATGTAAATTATATTGAAAACACCGAATTACATCACCTTTCTAAATAATTTGAATTTGTACAACTTTGGTACCCGACCTCTTTTTTTAATTTAAGACCTATTAATGCTGCTTTGAGTGGCCACTCACAGCTTGTGTATGCCGGTAGTGCAGAGCAGCCCAAGCACTTCTGTTACCCACTGCGAAATACACCTTTTGCAATGTGTTAGCAAATGTTGAAAAGTTCACCAACCAGCTGACAATATGTTGTACATTTCCAAGTATGGACCAGTAGATTTCAGTGCTAGTGGATCAGCAGTGTTCATTTTAGTGTTGATCTGATCTAATAAGATAAATATGCTCTTGCAGAGGTTAACTAATTGTTAAGCAATGGGTTCAAGTCAAGTGTTAGGATTGTTAAAGTGTATCTAAACTTTTGAAGAAAAATGTAATGTATAGCAGCTTTCCAGTCCACTAATGCTGTGGTTGCATTCTTTTTCAAGGTTTTTCTTTTCTCTATTTTCACCCTGTGATCCTGCCAGTAATACACTTCTGGTCCTTGTGGGACAATGATTCTAAACTGTACTGTATCTAGAGAAGAGCAGAAATATCACCTAGCATGGCTGGTTGCGTATCTCATTCCTTCTGCTCCTCCTGTTTGAGCACTCTCATGAATGAGGATGCTTGTGCATCCTCATTCAAGAGAAAACATATGACATCACAGATGGGGCTGGGCAGGAAATGGGCAGGGCTATGCTGTGCTGCTTGCACAGACTCTGACAAAGGTACCAGGAAGTATCTGTGAGCAGCCACATTTGGCTGCACAGGAAACCATTGTCGGTGAAGCAGAGGAGAATTGCTGAATGTCTAGATTAGACTGTAGTTTCTCATCACACATTTAGCACTTCCAATACTGCATAATATAACATTTGTATATATTATATATAAAAATAAAGAGTAGTTTTAATTTTTAACTTGAATTCCATTTTAAAGCAGAACTTTACGCATAACAGTTTAAATGTTTTTTAACAAAATAACCTCCAGAATTGCTCATGTTTCTTCTTGCTGGAGGCCACCATTATTAGAAACCATTCCCCTCTCCGTGGTCTCAAAAACTATAATTCCACGTACATACGCTCTGAATTTCCGACAACAAATGTTGGGATGGGAGCTTGTTGTCGGAAATTCCAACCGTGTGTAGGCTCCGTTTCCGACAACAAAAATTTGAGAGCTGGTTCTCAAATTTCAGACAACAAAATTTGTTGTCGGTAATTCCTGGCAGCAGAGTTTGTTCTGTCATCTTTCCTGCTTTTCTTTTCTCCCTCAGCACAGTCTGCATCATTCCTATTGCTTTCTTCCAGCTTCAGCAACAGCAAATGTTAAAGCTGGTAGCTGATCAGCCTCTAGTGGCTCTGATTTTAGGCACAGTGCTGAGAATGGAGAGCAACTGGGCATGTGCAGAGCAGGGTGAGACATTGCATTACTGGATTTCAAACAGTATATACACACATTTATTAAAAGAGGCCAGCCTGAAGGGCCAGGGGCCAGACGTAATTTTCTGACTCAATTTCAACTTTAAGGAATAAATATTTAATCATGTGATTAAGAGTTAAGATATAATTTTAGGGGTTATGTGTTAGGGTCTACTGTACTTTACAGTCAGGGATAGGCCATAGGTTAGGGACACTCAGAGCAAGTTGTTTTGGTTAGGTGAATAATGCAAAAATCTAACTGTAAGCAATTTCTTTATTTGTTACTTTTTACAGTTATCCCAAATCCCAGTTCCTTGACAAAGAGTTGGGATTTGTATCTGAATCACAGTGAATGTACCCATTTACCACTGTTCTTGGACCCTATTTAGCAAAATATCTATACTACCTGTCACTCCAGAGAGTGATAAACTTTTTACAGTGGAACTCTGAGGTCAGCTGCAAATACTAGTACTAGGGTAGCATAACTTACTAGTACAGTGAATAGGAATGCTCTTCCCAAGCAGATCATGTCTTTTGCCAGACCACAGAGTAAGCCTAGATTTCAACCAGGATGTGACTGCTCTTAGCTTCTATGCCACAATTATACTCTATGGCTTTCAGCCGATGAGCTATCACTGAATGTAATTTTGATAATCTGACTGCCCAAAACGAACCGTCCTGGAGCACCCAAGTACCAGTGCATGCACATAAAGTACCCCTGAAAGATGTCTGCTATAGGTGAAGCACGCCACACCAGTAGTCATCTGGTCTTAACAGGGACACAAGCCTCACAATTAGTGTACAGCCACTCTACATGAAAACAAAATGCTGTTGACCCATACAACTGTAAAAACATCAATATATATATATATAAAAAAAAAACACACACACAATATGTTCATATGAATGAGATGTTTGAAATAATCAGAATTCGATCCTTTTTACTGAGACATTGACGGTCTTTCAGCAGTTCCTAAATGCATCTATTATATTAATTAACAGAATATATCTTGCTATTCAGTTCCTACCTCACTCACAACACTTATACCAGGTAGTGTGAATGTATACAGAGGGTTGAAAGATGAAAGCTGGTCTTCTGCACTAGTCAAGGTCATATGAAATGCTTCTGAATGTGCTTCTGCCTGCTCAGAATGTTGGGAAGACAATGCCTCATTCAGGTAAACCTACAATGCAAGGCGGCATAGCAGAGGAATTAGCACAGAACAATTGCCCATTTTTGGCAACAACATCTTTACTTCATGAAGACAACATTAATATTTATGTTATGATGTTCAGGACTAATTAAGTATTTTCCAAGCATATGTGGTATCAACACATGAAAAAGACAGTGGAAAAAAATACATAAGAATTATTATAGAGGAAATACAAGGTACATATTTAAATTGCATCATAGTTACTTTAATATTAAATTAAAAAACAAATTCAACATACGGTAATCCATGTAGAGTGCCCACTCCCTGAATTTATTGTAAAAATGAAATGTTGACTTCACTTTTCTCAATGTATATTTTCAGTTTAACTAACAAAACGACCAACATGCCATATGAATATATGTTTTTTTTTTTGTTTTAGAAAGACAAATCCGGAAATAGAAAATATTTGCAGTTTTAGGGTAAGAATAAATATTCACTAAGATCTTCCTATTAAATTTCCATGCAGGTGTCAGTAGATAGTTAATATGTTGTACTGAGGCCCCGTACACACGTCCGAGGAACTCGACGGGCAAAACACATCGTTTTGCCCGTCGAGTTCCTTGTGAAGCCGCCGAGGATCTCGGCGAGCCGAAATTTCCCATTGAACAATGAGGAAATAGAGAACATGTTCTCTATTTCCTCGCCGAGGTCCTCGTCGGCTTCCTCGGCCGAAAGTGTACACACGGCCGGGTTTCTCGGCAGAATTCAGCTCCGACAGAGTTTCTGGCTGAATTCTGCCGAGAAACTCGGTCGTATGTACGGGGCCTCAGAACTATTGTACCGGAATAGAAGGATGGGAAATTGTTTACATCTTCTTATATTTTAAATTTTTATTTTAAATGTTAGTGTAAAGCTCTCCACTTGCTGACCACCTAACTGGGAAAATACGTCACTTCTTTGAGGCTTAACCAATTCACCCCCGGGAAAAATTTGCCCCCTTCCTGACCAGAGTACTTTTTGATATACGGCACTGTGTTATTTTTACGAACAATTGCACGGTCGTGCGACGTTGCACCCAAACAAAATTGTTTTTCTTTTTTTCCCCACAAATAGAGCTTTCTTTGGGTGGTATTTGATCATCTCTGCTGTTTTTATTGTTTGCGCTATAAACAAAAAAAGAGAGCCAATTTTGAAAAAAAGCTATATTTTTAACTTTTTGCTATAATAAATATCCCCCAAAAATATAAAAAAATAAAATCTATTTTTCAGTTTAGGCTTATGTATTCTTCTATATATTTTTGGTATTTATTTTTTTTGCAATAAGCGTATATTGATTGGTTTGCGCAAAAGTTATAGCGTCTACAAAATAGGGGACTGTTTTATGACATTTTTATTCATTTTTTTTAATTAGTAATGGTGGCAATCTACGATTTTTATCATGACTGCGACATAATAGCGGACACATCGGACACTTTTGACACTATTTTGGGACCATTGTCATTTATTCAGCAATCAGTACTATAAAAATGCACTGATTACTATATAAATGACAGTGGAAGGGAAGGGGTTAAATACTAGGGGGCGAGCAAGGGGTTAAGTGTGTCCTAGGGAGTGATTCTAACTGTGGGGGGTGGGCTACCACTGACATGACAGCGATCACTGCTCCCAATGACAGGGAGCAGTAGATCAGTGTCATGTGACTAGGCAGAACAGGGAAATGCCTTGTTTACATAGGCATCTCTCCGTTCTGCAGCTCCATGTCATGATCGCGGGACACCGGAGAAAATTTAGTCTGCGGGTCCCACGGGTACGGTCATGGAACACGCGGCAGCGTGCACCCACTAAGCCGCAAAATAAAGAAGGCCATTGTGCCGACGTATATCATCGTGCGCTGGTCGGCAATCGGTTAATACCATAGTTATGGCTGCAGCTAGATGCCATAACCGCTGTATTAATTTTTCCCTCAGGCACTGGTCTTTCTCCTAAAAGTGATATGTGTGCCGCATTCTTTCAGACCCTAGATCTCACCATGAAGAGAAACTGTCATGCTATATTGTTAGCGCAAGGGATGTTTACATTTCTCAAGATAGCAATGAAAGTGGTTAAAACATTTTTTTTATAGAGACAGTGTAAAAAAATGAAAATGTAATAAAAAAAATAATAATAAAAATGTAAATTCCCCTGTTCCCCATATGTAAACAGTGTTAACACCACACGTGAGGTATCCCAACAAACATCAGAAATAATGCTAGGACTAGACCTCCTCTGTAACTCTAAAGTAGTAATCTGTAGACATTTTTAAAACGTTGCCTATGGAGATTATCAAGTACCGTAGTTTGTCACCATTCCACTAGCGTGCAAGTTTAAAGTTTGACATGTTAGGTATTTGTTTACTCAGCATAATATCATCTTTCACATTTTACCAAAAATGGGGGTTATAGTATGTCTTGTTTGTTTTTTTAACTTAATAAAATATATTTTTTCACAAAAAATTGTATTTGGAAAACTGTGTGCTATTGTAACGATCGCTATTTTATTCTTTAGAGCCTCTGCTAAAAAATATCACAGTCTCTCTTCCCTCCACGGATTCATGTTGCCCTGCTAGCATATATTAAGAGGATTGTTGGTCCTAATAGTCTGACTATTCCAGAATGTGAGCCTGTGCAAATGCATGCTCATGTGATTCCATGGTTCCCAGCATCGGCCTTCATATATTCCCACTGCATCCTCTGCCAAATACAATAAGGCTGGGTTCACACCTCCGACAGGTGCGGCTCGCAGCAGGGGACCGGTGTGTCCCTCTTCTCCATTTCAGGGACGAATCAATGGCGAAATGTTGCCTGAATTCAGCCCTGAAATGGAGCCACTCTGCAATCAGCTCTGTAGAGAGTCGGTCACAATCTCCCGTCATGGCAATTGGATGCGAGGAATACTGCATCCAATTCGCATAGGTGTGAACTTAGTCTAAATCATAAGCGGGAGATTACACAGCAGAGGAACACGTGGCAATAGACATCAATTTAAAAAGCAATATAAGAAGCTTGCTAAATTCTGGTGCATGGACTTTCTGATTTTAGTTATAATGCTTCTTAGATATGACTTACTGATTTTACTTGCAATCTGCATTTACTTTTTAATTTTCTTTCAGCATAATGATATTTTTAATATGATCAATATATCTCAAGATAGTTAAAATGGTTCCCCAAAAAAATACCAGTCCACATGCACTAACTACTCCAACTGAAGATTATGGCCCAGATTCTCGTAGATCTGCCCATCTTTATGCCGGCGTAGTGCATCTCAGATGCGTTACGCCGACGTAACTTAGAGAGGCAAGCTCTGTATTCTCTAATCAGAAGCGTTCATTTTTGCACAGGGGCAGCGTAAATTCGTCGGCGTATAAGGGCGTAATTCAAAGTAGGAAGGAAGTGGGCGTGATCCATTTAAATGAACCGTGACCCCATGCAAATGAAGGGCCGAACAAATGGCGCATGCGCCATCACGAGATCGCATGTCCCGCACCCCTCTGCGCATGCTCACAACTACACCTGGCGTTATTCCTGAGTTACGCCGGCCCACTGTTTACGCCCAGGGCATAAATACGCCCAGACATGCGCCCGTCGAGTGCAAAAGTACACCTGTTTGTTTTGGTTTGGTGGATTGGTGGCTATACTTTTGCGCTCTGATTGTAGACATGTCTGCCCAGCGTTCTGGGACCCGAAATTTTTTTTTCTCTCCCAAGGAGAAAGGCATAAACCTTTCTGCCATGGAGAGGTACTATGATCGCCTCCATGGGGCCCATAGCAAGAACACCAGCAGGGGCAGAAGGGACGAGATCCTTTAGAGGATCACGGACCAGGTTAATGCCGTGGGCAATGAGGCGAGGAGGCCCAAACATATTGCTAAGAAGATCAACGATCTTCGCCGGAGGGTGAAGGAAAAGATGGCTCTTATGGCGAGTCATGCCAGGGGCACTGGTGGTGGACCACCCTCTAGGGTCCGTCTGACTCTTGAGGAGGAGGTTGTTGCCCGCTGCCTTACCAGGGAGCAAGTGGAGGGAATGCCGGACTATGACTCAGTTGAGCCGCCCTTGAGGACAGGTAAGTTTGTTTTTTCTACTATCTGGTGTGTAGCATGTGAGGGGGTGGAAGGGAACATGTGACAAGTGTGTGAGTCCACCAACATGTGAATGTTTTGTGTCATCCGCAGATGTCCAGGAGGGACCCTGATGATTCTGCCCCTGACCCCCTGGGAAGCCAAGAGGCATTGGTGGAGGGGAGTGGTGGCCAGACCTCAAGTGATGAGGTCATTCAGGAGGATGCTGAGCATTTGGGTGAGGAGGTGTCCCTATACCTGGAGGAGTCGTCCATCTCAGCTGGTCCTTCCCGGCCGTCAAGCCTCCAATCCTCGAGTCCCTCTGGCTCCATCACCAACACACCCACTCCCTCAAGCCCCTCTGGCTCCATCCCCAACCCACCCACTCCCTCAAGTCCCTCCCCCTATGCCAGGCCTGAAGCCTCTCGTGGGCCCAGGAACGCAACCAGGAAGACCAGGGGGGTTCCGGAATTCCTGCCAGTGACACTGACCACTGCTCAGGACACGCAGACCCACCATATGGGTGAGATGGCCCAGGATATGCGGAGAGTGGCCGACAGCCTGGGCGACAGGGGACACATCACGGATGGTCTGCAGGACGTGGCAGCCAATACAACAGCTATCATATCCTGCTTGGGGGATCTCCAGACCACCACGGCTACCCTTGTGGCAGAGGTGGGGACCCTCAATGAGACCGTCCAGGGCCACACAGCTGCCATTGTTCAGGTGCAGACAGAGACAAACAGCCTTCTGAGGCGTATTGCCGTGGCATTAGAGGGCAGGCCTCCAGCCATGGTGGATGCTCCTCCACCTGATGTCCCCCCCCCCACCATCAACCAGGCAGTTGCGGAGTCGGGGCCGTGGGCGTGGCAGTCAGGGCAACTAGTTTGGTTTATTTATTATTTTGTTGCTCTGATGAAGAGTTTTTTTTATTTTGTTGCCCTGATGAAGAGTGTTTTTTGTATTTTGTTGCTCTGATGAAGAGTGTTTTTTTTTTATTTTGTTAATAATGCACACGGTGAGGCGTGCAGATTAGTGTGACTGGTGTGTGAATGTGGGGGGGGTGACACTCCTGCCGGCAAAGGGGTGTCACCCTCGGCCGTGTGAATGTGGTATGAATGTTCAGCATCATAATTGGAGCCTTGGCGTGGCGTTGCTGCTCCCAAGTCCCGTGCGGTGTACTTGGGCTAATCCAAAGTGATGAGGATGTGGGGTGTGTGTGCTAGGGACCACAGTGGTGTGCATGCGTGCATTCTCCTTGTGCCATGATGAATGTGTGTGTTTAACGTGTAAAGATGCGTTCCACGAGACATCTCCTGACTGCTGCTCCCTCAGCAGACGGGGTATCCTCGGTTAGGGGGGGGGGATTGTCTGGTTCGGGAGTCAGGTCATCACGTAGGGCAATCTCCAGGCCCTTTCTCTCGGCAAAGTTGTGCAGAATGCAACATGCACAGATGATCTGGCACACAAAGTTTGGGGAATACAACAGGGTCCCCCAGACTTATCCAGGCATTGGAACCGGGACTTCAGGATGCCAAAGGTGCGTTCCACCACTCCACGGGTACGTATGTGTGCAGCATTGTAGTTTTCCTCTCCTGGGGTTTGGGGATTCCGGAATGGAGTCTTGAGATGGGGTCCAAGTGCATATGCAGAGTCACCTGGAAGGGAAAAGACAGGAGGATGTTAGTCATGCATGTGCCCATCGTGATGTGTGCATCATGGGGTCGGACAGGCATGCCTGACTCCCATGTCACTCACCAACCAGCCAGCTGTCCCCATACACGTTCTCTTCAAATTCTGTTGGGATGGTGCTTTGACGGTATATGTAGCTGTCGTGGCTGGACCCTGGGTGTTTGGCACGGACGTGCCATATGAGGCCTTGGGCATCGACTATCACCTGTACGTTGATGGAATGCCAGTGCTTCCGATTGCGGTATATGTGCTCTGTGTCACGGGGGGGCTGTAGTGCCACATGTATGCAATTAATGGCCCCCACGGTGCGTGGGAATCCTGCAATTCTGACAAAATCCGCCCTTGCCTTATTCCGCAGATGCTCCTGGGTGGGTCTGATGATGTGGTGGGACATGCGTCTGAGGATTGCGGGGACAACCTGGTGCACACATCTGCTCATGCTGGTTTGTGACATCCCAGCCACTACTCCACTTGTACGCTGAAAAGATCCTCTGGCGAGGAAATGCAGTGTTGCCAGTACCTTGACTAGTGGCTGCACTGCATGCGAGCGGTGTGTCTGGCTGGTGATGTCATCATGCAGGGCTGTGGCTATTTCCTGGATGGCATCAGTGTTGAATCTGAAGATGCGATACACCTCAGAATCCCCCATGCCAAAGATGTTTATGCGCGTGCGGTATATCCTCTCCCGTGCCCTCCTCCTTCTACGCGCCTGGGCACACACTAGTATAGCTATGACCATGCCTGCCCCTGGCATGTTGGCATACAGAAGTCTTGTCCTGCAAGTGTGGTTGCTCAGCTCGTCCGTAACAGTGCTGCTGAAGCTGCTCTCCAGCTGACCTGCACACGTCTGGTGCAAAGTTGCCCCTGCTTTATGAGGGGCAAGTTTAGGCCTGACGTACAGCTTACACGCACCGCGTGTAGCCTGCGTCGGGCGGTCGTACGTTCGGGAATCGGCGCATCTCCCTCATTTGCATATTTGAATAGGAAATCAATGGGAGCGCAAGATGCTCCCGCCGTAAATATGCGCCTACGCTACACTGGCGTAGAAAAGTTACGCCGATCGGAAGAAGCCTATTTTCAGGCGTATCTGGTTCTGTGGGTACGGCACATAGATACGACAGCGCATATTTACACTTACGCCGCGCATCTCGAGATACGCCGGTGTAACTTCTTTGAGAATCTGGGCCTATGTGTACTGTTTTCGCTTCTTCTTCTATCTTGGACACATACGCACACTTGTACACTGCTACATGTTTTTGTGTGTATAAAGGATTTAACTAAATCTATCCACACATGCACACACAATTTTGATTTCAACATGGAAAAAAAAAGAGGAAGTATACAGTATGTGCCATCATGTATATGCCATATAAAATGTTTTACTGCAATAACCCTTTGGTAGACAAACCCCACTGCAATGTAAATATGCAGAATTCTACTGCAATAATAGGTCTGCCATTGACTTTAAAAAGTATTACTATGCCTTTGACGAACGCTTAGCTGCCAGCATACTCTGCTTCAACCCAATACACACCTAATTGCTCGGCAAAAAGGCAGTTTCCCTACCTCATTGAGCTGGATGATGTGATGAATTTGCCTCAGGTACTCGCTGCCACCTGGTTTGTGGCAGATATCCAGCACCATCATATTTATTTTCTGCTCAGTCAAATTGAGCCTGTTGCCTTGAACTTCTTCTGTTGAACTGTCTTCTTGCATTGCAAAGTCACTGGAAAAAGGAAAACGTGTATGACATTAGATTTTTCTGAAACAATAATATGCACAATAAAATCCTTTTAGTGCCGTCTTGAACTGCAATGCCCCTGGCATGGGCACCTGTCCAGCAGAGTCTGCACACACATTATCATTGCACATTCAATTTCTAAAATTCCAGTCAATATTATTACAGGTTTTTGGGCCTCTGGAAAATTACTATCATTATCAGTAAAGCAAGATATTTTGTCAAGCCAAATATTTTTAGAGTCTATATACAAGGTAACAATTTTTGTTTTCATTATATGATAGCCAATCTTGATCTTTTGTAATCCTAAACATACCTGCCCATTGTTTTGTGGAGGATGAAAGAAAAAAATGAATTAAGAGTCAAAAGGTTAGCAACTATAAAAGTAACAATTCAATTAATACGCTCTGACTTATTCTGCATGATTGCTTTAAAAATAAAGTTTGTCCTTGCTCGTATCTGCTTAGCTGTTGAATTGCACTGTTTACATTGAAGATACAATAAGAAAGTCAGGGGACACTGGATAAATATGCAGAAAAATTACATGGAAGTAATGTTTGAAGAGGACATAAAGTTAATCAAAGCATTAGGGTGACAAACTGTTTTTCTTAGCTTTAGTTGAAATATTATAAAAGTAAATGAAGACTAATGTTACGGCTGTCATTAATACCACCACTGTCAACAGCCTTGTCCCTTAGATAACAGCTGTATGTTTAGTAACAACCATAGAATGGTTAAGTAGATGTTAACCCAATCACTAAAACTTCACGTAATCATAATCCAGTTTGGGGTTTACGTCGACTGTAAAAAGTCACCCCTGTATCACACCAGTGCAGCTTTGAAATTGTGCTACTTCATTACGATTTCAAAGCCGCAGTTTAGAAGTCTATGCAAGTTGTAATAAAATCGGAAAAAGGTAAGGCAGGAACCTCTGAGTCATGCAAATTTGAACGGTTCCATTGCCTGTAATGGAGTGCAACTTGTCATGCGATTTTGGAACTGTAAAATTGCATTGGTGTGAACTGTACAATTCAGGACCGTGTGACCAGTAACCATGCATTATTAAGTCCCTCACTCTCACCCATGGATATTAATAGCACCAGCAACCCCTACTGTCGTCACAGCTGGAACCAAAATACCCAGTGTTGCAGCCTACAAGGTGCAGTGACATCAATCCCTGCATCGTGTGACAATGCGCAGGCTTAGAGATTGCCTGCTAGAAACATGAACTGTCACACGGGAGGAGATCATATGTTCCTAGATACCCAGAAGCACCAAGTGTTTTGTACCAGCTGAGGCAAAGGAAGGAATAGCAGTGCAGCACTAGCATTATATTAGTGGGTCAATGGGGAGGGTTGGGCTTTTCACACACACTGTATCTCTTTAGGGTTCCCATTTACATGCAGATTACTTGGAGATAAGGCTCATTTTAGATTTAATCAGCATGTGCATTGATTTCCACTGACTTTCCCACATTGCTTTCCAATAAGATATCACTTGCATGGGATAGTACATTCAGGTACTCGAGGGTACACTGAAGTGTGTGTCTGTTTTGAATTTGCCACTAAAATACATACTCTTTATTGCAGATCAAGGTGCCTCTATCAGACATGCTTTATTTATTGTATAATCAAATACATTTTGTAGGGGGAATAACTCTTGTCAATGTTTTTTTTTTAATCCAAAAGAGTTTTTATTTGTATTGAAATGGGCATAACGTAACAACATCAATTGGTAAGTTATGAACTTACTGAAGACAAATGAAATGAGAGACCTAATCACAAACAGTTCTCAGGAATAAGTGCAAAATATTATAGCAAAGCCCAAATAACTAGAATATAATTTATTGAGAAACAATGGAAACCAAAACCAAAAGTATCATGTGCTGTCTCAAATATAGGAACATCTGGAACTTAGTAATACCCTTAGGCATCCCATACATGACTCGTATTTTTTCGTTTAACCAGCTGGTTGAAGAAAATGCCTCATTGAATGTGTGAATGTGTGGATGGGGGAATCCTTGCCATGGATCTATTGCATTCTGACAGCAGGGAGGCTTCCCCGCAGTCAGAATACACATATCAGCACCACCGGCTATAGCCACTGATCAAGTAAAATGTTTCCAACAGGCTGGTTGTACAGAAGTCGATTGAGAGCTCGACTTCTGTAAAACCAACCTGCTCATACATGGATTGAAATGTGTCCGGTGTGTTGAATTTAAAAGATATATATATATATACACATATTATATATATATATATATATATATATTCAAATTTTTCTCAGAAGTTTTTTAGAAGCGACATCGGGTTTCTCTGAGTGTTTGAGCGGATACTTCTCCCCAAAAAATTGTTACAAACATTTACACAAGCTGCCTTCTAAAAAAAAAAAAAAAAAACAAAGGTCAACAATAACTTGACCTTTTGACATATATGACCTATGGCACGTATGATAAAACAGTGCCATCTAGAGGTTGCATTGGGAAATGATGACCAATACAAACTATATAGTTAGACAGGATACACCCATGTGGGATTGTCTACCCAAAAGCCTAAACTGATGGAGGACTCCATAATGACATAACAACAAGGAAGGTCTGTGCCAGAAGAAACTATGATGCTTTCACCCAATTTCAGAGTCTAGGATCCTGGTTGCCTAAGAAGATTGTGAAGCCATTATAACCTGAGCTAAGTAACTTTTTAGCATATTCTAATTGCGCACAGACCATTATTCATACTCATTCGCTTGGAAGGATAGGTAATGTGTGTGTGCATGCTTATTGTATGTACTAGATATCTGTTGGTCTTATATTGTATTCCTATAATTGTAATAGTTTGTATGTGCAGAACTATAGAGGCTTCATTGCTTCCTTGGGTTTATGATAAAGAACCTTAGAAGACACAAATAAAAACAGTGGGTTCCTGCTGAACTGTCCAAATTTCAATCCATCTATGGCTTGCTTTAGACAAAAAGTGCATGCTCAGAATCAAGCAGAAAAGCGGAACTGCCTATTGAACTTCATTGATCTCAGCTCGTTGTACGTGTTGTACATCACCGAGTTCTTGACGTTCGGAATTTCAGATTTGAGTGACTGTGTGTATGCAAGACAAATTTAAGCCCTTTTCCTGCTGAAAAAAAACAGAGTTTTTCCTGATACACACCCGACCCTGGGACACGCTGCTTGATCTACCCACTCAAGTGGTTCCAACTTTTTACCTTCATTGCTGGCATCTCTCAACTGGGCTCTCCCAGCTTTGCTTTCTTGGCGGCTCCTCCGTTTGGTCCTCACCCACTACTAATTAGGTCCCAGGGCACTTAAGTTTTTTGACATTATATACAGTCAATACAGATCCTCACCTTGCTGGGGGCGTTCCCATCACCAACTTATACCTTGCGTGAGACCTGTGTCTCCACGTGGGGCCTAGGCTCCTCCGAGGAGTGAATCTGTATTCACAGACCTATATCTCCTGACGAAGCTACCTAGCGAAAACTAGTTGAGATCCTGATCTATATGACCCCCTCCGCCTGATTGTTCCCCGCAAACTAGGGCCCTTATACTATCTGCATTAGGTGTTGGCTGGTCGTATAATCAATTGTTTTACACTACCATTTCTGTAATTTAAAAATATTGTGTATTTCTCAAGTTATTTATGTTATGTTTTAATAAATTGAACTTTTTTACCTTTACTATACTCTTTTGATAACTGAAGTACCGACATAGTCCATTAGCCCTTGCCCACTTTCCTTGGTTTTTCTGGGTCTCTTGGGTCCCAAATAAACCTTACCTCTACTCAAATTATGATAGGATGATGGTACTTTTATGTTATGTTTTTCTTTCTTTACTGAGAGGTTTCCTTATAAATCATCGAGTTTTTCCTATCGGAAAAACTGATCGTGTGTACAAGGCATAAGAGCCTGTAAGCTGCAATATAATAAATGTTTGTTTTTGGATTTAATACTGCTTTAACAACTTTGCGGCCACCCCATAGCAGATATACTGTTACAGGGCAGCCGCGCTGTGTGAAATCACACACACACACACACATATATATATATATATATATATATATATATATATATATTTAATTCTAAACATTCTGGTTTTGGGTGTGAGTGCACGCTGCCGGCGGCTCGCTCCTGCTGTGATTTTACACTGCCGGCACCCGCTGATCGTTCGTTAAACTGACAGAATGCCAGTCTGCCTATATCAACAAGCCAGACTGTCATTCTGTCAGTACAGAAGACATGGATCCTGTGTTTCTGTAAAGCAATGATCCATAGTAAAAGCACCTCCCCCACTACACTGAAACATTAGCTAGGCACAGTGTTAATTTGATCCCCCTCATGTTAACCCCTTCCCTGCCAGTGTCATTAGAACAGTGACAGTGCATATTTTTGCCAGTGTCAGGTGTCCAAATTGTCTGCAGCAACACTGCAGTCCCGCTATAAGTCGCTGATCGCTACCATAAAAATATTGCCGCCATAAAAATATTGCCGCCATAAAATTACCCCATAGGTCAGGGGTCTCAAACTCAAATTACCTGAGGGCCACAAGACAACTTTTCATATCTCAAGGGGGCCACATGCAAACTTTCAAACAGCACTGGTGTCAGCGGACGCATTATTAACCCCCAGCATTGGTGTCAGCCAACGCATTATTAACCCCCAGCATTGGTGTCAGCAAACGCATTAACCCCCAGCATTGGTCACCACACTAAGGACTTTGCCTCAGTGTGATGGCTCATTAGCCTCTCCTGGCAGTCAGGATCATCTGCCTCCTGAGTCCTTTCCTCCTGGCTTCCACAAAGGCCTAGTGACAGGACACCCAGAGAATACAGTCTCCCGCTCTGAGGTGGCAGCAGGACCCTTGATCGGGGCTCCGATAGATCGTCAATGCATGGTGGGCGGGGCGATGGGCGGATCCTTCCTCCACTCCTTCGTCCGCTCTTTTCTATATCTGGGCTGCAGCAGCGTGCAGCGGAGAGGACAGAGGAGATGGAGAGGTAAAGATCTTCCGCGCCTCCCACTCTGCGGTGCCTGTGCAATCAGAAAACTTGTCCAGGATCGGCCCTGCCTGTGGGCCATTTTTAATCGTTCCGTGGGCCGGTACTTTGAGACCCCTGCTATAGGTAGTAGATGCTATAACCTTTGTTATTTTTGCGCAAACCAATCAATATACGCGTATTGGGATTTTTTTTACCAAAAATATGTAGCAGAATACATATTAGCCTAAACGAATGAAGAAATTAGATTGTTTTAAAAAAAATTATTGGATATGTTTTAGATCAGAAAGTAAAATATATATCTATATATATATAGATATATATATAATTTTAATTGCGGGTCGTCATTTGTTTCTAGCACAAAAAAATATAAAAATGAACGCAGAAGTGATCGAATAACACCAAAAGAAAGCTTCATTTGTAAAAAAAAAAAGAAGGACATACATTTTATTTGGGTACAGTCTTGAACGACCACGCAACTGTCAATTAAAGTAACGCAGTGGTCGCAAAACATGGCCAGGTCAGGAAGGGGGGTAAACCTTCTGGAGATGAAGTGGTTATGATGCATTGATTTAATTGTCTAATACACCCAGCAGCTTTATTTATGTTGCTCCAGTTTTATAAATCAATTTAACAGCCTTCAGTCTAACTATTTCACAGGATCTCTTTTTAAACGTAACAAGGAAAAATGTTCCTTAAGAAAAAAAAAAAAAAAAAACTTTTTTTATATTGTTATTTTTTTTCTTTGTCAAACTTAAATGAATTAAAGGTGCTGGAAATAATATGGTGCTACTTTTTTCATGTCTCTCGTATTAGTCTCTGCTATTAGTAGAGGTGGGTGTTTCATTTGCAAGAATCACTTGGCAAGTTATTTCTGTCTATTCTACCTGAGAGTTATCCCTTAGCCACATTATGTTAATTTGCCATGCATTAAAAAAAAAAAAAAAAAAAAAAAACAATATACAAACTTTATCTCACTGTTGTAAGTTATTCAACTAAAATGACCTGTTTATAACAGGTTGAAATTGAGATTTTGAATTCTAAAATTTTTACCTACTTATTAGATATTTATTTTTTTACACATTTAATACTTATGAAATTTCAACAAAGGTGAACGTAAATCTATTTTGCAGATAGACTTCACTGACTTATAGATACTATTTACAGTATCTTTAACTTTTCACCACCAGTAGCTTGGCACTGTGATTTTTAATGGAGCGATCTGAACACTCAGAAGGTATAATAGTATTTGGCTTCATGCACACTGGGCTGTATAGCCTGCAGAGCCTGCGCAATGACATTCTTGAATCCTGCTGATGCCACGTACAGCCACCCATTGAGGTGCATTAAAAAAGGTTGCTGATTTTTTAAGTACTGTAATTTTTTTTACCAATTTACTTTTCACTATATGTTACACTTCACCTTGACATCAACTGGAGAAAAATACATTGCAAAGGAAGGGTTCTCTTTAAAAGCTATAATTGATAATAATTCACTGCCAGCTACTAAAATGTGCATAATTGGCATTAGTTGCAAGTTGGTATTCAAAACTATTTTCTCTGGGCCCGTGTTGCAGCTTCAATTAGAAATATTTCCGGCTAGCAATTCCAAGCTGAAAACCCTTTTGCAGGGTTGCCAACCCATTTTATTTTAAATTAACAGTTGCTCAATACTTACAGCTTAACATTTTTACAGACATGTGGGGGCTGATTTATCAAAGGAGCTGAGAATCGGTGAATTGTGTGAATATTCACATCAATTGGCTAATCATAAATCAAAAGATACATTGGCTTATAAACAAGCTCTCAGACCCATTATATACAAAAGCTATGATGATGCATGTTCACTGTGCAAATTGTACTTGATCCAGGTAGTATATGTCTGTTATCCTTAACCACTTAAGCCCCGGACCAATATGCTGGCTAAAGACCCAAGGTGTTTTTACAGTTCGGGACTGCATCGCTTTAACAGACAATTGCGCGGTCGTGCGACGTGGCTCCCAAACAAAATTGGCGTCCTTTTTTCCCCACAAATAGAGCTTTCTTTTGGTGGTATTTGATCACATCTGCGGTTTTTAGTTTTTGCGCTATAAACAAAAATAGAGCGACAATTTTGAAAAAAATTCAATATTTTTTACTTTTTGCTATAATAAATATCCCCCAAAAACATATATATTTTTTTTTCCCTCAGTTTAGGCCGATACGTATTCTTCTACCTATTTTTTGTAAAAAAAAATCGCAATAATCGTTTATCGGTTGGTTTGCGCAAAATTTATAGCGTTTACAAAATAGGGGATAGTTTTATTGCATTTTTATTTTTTTTATTTTTTTTACTACTAATGGCGGCGATCAGCGATTTTTTTCGTGACTGCGACATTATGGCGGACACTTCGGACAATTTTGACACATGTTTGGGACCATTGTCATTTTCACAGCAAAAAATGCATTTAAATTGCATTCTTTATTGTGAAAATGACAGTTGCAGTTTGGGAGTTAACCACAGGGGGACGCTGTAGGAGTTAGGCTTCACTTTGTGAGTGTTTACAACTGTAGGGGGGTGTGGCTGTAGGTGTGACGTCATCGATCGTGTCTCCCCTATAAAGGGGATGACGCGATCGATACGCCGCCACAGTGACGCACGGGGAAGCCGTGTTTACACACGGCTCTCCCCGTTCTTCAGCTCCGGGGACCGATCACCGCACTCGAGCGGCGATCGGGTCCGCGGGACCCGCGGTCCCGGTCCCGAAGCTTCGGACCGGGTCGCGGGAGCGCGCCGCGGGCACGCACCCGCGACCCACGGCTGGGTACAAGTACAGGACGTATATATACGTGCTTGTGCCCAGCCGTGCCATTCTGCCGACGTATATGTGCAGGAGGCGGTCCTTAAGTGGTTAAAAATCACTAAAACAAACACAAAAAAAAAAAAAACAAGCTCTCACTGACCTCTGAAGTTGCAGGCACTTTGGAGTCATTTATTCTCAAAGTTTACAGAACAAATACTTTCAGCAATTCAGTTCATTCTGCTCCTATCTCCCAGTAGTGACTTAGCCTTCCCGTACTCTGATTTCTTACAGTAGAACTAAAGGAAGACCGTCATTATTATTTTTTTGGATAAAGAAATTGGAGAGGTTTTCCTTCACTTCCTGTCACATGGAAAGCCAAAATAGGAAACAAGATAAAACCTCTCCAAAGTCAGAGAATTCCTGCTTGTTACCGAGGTCATCAGAAATAGAGTCCCCATTGGAATATTTCCCCCTATTCTCATTCTGGTGAAAGCCCATCATTTGGGATTTTCTTTCACCTTTAATCTCAGTGATAATGGTAATAGAGAGAGTGAATCTACTAAAACTCATAGGAATACAGACAGCTATACAAAGTCCCTCCACACATGCCAGGGTACTAGGTGTAATCTTAATTCCTCTGACCTCTCCTTTGGGCCTCACATCCAATCACTGGCTAAATCTTGCCGCCTTAACCTCAGCAACATTTCCATAATCTGTGCCATTACTCAATGGCACTGGCTTATATTCAGTGTCAAATTCAAAATCCTTTAGTCAGTAAATATTAATTTGGGTTACACATTTTTGTCTGCTCATCATGTCTTGCGTTAATAGCAAAAGTAACATGAAATTTGTTTTTAACTTTAGATACTGTACTATATGATTGTGTTATAAGCTAAGGCTGCTTTAACACATGGGCTTTTCTATTAAATTAGCTGGCCAATTTAAGGCTATTCTTTGCCATGGCAGATTCAAACCACCTTATTTTATCAGAGTCATTTTGTGTATGTATGAGGATGACATTGAAAAAGTTGAGGGCCCTCTGACAAAGGAGTGTATCACCCAAATTGTATCCTTTCCTGTCCATCACTTTGCAGGTGAAGCAGATGATTGGATTCAGTCAGTGCTATGATTAATGAGTTCCTCTCTGTATTTGGTACAGCCTATCAATCATGTCATTAGGGAGAATGTGCCCTGAAAGAGGCAGACCTCAGCCAAGGAATAACTGCATTCATCTTAATCTGTATATGCACCCAGCCAGCCAAGTCAGGGTCACCATGATGAAAAACAATAATCTTCAACGCCACAAATTACTTTGCAAAGACGGACGTTTCCTCACTTTTTTGGGGGCATCGTGTTCTCTACAATACAAAATGACTGTTTACAGCCTGGGTGTTACTTTGAAGTGAAGGTTATTTTAATGAATAGTAATGTTTCCAGACAATATACACGACAGGCAATGTACACAGCTGACACTTCCTACAGGGTGAAATATTTTTTTCTTTGTTTCTTCCAAGCAAGTCAAAGTCATACTTAAACTAAACTATGTGAAATCCACTGTACTGCTAAGATCACCAAAAGATTAGCTTGTTATCTAGCTCTGTGTCAGTGAGGGACATTTCAATATGGGTTAAGACAAAATGTAAAATATAATAGTAGTAAGACATGCTGGAAAGTACATAAATCACAAATAGTTTATTCTGAGCTGGACAACTGAAATTATAATAAACAGGGCCGGGAGGAGGGGTGGGCGGAAGGGACAACTGCCCCGGGCATAGTCTGGGGACGTCAGGCTCTATGTTCATTACATGCTGAAGATATCTTCATTGTAATCATCCGGCTTTTACACCACTTCATGCCCGACATTCTGCTACAGCCCGCATGCTGGGCTGAGGTTGTGCTGAGGTTGTGCCTGTGCACACTGTGTCCCTCCTCTCTGCAACTATGCAGCTATGCCAGTGTCCAGACTGGAGAAGAACTATCCTTCCCAGGTTTGGATGCTGTTAAAGTGTGCCTGGCTGGATCGAGGCTTGTACGGTCTGTGTAGCAGTAGGGGTGGGTGGAGCTGTCAGAGAAAGTTCAGAACACAGCAGCATCGATCACTGTCCAGACCAGCAGTAACCAGAACCCTCCCCAGACCATCTCACGTGCTCTTGATTCAAGCCATGGAACCTGCCATTAAGGTGAAGTGCTAAAATGTATTTGTAGAACAAGCTGGGTTAGTGCCAGCAATACCAGATTTATGAAACTTCCTGTCTGTGTCAGTCTGTAATCAATGTACTATCCAGCAACTCTGATGAGACCACAGACCAGGATGACTTCTCTACTTCCCAGGATCGTTAGAAATCTTTATAGGACATTTACTGAAGTGTTTGCTTGCTTGCAAAGGAGGTTAGGGTCTGCTTGAATTAATTTGCATCAGTTACACTTATTCTTTAATAGTATAGTTACAGTAAATAGTAAATAGTAGGTGAGGTTGAAAAAGTCCATAAAGTCCAACCTATGTGTGTGATTTTATGTCAGTATTACATTGTATATCTCTGTATGTTGTGGTCGTTCGGGTGCTTATCAAATCGTTTTTTTAAATTATTGATGCTCCCGGATGAAACCACTGCCTGTTGAAGGGAATTCCAAAACCTAACTGCTCTTTGTCAGGGCTGGGCTCAGCCCTTCTTTCTCTGTGCTGGCCGCTCATCTTTCGGTCAATAGCCAGCTCCCTTCTCTCCACAGTGACTCACCTGTTGATGATCTGCTCGTCATTCCTGCCTATTTAAAGCCTTCCAGCTCACTTCATCTCTGCCTTCACCTTTGTCAACATCACAGAGACTTTCTCCTGCGTTCCTGTTGTGGACTTGCTCGGCTGGTGTCCCTTCTGGTTTCTGATCCTGCTTGTTGTACTACTACATTTATCTCTGGCTCTCTGACATTGGCTTGGTCGACTACCTGATCCAGTTACTGAACTCTGGCTATGTTTTGACTACGCTTACTCTGTTTACCTTTTTATTATTATTATTATTAAACAAGTGTGATTTAACTTCTGTCTCAGTCTGATTCATGGTTTCTGACACTCTTAGGCCTCGTACACACGGGCCAGAATCGCGTCAGGAAAAAAACGTTGTTCATTTCGTACGATGAGCATGCGCTCATCACATTCGATGCCGTCGCCGCCATCTTGCTTCACCCTACCTATGCCGTGGAAGCTACCGCGCATGCGTCAAAGTAATTTCGAGCATGCGCGGGTTTCCACGGCGACAGGTAAGTATACACTCTCGGGTTTCTCGTCGGGAAATAGGCCAACAAGTATCTCGATGAGAAAATGCTAAAATGCTTTTATTTTAATTTTAATGAATGGCCATGTGTCTTATTAAATTCCCAAACGTGGAAAAGTTTTATCCCTATTTTAGGGTCATCAGTACGATATTTGTACATTGAAATCATATCCCCTCTCATCCGTCTCTTTTCCAGAGAGAACAAGTTCAGTGCTTGTAACTTCTCCTCATAACTAATGTCCTCGGACCCTTTATTAGTTTTCTTGCCCTTCTCTGGACTCTCCAATTCCAGCACATCCTTCCTGAGGACTGGTGCCCAGAACTGGACAGCATACTCCAGGTGCGGCCGGAGTATTGTAGAGTGGGAGAATTTTTGTTTTATCTCTGGCGTTAAAGGGGTTGTAAAGATTCAAATATTTACAAAAAAATAACAAACATGTCATACTTACCTCCACTGTGCATCTCGTTTTGCACAGAGTGGCCCCCGATCCTGGTCTTCTGGGGTCCCTCTGCGGCTGTCTTGGCTCCTCCCTGCATCAGCTAAACCCCCTTCATGGGAAGCTCTCTCCCAAGGGGGTTAGATTCACGTAGATGGGCGTATTTTTGGGCGGGCGTAACGTATTTGATTTACGTTACGCCGCCGCAAGTTTTTCAGGCAAGTGCTTTATTCACAAAGCACTTGCCTGTAAAGTTGCGGCGGCGTAGCGTAAATCACCCGGCGGAATTCAAATTCGGCGGGTAGGGGGCGTGTTTCATTTAAATGAAGCCCGTCCCCGCGCCGAATGAACTGCGCATGCGCCGTGCCTAAAAAATCCTGGCGTGCATTGCTCTAAATGACGCCGGAAGGCCGTCATTGGTTTTGATGTGGACGTAAATGGCGTCCAGCCCCATTCACGGACGACTTACGCAAATGACGTAAAATTTCAACGTGGGAATGACGGCCATACTTAACATAGGATACGCCACCTAGGGGGCAGCTTTATCTTTACGCCGGCATACCTCTTACGGAAACGGTGCATCTTTACTGCGACGGGCAAGCGTACGTTTATGAATCGGCGTATCTACTAATTTGCATATTTTACGCCAAACTCAATGGAAGCGCCACCTAGCGGCCAGCGGAAATATTGCACCCTAAGATACGACGGCGCAGGCCGTTGTATCTTAGGTAGGTTTAAGTGTATCTCAGTTTGAGCATACACTTAAACATGCGACGGGCTTAGATTGCGAGTTACGTCGGTGTATCTACTGATACGCCGGCGTAACTCTTTGTAAATCTGGCCCAAGATGTGTGGAATGACAGAGTCTTAAGAATAGGTGCCATATGTGTGCAAGGTGTGGTTTAAAACAGGTGTAAACCCTATCCCTAAATCCCCAAAAAATGTATGGCAAAAGTAGTTTCTATATTTTTTAATCTGTAACTTTCATTAAAATAAGCCCATTGATTTTGTTATGAAGGTCCTTGAACAGGCACTTCATGATATAGAGTGACACTGCTCTGTCCCCATCTCCCAATTGTTCCTCTGCATTGTCATTCTGTCATACAACCACAGTTGTCACTATCAGGAAACCTGCCCTGAGAAATGAGGTGTAGCAGTTGTTGGAACACAAGCATGTAGACAGGAAGGGGTAGCGAAGAGGAAGCAGGAGATTAGCAGACTAAGACAAAACAAAGGGCAAAAACTGCATTTTATTAGGGAAAAAACATCTTTGTAACATAATGCTTTGGTGGAATGGCCCATTATGTGCAAGAAGAATAAAATGAAATATGTCCAAGATGGGGAAAAGTGTCTCCTAGACTGGATACTGCAATCAGAGTGCTGCTGATGTGGATGGTGGGGGTCCATGTAAAACTAAAATCTGAGAAAGCTTTTGTTAACTGTGGGTGTGAAATAACTATACCATAAATGAGATAAACAAAGTGAAGTGACATCTGAATAACAGGCAGAGAGTATACAAGGTTAAGAGAGTTAAGTTTTGCACCCACTCCCTTGTCTATGACCATGCCAGCTGCCCTGTAAGTGAACTTATGTTAAGACTGTGTTCAAAGACTGTTCCTGTGAGCATCTGCTTTGCTGTGAGAAATAGCCTCAGTTCTGTTTACCCTTCTGCTGCCAAATCTCACTGGCAATCAGTCGCCTATTTTCTGCAGTAAAAAAACTGTCACTATGAGAGGACTGCATGCTCGTCATTTGGCCTGTGTGTGGCAAAATTCTAAGTTATAAAACATTACCCCAATATACGGTAATTATAAGGAAACCTACATTTTGTTTTGTACAACAGCACTTAGTGGTGAGTCTCCATACATATCTCCATGATATCTCTAACAGTCGAACATATCTGGTATAACCAGAAAAACAAAAACAAATGACAGGCTGTGTGTGGCCAAACAATTAAGAGGAAATCTCTTTCAGCAACAGAGAGCAATAAAAATAACTGACAACATAAAATCAGTTGTCTATGGTCTCAAATGCCTTGCAGTGTAAAAAGGTATATTCATTGGCAATCTTCTGATTACAACATGTATATTATATTAGAAGTTTGAATTCAGGCAATATCTTGATTTTTAAGAATCCTAGATATTAATCAACTCTGAGGCCCCGTACACACGACCAGTTTCCTCGGCAGAATTCAGCTTCCGACCGAGTTTCTCGCTGAATTCTGCCGAGAAACCCGGCCGTGTGTACACTTTCGGCCGAGGAAGCCGACGAGGAGCTCGGCGAGGAAATAGAGAACATGTTCTCTATTTCCTCGTTGTTCTATGGGAGCTCTCGTCCCGCCGAGCTCCTCGGCGGCTTCAGTGCTGAACTGGCCGAGGAACTCGATGTGTTTGGCACGTCGAGTTCCTCGGCCGTGTGTACGAGGCCTCACGTGCCATTAATATCATAACTGGTCAATGACCAACAGTCTCAAAACTATAATCCCATTCACGTAGGTAATGGTATCTTAACCAACAGCCTCAGAAGCACAGCATCATCTACTGTGTATCAGAGGTATTTAAATAAAACTAATGAAGGTCCAGTCGATAAATTTTTCCTCCAGCAGACGTCTGAATCCCCATGTTCCCCTTAACATCAGTGTCCACACTCTACCCCCTACATCACACACCCTTCCTTTACACTACAGTCCCCTTTTACATCAGTGCCCTCAGGTTCATATTACAGCCCACACCCCCCTTACATCACAGTCCTCCCTTCATATCACATCCCCCTCCTCATATTAAACGCCCTCCTCCCTTATACATCACAGTACAGTTCTCCCTTCATATCACACTCCCCTCTCCCAATATTATAGTCCCCTCCCCTTACATCACAGTCCTCCCTTCATATCACATCCCCCTCCCCGTATTATAACCCCCTCCCTTTCATTACAGTCCTCCTTTCATATCACAACCTCATCCTCATATTAAAGCCCCCCCACCCTTACATCACAGTCCTCCCTTCATATCACACTCCCCTCTCCCAATATTATAGTCCTACACCACCCTTACATCACAGTCCTCTCTTCATATCATACCCCGCTTCATAATTATAGCCCCCACATCACAGTCCTCCCTTCAGATTACATCCCTTCTCCCTATATTATAGAACCCCTCACCCTTACAAAACAGTTCTCCCCCTAATATCACCCCCACCCCCATACTATAGCCCACTTCCTTATATCACCTCCCCCCTTACATAACAGTCCTATCTTTACATATTAATCCCCCTCCCCTTCACAGTCCTACCTTACACAGCAGTGCAGGAGGTGAGAGAAGCAGCAAGTCTAAGCTGAGAAGCTGCTCAACTTTTTATTTTAGCAGCAGGTGATTGGTTGCTCAGACCTCCCTAGCAGTGGGCGGGAGGGAGAGGACACCCAGGCTGTTAATTGGCAAAACTGCAGCCAGGATAGGACAATCATACGGTTCAGGTCTGGACTGCAGTCTGCCATTTAGCGATGCCTGATCTATATAATGGGCCTACTTGCTTCTTGTGACACTATATAGCAGAATAAAGTGACCATACTTCAAATTAATGGCACATTTGTTTGCAGATGTAATATTTGTATCGTCCAGAAATCTATTTAGCTTATAGCAGACATCTAGCTAAATAATGGACATGCACTCTTGGAGCATATTCACACCTATGTCTTTTTCCTCCTAATGTCTTTTTCATTTAAATCAATAAAAAAAAAACTTTGAAACACATTGCAATACACTATGTAATTAATTACTTAATGCACATCCATGCACGTTGAAGCATTAATGTAGCGCACCCCGCATGAATTGGGATCTCCCATCCTGCACAACCAGGCACACAAACCCTCACAGGCTCCCAGAGTCAAGGAACAGTCCAGTGCTTGTTTTTGTATTTTTATTGAGGGGATACAACCTGGATAGGGAATAGGGGTATTATGGGATGCCCACTTGACTTTGAACAATTCTTCAGGGACAACTATCCTATATACAGTCTATATACACTCCTCTGCTTCCCCCCAACACTTCACTTGCTTGTAGAAAAACACAGATTAAACTGGGACACTTTTAGTGACTCTGGCAAAGCACTTAGCCATGTCAAAGCAAAAGTCCTTTACAGGCAGGGACCTGGGCCCCTTTGATTTTGTAGCAAAAAGTAAAGTATCTGCTTACATGCATTTGGCTAATGATCCCAGCACCATCTCTCAGGCACTGCCAGCCCGCCTGACTGCAGCTGCCCCTTTCACTAGCCCACCGGACTACTTTTCCATAGTCCTCCCAAATTGCACACCAGTCGTCCCAGACTGCACACTCACCAGCCCACCCAGGTGTCTTTTTCTGGACATGCTGACTCTCTCTCGCTGTCCTCACAACTGTCCCCATGCATCCAGGACATTATTATTTCCTGTGTTGTAGAGAAACACTCCGGCACCTGGGCACCAGGCCCAACGTCACCCCCCCCCAGACTAGGATGCACCCTCAAGGGCCCCTGACAGCCTCCTCAGCACTTCTTCTCCATCTTCCACTCGACTGCTCCCTGCTGGCATGACTCAGAGTATTTAATAAGTTGTCCTCTCCATGCCAGCCTACTTGCTGGGGATAGGCTGGGGCCCTCTGCGATACTCCAGGCAGCTCCTCCTAATCCCCCTATTTTTCTTCTGGAAGATTCTCCAAGGTTCCAGTAAGATGGGGAAGGTACCAGAGTTGCTGCCTGCTGAGTCATCCAGCCTCCATAAGTCACTCATCCTGACCCAGATTCAACCCAGCCTGGCTCTCAGTTTTCCTTCACTACAAAACTAACTATGTACACCTAGCACTCTACACTACACTATGCTACATTAATATACACCATGATGCTTTGACGTGCATCAACATGCATCTTAGTGCGTGCATTTTAGTGGAGGCATTTTCACTGACTTCAATGAAAAATGATTTAAACAAAAATGCAAAGGTATTATTCCAGCAATGTTTCAAGTGTGTGCCTACACATAGATGTTCACAGCAGTGTGCCTGAATCTGCTTACATTGATCTTTCATATAACATACTATCACTGTAGTACATAATAACTGCCAATAATATAGGATAATTTCCCCAGGAGCTGACTAACGCACTATGCACTACTGGGTTTGACGGTCGCCTCAGGGAAGGCTATTGCAGTTAGAGACTGCATACATGATATAGGAGATGGTCAGAGACTGCAGACATGATGCAGGAGACTGTCAAGAGACTGTCAAGAGACTGTAAACATGTCAAAGAAGTCATTGGAGACATGCTTTAAGAAACGTATTATACAAGACTGCTATAATCACAGCTTTAATATGATAATTTGGGAAAGGGCCAAAGGGCCACAGGTTGGGCAGCAGAGCTCCAACATACCAGCCAAATTGTCAGTGAAGTATACAGGAAGAACGGGGACATTGCTTCACTTGTGGTGGGTTTGCCTTGCTACCAAACCCCACTTGTCAGTGGAACAGTACCTACAACTTAACATTCCCAATAATGCATTAGTAATGTTCTTTCATGAAACACCTTCCTCTATCAAAGTGGTTGTAAAGGCAGATTTTTTTTATCTTAATGCATTCTATACATTAAGATAAAAAACCTCCTGTGTGCCTCAGCCCCCCTAATACTTACCTGAGGTCCATCTAGATCCATCTAGATCAGTGGTTCTCAACCTGGGGGTCGGGACCCCCTCAGGGGTCGAATGACAATTTGCCAGGGGTCACAGGATCCTGGGCTGTTCCTGAGGCCCGCGCTGCTCTCTCAGCCTTTTGCGACCGCCTAGCTGGGCTGTTCCTGAAGCCCACGGCCGCCCATTCAGTTCACAGCAAGGTTGGGGGGCAGAGACTAGAGGTCAGCTGACTGGTGAGGAATGTGAAGTGGGAGGGGCTGGAGGAGACCCTATCTCCTAATTTTGACATAGGTGTCACTGCTACGAGACACCACAAAGTCAGAGACACAGTGAACCCGGAGATACAGTGAGTAACTACTCATCCCAACTCCCCCCCCCCCACAACAAGAAATAAGAGAAGGAAAAATAGAGAATACATGGAAGGGAGAGGGAAAGAGGGGGAGAAACAAAGAAAAAGGGAGAGAAAGAATAGGAGAAAGGACAAGAAAGACTGCTAGAGAGAGGGATGGGGGAAGAAAAAACAAGAAATAAGGATAGAGAGAGATAAAAGGGAAAGGAAGGAGGACAAAGAGAAAGCGTGGTACATCCTAAAATGTACCATGAGGGGTTTCAATACTGTACGAGTGGAAGGGATCCAGGGAGCGCTAAATGTCCATGGGTTAGGGGTGAAAATGACTTGTCTTGCCTTGAGTGCTGACAATCCACACTAAAAAAATTATTTCACTGTTAGGGGTCCCCACATCTTGGGAAATTTTATCAAGGGGTCATGGCACTAGAAGGTTGAGAACCACTGATCTAGATCCATGTTGCACGAGAGACTCGGCTGTCGCATTGGCTGAGGCAGCAGCATGGTGCCATTGACTCCCGCTGCTGTCAAAGTCAGTGAGCCAATGAGGAAAGACAGAGGGTGGGGACGGCTCCATGTCTGAATGGACACAGGGAGCCGCGGCTCAGGTCGGGTGCACCCAGAGCAAGCTGCTTGCTGTGGGGCCACTTAACAGGAGGGAGGAGTTAGGAGCACCATAGAGGGATCTGAGAAGAGAAGGATCTGGGCTGCTCTGTGCAAAACCACTGCAACAGAGCAAGTATAACATAACATGTTTGTTATTTTTAACTAAAAAAAAAACAAGACTTTAGTATCACTTTAAATCCTATAAAAATCATTGGTACTGTAAGTGCTCATTGTTGGTTAGTTTCTCAAACCCAGTTTATGGAAAAGAAATGGAGCTCCCTCATCAGATGAATGGCTATACGACATATCCAGTTTTCAGAATATAATTTTACTCCTCTTATGCTTTACTGTGTCCGTCTTACAGGAGGTCAAAACTATATTTAGAAGTGGTCTATCAACTGACTTATCCAGTAGTAAAATCTACAGTGGCTGATCATTGTTTTTCCAGTGCTGATCCCACTGACCCATCAAAGATAATACCTTTGACTGCTTTATATGCTAAAGACATACTTTAATCTTACCCTTTACAGCTCAGAGTTTTGGCCTTTAGCAGCTGGTTCTCGATCCAGTCAGGTTTTCGTCTCTGTAGATCTTCAAGCACTCTTTGGATTTCATCCTTGGAATTAGTGGCTTTGAATCCAGCTATCTTTTCCAAGCACCCGCAAACCAAAGCAAGCCTCTCTTGGCTCCATCTAGACAGGGTGGTATCTGTTAGCTGTTCTGTGGCATTTCCATCTTTCAGTACATGGCATATAATTTCAATTAGGTTCCACACTAATATTCCTGTATTCTTTACTGCAGAGTACTGCTCTGATATTTTTCTTTCGGAGAAAAAGTAGAAATACTTTATTGGCAGAAGCAAGCAGGCAATTACTAAAGGTAGCTTGTTGATTACAATGGAGACTGCTTCAGCTGTCAATCTTGTGAAATCTAAAGAAAAGGAAAACAAATACCATGATCCCGAATGCAGCTGCCCAATAATAGCAAGAACGAGCATTAAAGTAAGCCACTCAGCCTCTAGCCATGTATAAAGTCATGTATAAAGCCAGGTCACAGTTCACAGTTAACTACAGTGTAAAATACCTCTTTTGTTACCCAGTATAGACAATTTCCTTTTGTGTATATATTTGAGAACATTAGATGTATTTTTACCTTTACCATGGTTCCTGAAGACCTGTATAAACAATTTTCCATATTAAACAATGGAAACATGCATCTACTGAATTATTTGTATGCCATCGACACATTTTATATTTTTTAATTTCTCTTGCTACCTATGATAATTTTTTTCATACTCTTATCCTGAATTACTGACTTTTGTATTCTTCCATCTATGATTCATAGGTTTGTACATGATAAAACAATTACATAATAAACATTTAGGCCGGGTTCACACCTATGCGAATTGAGTGCGACTTAAACTGCATTCCAAATATTATAAAATACATTGATTTTAATGAGGATGGTTCACATATGTGCGATGCATTCGCACTGCGCATTGGCCAAAAAACGTGTGCGTTTTCTAGGCATTGCAGTGCGGCTCAGGTACAAATTCAGGCCCATTATCTTCTATGGGCACGCATCTTATTCGCAGGTGTGTTCAGTTCTCATCAGGATTTCTCTCCTTCTCCTCAATACACTTCCCCCCTCTCCTCTCCCAGGTCTCCAAATTCGCAGCTAAAATGGAGATGATCTGCTGAACAGTTCTCTTATCTCTTTGCAGAGATAAGAGAGCTGGAATTCACACCGCACAAGTGTGAATCCAGCCTTAGTATTACAAAGGCATGCTGTTCTATTAGATTAAAGCGGGGGTTCACCCTATTAAAAAAAAAAAAAAATTATTCTAGCATTACATTCGGCATCGTAGCGCGAGCTACAGTATGCCGGTCTTACATTTTTTTATCCCCGTACTCACTGTGCTATTGTACATTGAAGATTCTGGGGAATGGGCGTTCCTATGGTGAGAGAAGGTGATTGACGGCCGGCCCTGGCACGTCACGCTTCTCCGGAAATAGGCTTGGCTCTTCACGGCGCCTGCGCAGGCGCCGTGAAGAGCCGAGACCTGCTCCGGCTGTCTTCGGGGAGCGTGACGTGCCAGAGCCGGCCGTCAATCATCCTCCCTCTCCATAGGCATGCCCATTCCCCGCAGGAGTCGGAATCTTCAATGTGCAATAGCACAGTGAGTACGGGGATAAAAAATGTAAGACCGGCATACTGTAGCTCGCGCTACGATGCCGAATGTAATGCTAGAATGATGTTAAGGAGGGTGAACCACCGCTTTAAGGACCAGTTTACACCAGATGCAGTTCCGTTCAGTTCCGTGTGCTTTTTTTCTGCACAAAATGTATGCACAATGTTTTCCATGTATTCCAATGGCTCTAGCTGGCTCTAGTTCACATCATGCAGTCAGTTTCCGGTAAGTTTCTGCACCGGAAACTGACTGCATGGTGTGAACTAGAGCCAACTAGAGCCATTGGAATACATGGAAAACACTGTGCATGCATTTTTAGTGCAGAAAAAATGCACACAAAACTGTACGGAACTGCGTCTGGTGTGAACTGGTCCTAACACTGGATGTTGCCAGAGCTATTAATTCTTCTTGAAAGGAGTTTGTTTAAAGTATATGTGAACACTAACAATGAACCTAAATCCTATTTCATTCCTTTTGGTTTGACCTGTTCATCCTGCAAAAAACAACTTGTGAGCTTATAATTTTTTGCTCTTTTTCCATTTTCTGCATTATCATTTAGCAGTCTTATCGACACCACCTACTTATGTTATGGAGAAAAGAAGCTACCCGTAGTCATAAACCACTTCCTGCCCCAGGTGCAAATACTGCTGCTCCACAAATACAATGCAGGATGAAAAGGTTGTCCCCATAGACTAGGAATGACACTTCCTGTTACATTGTTGTCCTGTTTTTAGATGCACTTAAAAGTAGAATTATAGGCACAGAAAAATAAATTGTTTGTAGCAACCCTCTCCCCACATATACAGTATATACTGCTTGATTGTCTAGGAAGGCTTTAACAGAATGCAGTCCATAACTTTTACCATTGTCCCACATCCTCCTCACATGCTGGAACACCAGTTCCTGAAAGCTACTAATCTTTGCCCCCTCGCCAACCTCATCACAGTGGCACTACATTGTTTGTGTGCATGTAAAGGGCCTTCTCACAACCTGGCTGGTCGAAGACCAGAGCACCAGCTGCTGCAGGACAAAGGTACAGGACATATATGTGCTTTTCCCTGAAAGACCTAGACATAACTAGCAGCATTTTATGTGCAGTAATGGGAGAAAGACCTGGACTAGAAAATAAAACTATAATAATTTCCTTTCCCTTAGGCTTCATGTACAGTAGCCTACATTTACCGCAGCTGTAGAAAAACGCAACTAAATCGCGGCGCGTTTTTTGCCACATTTTGCGTTTTCCCATGGACGGCAGTCAAAGCGTTTCCATACTGAACTCAATTCTTCCGTGTTCAGGAGAGGGAAGTTGAAGCTCACCTAAAACGCGGCAGTTCCTAAACTCTGCTGAAAGCTTATGTGTACATTGACACATAGGCTTTCATGGAGTTGAGTTTAGGAGCTTTGGCAAAAAAACGCCAAAAGCTCCTAAACTAAAGTTTAGGAGTCCTGAGTGTAGGCTAGTGTACATAAATCCATACCGAAATATGTATCAGATATACGTTGATAATTTATTTCTCTTATGCCATTAGTGATGTCTTTGTGAAGTTCACTTTAAAATCAGTCAGATGGCACCAATGGTTTCAGTGACCCCAGGTTCATCTAAAACAACTGATCTCCAAGTTCATAGTTATATACATATAGCCAGATTCAGAGAGACTCACGACGGCGTATCAGTAGATACACCGTCGTAAGTCCAAATGTGCGCCGTCGTATCTTTAAGTTTATTCTGGAAACCAGATACGCCTGAATTTGGCCAAGATACGACCAACGTAAGTCTCCTACGCCGTCGTATCTTGGGTGCATATTTACGCTGGCCGCACGGGGCGCTTCCGTTGATTTACGCGTCAAATATGTAAATGAGCTAGATACGCCGATTCACGAACGTACTTGCGCCCGTTGCTGTAATCTACGTCGTTTACGTAAGGCGTTTTTCCGGCGTAAAGTTAAACCACCAAAAAGCTGGTCTAAGTCGTTTAGGGTATGGACGTCGGAAGTGCCGTCGGATTTTACAACGTTTACGCAAGTCGTACGTGATGGGGCTGGGCGTGAGGTTTCACGTCGTACGCATTGTGACGTTGTATAGCGATGTGATTCCGAGCATGCGTGCGCATGCGCCGTTCGTTCGGCCATGCATTCACATGGGGTCACGATTCATTTGAATACAACACGCCCACTGTCTTGCTACTTTGAATTACGCGGGCTTACGCCGGCCCATTTACGTTACGCCGGCGTACATATGGGAGCAAGTGCTTTGTGAATAGAGTACTTGCCTCTCAATGTTACGTTGGCGTAGCGCATATGAGTTGCGCTACGCGCAACTAAAGATGCGCCCGTCTTTCTGAATCTGGCTAATATAGTTTAAACCACTGCAAATAGCCCATTTTATATATAAAAAAAAAAAAAACGTACCTTTATGCTTTGCCTCTTTTCTATCCAAGTTCCTGAAACTCCATTTCTCCGGTAAAGCTCTGAGCAAAATATCAGTAACATTACGATAATGTGAGCCAGACAGAGATTGATCGCTGGGCTCCATGGACGTGATAAGAGATGCCACTTCTTTCACCATGCCTCTTACCGATTTTAAGAGAACTCGCCTTAAAAACATGTTCACTACATTTGTACTACCATGTGCTTAAAAAAAAAAAAAGACAATTAAAATCTATATCCTTGTAATAAATTCTCTGAAACCTACAAAATAACTACTTTTCATCAAGACGCAAATTAGAGCAAATGCTCAAAAGAAAAGCTAATATGAATGAAGATCTTAAGGCTATATGAATATGAATGATGCAGTTTTAGTCCACATATTTGAAAAAACTTCCAGTGCCTGTTCAGAGGGATAACATGGAAAAATCGTGCAGAAACAGCTGTCTGTAGAAGAATGGTGCAGTAAACTGTCCATCTTCAGTGAAACAACAGTAAAATCTAAGCCTAGCCACTTTGCCCACCACAATATTCAACAGCAAACTGATGTGTACATGAATAACACTCGGTAGTTACTGATTAAATTAGATTTAAATCCAACCATTAACATATATGTAAACCTTAACAGTGGACTTATTTCCTCCCTTTTAGTCTGTTAAATACCAGTGTTTTTTGTTTTATTTGTTCCACATGCGCAGTAACATTACCTGTGGACCTTCTGAAAACGTTCTGTGCTCTCTGCCTCTGCTGCGCTGTTAAGAAGTCACATTGTCCCCAGCTATCTCTGTGATACTACAGAATACCCTGCCCCCCCATTATATGAATGAAGAACAGAGGGGTTATATTCTGTAGTAACCCTACGACATGAAGTGTTCTCATCAACAGATGAAGGGAAAAAAAGAAAAGGATTGTAGCCACAGAATTAAAAAACAAGCTGCAATGTATTACATAGTTGCATAGTAGGTAAGGTTGAATAAAGACAATAGTCCAGCTCCGGTGCGGGTCTGGAGTACCTGCATGGTGGGCACCAGACGGCTCTCTTTGTTTCCCCTGTACATTGTAAAATGCCTCTTGGTTGGCCATGACACCGGCTTTGAACTGTTGGTATTCTGAATGCTGCACACCCTCATATCATCATTGACACTTTAGATGTATGCAATGACATGTATGCACTCTCTGTTACAATAAAGTTGTTTGGGAAGGGGGGGGGGGAGAAAAAAGGGGTAAAGAACACTCCACTACTGAATCTGGATATGTTAAATGTCACATTTTTCATGCTAAAATGAATGTACAAATGCTAGTGTGATTGTACGACTGTTACTTTTGATTATAACTAAAACTTTGTTTTGAAAGGAAAGACAATAGTCCATCTAGTTCAACCTGTGTAGGTGCACATGTGTCAGTGTCTATAATTATTTTCCATATCCCTGTATGTTGTGTTCTTTAGGATGCACATCCAAGAGTCTCTTAAAAATATCCATACTCCCCCTAGCCACCACCAATTGTGGAAGAGAGTTCCACGTCCTTATTGCCCTGACAGTGAAACCCCCCTATGCAGTTTAAGGTTAAACTGCCTCTCCTCCAATCTCATTGTGTGTCCCCATGTCCTCTTAAACTCCCGAATAGTTTTTTCCTATGCTGGGATTGCCATTGAGGTATTTGTAAATCGCTATATGTCCTCTCAAGTGTTGTTTCTCCAGCAAGAATAGATTTAGTGTTTGCAGTCGTTCCTTGTAATCGAGGTCCTTATTTGTTTTGTTTCCCTTCTTTGGACTGTCTCCAGTTCCAGCACATCCCTTCTGAGGACAGGTGACCAGAACTGGACAGAATAACCCAGATGTGGCCTAACTAGAGTCTTATAAAGTGCCAGGATTATAGTTTTATCTCTGGAGTATATCCCCTTTTTTATGCATGCTAGTATTCTGCCGTCTTTGGTAGCTGCAGCTTGGCAATGCATGCTGTTGCTCAATCTGTCATCTACAAGGACCCCTGCATCAGTTCCCATCCTTGATTCCCCCAGAAGTTCTCCCCCTAGTGAGTAGTTTGCATTTATGTTTTTTGCCCCCAAGTGCATTACTTTACATATTTCCACATTAAACCTCATTTGCCATGTATTTGCCAACTTCATTATTTGGTTCAGGTCTTTCTGTCAATTTTTTATATCCTGATGTGAAGTTATCGCCCTGCTTATTTTTCAATCAGCTGCAAAAACTGAGATTGAGCTATTAATCCCATCCCCTATATCATTTACAAATAAATTGAACAGAACGCATCTCAAGACAGAACCTTGGAGTACTCCTCTTACTACTCCAGCCCAGTCTGAGTACATGTTAATTAATCGGCAAACCCTTTGGACATGCCCCTGTAACCAATTTTTTACCCAAGAACAAAGCTTATGGTCCATGCCTGCGGACCTCCGCTGGTGGATTAAGCGCTTATGGGGGATTGTATCAAATGCCTTTGCACAATCCAGGAACACTTAATCCAGGCTTTCCCTAGAAAGATGGCAGCTCACTTCCTCTAAGGCCCCGTACACACCATAGAATCTATCCGCAGATAAATCCCATCGAATGGGTTTCAGCGGATAGATTCTATGGTGTGTACACTCCGGCGGATATTTATCCGCGGATATTTCCGAATTCCAGCAGATAAATATTTGTCGACATGCACAGAATATCTATCCGCTGGAATCGGATCCCACGGATGGATCCGCTCGTCTGTACAGACTCACCGGATCCATCCGTCCAAAGGGATTCCCCGCACGCGTCGTAATGATTTGACGCATGCGTGGAATTCCTTATATGACAGCGTCGCGCCAGAGGATTTCGGCGCGGATTTCAATGCGATGGTGTGTACACGCCATCGCATAGAAATCTGCTGAAATCCTCGAGAGGATTTAAACGCGGATACGGTCCGCTGGACCGTATCCGCGGATAAATCCTCTCGTGTGTATGGGGCCTTAGAATGTTAACAGATTGGTCTGGCAAGAATGACCTTTCAAAAACCTATGCTGATTACTACTAATGATATTTTTTTGCTCAGTAAATTTTTGGATATAGGCCCTTATCATTTCCTCCAATAATTTACCAACAATTGATGTTAGGCTGACTGGCCTGTAGTTTTCAGGGATTTGTCTCTGTCCTTTTTTTAATATTGGTACCACATTGGCTTTTCTCCAATTAGCTGGTACAAATACTATCAGAATGCTGTTCATAAAGAATATGAAGTTGTCTGGCTATAACCTAACTGAGTTCACTGAGGACTTTCAGGTGTAAGCCATCTGGTCCTGGTGATTTATTTGCATTAAAGGGGTTGTAAAGGTACATTTTTTATTTGCCAACTAGCTTCCTTTAAGCTAATGCAGTGCTAGTTCACTTACCCGTTCCATCGATTTTCCTTCTAAATGTCACAAATTCTTGTTTGAAATCCTCACTTCCTGTTACTCTTCATGGAACTTGTCACCGTCATGCGAGCCGTTTTGCCTGGTGGTGAGTGATCGTGCTCGCTCCCTCGGACTATATCCCTGCGTGGAGACGCTCTCAACGTTTCACAGAGAGACAGGGGCTGATGGTTAGTGGGTGTGTCTACGATGCTGCAGCGCCGCCTCCCTTGCCTTAATTTCACTAAGATTCACTGCCCCGCCTTGACTCCGCCCCCTTGCTGGCTTGAGACTTGGATTCCTAAAGCTGGGTAGGCGGGAATGGGTGTTTACAGTGGGCGGCGTGTGAACGAGAGCGTCGCTCGTTCTCGATAGGCAAGAATAAAGAAAAACGGCAATGCGCATGCGCAATGTCGCTAAGCCTAATGAGAAATGTAGTTCCGTGGCTACCGTGACGTCGCTTTAATGCACGCGCACCGCAAACCCAGAAATACAGCATAGACATTAGAGAGGAAACCAGGAGGAAGATAAACAAGTACTGTTTTCACAGGTAATTACATTTTTTTAAAGGAAGTGATAACATTTATCAATATATGTATATGACAGAGATTACTTATATGTAAAAAAAATGTTGCCTTTACAACCCCTTTAAGTTTATCTAGTCTTTCCTTCACTTAGCCACGAGGGTATGCCCTGTGATGTGTCACTAACAGTACTATCGTGGTCGGTATACCCCTCCTTCTCCTGCATAAAGACTGAAGAAGAAGACATTTAGTACAGTTGCCTTCTTCTGTGTCATCCGTAACCACCCTCCCATCTTCGTCTTTTATGTGGGCAATGTGCTCTAATTTTGCCTTTTTATTGTTAATGTGTCTAAAAAATTACTTTGGATTCTTTTTACTCTCCTCCTCAATATGTTGGTCGCCCTGAGTGCATTCTTACACTTCTTATTGCATTCCTTGTAGTGTTGGAATGCTGACGTTGACTCGTCCCCTTTATATTGTTTAAAGGCCATTTTTTTGTCTTTAATTAGGCTTTTTACATTATGGTTTAGCCACCCAGGTTTCACCTTTGCCGTTCTATGTTTATTGCCCATTGGAATGCACTGTGTGATCCCTTTGTTTAATATGCTCCTAAAGCATTTCAATTTTTCATGTATCTAGGATTTGGTCCCAATTGATGTCATGTAGTAATGACCGCAGTTCAGAAAAACTGTCTTGTTTGAAACTCAGTGTTCTTGTGCTATCCTTGTCTTTTTCTATGTTTGACTTTAAATTAGATCATCCTATGATCGCTAGATCCCAAGTTATCCTGTATTTCCACATCTTAGATCAGACTAGGATCCTTCCTAATTAATAAATCTAGCAGGACATTCTTTCTAGTTTCTACTTTCTAGGGAATCCAGTAATTGGAATATGAAGTTGTCCTGTAAGATATTCATGAAATGAAAGGCCTTGAATGAGTGCGCTGTCCCCTCTGCCCAGTCAATATTGGGATAATTGAAGTCCCCTATTATGATGAAATTTTCTTACTGTATTTAGAAACACTTTAACATCTCATACAGTTTAAACATGTAAATGGAAATTCAAAATATTTTTTATTTAATGTTTTTTAAATATGCAGCTTTCATTAAAAGAACACCTGGCGATCCTGCCAGGAAGCACTTCTTGTTATAGCATAACAACTGTCATTTCAATCACTGTCACATTCACCCTGGTTGAGACTACAAGTGTCCATGCCAACACAGACTGTGCAGTCATGGTCTAACTGTTGCCATTACCAGTATACTGGTCCAGAGCAAACATGTGCAGCTGATGCAAAAAAGTTAAATGACAACCATTTATTACTTAGACCAGGGATCCTCAAACTACGGCCCTCCAGCTGTTGCGGAACTACACATCCCACGAGGCATTGTAAAACTCTAACATTCAAAGACATGACTAGGCATGATGGGAATTGTAGTTCCTGAACAACTGAAGGGCCATAGTTTGAAGACCCATGACTTAGATTAACTTTAATGACCTATTGCAAAGTACTTAACGCTTGAATACATTTCTACAGAATTATAACATTTTCTACAGTGTAAAAAAATATATATATTTAAAAGGAAAAGAAGTACAGTGCAACATCGCTATAAATTGTACATTCTACAAAAAGTTAATCAAGGTGAGGAATGGAACTTTTAAGGCACATCATTTTACATAAAACCATATTTTATTTGATACATTTTTTAAATAATTTCAAACAAAACATATTCAACAATAGAAACTTTATATACGTAGTATAATCGAGTACACAATTCTAACAGCATTACAACATCATATTGCATGAATTTAGAATTTCATACACTCAAGTATACTATATACAGGTTTTATTGTTAGAGTATATTTTGTATTAAATTCTTTTAAATATATATCAAATAAAAGATGGTTTTATATAAAATGATATGCCTTAAAAGTCTCGTTCATCCCCTAGATGAACTTTTTGTAGAATATAACACTTTCTATAGTTGAGAAGGACCACCTTCTTAATACTGGGTATCTGATGACAGGCTGATAGAAGCAATCAAAAGACAATGAGAGCCAGGTGTCTCATGGGCAAATGGCTGATTATAATCCCTAAGGGCCAGTTCACATCAGACGCAGTTCCGTACGCTTTTTTTCTGCACACAATGCATGCACAGTGTTTTCCATGTATTCCAATGGCTCCATGTTGGCTCTAGTTCATACCATGCAGTCAGTTTTCGGTCAGTTTCTGCATCGGAAACTGACTGCATGGTGTGAACTAGAGCCAACTAGAGCCATTGGAATACATGGAAAACACTGTGCATTCATTTTAAGTGCAGAAAAAATGCACACAAAACTGCACAGAACTGCGTCTGGTGTGAACTGGCCCTTAAAGATTAGTCCATCCAAAACATATTCCAGCCTTTTTGTAGATACTTGAGTTAAACCACATGTAAGGTTATTTACAATAGCAAAAAAAAGTATGTGAATCCCTTAGAAATATCTAGTTTTCCTTTTGCCTTGGGAGGCATCTTGACTGGGCGGCCATTACTAGTTTGAGTAGCCAGAGTACTAAACTGTCTCCATTTATAGACAGTTTGTCTAACTGTCAACTGATGAACAGCCAAACATTTTCAGATTGGTTTGTATTTATTTCCAGCCTTATGCAGAGCAACTACTATTGATTATATGTATTTACAGAGCTCCTTTTTGTGAGGCACTGTTCACATTAGCTAATGCTTCTTATCAACAGCAATCTTGAAATATTTGAGTGACTTATCAAAGTAGCTTTAAACCACACCTCCAAATGCTTTTCATTAATTGGACTCCAGGGGGCAGATTCACAAATATCTGCACCCGCGCAGCGTATCTGAGATACGCTACTCCGCCGTAACTTACCTGGCTTTGGTTTGTAAGTTACGGCGGCATAGTGTATCTCTCGCGGCGTAAGGGCACGGAATTCAAATGCGGCGAGTAGGGGGCGTGTTTCATTTAAATGAAGCGTGTCCCCACGCCGAACGAACTGTGCATGCACCGTCCCTAAATTTCCTGCCGTGCATTGCGCTAAATGACGTCATTGGTTTTGACGTGGACGAAAATTACGTCCAGCCCCATTCACGGACGACTTACGCAAATGAAATAAAACATTTTCAAATTCGACGCTGGAACGACGGCCATACTTAACATTGCGTACGCCACCAAATAGCAGCTTTAACAATACGCCGGAAAAAGCCGAACGGAAACGACGTAAAAGAATGCGACGGCCGCTTGTACGTTCGTGGATCGTCGGAAATAGCTAATTTGCATACTCGATGCGGATTACGACGGGAACGCCACCCAGCGGACGCCAAAGAATTGCATCTATGATCCGAAGGCGTACGAAGACGTACGCCTGTCGGATCAAACCCAGATGCCGTCGTATCTTGTTTTGAGGATTCAAAAACAAAGATACGATGCGGGAAATTTGAAATTACGCCGGCGTATCATTATATATGCCGGCGTACTTTCTTTGTGGATCTGCCCCCAGGTGTGTGAACTACTCCAATTACTTTTCGTTGAAATAAGTAATGTGTGGATTTTTGTAAATTTTCATCCAGCACTGTGGATGTTTAATGGGTGTGTTCAATACAGACACAATAAATTTGAATGGTTTTTGTGTTATCAGTTTAAGCATATTGTGTTTGTCTATTGTTGTTACTTAGAGAAGTATTGGATCAGATTTTATAACAAACTGCTGTAGAAAACCAGTTAATTCAAAAGGGTTCACGTATATTTTCTTGCCATTGTATATCTGTTTGGACCCTGTTGGTGAGATCTCTGCACTTAAATACCTGATTGTTCACACTTGCTGTGTCTATTATGAGGCAGCCCCCTCTTTTGTTTTTTATATCATAATGCAACAGGAGACGCTTGAAAAAGTTAAAGTGGAAAGAAGACCAAAAGCTCCCAGGTGGACAGAAACATTCTTGCAATTAAAGCACGGAGATTACACAATTTGAAGTGTGCATGATGCCAGCTGCTGATTCAGACCATCTATCATTAAAATCTTTTTAACATTTTACCCATACCAATATCTAAGTGTGCACTTCTGTCTGAAAAGTTAGCTGTCTATCCAAAGTCTACCATGAAAGATGGCATTGAGATAAACATACAAAATCCTTATTTTACAAAGTATTTGTGCGATCACTCTGAACAGCAAATTTCAGAAGCTTATGAAGTACACCTTCATTCCTTTTTTACACCGCTGTGTGGTTTGTCTTATCTAGCTGAAAATAACACATCCATCTGTATAACATCACAGATAAGCTGGTTCTAACAGAACCCTAAAATACATGGTGCTTGCAATGTTTATTTTTTACCAGTTTACTAAATATGTTCATTATTTTGGTGTTACATAAGTTGCTCAATTGAAAAACATACAGTGTATATGCCAATTCTAAAAAGGACAGTAATTACTTCAGTGCTTCACAAGGATTTACAAGTAATCTGCGAAAGTTAACACACTGCAAGCCATCTGGGTTTGCATGTCTTGTAAAAGAGACAGTATTTTATGTTCTTCTATCTCATCAAGTTCCGTGTTTGATTCGCAGTAAACTGGAGTTGTGCCGTCTTGCATTTTCTAGTTTTGTGACAGCTGCTGCATCTCAGCTCTACATCATTGACAGACTTGTTTCTGGCGTGTGGATTGCATGCAGATGGAAATGCTGGTCATTTTACCAGATATTCACACTTACACTGTGACTCAACAGCCATCAGAAAATGAAAAGCTGGAGCCACATGACAGAATATAAAGAGGTATAATAGTGCTAGTCCTAAAATACACGTTTTTAGGGCCCAGCACTGAAAAAATAACAACATCTGGACACACTGTATACCAGCACAGTTGGAATCGTAATCAACACCTAAACTTTTATATTAAGGGATTTTTTTATTTTATTTTTTGCATTCTATGCTATTATTTAGCTTCTCGAGAAGCATCTTTAAAGCAGTATTAATTGTATGGCTGCAAACATTGAATGTTCAGAGTACTTCTCGAACATGTGCAGTACTGTATAATGTATCTTTTCTAAACAAGGGCAGGCCAAGAACTAAACACTCACCTTGTAATAAATACATCTATCTATCCATGTTGAGTACATTGTGCTTGGCTGCTTGGTTATTTAGGTTTCTGTATACAATATGTTATATATGTTAGGTAGACATGGAATATTCTTTTTTTTATTCAGTTTTGGCCACAGCAGCTAGATTCTTCCTCCCATCTTGTATGTGAATTTGGATAGTAAGCCAGAGAAAATGTTATCCACAATGAAAGCAAGAAAACAATACATCCCTCCCTCCCTCTTCCAAAAAATAAAAGCGTTTGGATAGTGTTGTTTATCATAAACCTTCAAGTAATTGTTAATTGTTATGATAGTATAATTTGTGTTACTCTAAATTATACTTATCCCAAGGGTGGATGGATTTTTGTATGGCTTACCTACAATCTACTTTATATACCAGCCCCTTCATGAGTCTCATTGGAAATATTCCTTCCCTTACACACAGTGGCCCAGATTCAAGTAGAATCGCGCAATATTTGCGTGGGCAAAGAGCAAATTTTTTTCTCTGCGCCCACGCAAATATTGCGCTTTGCCCGCGATTCACGGAGCAGTTGCTCCGTAAATTGCGCGGGCAATATGCTAAGCAGCCGGGCGCAAGGCTGCCTAATGTAAATGATCCCGCCGGGGGCGGGAATCATTTAAATTGGGCGCACTCCCGCGCCGAGCGAACAGCGCATGCTCCGTCGGGAAACTTTCCCGACGTGCATTGCGGCAAATGACGTCGCAAGGATGTCATTTGCTTGTAAGTGAACGTGAATGGCGTCCAGCGCCATTCACGGTTCACTTACGTAAACGACGTGAAATTTGAACGTCGCGAGCGGGAGGCGCAGCTATACTTTAGCATTGGCTGCGCCTGCTATTAGCAGGAGCAGCCTTATGCTAAAGGCGCCGTACGGAAACTCCGTACCTTGCGTGAGAAGGGCCCGCGCAACTTTTGTGAATCGGTGGTAGTATGCAATTTGCATACTATACGCCGATCACAATGGCCGCGCCCCCTAGCGGCCAACGCAAGAATGCAGCCTGGGATGTGAAGGCATAAGGAGGCTTATGTCTGTCACATCCTAGGCTGCAGTCGGTGTAACGAGGTTCCTGAATCAGGAGCACTCGTTACACCGGAGCAAGTAAGCCCTTGCGCGCAAGTGCTTCTTGAATCTGGGCCAGTAATTGCATAGTTAGATTGAAAAAAAACCCCACAAAAGTCAACTTAGATCAAAAAATAGAAAACAAAATTATAAATAGAAAACCACCATTTACAAAATTATATACCCACAACTGTTCAAGAGGAACAGGGAAAGGGTTAACTTACACAATAGCTGAATGTGGGGAACTGTGGCAAATGTTCTTGCAAAATACAAGTACACTATATTCAGAGCCACCCCTTTGTTTATGTTTGCTTGCTTCCTCATGAAAATAAATCATATTTGTTTGACAACTTCAGTCTTAGTGAAATTATGCTATTGGTTAAAGGAGTTGTAAAGTAAAAAAAAAATGTTGCCTAAAATTAATGTCTGCAAGGTAGACAGACAGAATAGTGTAATGATTCTGTTAAAAAACAAGTAAATACCTATTAAATTCCTTCATCTATATCACCTCCGGCGTTCTAGTTTTTGTTCTCTCATTCACTTCCTGGTTTGCGGCACTCGTTCATGTAAGAACTACATTTCCCAGTATGCATTGCGGCACGCCCAGTAATTCACACCTCCTTGAAGTCTCTAACACGTAGAGAGCATCCTGCCACACAGATGTAGTACCCAGGAGGGGGTGAGCACGTAACTGACCACCGCAGTAAAGCCTCCCTTCACGGTGATGAGTAACAATCAGACAAGCAGGAAGTGAACAGAACAGAGAAGAAATAGAGCAACTTCTGAGCAAAAACGAACAATGAGGAAAGGTTAAAAGGATGCTTATTATGAAAAAAAAAAAAAATAATTCTTTACAACACCTATAAAATATTGTTTTCTAGGAAAAATACCATGTGGAATATAATAAACTTTCAAGTATCTTACCAACTACAGAAGTTGAACTAACCAGTCTCTGGTTAGTTAGTAAAGACATTGATCCTTTTTTAAATCTAGCCGGTCATTAAAGAGTCTCCAAAAAGAAGTAACAATGACTTTGAAATTACAGAGCCCAACTCTTTGAGGGCATGTGAGTGTATGGCACATGGTCCAGGTGCTTTATTCACCTTTGTTTTTACTAAAGTTTTCTGGACTATATCAATTTTGAGCCATTGTGGTTCTTTTGTCAATTCTATAACAAATTATGGACTTGAGCACCTCCAGGCATGTATGTATGAATCCATGAACGTATTAAATACCTTTGCCTTCTCTTTGTCCCCAGTCACCAGCTCTAATTATATTGCACAGAGCCTATATTGTTTGACATGACCTTTTTCTTTTATTATATTTGAAGAATTTTTGAGGGTTTGTCCTACTCTCTTTTACAACCTGTCATTCATTATTAATTATTGCTCCCCTGTTTTCCTTTTTACATATTGTTATATTCTTTGTATCTTTTAAATGATGATAGTGTGCCTTAATCTTCATATTTTTTTTTTATTTCACTTTCTTATTATTTATAGCTTCTCTAACTTTGGACATTAGCCACATAGGATTTATTTTAAGCCCTTTAAATGTACTGCCCGTGGGAATATATTTTGCTGTGTGTTTGCATACCATCAATTTGAAACATTCCTATTTCTGTTCTGTGTTCTTCGATAGCAATATTCCCACACAGTCTAGGCCCCAGTCTCCCTTGAACTACCAAATCCTACTCTAAGAATGAGTTTCTACAGATGACACTCCAACATAGCTAAATCTATCTTATCCACTTACGCAACTTGTTCTGCTCTACTGAGCCAGTATGGGCGAACTGAGATTTGCTGATGCTTATGTTCTCTTACATGTAAATGAATCTTGAGGGTGCCTGATTGCTACAGTAGATGGCATATGTAAACACATTCATGACTAAATGAGCTGCGTGATACAAACATATACAGAGAGAATCAACTTTGTGTTGTACCTGTCTGGTTACAGAGAGAGTCCCAAAGTTGCTCCTGATCCATGTATTTTTCCAGCAAGATAGTAAAAGAACAAGGAGCAAAGGTACAATATGAAAAAACTGTCAGGATTGCTTCTGGTAAATTTTTGCCATTGTTGGCTTCCATCGTTATCATTTCCAAATTGCTTGATTCCAGACATGCTGCCTCCCTTACTGTAATAAAAAAAAGAATAGTAAGGTTAAAACATTAAAACAAAGATTTAGCACAGCTTCCCTTACCTTAACACTGCATACTATCTTTATTTAACCACTTGCTTACTGGGCACATATACCCCCCTCCTGCCCAGGTGAAATTTCAGCTTTCGGCACTGCGTCGATTTAACTAACAATTGCGCGGTCGTGCGACGTGGCTTCCAAACAAAATTGACGTCCTTTTTTCCCCACAAGTAGAGCTTTCTTTTGGTGGTATTTGATCGCATGTGCGGTTTTTATTTTTTGCGCTATAAACAAAAAAGTGCGACAATTTTGAAAAAAATACAATATTTTTTACTTCTTGCTATAATAAATATCCCAATTTAAAAAAAAAAAAACACATTTTTTTTCTCAGTTTAGGCCGATGCATATTCTTCTACATATTTTTGGTAAAAAAAAAAAAAATCGCAATAAGCGACTGGTTTGCGCAAAAGTTATAGCGCTTACAAAATAGGGGACAGAATTATTATTTTTTATTATTTTTTTTTTACTAGAAATGGCGGCGATCTGCGATTTTTATTGGGACTGCGACGTTATGGCGGACACATCGGACACATTTTTGGCGCCATTCACATTTATACTGCGATCAGTGCTATAAATATGCACTAATTACAGTATAAATGTGACTGGCATTGAAGGGGTTAACACTAGGGGGTGAGGAAGGGGTTAAATATGTTTCCTATAAAGTGTTCTAACTGTAGGTGGAGGGGGGGTGACTGGGGGGGTGACCGATCTGTGTCTCTATGTACAAGAGACACAGATCGGTCTCCTCTCCAGAGACAGCACCGCTGTCTCTGTGTAAAACGGCAATGAGAGATGATCTCATATGTTTACATATGAGATCATCTCTCATTGGCCGCACAGATCGCATCGCAAACGGCCACTCTGATTGGCCGTTCGCGGCGATCTGTAATTGGCTGTGTCCAAGGGACACGGCCAACACATATTTTTTTCCCACTGCGTGCTCTGGAGCGCGCGCGGGGACCGCCCAAAGGGGCGGTTGTCAATTGACGTCCACTTGGATTTTGGGATCCGCGCTGTAGCCGTCAATTGACTATAGCGCGGGTCCCAAGTAGTTAAAATTGGTAAAATTGAACTACAGGTAAACAGTTTGTTTAAAATATACACATGTGAAATGTTTTATCAGCTAAATATGTTTTATTTTGCTCAGCAATTCACTGAACAATTTGGTCCTGTACCATCTTGCAGACCACATTGCAATTAGGCAATTCATTTGGGCACTGGGCCCATTCAAACCTGTGGGTTGAACTACGAAGGAGAAGCAACACTGATGAGATCACCCCTCCTGTCCTTATTCTCGTATTCAGAGATTAGGCTGACAGTGGTGTCCAAAGTAATAGAACCTTCCTGAGAGCTAAACTAAGGCTGACTATACATTGTACAATTTGCTTGTACCATATTCCTTTAGATTGACCAAAATCATATAATATGAGGTCAAACCTAAACACCTTTAATATGTAATAAATGCAATCAGGAAGACCCTTGCACTAACATAGTTAAGGTAAATCTAAATGAAATTGAACAAGACAATTATATAATGTATGAAAAAATTAAAAAATAAATCTGCGCTATCAGGGTGACAAGCAGCTACATACAATCCAGTGAAACCAAGGAAAGAAATACAAACAAACTTCAAAAAAATGCAGCGCTGGAAATAAATAGTGAGAAGACCGTGATGTCTATGTTCAACATTCACAAATATGAATGTAAATAAGTGAATCCATAAAATTAAAAGTGATACCAAATATTATAGTGGAAGCACTATAGACCTTATTAAAAAAGTCAATATCTATAAATGTATAAGTCCACAAAAATATACGTGAAAATGAGAGTCCATATACATAAACGTGGAAAGAGTTGAAATCATCAATGAGAAATCGTAGTGACAAGACACCCACGGTGATTCTAATTGTAATGTGATGATAGTGATAACGCCCGCCACCAAGGGGAGGCTTACCGGATGCGGTGGACCCAAATGAGCTTATACCCAAAGAGTCAAATAGGCTTGTAAGCAGTACAGATGAGATGGTACAGGAACACACCAACGCAAACGGACAACAAACAGCGATAAGGTCTTCGCTTGGTATCAGGTGGAGGGGATAACCTCAGCTGGGAGATGGCTCATAAAGTTGGAAGAGCTTGCCCAAGTTATGTGGAGGAAAACGAAAGGCACATAGTGTGATACCGTAAAAACAGAAACGTTTATTATCGGTTAAAAACACTTACAGTTTAGTGGATAAAAAAGGACATCAATGTTTGTAAAGTGCATGGCAGCAGTAGAGTCCCGACATGTTTCGCTACAACTAGCATCGTCTGGGGTGAAACCCTACTGATGCCGCCATGCTTAAATTTAAAATCTGACCTCCTTGGAAACACACCCCTAGGGGATCGTCCAATGGGAATGCACTTCCGGGTCGCCTCAGTAATCATATATTGTTTGAATATGTAGTAAACAAAACATATAGAATCTGTGCTGCAATGAATATTATTGTCATTTGAGAACAATTTATTATTTAGAATACACTAACCTGATCCGTTTGTAAATTAAGACAAACAGTCCATGGTGATCCGGTGTAGTGGAATCACATTGTATAATCACATGTGAATCCAGGCTGGAACTCGGGGCCAATGAGATGAATCAAGATCACTGTGTGAGGGACGTGGATCAATAAAGGATTCGATCGGTGTTACGAATCTGGCCGGCATTTAGGTCACGTGACCACGCTGAACGAAGGCGCATAAACAAACCGTCATTAGACGCGCCGTTCTGCTCATTCGTTCTGCGTTACACAACCCGATGGAGTGACGTATGTAATGGGCGTGTTCTCACTGGTTCTATTTCCTAATGCATACGTGCGTGTGCGTGTATACGTGCGTTGCGCTCCACGTTGGAATAGATCCAGTGCGCTGCGCTCCACTATGCGTTCCGGGATGCGGAAATTAACACACAGCCCGGGCAGGCACAACTAATATATGTTTGAATAAAACAGGAGATAAACGTGAAAGTGACATGAAATTAAACTGTCACTAAAACGGTAAAGTGTGTTGGAATAAAAAATGTATATATTTATTTAAGTACATAAAAAAAGATTATAAAAGTAACGCATAGTGGAGCGCAGCGCACTGGATCTATTCCAACGTGGAGCGCAACGCACGTATACACGCACACGCACGTATGCATTAGGAAATAGAACCAGTGAGAACACGCCCATTACATACGTCACTCCATCGGGTTGTGTAACGCAGAACGAATGAGCAGAACGGCGCGTCTAATGACGGTTTGTTTATGCGCCTTCGTTCAGCGTGGTCACGTGACCTAAATGCCGGCCAGATTCGTAACACCGATCGAATCCTTTATTGATCCACGTCCCTCACACAGTGATCTTGATTCATCTCATTGGCCCCGAGTTCCAGCCTGGATTCACATGTGATTATACAATGTGATTCCACTACACCGGATCACCATGGACTGTTTGTCTTAATTTACAAACGGATCAGGTTAGTGTATTCTAAATAATAAATTGTTCTCAAATGACAATAATATTCATTGCAGCACAGATTCTATATGTTTTGTTTACTACATATTCAAACAATATATGATTACTGAGGCGACCCGGAAGTGCATTCCCATTGGACGATCCCCTAGGGGTGTGTTTCCAAGGAGGTCAGATTTTAAATTTAAGCATGGCGGCATCAGTAGGGTTTCACCCCAGACGATGCTAGTTGTAGCGAAACATGTCGGGACTCTACTGCTGCCATGCACTTTACAAACATTGATGTCCTTTTTTATCCACTAAACTGTAAGTGTTTTTAACCGATAATAAACGTTTCTGTTTTTACGGTATCACACTATGTGCCTTTCGTTTTCCTCCACATAACTTGGGCAAGCTCTTCCAACTTTATGAGCCATCTCCCAGCTGAGGTTATCCCCTCCACCTGATACCAAGCGAAGACCTTATCGCTGTTTGTTGTCCGTTTGCGTTGGTGTGTTCCTGTACCATCTCATCTGTACTGCTTACAAGCCTATTTGACTCTTTGGGTATAAGCTCATTTGGGTCCACCGCATCCGGTAAGCCTCCCCTTGGTGGCGGGCGTTATCACTATCATCACATTCCAATTAGAATCACCGTGGGTGTCTTGTCACTACGATTTCTCATTGATGATTTCAACTCTTTCCACGTTTATGTATATGGACTCTCATTTTCACGTATATTTTTGTGGACTTATACATTTATAGATATTGACTTTTTTAATAAGGTCTATAGTGCTTCCACTATAATATTTGGTATCACTTTTAATTTTATGGATTCACTTATTTACATTCATATTTGTGAATGTTGAACATAGACATCACGGTCTTCTCACTATTTATTTCCAGCGCTGCATTTTTTTGAAGTTTAATTATATAATGTATGGCCAGCTTTTAAGTACAATGTTACCTTCCTTAAATAAACTACTCCACATCAGTGCTTTAACTGGGCCGGAACGCGGCGGTACTCAGTACCAGGGCTGTGGAGTCGGTAGATAAATGTTCCGACTCCGACTCCTCAGTTTTATGTACTTCCGACTCTGACTCCTCTGTATTAATATGCAAATGTATTTTATACATTCCTTGAGGGAAAGAAACGCAACCTACCACAGGACTACTGGCTGGGAAGCCAACAGTCTACTGTATTGCACAGTTTAAGCAAAAGACAAACACAATGAAAACAATCAAGTGGCTGGATAGTAGCAGCAGGCATAAACATCAGGAAAAGGATCTTTACCAGTTCAAAAATACAAACCACATTATTTGGTTGTTTTAGAACAAAAACAAAGCTTATCTATAATGAACCAAAAACAAAATCTGTAAAACCTAGAAATGGTTTATATTAATCTTGAAATGTAGTTATAGGCTTAGCAAATGCAAATCAATTCAATGTAGAGTTCTAAGGAAGAGAATTGCCTCTGCCAGATCCTCTTTCATAGAGGCTCTTAAGTCAGACTTTATTATTTTTAGGGCTGAAAGTAATCTTTCGACACTGACTTGGGTGGGTGGCATGCAGTAACTATTCTGGCCACATCACTAACGATCTCTGGATAAACAAGGATGGCTTCTTCAACAGTAAGTTTTGATGAGCGATCATACTTTCCAACTTCTTTTAGTGCTTTATAAAACTCCTGTTGGATTTTTTTTATTTGGACACTTACTGGTTCTCTAACATGCGTTCCCTGTAAAAGCAGAACACATCACTATGGAAAGTATAAGTATTGCAGCTCCTAATTGTGCGTTGCGTGCCATATAGTGAAGCACATGAAAAGCATGCTTCTTCACGGTCACTTAACGTGTTTGTTTTGCGGTTACGTGAGGCACTGCATGCATTGGTCTTTATTCTTACAGTAGAGAAGTCATTAATTATAACTTTTGTGAATTGGGACATTTAAACTTGCTTTTTTTTTTTTTTTATTCCAATCTAAATTTAGTAGGAGTCGGAGTCGGTGCATTGTTTGCCGACTCCGACTCCAGGTACCCAAAATTTCCCCCGACTCCGACTCCTCGACTCCGACTCCACAGCCCTGCTCAGTACTGCCACTTTCAAAAATGGCCCTGGAGAGTACCAGCACCTCTCCGTGTGCCCAGTACGTGGGTTTCCCGTACCTGAACGCAGCCCTAGGCCAGGAATATGATGATCAGTGGCGGAACTACCGCCATAGCGACCCACGCGGGCGCTATGGGGCCCGCAGCCGAGTGGGGCCCGCTGATGGGGAGGCAGATCGGTGCGCTTTGACAGTTACAGAACCGATGCTGTGTATCTCTCCCTCCTGTCGGCATCATTTCTGTAACTGTCACAGCGCACCGATCTGCCTCCCTGTTCTAGCCACATGTGATCCTCCTATAGGTGCCTGGTCTCCCCCCAGCGCTGCCTGCTTTCCTCTCCCTAAAAGCTGGGGGACACTGTGAGAGCGGGGGAGGGCTTTCCTGTCTTAATGCACAGGCACTTTTGTGAACTGCCCAGGGGTCCTAGGTGCATGGGGGGCCTTTGAAGTTTCCTCCCAGCAGGTTCGGGCAGCAGTGGTAACAGGTCTCCTCACGTTGGCTTTACAGGTCAGTTCTGGCTGTGTCTGCAATGCTCTCTCTCTCTCCCTGGCATCTTCCTCCCTTCCTCAGCCACTATCTGGCCGGCCGTCCTGCTCCCTGTCGTCCTCACACAGATCCATTCATCTTTGCCTGTCACACTGCTCCTCTCAGATGGTTGTTATCTCTCCCCCTCCCTTCCCTGACTTTTCCCTGCAGACACTTTACCTTCACACATGTGTGTGTGTGTGTGTCCCAGGATCTACAAACTTTACAAATGTCTGGAACAGTGGCGGCTGGTGCTCAAAATTGGGGGGGGGGGGGCGCAAAAAAAAAAAATTGAAGCCTCACTGTGCCCATCACATGCAACCACTGTGCCATGCCACCAAATGCAGCCACTGTGCCATCAATTGTCACCACTGTGCCATGCCATCAAACAGCAACTGTGCCATCAAATCAAACGCAGCTACTGTGCCATCAAATGCAGCCACAGTGCCATCAATTGTCACCACTGTGCCATGCCATCAAACGCAGTCACTGTGCCATGCCATCAAACGCAGCCACTCTTCCATCAATTGTCACCACTGTGCCATGCCATCAAATGCAGCCACTGTGCCCCTCAATTGTTGCCACTGTGCCAATTGTCACCACTGTGCCCCATGATGCCACTGTGCCCATTGTCACCACTGTGCCCCATGATGCCACTGTGCCCATTGTCACCACTGTGCCCCATGATGCCACTGTGCCCATTGTCACCACTGTGCCCCATGATGCCACTGTGCCAATTGTCACCTCTGTGCACCTTTGTCACCACTGTGCCCCATGATGCCACTGTGCCCATTGTCGCCCCTTTCCCTGTAAAAAGCACTTACCTGAATTTAGCATTTATGTTTAGTAGCTCTTTCTACAGTAGCTCTTTTTCAGGGTACTTTCTAAGGGTATTTTCATGTTTAGTATTGGGGGGGGGGAGCACCGGCGCCTAATAGAGTACCGGGACCTCTTTTGGCCCACTTAAAGCACTGCTCCACATGTAATAGAGATGTAAGGAAAACATATTGAAAGCGTAGCCAGGATGATAACTATGGCTCCCTCCACAGATACAGACAGGATAGAGAGGGAGTGTAGGATTACCAGTTACAAATAATAGAAAGAAAGTCTGAGGGCTTGTTCACATGTTGTCCATTGAGCTGAATTACCCTGTCCACAACCACACATGTATGGTGTAAACAAGGCACAAAGAAAAAACAAATGCAGCTACATCATCTAAGGAGTGATGAACTGAAATATAAAATGTTTTGTTTTAGGGTTTAGATATGCTTTAACCACTTAAGGACCCCTTCACGCTGATATACGTCGGCAGAATGGCATGGCTGGGCACAAGCACGTACATTTACATCCTCTTTAAGAGCCCAGCCGCAGGGTCGCGAGCGCGCCGCCGGTGGCACGCTCGCGACCTGGTCCGAAGCTCTGTGAACCCGCCTGCGGGACCCGATCGCCGCCGGTGTCCCGCGATCGGTCTCAGGAGCTGAAGAACGGGGAGAGGTGATTGTAAACACACCTTCCCTGTTCTTCATTGTGGCAATGTCAGTGATTGTCTGTTCCCTGATATAGGGAAAGACGATCACTGATGTCACATGTCCAGCCCTGCCCCCCTACAGTTAGAAACACATATGAGGTCACACTTAACCCCTTTAGCGCCCCCTAGTGGTTAACTCCTAAATTGCAATTGTAATTTCCACAGTAATCAGGGCATTTTTATAGCACTTTTTGCTGTGAAAATGACAATGGTCCCAAAAATGTGTTAAAAGTGTCCGACACAATGTCGCAGTCACGAAAAAATTAGTAGTAGTTAAAAAAAATTATTAATAAAAATGCCATAAAACTATCCCCTATTTTGTAAACGCTATAAATTGTGCGCAAAACCAATCGATAAACGCTTATTGCAATTTTTTTTACCAAAAATATGTAGAAGAATACGTATCAGCCTAAACTGGTCTGGGTCTTAAGTGGTTAAAGACTAGTAAATACAAGCATTTAAGATAATTGAAAATCAGTTTGAGGCTTTTATTTTTGCCTGGTAAATGCATTGTAAAAACACTTCCCAAATGCATCTCAAAGGCCATAATCCTAATATGTCTAAAATAATTACTCATTTTTTGACTATCACACAGAAAATCATCCTGATTTCTACAGATAGTAACAAGTGGTTGATATCTGTCCCTGGAAATTTGCCATAGAACTTATAAGAAGCTGGTGTAATAAAGAATCATCTTTTACTTTGAGTTAGACTGAGAATCGTTTCTGTATGTCTTTGTGCATGTGTACATTTATAGTGAACAGCATTTAAAACTCAGAAAATGTAGGTAGTCACATGTATTAATTACATAATTGTTTTTACAGCAGCACTGTCCAACATATGGCCTATGTTTCCATGTGGCCCATGAGTCAGTTTCTCTTGCCTGTCCCTATCCTCGCAATTTTATTATCAGCTGAGTATGGAGGGCAGTTGAACTGGGTCTGGTAGGCCACTTTTATGACATCACAGTCTTGTGAGCAGGATGTACCATGTGACCTACTTTAGCAAATGGGAATGCGAAAAGTGCTTTTAAAATGCTGCCAAGCCTTTCAATGGTGGTATGTTGTGATATAGGGTGATATATATACACACATGTATATTATATATATATATATATATATATATATATATAAACAGAGCATTTTAGTAGTGAAATAATTTAAATCAGAAGCCCATGGGTTGGTTTTACTAGATCACGAGTCTTAATGGCCATTTTATTATATGACAATATGTTATATTCTGGAATCATATTACTATTCACCACAACCAGCAGTCGCATAATAAAATCACACCACTTCATTCAAACTGAATCTATCTACAACCAAGCTCATAATATTTCCTCCCCCCACGTGCTCCCTCCCCTGAGTTCTCTGTCAAAATCCATGGCACAACTATCAGTCCGTCCCCACATGCCAGGGTACTAGGGGTAACCCTAGACTCTGAACTGTCCTTTCAGGCCCACATTTAATCCCTGCCCAAATCATGCAGCCTTAGCCTCCACAATGTCTCTAGAATACACCTCCAAGCTTCTAAATCACTCCTAATACACTACCCCCCCTTCAGTCCATAATAAATGCAAGACTCATACACCTTACCAACCGTTCAGTGTCCTCACCCCCTTTCTACCAAACCCTGCACTGGCTTCCACTGACCCAACGAGGAAAATACAAAGTACTAACAATAATTTACAAAGCCGTCCACAACTCTGCCCCCAGCTGCATCACTAACCAGGTCTCAAAATACCACCCAAGTCGCTCTCTTCGGGCCTCCCAAGACCTCCTGCTCTCTAGCTCACTTGTCACCTCCTCTCATGCTCGCCTACAGGATTTCTCCAGAGCTTCTCCCATCCTCCCAGGCACTTGCTACCCCAATCTGTCCGACTGTCCCTTAATCTGTCCATCTTTAGACGATCCCTGAAAACCATTCTCTTTAACCTCCCTGGCGGTATGATTCTTTCAGAAAAAAGGTGCTGAAAGCGGTACCATTATTTGCAAGGAAATTTGGTGATTTGTACTGTAGGCCTGTAATTCTTAGGAATAACTCACTTAAATCTGACCAAACAAGAGTCTAGTAGGCATCCCGGGTATGAATTTTTTTTTAAAAACAAAATTATAAATTATAATATAATAAATAATTATAAATAATTATAACAAATAATAATATAATTATAATGAAAATTATTCAATAATGTAATCAACTCAAAATCACTGAAATTTGCTCAGTTGCAGAATTGTCGCTGTCATTACTTTTATTTTTTTATGACGAATTTCCCCACAAATCGCTATCGCACAATTCTGCAAGTGATTATAATTTATTATCGCTGTTTTCTAGCTGCTCTAAAACCATTTTTGACATAAAAAGACACTTTCGGTTGCTATGGACAATCTACAGTTTGCAGGCAGAAATTACAGTTTTTATTATATAAAAGAACATGCAGGGCACTGGGCAGACCACTAGGGACAAGGGGGGTGTGTATTTTTTACATACAGTACTGTAATCTATAAGATTACAGTATACTGTATGTAAGGTGTTTGTTTACGTTTTTGAATTTGGCGCCGTTCTCCGCCCCCGTGCATCGTAACGTCGCAGGGAACGGAGATCGGCGGCACACAGAGGCACTGTGTGAATCGAGCGAGGTCCCGCTCGCTCACACAGCGCGGTGGCATCGCTGGATCCAGGGACAAGGTAAGTAAACACTGTCTGTGGATCCAGCGAAGCAAGCCCGAGTCTGACTCGGGGTTACCGATCCTAGCACAAAAATCTAACCCCGAGTCAGACTCGGGAATACCGCCAGGGGGGTTAAAGAAGCCTATCCTGCTTCTATCTAATACACTGTTTTACTTTCTCTATCAGTTCATCCCCCCCCCCGTTATTACCTTTTTTACCAATTGACCCTCCTTATTAAGATTCTAAGCTCCAGCGAGCAGGGCCCTCTGATTCCTCTTGTACAAAATTGTAATGTAACTGTAATGTCTGCCTTAATTTTGTTAAGCGCTGCGCAAACTGTTTGCGCTATATAAATCCTGTAAAATAATAATAAAAAAATGTCAAGCCATATCACATCTGGCAGGACCATAACATCATTCTTCATAACCTACATAATATGCTCCACTAGCAAAAACATGATTTAATAGCCATTTCAGCAGTTCCCATCCTTTATCACCTCATATGACTCCTTCTTAACCCACAGGTGTTATTGACAGCCATGGGAAGCACAGACTAGCACCTAAGTGCCTGCTTATTGTCAGTGATGCACTTTTTATTTCATGACTTTTTGAATTTTCAAAGCAGTTTTCACAAGTATTCAAAGCAAATGAACAGTAATAGTATGTAATTTTCACAGTGCTGCTGTGATGTACTTTTAGAGTGTCCATTGAGTCCATATAAGTAAAGAATAGGTTGTTTTAAAGGCTAGCTAAAGAATAAATCCACTTGCATGAAAAACGATATAGCAAATAATAAATATATATATATACACACAATATACAATTATACAAAAAACATATTGTCATTTAATGTTATTAAAAATTACTTTTCCTTTTCATTCCGCAGCACTGTAATTTTCTGTAAAATGTAATGCAATATGACAACCTAGAAGCGTTTTGTACACAGTTGGTATACAGAACACCTCCAAAAATGTAATTTTCTGCTTGTGTTATTGACTAACGGATTTCAGATTTTAGGCACTCCCTGCTGTAGAAATGTAAGTTAACCACTTCTTAAGGGATGTAAACACTGCAACGCATTAGAAGACAGAAAGTGCATCATATGATTTATAATGAACCAAACCCTCCCATTCAAAATTTGTATGCACTCAGTCTGGTAAAACAAAATTCGGTCAAGCCTTGGATGGAAATTTTAAAATACTTCACAAATACATCACTAAAGACAAACTATTAAACCCATACATTTGCACATAATTGCACAGAAACAGTACTTTCCAAATATGCATTTTGTTTTACTTGTTTTATTATTATAGAAGTCCCGAATATCACATATTCACATTTCACAAACATCACATCAAAACAGTAGACAAAAGCTGATGAAACACAACACATTAATCTAAAACATTAACAGAGCAACACTAATAAGGATCTTAAAATGTAATTTGTCACTAAATGTTCTTACTAATAGTGTGATAAGTTTATTAAATGCTAATATGTACTGCTCAAAAAAAAAAATGTGCTTTATGTGCTCAAAAGCATGGGCTTCATTTATGGCTTTGATCATTGCTAGCTCTAATATTTGCTTTAAATCTAAACCAGGCAATCTAAGTGAACAATTAATGTGCCTGTGATTCAATTATCCACAAATAATACCTAAATATTATAACACTAAAAGTATTCTACCGTATAAATGCTATTCTCTAGTATAAATAAATATTTGTAACCATAGAGCACAGATTCTTTGTTCTATCATTACTTCCCCAGAGGCATCAATATGTTGATGTTTTACAGTAATAGGATACATAATCCCATACATACTTTTGCCACAAGAATTCACACATCTGGAAATTCATGTAAAATATAAAATATGCAAGACTAGGAATATTCCCTAGGAAAAACGTATCAGTTTTCTGTGGGCCACTTTGTTCTCCAGGTTTAAGTACACAATGTCATTTGAAGGCACATATTCTGCTGCCGCACAAGGACCTGGCCAGTCAATAGATTTATGCTTTCTGTCACTTTATCCATGTGATAATTAAAGCAGCTAGCAGAATTCAATACAGGAGAGCAGTAGGGTAGTAATGTGATCTTGATCAAACATTTGTCAGTCTTTGTAGATGATGACAGGTATTTGAATAGGTAAGTGAATGGAGCTCAGTTGTGAATATGAGCTAGGACAGAGTCTGAAGCAATGTTGCTGTTCTAACTAATGTTAGACCACTTAACAATGACAGACACAAATTACATTTTGTAGAATAGCAGTTGGTGGACACACATTGTCCTATACTCTTTATATAAAAATCTAATCAATCCTTCACAGGTATGACAATTTCTATGAAGTTCTGCAAGCAGATGTCTGTATTAGATACTGATCTAAGCCAAGTAGCCAATCAGTTTTAAACAGTTTATCAAGGCAAGGCTAATAAAAACATATCTTTGCTCCAAGGTTGGTGTATTGTCTTTATTTCAGCCATGAAGAAGGATGCTGGGGCCACTAAACTACAAACTGAAAAGAAACTCAAGGTCCTAGACTTTCCCCATCCTTATCCCTTCTCAAACAGATAACCCACCTATGCCTGAGGCCCCATACACACCATAGAATCTATCCGCAGATAAATCCCATCAAATGGGTTTCTGCGGATAGATCCTATGGTGTGTACACGCCAACGGATATTTATCCGCAGATAAATCTCCCCTGGAATGGATTTCCAGCAGATAAATATTTGTCGACATGCACAGAATATCTATCTGCTGTAATCCATTTCAACGGATGGATCCGCTCGTCTGTACAGACTTACCGGATCCATCCGTCCAAAGGGATTCCCCGCACGCGCCGTAATGAATAGACGCATGCGTGGAATTCCTTATATGACAGCGTCGCGCCCGTCGCCGCGTCATAATAGCGGCGACGGCGCGACACGTCATCGGCAGAGGATTTCAGCGCGGATTTCAATGCGATGGTGTGTACACGCCATCGCATAGAAATCCTCTGAAATCTTAGAGAGGATTTATCCGCGAATACGGTCCGCTGAACCGTATTCGCGGATAAATTCTATCGTGTGTATGGGGCCTGACTCTTAAAGATTTGGTGTTGGGTCAGGTGGAAAACGCCTTAGTCCGGCTGAAACAACTATATTATGACAAGGGTAATAAGGCACACTTATTAATAGCTAGAAAACTGTCTGACCATTCCCACACATCAACCCCACACCAAATTAAGAATAGGTCGGGTTGCCTACTATCTCAACCCCAATATATAGTTAAATCCTTTGAGGAATTCTATACGTACCTATATAATAATCCCAGGATACATCATAGTCCTCCTCCGCCTGATTTGGTGGATTTGGTAAAGCAAAGTGGGGATCTCCAACTCCAGCCCACTGACCTCCTGTCTCTCAATGTGCCCATCACAGAGGAGGAGCTTACATTGACTATTAAAACCCTACCCACTCATAAATCCACTGGCCCGGATGGCCTACTGTATGATTACTACAAATCCTTCCTTCCCCTATTGCTTTAACCAGTTCCCCACCAGCCGCCGTCTGGAAACGGCGGCAAGGTGGTTGCTTAACTGGGGGTCGCCGTTCTGAAACGGCGCCCCGCAGAAGCAGCAATGCGCGCCGCCTCGGGCGCGCACACAGAAATTTCTGTGCGCGCCGGGTCTATGAGACCCGGCGCTACACAGATCTAGGTAAATGACCAGCAACAACGGTCATTTACCTTGTGATCGCGCCGTCCAATGACGGCGCGATCACAATGTAAACACAGGAGGTCAGGGAAAGTTTACCTCCTCTCCTCACACAGTATCAGCGGGAGAGAAGAGGAGATAAACTGTGAGTTTTCTAGTGCCCATAGTGTCACATCAGTGCCCAATCTGTGCCCTAAAGTGCCCTAAAGTGCCCAATCTGTGCCCTAAAGTGCCCAATCTGTGCCTAAAGTGCCCAATCTGTGCCCAACAGTGCCCAATCTGTGCCCAACAGTGCCCAATCTGTGCCCAACAGTGCCACATCTGTGCCCAGTAGTGCCACATCTGTGCCGCACCAGTGTCACCAGAGCCGCACCAGTGTCACCAGAGCCGCACCAGTCACCAGAGTCCTATAATATTGCCACAACAGTGCCGTACCAGTGCCGCCTGTGCCCACCAGTGCCGCCTGTGCCCACCAGTGCCGCCTGCGCCCACCAGTGCCGCCTGCACCCGCCAGTGCCGCCTGCGCCCACCAGTGCCGTCTGCGCCCACCAGTGCCGTCTGCGCCCACCAGTGCCGTCTGCGCCCACCAGTGCCGTCTGCGCCCACCAGTGCCGCCTGTGCCGCCTGTGCCACCACGGCCACCTGTGCCCTCCAGTGCCGCCTGTGCCCACCAGTGCTGCCCGTGTCCACCAGTGCTGCTAATCGGTGCACACCAGAGCCACCTGTGCCCACCAGAGCCACCTGTGCCGCCTGTGCCCACCAGTGCCGCCTGTGCCCACCAGAGCCACACCCGTGCCACTACAGTGCACATAAGTGCCGCCTGTGCCCACCTGTGCCACCACAGTACTCTGCAGTACAGCCTCACCAGCCACCAGTATGGCAAAAAAATTCTTTACCGGCGAGCAGGCCGTACATCTTCTACTTGCCATGAGCGATGAGAGCAGCGAGGAGTCTCTGCCCGATTCTGATTCGGCCTATGAACCCGTTATAGACAGTGGGTCCGATTCAGAGTCTGAAGAAGAACATGTGCCCAGGAAAAAAAGGGGTGCTGGCGTGGAGAAGCGGCCTACTCCCAGACGCGCAGGGCCGTCCACCTCAAGCGCTGTGCCTACCACCCCAAGCGATGTGCCGTCCACCCCAAGCGCTGTGCCGTCCACCCCAAGCGATGTGCCGTCCACCCCAAGCGATGTGCCGTCCACCCCAAGCGATGTGCCGTCCACCCCAGGAACTGTGCCGTCCACCTCAAGAGCTGTGCCGTCCACCTCAAGCGATGTGCCACTGCAACAAAGCCCAGGCACCAGTAGGGTGTCATCTCAGCCCCAAAGGGATAGGGGCCATGCCAGCCTTCCCTATGGCCTTCAAAACCCCCTGTGGCTTCCCCCCAATTCCGGAGCAGCAAATATCCCCCCCTTCACTGCCCAGCCAGGTGTCCAGGTGAACACAGAAAACTTTTCTATGATAAATTTTTTTAATTTAGTTTTCACCGAAGATTTCCTTTCCTCCATTGTGGCCCAGTGCAATCTCTACGCACAACAGTACGTAAGAAGTAACCCTGGTTCCAGATATGCCCGCCCCTTTGAGTGGAGAGAACTAACCGTGGACGAATTTAAAATGTTCTTAGGCCTAACCTTTACTATGGCACTTTAAAAAAAAAAACAATTGTACTCCTACTGGTCCACCAAACCCATTCACCACATGCCACTCTTCTCCTCCCTTATGCCAAGATCCCGATATTTAATTATTATGCGGTTCCTCCACTTTAACGACAACGCCCAGTGCCCTCCCCGAAATGACCCTGCTTTTGACAAGCTATATAAAATTCGGCCACTTCTAAATTTTTTCGCTCAACAATTTCCCCAATTATATACCCCTGACCAGAACATATCTGTGGACGAGTCCCTTGTCAAATTCTCAGGCAGGCTGGGCATCAAGCAGTTCATCCCCAGCAAAAGGGCCCGATATGGGGTCAAAATGTACAAGCTTTGCGACAGAGCCACAGGGTACCTCTACTCATTCATGGTGTATGAAGGAAAGGACTCCCAACTGCATCCCCCTGAATGTCCAGAGTATATGGGAGTCAGCGGAAAAGTGGTCTGGGATCTGATGTATCCACTCTTTGGAAAGGGATACCACCTTTATGTGGATAATTTCTACACCAGCTTGCCCCTGTTTCGCTGTCTTTACCTTCAGAATACCCCAGCATGTGGCACAATAAGACCCAACAGGAAAGGCTTCCCGCAAAAACTGGTGGATCAAAAGCTCAGACGAGGGGAGTCTGCAGCATTGAGGAACCAGGAGATATTGGCTGTCAGGTGGAGGGACAAACGGAACGTCCACATGCTTTCATCAATCCACAATGACACCCACGTGGAAGTCCCCAAAAGAACCGGCCCAATCCAAAAACCAAAATGCATATATGACTATAATTTGTTCATGGGGGGAGTGGACTTCAATGACCAGATGTTAGAACCCTACCTGCCCACAAGAAAATCCCGCCACTGGTATAAGAAAGTGTCCATTTATTTTTTTAGTTTGGCCTTCTACAATTCCTATGTAATTTACAAAAAATCATCCGAGAACCCCGTATCATATCTGGACTATCAAGAAGAAGTCATCACCGCCCTTTTGTACCCTGAAAACCCACCGGAAAATATTCGCTCTGATTCTGTGAGCAGACTGCACGAGCGTCACTTTCCTGAGCAAACCCCCTCCCGTGAAACAGGCAACAGACATCAGAAGAGGTGCCGGGTGTGCTCCAGAAGAGGAATTCGAAAAGACACCACATATTACTGTCCCGATTGTCCTTCCCAACCAGGCCTCTGTATTGGAACATGTTTCCGCCGTTACCATACGTTTCTTCATTATTAGGGACGTATGGTAAACGCAATTCTAATTTCCTGTAATTTCCCCCCCACACCCCTTATGCCACTGCACTCATACCTCTGCCTTCTCCGGAACCGACCATGGCCTGTTATACAACCACTCTTTTGCCTAACCCTAAACATACTTCTGCCTTCTCCGGAACCGACCATGGCCTGTTATACGACCACTCTTTTGCCTAACCCTAAACATACCTCTGCCTTCTCTGGAACTGACCCTGGCTTGTTATACGACCACTCTTTTGCCTAACCCTAAACTGTACCTACCTCTGCCTGCTCTGGAACTGACCCTGGACTGTTTGACCACGTTTTTTGCCTGCCCCTTGGATTGATCTTTTACCCTGCTATACTAGTGGGAACACAGGGGTCTCACATATGTGAGGGGCTCCAGAATTGTTTTTCTGGATGAAAAAACTAATTTTTTAGTTTTCTCATTCCCGGATTAGGGTCTGGTTGCCCGGAGGCTTCAAAGAGATTTGGGTGGGAGAAGCCTCTATCCCTGTCCCCATTCCCCTACCCATGGCCCGCTACTTGGACCATGTTCCTACCAGGACAAATATTTTGCCACTGCTGGCACTGTACTGACTATGGACAATATTCCTGCCTGCTGCCTGCTGCCTGGACAATTCCATTCACTGTCGCTGACCAGTGACCACGTCCCTGCCTGCTGCCTGGATCGGGGCTCTCCTTCTGTGGACAATTGCACTACTAAAACCACAGGTAATCTTCTTTTTTTTTACCCATTACTCAGCAGAATGTATTTTAGGGTGTAATTCTTGGTATGTACATGCTGTGTTAGAAATATGAAGGCCCTTCAAAAATGTGATAGATTGTAAGGAAATTGGATGTGTAATTTATGTCCCTAGAACACCTGATGGTGCTTCTTGGATGTTGGGCCTCTGTATGTGGCCACGCTGTGTAAAAGTCTCACACATGTGGTATCGCCATACTCAGGAGGAGCAGCAGAATATATTTTGGGGTGTAATTTTTTCTATGTACATGCTATGTGTTGGAAATATCCTATAAATGGACAACTTTCTGTAAAAAAAATGCGTTTTTATTTTTTTCCACATTTTCCAAGAACATCTGGAAAAAAATGAACTGTTCAAAAGACTCATTATGCCTCATAGATTATACGTTGGGGTGTTAGCTTTCCAAAATGGGGTCACTTTGTGGGCGTTTCCATTGTCCTGGTGCTCCAGGGCCTTCAAAAGTGTAATAGGTGGTTGAGAGATTAGATGTGTAATTTATGCTCCTAGAATGCTTGAAGTTGCTACTTCGGTGTTGGGCCTCTGTATGTGGCCACGCTGTGTAAAAGTCTCACACATGTGGTATCGCCATACTCAGGAGGAGCAGCAGAATATATTTTGGGGTGTAATTTTTTCTATGTACATGCTATGTGTTGGAAATATCCTATAAATGGACAACTTTCTGTAAAAAAAAATGCGTTTTTATTTTTTTCCACATTTTCCAAGAACATCTGGAAAAAAATGAACTGTTCAAAAGACTCATTATGCCTCATAGATTATACGTTGGGGTGTTAGCTTTCCAAAATGGGGTCACTTTGTGGGCGTTTCTATTGTCCTGGTGCTCCAGGGCCTTCAAAAGTGTAATAGGTGGTTGAGAGATTAGATGTGTAATTTATGCTCCTAGAATGCTTGAAGTTGCTACTTCGGTGTTGGGCCTCTGTATGTGGCCACGCTGTGTAAAAGTCTCACACATGTGGTATCGCCATACGCAGGAGGAGCAGCAGAATATATTTTGGGGTGTAATTTTTTCTATGTACATGCTATGTGTTGGAAATATCCTATAAATGGACAACTTTCTGTAAAAAAAAATGCGTTTTTATTTTTTTCCACATTTTCCAAGAACATCTGGAAAAAAATGAACTGTTCAAAAGACTCATTATGCCTCATAGATTATACGTTGGGGTGTTAGCTTTCCAAAATGGGGTCACTTTGTGGGCGTTTCCATTGTCCTGGTGCTCCAGGGCCTTCAAAAGTGTAATAGGTGGGTGAGAGATTAGATGTGTAATTTATGCTCCTAGAATGCTTGAAGTTGCTACTTCGGTGTTGGGCCTCTGTATGTGGCCACGCTGTGTAAAAGTCTCACGCATGTGGTATCGCCATACTCAGGAGGAGCAGCAGAATATATTTTGGGGTGTCATTTGTGGAATATACATGCCATGTGAGAGAAATAACCTGTTATAATGACAATATTGGTATGAAAAAAAAAAAAAAAATCTTAATTTTGCAAAGAATTGTGGGAACAAATGACAACTTCAAAAAACTAACTATGACTCTTACTAACTACCTTGGAATGTCTACTTTCCAAAAAGGGGTCATTTGGGGGGTATTTGTACTTTATTGGCTTGTTAGGGTCTCAAGAAATGAGAGAAGCTGTCAGTACTTCAGGTGTGATCAAATTGTTCAATTTTCAGAAATTGGTACCATAGCTTGTAGACCCTATAACTTTCACCCAGACTAAATAATATCCAAAATTTTTTTTTTTTTTTACCAAAAATATGTAGCAGTATGCATTTTAGGCCAAATGTATGAGGAAAAATTACTTTTTTACAAAATGATATGATAGAAATGAAGAAAAATTCATTTTTTTACAAAATTTTCGTTCTTTTTTCATTAATAGCGAAAAAAATAAAAACCGCAGAGGTGATCAAATACCACCAAAAGAAAGCTCTATTTGTGGGAAAAAAAGGACAAAAATTTCATTTGGTTACAATGTTGTATGACTGAGTTATTGTCATTCAAAACGTGAGAGCACCAAAAGCTGAAAATTGGTCTGGTTATTAAGGGTGTTTAAGTGCCCAGTTGTCAAGTGGTTAACACATGTGTAAACTCTCCAATGCTTTTCTTCAGCAAACCCCCATTCCAATTGACATGCAGAGATCCTTTCTCACCCTGATCCCAAAACCAAACAAGGACCCTTTCCTATGTGCGAGTTATAGACCCATAGCCCTTTTGAACTCTGACCTAAAAATATTTACTAAACTTCTCTTGATCTGTCTGAACACGGTTTTACCCTCCCTGATCCATAAAGATCAGGTGGGTTTTGTTGCTCTCTGCCAAGCGGGAGATAACACCAGAAAGGTCATAGACTTGATTATCCTGGCTTAGCTGGATAATCAGTCAGTGTCAGTTCAGTGAGGGAGTAGGACGCTTCCCGACGAGTCTGCTCTCTCCAGGGACCAGACAGATAGACAGATAGCCAGCTAGACACCGCAGACAGGCAGGCAGGCTCCTACAATCTTTGCTGCATGAATCAACTTGCAGCCCATAGGACCGGCTCCTTCCTTCCCTTCGTGGGCCCCTCTCTTCAGGTAAGCCCCTGTCTTTCAGGGCCATCTTTCCACCCCCAGGAATCGCTAGTGACCGTCCTTTTCAGGACAGCCACTCCAGCGATCAAAATTGCGGCTGTTTACCTTCTCTTAGAGCCGCATGCACCCCAATCAGTCACCCACAATCACCCCGGCCACCCGCCGCGCATAGCAGCGTTTTTTCTGGCGATCTGCGGCTCTTTCCCACATCCGCGCCAGACCACGCCTTATTCGCGGCCGCCGCAATTAGGAAAGACCGCGGCTTCAGCCGCGGCCTAGCGGCGCGCCGCAAAAAGGAGCACTGACAGCCTGGAAATTTTCCTGGAATTGTCAGGGATCATCCCCCTATCCCTGGAGGATCCCACCCTCCCCTGGATTAACAACCAGCTCATACCCACCAAGCCAAACAGCCCCCAAACCTGAGGCCTGTGGCCCGGTCGGCGGCCATCTTGGTACTCCTCAGCTACAGTGACACCCTTCTCCTCCCCCACCCCCCCCCCCATTCCAAACAGTACTTGATCAAGGGTTTCGTCCGATCGCCTTTCAGGGATCAGGAAGGAATTTTTTTCCCTGCGGCAGCACATTGGCTTAGCACTGCCAGGGTTTTTTTGCCTTCCTCTGGACCAAGGCCAAGTGTGAGGATTCAGCGAATCTTCCCTCTATTGCAATTAATCCCCCCCCCCGGTGACTGGCAACAATGGTTAAACTGCGATACTCTGCAGAAACGATTTGGGGTCTGAGACAATTCGCAACAGTATTACCAGCCGTCACCAAAAAGGCCTTAAAAATAGACCAACTTTTGAGATTCGATCGACGATCGACCATCAAAAATTTCAACCATTTAACCCAGCTTAAGCACATATCATGTGCTTTGATCAACACAAGATCGGCAGTAAAACACCGATCAGAAATCCACGATTTCTTACTACAAAACGATCTAGACTGCCTCTTTATCACAGAAAGCTGGCTTTCAGACGACTGCAACACCATTCTTGGAGAATTGGTGCCAGAAAATTATCGCATCATAACGGAAAACAGAATAGGGCAAAGAGGAGGAGGCCTGGCGGTGATCCATAAGTTTCATATTGCAATCACTAAGCCGGTCCTTCAAAATCCTCTTCCATTTATGGAAACCCTTACTCTTCAACTTCAAACTAACCCCCAGGAGACTGTTCACATTCTCCCCTGCTATAGGCCACCTGGGCCAAAATCGCAGCTTCTACCGTCATTAACGGAGTTCATATCCACTTATACCCTTAACAGCAAACATCTTTTGCTGCTCGGGGACTTCAATCTGTGGGCAAACTCCTCACAGGATCCCATTGCGGATGCCTGCATCGATCACCTGGAAGGATTAGGACTACAGAAACTTATATGCGGACCCACGCATGCTTCAGGTCACACACTCGACCTAATTTTCAGACAAAATCTGAAAATAAACATTTTGGGAAATGAACCTTTGCCATGGACAGACCACCATGCAATTAGTTTCATAATTTCCAAAATTCCACCAGTTATAAAAGCACCCAAGCCGGTGACAATACACTGGGCTAGATCTCAGAAGAAGCTCCATTCGGAACTCTTCAAATCTACCTTGGGAAACCGAATCGAAACTATTCATCCTCAGTTAGCAGCCTCAGATACACTGGATGCCATAAATGCAGCTCTGCTACAGTCAGCCGACTTAGTAGCACCGAAACGCAAAGTCCGCATCCGGAAAAAAAAGTCCGGCTGGTTCAACAACCAGCTGTCCCTACTGAAGCAAGAGCGCAGAAGGGCGGAAGCCGCCTGGAAAAGAAGCCCTTCAGAAGATCACCTCATCATATACAAGGCAATAACAACACGATATCATAAAGAAATCTTCAAAGCCAAGAAACATCATTTTTCTATGGCGATTAACAGCGCCATGAACCGCCCCCGAGAACTCTTCAAGATGGTCACCCAGACCATGAATCCGGGATGTCTTGAAGTCCCCAATTCAGACACCCAAGAGTTCTGTAATGAACTATCGGATTTCTTCATCGACAAAATCGAAAGAATCCGGGTAAGTATTCTGCAAAATAAAACCCCCCTCAGCCCCCTCTTCAATCAACTACAAAACACCAACAGAAACCTTCTACAATCAACTAAGTTCACTCTGGAACCCATCTCCATCGATACCACCAAAAATATCATTGGTGCGTTGCGGAACAGCACAGCACCCAATGACATCATTCCCACCAAGCTGCTGAAGGAATGCGCCGACATTCTGGCGCCTCCCATCACACAGCTTATAAATCAGTCATTTAAGGAAGGCATAGTGCCATCCCTGCTGAAAGAGGGAACAATCCAGCCCATCTTGAAAAAACCTAACTTGGATCCCAAGGACCCAACTCACCGCCGCCCCATAACAGGCCTAAATATTCTCTCCAAGATAATGGAGAAAATAGTGGTACAACAGCTGCAACAGCATCTGGATACCCACAATCTATTCGATCCATTTCAATCAGGTTTCCGTCCCGGACACGGGACAGAAACGGCCTTACTCAAAATATGGGACGATGCCCTTGAGGCCGCAGACGAGGGAGAATCCTGTCTCCTGGTTCTGCTGGACCTAAGCGCAGCCTTTGACACAGTAGACCACAAACTGTTACTGATGCGACTGGCCGAGGTAGCCAGAATCGCAGAAGGTGATTTACCATGGTTTTCCTCCTTTCTTGAAAACCGATCACAAACAGTGAAACTGGGATCTTTCACGTCGGAAAAACGCACGGTGCCATGTGGAGTCCCCCAAGGATCCCCCCTGTCACCGGTGCTGTTCAACATCTATCTTCGCCCTCTCTTTGATATTATCAGTAGCCAAGAACTACTTTATCACTCTTATGCAGACGATACGCAATTGTATTTTCGCATCTGCAACAAAAAGGATCATCATCTCAGTTTAGAGAAATGTCTCTCTTCGATAGAAAACTGGATGACTAAGAGTTATCTTAAACTCAACAGTTCCAAAACAGAACTTCTTATTTTTCACGCCAGCCGAAAGAGTCAACTGGCAACAACCTGGACACCGCCGCCCATTCTGGGCCAAAGCATCACCCCTAGCTCCAAAGTCAAAAGTCTAGGAGTCATTTTTGACACCTTCATGACAATGGATGCACAAATAGGGTCAGTAGTCAGCGGATCGCACCATTTGTTGCGCCTACTACGCAGACTTATTCCATTTATCCCCAAAGAAGACGTAGCAGTCGTGGTGGGAACAATCGTGAATTCCAGACTGGACTATGCTAACGCCCTGTACCTCGGGCTCCCAAAGTACCAAATCGCTCGTCTGCAGGTCGTACAGAATACGGCCGCCAGACTGGTGACTGGGAAAAGGACATGGGAATCAATCTCACCTTCGTTGAGAACCCTTCACTGGCTGCCAGTAAAAGACAGAATTGCATTTAAAGCACTCTGCCTGACACATAAGTGCATCCATAGGAAGGCGCCGCATTATCTTTGCGACAAGATAGAACCTCACAATTCTAATCGCGTTCTGCGATCCACTGACCAAAATCTGGTCAAGGTTCCAAAAACCAAATACAAGTCCAAAGGAGAAAGAAGGTTTGCTTTTCACGGTCCGAGACTATGGAATGCTTTACCAACCAGCGTTCGGTTGGAGGAAAACCACCTGACTTTCAGAAGACGGATTAAAACTCTGCTCTTTTGATGTCATGAGACATGAAACATCATGCGCCCAGAGGCGATTCAGTTCGCATGTGCCGCGCTATATAAGTTTTTCATTCATTCATTCATTCATGTGGCAAACAGAGACAGCTCAGAGTCCCTAATATTAAGCCTGGACACAGAAAAGGCTTTTGACCATCTTTGTTGGCCTTTTATGACTGCCACGCTGCACCACATGGGTTTTAAGAAGTCCTTCCTGCAAGCCAGCCAACACCTTTACACCAACCCTACGTCCCAAGTGAAAACAAAAACAAAAAGGGAAAATATGATCTACCTCACCAGGTGTTTTACGGATACCTGTAGATTCGCCACTATGCCCAATCTATAACTCAAAACTTTTTCACTCCATTCCCGTTTGACCGCATTATATTGGAGGGCTCCACACGGAGGGGTCTGATCTTCGATATTTATCGGATACTAAATGCCTACATGCTTCATTGGGAAAGGGTACTTGGTGAAAAAATTCCCATGGAGACGTGGCAGGCAATCTAGACTTAGGCGGCCAAGAGTTCTTTGTGTACTCTCTTTAAGAAAAACTATTACCAAATTCTATACTTCTGGTACCTGACTGTGGATGTGCTCCATGTCCTCTACCCCTCTAGTTCTGATTTCCGATGCTGGCACTGACAGGGAGATAAAGGCACCCTTTTTCACATTTATAGGAGCTGTCCTTTAATAGCTCAATTCTAGCGTTCAACGCAGCAATTACTGACTCGCTTGAGGTGACAGTACCTATGACACCGAAATTCTTCGTACTAGGCCTCTCCTCATTGAAAATAGCCAAACCCTATAAGAAGCTTCTTAGACACATCCTTACAACCGCACCCTGCCTTGTCGCCCTCAATTGGAAGAGGCGCTTTCCACCTTCCCCAGATGCTCTGTATGCTAGGGTCAAGGATGTGGAGGATACAGGATAGGCTGGAAGACCATGATAAGGTCTGAGAGCTGTGGCATCTCTGGGAGGACCCACCTTGAACCTGTGGCAGAGCTAATGTGATGACCCTCTACTTTTCCTTTTTCTTTTCTTCCCTATTTTCTTCTTCCACTCGCTTCATATTAAGCACTTTACTCTCCATGCTTTTTTTTATGTCATGTCAGATTTCCTATATCACTTAATATTGTTCTTATGTTCCAGCAGAGCTATTATATAATTCTAAACTACATTATTTGCAGTTCATATTTCCATGTTTCTCTCATGTCATTACTGCTGATGAAACGTATATTGTGAACTTTGTAAAAGTCCTTTCCATTCTCATTGCCATTTCGAACATTTACATATCGTTTTTTTTTTTTTTACTTTTTCTCTTCTGTGATAACTACTAAAACTGTTATTTGAATAAAAAACATATCTTTGATTTGTTCTTGCCACAATATAAGGCAAAATAACATGCAGAATTTACAGGTAATTAAAGGGCTGGATGGGTACATAAAAACCCCAATTTAAAGTTAAACTAAGGGGGTAAAACTAAAGTTCACAAGTAAAAATACGTTATTGATTGCAGAAGAGACATATTGGGGGTTATTTACGAAAGGCAATTGCACTTTGCACTACAAGTGCACTTTGGAAATGCAGTCGCTGTAGATCCAAATGAAGACATGCCAGGGAAATAAAAAACAGCATTTTAGCTTGCAGATGATTGGATGATAAAATCAGCAAAGCTTCCCCTCATTTCAGATCTTCCCCTCAGATTTACAGCGACTGCATTTCTAAGTGCACTTGTAGTGCAAAGTCAATCTGCCTTTCATAAATAACCCCCACTGTGTGTTTGTGTGTGTGTGCATATATGTTGCTTCTGCATTAAAGGATTCCTTCTTCCTTGCAAATTCTTTGTAGTGTTCACTGAGCGGTGCGTGCACAACTTAGGCCTCGTACACACGATAGGTTAACCAGAGGACAACGGTCTGATGGACCGTTTTCATCGGTCAAAAACGATCGTTAGTAGGCACAACCATCGGTTAAAAATCCACGCATGCTCAGAATCAAGTCGACGCATGCTTGGAAGCATTGAAATTCTTTTTTTTCAGCACTTCGTTGTGTTTTACACCACCGCGTTCTGACACAATCTTTTTTTTACTGATGGTGTGTAGGCACGACGGACCATCAGTCAGCTTCATCGGTTAACCGATGAAAACGGTCCATTGGTCCGTTCTCATTGGATGGACTGATCATGTGTACGAGGCTTAGTGTACAGTCCTGGTATATGCCTGGACCCGGAATGAATCAACTCTTATGTGTTATTCTTGCCTGGCCACTCAAGATGGCCAAAGATCCCCAAAGAATCCAGCAAAAACATGCCTGCTCCAGCAAGGGAGCTTTTGGACATTGCAGGTATGGAGTGGGGCCTGTTTATACCTCAAAACCTCAACGCCAATGGTTCCATTTTAACGAGAATCAGACCAGCTGAGGTATGAAGGAATCTGAACATATACTGCAATTATAAATGAATATAACTGTGTAGACAATTTTCTAAGTGTGCCTGCAGGTAACTCTTGGAGCTAAGTGAGGACTCTTGATTTCAACTGGTTGAGGTTATGCTATTTTCCAGCACCTAAATAATTATAACAATATCAAACAAATAGGTGTAAATTTACTAAAACTGGAGTGTGCAAAATCTGGTGCAGCTCTGCATTGTAGCCAATCAGCTCCAAACGTCATCTTGTTCAATTAAGCTTTGACCAAAAAAAGATTTAAGTTGATTGGTCTCTCTGCAGAGCTGCACGAAATGTTGCACTCTCCAGTTTTAGTAAATAAACCCCATAGTTTGGATGATGTTTACATTTTTTCTAACTACACACATCTGTTATGGGATTCTGCTATAGACATTAAAGTGGTTGTAGCTATTAATTACTTTAATGCTCTCTGTTTTAGGTCCATGTTTAGTACAGTGTGTGTTTTTTTCTTAAAATTATAATGCCAAATACCTTCTTTGCACAATGCTGCTGTGCAGCCATGTGACCTCCACCTGCTCCCCTTCCTGATCTAAGGGACTACAGTGGGAAGGGCTCAGGTTCCCTTCTGATGTATGCAAGACACGTGACTGCACAGATGCACTATGCAAAGAAGGTATGTATCAATATAATTTAAGGTAAACACACACTGCAATAAACATGGACCTAAAACAGAGAGGATCAAAGTAATTAATAGATGTTTCTTTACAAGCACTGGGGCAGCTGCAGAGAATATTATTACTCAATGCAGGAGGGGAGGGGCAGGGAGGAGATTGGCTTCAAAGTTCACACACAGGGCCAGATTCACAAAAGAGATACGATGGAGTATCTCAGATACACCATCGTATCTCGGATTTTTTCTGGTCCTATCTATGCACCTGATTCATAGAATCAGTTACGCATAGATAGGGCTGAGATCCGACAGTGTCACACTGTGTTACACTGTCGGATCTTTTTTTTGATTTAAAAATGGCGCCGGGGGCGTTCCCGCTGATTTACACTGAATAATATGTAAATCAGCGAGATACGCGAAATTCACGAACGTACGCGGACCCGACGCTGTGTTCTTACGTCGTTTCCGTAGCGGTTTTCCGTCGTATACTTACCCTTTCTAAAAGCAGGGGTAAGTATTGTTAAGTATGGCCGTCGTTCCCGCGTCGATTTTGAATTTTCCTACGTCGTTTGCGTACGCCGATTCACGAACACGCGCGTCGCAAGTCCCGCTCACGTCGCAACCACTGACGTCCTATTGACGTCAGTGGGAGCAATGCACGCCGGGAAATTCCCCGGACGACGCATGCGTATTTAAATCGGCGCGGGAGCGCGCCTGATTTAAATATGACACTCCCCTAGCCGCGGAATTTGAATTCCGCTGGGGGAGTTAGGATCCGCCGTCGCAAGTTTGGAGGTAAGTGTGTTGTGAATTTGACACTTTCCTCACAAACTTGCGAGGGCGGATCTTAATTCACATAGGTTACACGGATCTAAAGATCCGCTAACCTTTGTGAATCTGGCCCACAGACTACAGAAATGACAAGAAGAGAGGGAGGGGGAGATGCAGAGATGCTGAGGAGAGAGCAAGAAGACAGAGGCACATAATCTGACCACACTATCATGGATTAGCAGTCATGATTAGCATGATTAGTAAACACAGGGGGACACAATAACAGGCAGGATCAACCAGGTATTGTACAACATGGAAAGGGCCAGCTAACACTGCCAGCACTGACACTATGCTATATATCACGCCTTAAAGAGACAGGAACTTGGGGGGGGGGGGGGGGTTACAACCACTTTAAGAAGACAGCATTATTAGCCGGAAGTTAGGTAGTTAACAGGCCTCTTGCCTTTGACATGAAGGTCCTATGAACGTGCAGAGAATAAGTATAGCTAAATAAAGGGGCAACAATAGTCTTTCATAGGTATGTTTGTTTATTTATGACAATTTCAGACTGAATATTCAGATTCAATCATAAAACCAATTGTGACTCGTTCTCTTCTTGCAATTTGTAGAACATGATGCACATAGCATGTTTGTTAATACACAGAGAAGACCCTTCTCCCTTTGTACAAAGCTGTGCAAAAGGAGCATTATATAATTCCAATTTTAAAAATGCATTTTCCATGAAAAAACTGTAGATGGACTCTAAATACACTAACATGCAGGCTAAAGATACAAGGTAATGATAGCCTTGAAAGTCTAACAGAAAAAAAAACATGTGGTGAAAGATTTGCCCATGTAAATTCTGACTGCTACCCCATCAGGAGCCGCATGATATAAAATAAAATAATTTTTCTTAAGGGGGGGGGGGGCTGGTGGTACACAATAGCAGATTTTCAAAGGAATGTTAGTGGCCACCCTATGTGGTAATGGCTCCATTTTTTCCAGCTATTCAGTGAATTAAGGCTTACCCAATAGGAAAGAATAAGGCCACACATGCGCACAAATAAAAGAGTCAGTATGGATGTTTTTGCTAGAAAGGCCCTGTGGCACTGGGTGGGGCCACGCAGTAAAGATTACTAGAATAGTAAGGAAATAAAGCATTTAATATAGCACTCTGCATTCAGGACGTGTACAATTAGGTATAGGACAAGCTCAGTAAAATTTAACTTGTACTTTTAGAGAGCTGCTGCTACACTTTGATCTTCACCATTACTTTTTCCATTGCCTTGTTAAATAAACCATAATGAGGGATAGCTGCTAGATGGACTAAAGACATTTGGGCATTTACCTCTTGTTCACTATAGAACCACTGCATACTACATAGAATGTCATAATAATCTGTTACCTATGTAAATTGTCTAGATAAAACAAAGAAAGCTTGCCTTGTAGATAAACCTGAAGTTGTTAATTAGTTGATTAATTAGCTGTTGAAATAATAAATGGCACAATGGACTTTGAAGGTCACATAACACTAGTGAGAAATATTTGATCACTGCTGTCTTTTAAAGAAAAGATTAAAGATGCCCACAATTAATCATTGCTTACAACAGATCCTGCCTATCCTTTTGTGCATAGATGCCATTCGACTGCACCAGAAACCCCCACCCAATCAATCTAAGGGGACATATTGGTCTTGTATATTAGCCAGTGAGTATTGCCGAACCTGAGATAAACTGTCACTTTTGTTATCTGACTGTACACTTCCTTTTTAATTATTTGGTATCGATATGCATATTGCCAAGTAATAACAAAAGAAAGACAACAAAAAGTCCGCCAACACTGACCTGGTTGAGTCTCTATAAACTAATATGGAATAAGATTATTAGCATTTAAGTGAAACAGATAAAATAAATACAGCTCTGTGAATTTTGTCAGCAGCTCTTACACAAAAAAGTAACTTCCTATTTTAGGTTAATTTGTTCTTTAAAGCATATTTTGGTATTTGAAAAAACAGTATCAACACAACGAAACACACACATATACACAAACTATACCCAGACACTTACATATACATAATGTAATACTTTAAATGAAAGGTACACTTACTTGAGCCAGTCAGCAAAGTTCTAGCAACAAGACAATCAGGATGCAGCAGTGTTTCGAGAAGCAAGTTCCAATTACAGCATGGTTGGGATAAGAGCAGTTTCAGCTGACCCTGGACTGCCATTTCTTCTGCTGATGGAGTTCTTTCAAAACGTAAGATAAAGAGAGAATAATGTAGTTAATTTATCTATGAAATGAATAGCCTTAAAGTGCAGATGTAATGCTAACTCATTTAAATGTCAATTCCTCCCAGATTACTCAGAAAATGCTTTCATGCTTGCTTACTTTAAAACTGCTCAGGGAAGGAATTACATTTAATCTCAAGTAGCTAAGAGCAAATTAACATTTGGTAGGCTGCCAGATATGTTACTGACACAAAGTAACTTCACTCATCCATTGTGCGGAAACATGTATGTTCTTGTTGTAGAAGCAAAAAATTACTACTTTTTGTGCATGGATAAATCAGCCCTTTCCAGGTTTTACCTTAGTGTCACAATACCCAGGAGGTGCACACAGATGAATTAATTTTACTGCTACAAGTCACAACTCATTTCGACAAACAAAAGGCTAATTTACAAAATACCATTCTGTTATTTAATCAGGGAAAAATGTACTAGCTGTGTCACATGCAGAATAATGTAAGCTCTTAATAGGGGAAAAGGGAAAGCACAAGGGTAAGGAAAGACAGGATGCCTATTTACCTATTGACCATACAGGTTCCTCCATAGAGCAACTTGGGCCCAATTAGGCTATTTATTGAATTGGGAATGTGATTTGCCCCCACTGGGGCTTCTAACATCACCAGAAGTGATGCCCATATTATCATGATGCTAGTAGAGTGCACTTGGTAAATAATGGACTTGCTGTGCGTGCAATCACAGTGTAGAGCAAGTTCTAGGATTCTTTAATAGACCCCAAGATCAATTTTTGGGGTTCACAGGTTGCAAGACTTGTACCAAATTTTAGAGTCTAATGCCGCATACAGACGGTCGTTTTATGCGATGTAAAAAAACGACGTTTTCTGTGAAGTAAAAAACAACGTTTTTGAAACTTCAATTTTCAAAAACGATGTTGCCTACACACCATCGTTTTTTCACAGTGCTCTAGCAAAGCGAGGTTACGTTCACCACGTTTTTCCATTGAAGCTCACTTCATAACTAGCTTCTGGGCATGCGCGGGTGTAAAAACGTCGTTTGAAACGTCGTTTTTTGCTACACACGGTCAATTTCTGTGAAGTAAAAAACGACGTTTTGAAAAACTACACATAAAATTGAAGCATGCTTCAATTTTTTTTGGTCGTTTTTCAGAAGACATAAAACAACGTTTTCTCCCACACACGGTCAATTAAATTGACGTTTTTAAAAACATCGTTTTTTTACATCGCATAAAACGACCGTCTGTACGCGGCATAACCCTTTTGGAGTTCTAAAGCAAAGGCAAAGCTGAAACTGGTCTCAGAGCTGCGGTAGACAAAGCCATGCCTAGTGATTCAATAAGATGGCGGTTTTATATATATTACCAGTTTATAATATTCTAATTCAGTATTTTGTCTATGATCTACCGTACATTGTATATGGAGATGTCAAATGTACAAATAAGCCTTCTAAACCTTCTAACTTGACTTGTCTGTGAACTATTTCAGCTGTGTACCTCATATATGGTGAAGGATAAATAAAAGTTGGCGTTTGACTTTTCTTTGTCCAGTAGAAGTTTGTGTTTCTGTGCATACATCATGTTTTTATTAAATGGAAAACTACCTTGTGGGCATTCACTGACAAAGCTCTGCATTCATTAATAGATGCTTTTCATGCAACTCAACCAGGGTTGCGAACCTCCAGCAGCATTTTTTACTGACAACATGAAAAATAACAGAACTCCTCTTAAAAACTAAGACAATCAATATTTAAACAGTATAAACAGAATATGTAAACAATGACAATACCCATAACAAGTAATTTTCCTGGTTTACACTCAAAAAGTCAAACACAGCATGACAAATTATCGGCCCCTAATATTTACTGACAGTTGTAAAAAATCACTGATTTTTACAAACTGTGCAGAAGTTTACTGACAGATGGCAACCCTGAATTCAGCCCCTAAGCAGGGGTGTATACTGCATATAATGCTGCTCAAGGTCCACATACAGTGCCTTGCGAAAGTATTCGGCCCCCTTGAACTTTGCGACCTTTTGCCACATTTCAGGCTTCAAACATAAAGATATAAAACTGTAATTTTTTTTGAAGAATCAACAACAAGTGGGACACAATCATGAAGTGGAACAAAATCTATTGGATAATTCAAACTTTTTTAACAAATAAAAAACTGAAAAATTGGGCGTGCACAATTATTCAGCCCCCATAAGTTAATACTTTGTAGCGCTACCTTTTGCTGTGATTACAGCTGTAAGTCGCTTGGGGTATGTCTCTATCAGTTTTGCACATCGAGAGACTGAAATTTTTGCCCATTCCTCCTTGCAAAACAGCTCAAGCTCAGTGAGGTTGGATGGAGAGCGTTTGTGAACAGCAGTTTTCAGTTCTTTCCACAGATTCTCGATTGGATTCAGGTCTGGACTTTGACTTGGCCATTCTAACACCTGGATATGTTTATTTGTGAACCATTCCATTGTAGATTTTGCTTTATGTTTTGGATCATTGTCTTGTTGGAAGACAAATCTGCGTCCCAGTCTCAGGTCTTTTGCAGACTCCATTAGGTTTTCTTCCAGAATGGTCCTGTAATTGGCTCCATCCATCTTCCCATCAATTTTAACCATCTTCCCTGTCCCTGCTGAAGAAAAGCAGGCCCAAACCATGATGCTGCCACCACCATGTTTGACAGTGGGGATGGTGTGTTCAGGGTGATGAGCTGTGTTGCTTTTACGCCAAACAAAGTTTTGCATTGTTGCCAAAAAGTTCGATTTTGGTTTCATCTGACCAGAGCACCTTCCTCCACATGTTTGGTGTGTCTCCCAGGTGGCTTGTGGCAAACGTTAAACAACACTTTTTATGGATATCTTTAAGACATGGCTTTCTTCTTGCCACTCTTCCATAAAGGCCACATTTTTTGCAGTATACGACTGATTGTTGTCCTATGGACAGAGTCTCCCACCTCAGCTGTAGATCTCTGCAGTTCATCCAGAGTGATCATGGGCCTCTTGGCTGCATCTCTGATCAGTCTTCTCCTTGTATGAGCTGAAAGTTTAGAGGGACAGCCAGGTCTTCGTAGATTTGCAGTGGTCTGATACTCCTTCCATTTCAATATTATCGCTTGCACAGTGCTCCTTGGGATGTTTAAAGCTTGGGAAATCGTTTTGTATCCAAAACCAGCTTTAAACTTCTCCACAACAGTATCTCGGACCTGCCTGGTGTGTTCCTTGTTCTTCATGATGCTCTCTGCGCTTTAAACGGACCTCTGAGACTATTACAGTGCAGGTGCATTTATACAGAGACTTGATTACACACAGGTGGATTCCATTTATCATCATTAGTCATTTAGGTCAACATTGGATCATTTAGAGATCCTCACTGAACTTTTGCTGCACTGAAAGTAAAGGGGCTGAATAATTTTGCACGCCCAATTTTTCAGTTTTTTATTTGTTAAAAAAGTTTGAAATATCCAATAAATTTCGTCCCACTTCATGATTGTGTCCCACTTGTTGATTCTTCAATTTTTTTTTACAGTTTTATATCTTTATGTTTGAAGCCTGAAATGTGGCAAAAGGTTGCAAAGTTCAAGGGGGGCGAATACTTTCGCAAGGCACTGTACATGATGATTTTCTTTTAATCAAAGTTCAACCCTGTTTTAAAATGCTATTTGATTATTATAGTCAAAATTAAACCCAGAATGTGCTATGAGGCAGCTTTTTGTGCATTATAATATATATACAGAGGAATCACTTGAAGCCTGCCAGTCAAGAGGAAACCAAAAACCTTAAAAATGGGTGAATATTACTGGAGCAACAGAGAGCTGTGTGACTATGGTAAGGAGCCTTTGCACTTCTCTGCTCTATAATTTTGAGGCTAGATTTACCAAAAAGTGCGCAGAGGTGTTCAAACGTCTGCAAGTCGTTCAAAATACAGCCGCACGACTAGTGACTGGGAAAAAAACATGGGAATCAATCTCACCTTCACTGAGATCCCTTCATTGGTTGCCAGTAAAAGACAGAATCACTTTCAAGGCACTCTGCCTAATACATAAGTGTATTCAAGGCAACGCCCCCCAATATCTATGCGAAAAAATAAAGAGATTTTTAATACAGCTTACCTGTAAAATCTTTTTCTTGGAGTACATCACGGGACACAGAGCGGCATTCATTACTATATGGGTTATATGGAGTACCTTCAGGTGATGGACACTGGCAATCTCAAACAGGAAATGCCCCTCCCTATATAACCCCCTCCCATAGGAGGAGTACCTCAGTTTTGTAGCAAGCAGTATGCCTCCCAAAATGGTCCCCATAAGAGGGGTGGGAGCTCTGTGTCCCGTGATGTACTCCAAGAAAAAGATTTTACAGGTAAGCTGTATTAAAAATCTCTTTTTCTTTATCGTACATCACGGGACACAGAGCGGCATTCATTACTATATGGGATGTCCCAAAGCAATGCTTACAATGAGGGGAGGGAGAACATCTCCAAGACAAAAGGATTTAATTTAGAGATATACTCAAATCATAATAAATCCAACTTAGTTGAGAAAAATAATTTTAAATTTTAAATTTAACTCAAAAAAGAGGAGCCCCCGGAATCCGAGGGTCTCAAACTGCAGCCTGCAGCACTGCCTGCCCGAAGGCAGTATCAGTATTCCTTCTTACGTCCAACTTGTAGAATTTTGTAAACGTGTGGACAGAAGACCAGGTTGCCGCCTTGCAAACTTGAGCCATAGAGATCTGGTGGTGTGCTGCCCAGGAGGCGCCCATGGCCCTAGTAGAATGAGCCTTTAATGATACTGGAGGAGGCAACCCTTTCAAGCCGTAGGCCTGAGTGATTAATTGCTTAATCCACCTAGAAATGGTGGACTTTGCAGCTGCCTGCCCCTTCTTGGGCCCATCCGGTAGAATGAACAGCACATCTGTTTTCCGGATCTTCTTTGTAGCTTTAAGATAGGCCTTCATGGCCCTGACAATATCCAAGGTATGCAGCAACCCTTCCTTTCTGGAAGTAGGTTTAGGGAAGAAGGATGGTAATACCAAATCCTGGTTCAAATGAAAACTGGATATGACCTTCGGTAGGAAGGATGAGGGCGGAGAACGACCCTGTCCTTATGAAAAACAAGATATGGTTCCTTACAGGATAAGGCCGCTAGCTCCGAAACTCTTCTTGCGGAAACTATGGCAACCAAAAATACTAACTTCCTTGTCAGTAGAACCAAAGGAATTTCAGCCAACGGCTCAAACGGTTGTTTCTGTAAACTTGACAGAACAAGATTTAAATCCCACGGACAAAGCGGGGATTTAACTGGAGGTCTAATACGTAAGACCCCTTGAAGGAAGGTCTTAACCAGCGAGTGGGTGGCCAGCGGCCGCTGAAACCACACTGACAGAGCAGAAATCTGTCCTTTGATTGTGCTTAATGCCAATCCTTTATCCACTCCTAGCTGGAGAAAACTTAATACTCTATCGATGGTAAATTTGCGAGAAAGCCATCGCTTGGACTCACACCAGCCTACATAGGCCTTCCAGACCCTGTAATAAATCACCCTAGAGACCGGTTTCCTGGCTCTGATTAGGGTAGAGACTACTTTCTGAGACAGACCTCTACCCCTGAGAATCAGGATTCAGCTTCCAGGCCGTCAAATTTAGATGCCGTAAGGCAGGGTGGAGGATCGGACCTTGCGATAGCAGGTCTGGCCGTAGAGGAAGAGTCCAAGGGTCTCCCACTACCATCTTTAGGATGAGTGAGTACCATGCCCTTCTGGGCCATGCTGGAGCTACCAGGATGACTGGTATGTGTTCCACCCGGATCCTGCGCAGCAGGCGGGGTAGTAACTGGAGCGGGGGAAACGCATAAAGAAGTTTGAACTGATGCCAAGGGCAAACCAACGCATCGGTTCCGCAGGCCATCGGATCCCTTGAGCGGGATATGAACCTGTCTAGTTTCTTGTTGAGTCTCGATGCCATGATATCCACGTCCGGCACTCCCCATCTTTGGCAGAGTGCTTGAAAGACTTGTGGATGCAGAGACCATTCCCCCGGCCATAGAGTCTGGCGGCTTAAGAAGTCCGCCTGAAAGTTGTCCACTCCTGGAATGAATATTGCCGATATGCAGGGCACATGCGCCTCTGCCCATAGGAGAATCAAGCTCACCTCTCTGAGTGGCTTGACTCCTGGTTCCCCCTTGGTGATTTATGTATGCCACGGCCGTGGCATTGTCTGATTGAATTCTCACCGGGAACCCCTGCAATTTTGACGTCCAAGCCCTGAGGGCTAGTCGAGCAGCTCTGAGCTCCAAGATGTTGATGGGCAACTGCTTCTCTGGCTTTGCCCAAGTACCTTGGCGAGTGCAACCATCCAAAATTGCTCCCCAGCCCGTCAGGCTGGCATCTGTGGTCACTATCTTCCAAGCCACTGGGCTGAAAGACTTCCCCTTCAGTAGATTCTGAGGGTCTAACCACCAACACAGACTTTGTCGGACTCTTGATAAGAGCGGCAACGGGATATCCAAGGCCTGTGGCCTTCTGCTCCATGCTGACAGGATGCTGCCTGTAGGATGCGAGTGCTTAGAACCAGTAGGATTAATTCCTTGATGGCTTTTACCTTCCTCAGAGGTAGGAACACTCCTTGTTGTTCTGTGTCTAATCTCATGCCGAGATATTCCAACTGCCTTGTGGGCTGGAAAGCTGACTTTTCTCGATTTAGGACCCAGCCGAACCTCTCGAGGTATTGGACCGTGAGGGCCACTGCTCGCTCCAAGCCGGGAGACGAGTGGTCTATGACTAGGAGGTCGTCCAGGTATGCTAGGATCGTGACCCCTTGGATCCTTAGCTTGGCTAGGATCGGAGCTAGGACCTTCGTGAACACCCGGGGGGCCGTAGCCAACCCGAAGGGAAGCGCCACGAATTGGAAGTGACGCGAAGCCACCATGAAGCGTAGATATCTTTGATGTGGCTGATAAATTGGAACATGAAGGTAGGCATCCTTTATGTCTATGGACGCCATGAAGTCGTCCTTCTGGAGTGTGGCAGCTGCTGACCGCACGGATTCCATCCGAAATGAGCGGATCTTTAGATATGCATTTACCATCTTTAGGTCCAAAATTGGCCTGACATCTCCATTGGATTTTGGGATGATGAATAGGTTGGAGTAGAAACCCAGCCCCTGTTCCAGGACTGGTACCTCTACTATTACTTCCTGGGAAAGTAGATGATCTAATGCCGATCTTAATGCGGCTCCCTTTTCCGGATCGTTTGGAATCCTCGACTTCTGGAAATGAGGAGGAGGAAACCTTAGGAAATCTAATTTGTAGCCTGTGGCCACGGAAGACCGTACCCACTCGTCGGGAATGCTGGCTTCCCAAATCTCTGAAAAGAGTCGCAGCCTTCCCCCCACCTTCGTGGGTGGGGGCGCCCCTTCATAAGGTTGGCTTGGGGGCTGGTTTTGCTGGTTTGCGAAACCACTGCCTTTTGCCTCTAACAGCCTGTCCTTGTGATTTGCTGTTGAAGCCGAAGTTTGCTTTTGCAGGAGGCCGTCGATACTGCTTGGCATTAGAGGGCCCCTGCCCAGGGGAATACTGTCGTTTAAACGCAGGCCCCTGAACCTTCTTCTTAGTTGGCAAGAGAGTACTCTTGCCGTTTGAAATGGTCTGAATGTATTTATCTAGGTCTTCTCCGAAGAGTCGTCCTCCATGGAAGGGGAACCCTACCAGGAGCTTCTTGCATGGGGGCTCAGCCTCCCAGCTTTTTAACCATAAGAGTCTTCTCATATGGATAAGGGATAACGATAAACGTGACGCTTGCTGGATAGAATCCTTGATTGCGTCTACCGTAAAACATATGGCCTTAGGGACATCCGAAAATTCTTCTGCCTGCTGGGCAGGAATAAGTTTAAGCATCTGCTTAAATTGATCCGATAATGCTTGAGCGACCCCAATCGCAGCCACAGCTGGCTGTACTACTGCCCCTGCAGTAGTGAAGGAGTTCTTAAGTAGTGCTTCCAAGCGCTTATCAACTGGATCCTTGAACACCTGTATGTTTTCTACAGGGCATGTTAACGATTTGTTAACACATGAGATGGCTGCGTCCACTGCAGGAGTAGCCCATCTTTTGGAAAATTTTTCTTCCATAGGATATAGGACAGAGAACTTCTTAGGTGGTAAGAAGATCTTATCTGGCTTGTTCCAATCTTGGAACAAAACTCCCTCTAATAGAGGATGGATCGGAAACACAGCATTGCTTTGAGGCGCCCTCAGTGAGCCCAAAGCTGAAACCGTCGATACCTGGAGATCTGGTACTGGCAAGTTGAATGCCCTATGGACCAAGTCCGACAATCCTTGAATCCACCAGCTCTCCCTCAGGGAGACTGCCCCAGACTCCTCTGTATCCGGATCCTCGATCCCTGAACCTACTTGGTCCTTGTCCAAGAGGTCGTCCAATTCCCCTGAGGAAAGGACCTCCTCTTCTGAGGGTCCGCGCTCGGGCGACGGAGATCTATTCCGCTTACTGCCCCGCATAGCTGCGGCTATCATTTTACCCATGCTTTTCTGCATCTCTTTTAAAGAGGTGAGTAATACCTCCTCCGTGACCATCTTAGGGTTGGACTGACCCGCGTCAGCTCCAGCCCCAGATCCCGATGGCCCCAAGGCTCCCTGTGGGGAAAGCAGCGGCATAGCTTTGTCCGAGACCTCAGACTCTCTGGGGGAATCCCCACCTCTTGTACCCTTGTTTTTTGATGCCATGGTACAATACCGAGGTACACCTGCTACTTATTGGTACCTGGGACTTATAAATAGTTAAATGCCCAAACACCTGTTTGGGGGATAAAAAAAATGCTTCCTCTCCCCTAGATGACACTTTTTTTTTTTTTTTTTTTTTTTCAAATCTAGGAAAGAAAAAACATTCTGTCCCCCTGAGTAGTATTGCAAGAAAAACTATGAGATGGAAAAGAAACAGCCTATTCCTAGGCTTGAAAACAGTCTTTCTGAAGACTGCAATATTCTTTCTGGCCACTGTGTGTCCTCGGCGCCCCGTGCTTGCCGTTCTGGTCTTTCCTCCTCAGTTCCAAAGTATTGAATGAGCTATATGGAACAAACAAGGAAGGGCCGCCCCTTCCTTAAGCCACTGACCCGCCCTTCCCCCCCAGCAATCTCAAACAGGAAATGCCCCTCCCGACAGGGGGGGGGGTGGGGTTGGGAGGAAGGGACCTCTCTGCTCCAGCAAACTGCAGCCTGCAGCCTGGAACCATGAGGAGGTCAGCGTTTTGCCTGCTTTGCAGGCCGTGAGGAGGAAGACTGAATGGAGCATCGCCTGGAGGCTTGCAGGTAAGCACAGCTCTCTGACACACACATATACTTTTATATCACACAGGCCCCACTCAATGCTTTTCCAACACTACAAGGGAGGTCACATCTTATGGGGAATAATACATATAGAGCCATCCTATCTTTATGATATGTGACTAGTTTGCCAGATGCAGTGCATAACTTTAGGCATGTCCCCTGTGACCCCCCAGAAAAAACCTGCTAAGAACCAAGTTCCGCAAGTTTTCCCCTCACTTACCTGCTCCATGCCGCAGGACTTTGCCAAGCAAGAGGCCCAATCTTCCCCCATCTCGATGGGGATGTCTAGACCTTCAGGCCCTGGGTTCCTATGAAGGATCCACTGTCCTGGGCCCATATAGCACTCTGGCAACAGAAACATTAGGCACCCAAAGGTTTCTAAGTTCTGGGCCCAGGGTCCAGCTCTCTAAAAAGAAAAGCATTATGGGCTATACCCCAAGGGTTTGGGGTCCGGTTACTGACCACTTTAGCGCTGAGGCTTTTTTGGACAGAACCGGTTAGCTCACCTAATCCCAAGGATGTGGAGGCAAGCTAAACCATGACTAACACCTAAGACACTGGCGGAAAAACTGAGGTACTCCTCCTATGGGAGGGGGTTATATAGGGAGGGGCATTTCCTGTTTGAGATTGCCAGTGTCCATCACCTGAAGGTACTCCATATAACCCATATAGTAATGAATGCCGCTCTGTGTCCCGTGATGTACGATAAAGAAAAAAGCCCATAACCCCAATCGCATTCTGCGATCCACCAATCAAAACCTCCTCCAGGTACCCAAAGCCAGATACAAGTCCAAAGGAGATCGAAGATTTGCAGTCCAGGGACCTCCCCTGTGGAATGCACTACCAACCACCATCCAACTGGAGTCGGACCACTTGGCCTTCAGGAGAAAGATTAAAACCCATCTCTTCTGAGGTCAAGGGGTTCCTTACCCATGAAATGGATACAGCGCCCAGAGGCGATTCAGTTCGCATGTGTTGCGCTTTACAAGTCTCTCGCTCTCTCTCTCTCTCAGTAAAACTAAAATGAACAAAGCTAACAGAAATGATCAAAATTGTGTTTTGATGTTGCCATCTCTGACCTTGCTGCCCAGGGTACCTTACTGTACATGGCAAATGCCATATCTCTTATTACGAATGGCAGCAGAAACTCATCCTACAAGTCCTCACTCGTAAACCCAAAATGCTGTTCTGATCTCATATTTACAAGAGAAAGTAAAAATAAAAAATAAAAAACTTGCTTAAAAACTGATTACAAACCTAAGAAATGATCTCTGTAGATTTGTAAAAATGACTGTTTCAGAAATATGAATCTAGTTTTGTGCCTTGTGGGAAAAATTGCAGATTTTAATTTAAAAATGCTACTGAGCAAGAAAGAAAATTTAGTAGCTGTAAATGAGTTTACATGCTCTGCAGCACTTAGCAAAGAACATAAAGCTTTTTCCAAATGCATCTGTTAAAATTTTTTATTTTTTTGGGGAAATTATGGTACAAATACATTTTTTCCCCCTGAACAGATGGAGAATAATCAAATTGTAATATATACAAATTTCTGGCTCTTAATTTAGATGCAGGCTGAAATACTCACAGCAAAGTGATTTGATCTAAGGGGAGAGATTACAGGCTGTAGGAAAAACCTTGGCCACTGAGCGACCACCGATAGTTGTATGGAGTGGATCTATGCTGCACATATGGAGAGGCATATGCTAGCTCATTTTCATAACTAGCTCTGTGTGAGTAAGGCCGGCCTCATAAATGGAAAAAGAAAAATCTCACGAAAAAGACCTTTCTTATTTATTTATTTTTTAAATAATACAAACAAGTCTAAAAGCTTGTACAGAACGTACCACTTAATTATTAGTCAATAATATTTACAGTACGAATTTGGATGTGAGAATCTAAAAAGTAAAATAAAATCACAAATCTAGGCATATCACATTCAGCATGTGATTAAAATTGCATAAGTGGAGGTTACCTTCAATTAAAACCTCACGTCTAAGCAAAATGTAGCAGCTGAAATTGTATGCTAATATTCACATTTCCTACAAACGTTAAGCTTGTCCCCATCACCTTCACCGCTTAACCCGCTCTATTAGGCCTCGTACACACAACCGTTTTCCTCGGCAAAATCCATCAGGAAAAATGTTGGCAGAGCATTTTTGCTGAGGAAAACGGTCGTGTGCATGTTTTTCGTCGAGAAAACTGTTGTGGCTCTCGACAAGAAAAAAAGAGAACATGTCCTCTTTTTTCTCGTTGGGAGTCTCAATTTCCTCGTCGTGTTCCTCGTCGGGCTGGTTTACGACGAGAAACACGTTCGTGTGTATGCTTAGAAACCCGCGCATGCTCAGAATAAAGTATGAGATGGGAGAGCACCTTTGGTAAAAGTAGCGTTCGTAATGGAGATAGCACATTCGTCACGCTGTAACAGACTGAAAAGTGCGAATCGTCTCCCACCAAACTTTTACTTAACACGCAGTAACATGAGATTAGCAAAAGCAGCCCCAAGGGTGGCGCCAGTGGAATCAAACTTCCCCTTTATTGTGCCGTCGTACGTCACTGCGTTTGAGAACGACAAGATTTTGTCTTTACAGTGTGTATGCAAGGAAAGCTTGACAAGATTCTCGTTGAGGAAAACTACATTTCTTTTACGACGAGATTCTCGGTCGTGTGTACGAGGCCTAAGTCTTTATACTGTATATAATAGACAGCTTGCTTTAATAACCAATAAGAAGGGCTGGGAGGGGTTAAATTAGACATTTACTAGACAAAGTCAAAATTTGCATTAAGCCACTTTATCTCCAGATAGTCATTTTGAAAATAGGTTTTTACTGAAGATAACCTGACTGTATACATTTTTCATAATTTGGTTTGGTTTAACTGCCTAAATGTAAAGCAGTATTAAGCACAAAAGCAAACATTTATTATATTGCAGCTTATTCTTTGATGTAATGGCAGCATTTGTGTTCTTTCATTTATTTTCATTTAGTGATCTGGCCAGTAAGTCTGTTGTTTTTCAAAAGAACAAGCTTTCTTATAGATGCATCAGTTTACACAAACCATGAGACAAACAATTTAACACTGGCAGAGATGCTGACAGTGATCAGCTTTTATTTATTCATGTAAAACCATTATCTTAAAAGAAAAAAAACTGTTTTCTGTAACTGAATATAAAGTGTGAGCTGGGATTTGGCTTAAATTAGTTGTGATTTAAATAACAACAATGGCCTCTAATGACATAACAAAAAGCCAATCCTAATGGTATTTAGCAATCTCACAGAGTGCGCCTGTCTATGCACCATGAAAACTTGGGGCGACGCCTAAAAATGTTTAGGACTTTATTAAAGTAGATTTGTTTGATGCATTTTTTTTACTTATAGGAATAGGTAACTGAGAGATACCTCTCTACCTTAATTTACCATTGACCTCTATCTCCTCGGAACTGCAGTAAACAACTAAAGGAAGTACAAAAAATTAAGCATAGGGGTAATCAACTGATAGAAATCACCCTACTCTATGCTCCTAAATTCAATCTATTATTAGACTAACTATGTAACTAAATATCTAACCCACTGCATAATACTTTCAGGGGATTGCTGACAGGAGAACCCGAGCAGAGTGATGACCTCAACTACATGGTGCTTCTTCATCATTGGTCAATTAAGACTGGGGGCAGTTTTTTGGTCAAGCTGTAGTGCTAAACTATGTTGTAAAAAAGAAAGCATGTTATGTTATCTAGTAGGAGTGAGTGCCTTGAGAACAAGACTGGCTAAACAATAATTGCATATATTTTGGCAGGCGAGACAGTTCAAACATATGTGTTTCAATGTCATAAATTGTTATTTTTCAGGAAATCATCTTTAAAATAAAGCTGTAACAGGGGTACAGAATTCAGGATAAGCACTGGGTAGCATGCACCATGAGGTGCCTCACAATACCTCTTTTACATAGAAATATCTGCTGAGCCCTGCAGAATCACCTATGCAAACATCAACTTTCTGAAGTTCAGAATTTATATAAACTTTTGGAAGGTCCCCTTAATCACCTTGTGACAAATCTTACTTACTGTAATGAGGAGGGGAATATACTGGGATTTACTTTCTTTAACCAGTAGAGTAAATCTTCAGGTACTGGTTCTGAAGGCTGAGCATGGTGTTCATCAAAACTATTCTTAACTGCCCTGCAATAACATTGAAATGACATGAGATACATAAAATAAATACTTCACAATCACTAAGTATTAAAGCACACAATGCACTTCACTCTATCTGAATATACAATTCTGAAAACCCCTGAAATACGTTATATAGTATTACATTATATTAAATTGAATGGCCACCGCCTTCCTTTTCTTAACAAAACATTTTTTATTTATTTTTTATGATGTTTCCCACAAGGTGTGAACACTTACTAATATAGAATGGTAAAGCCTGGGATTCTGCATACATGACAATGTAATGGGTAACTGGAACAGCTGTATTTGAACTGGGAAAACCATAAGAAATATCAGTGTGACTATTACAAATTATACCTACCTGGTTTAAATGCCTACTTAATAAGACAAAACAATGTTCAAAGTTTATAAACAAAAGACCGGTTCACCTTTCATCAAACTGTCTGGAGGCTGGACTGTGATTAACAAGAGTAAAAAGATTCCTTGGCACTGGAGTTCAGTGGATATAAAAATATACCCCTAGGGTGGTACAGTAGGGGTATAAAATGCTCCAACAATGATAGTGAGTATGTCATGATCACTTAAGTGCTCCTGCTCTCTTTTCCAACAGCCATGAAGGCTCAATGTCCTGTGGTACTCCTTGTTGTGATGTCAAGGCTAGGACTGTTTATGTACTATTGGGCAGGAGGTCCCTGCACACAATAGTAGCTGAAATAGATTACTAGTGCCCAGTGCCACTCTGGCACAGAGTATATTTAGGTCTTTATCAATGCAGGGGCTTCTTTATGGCAACCAGCAAGCTGTAGTGGTAGTTTTGATACATTTGTCTTGTTTACAAAAATCAAGCATAAGCAGGAAACCTCTGTTCAATCTGCAATCAGTGGTCACTATATTTAGCACATCAACATTATATTCAGCACAAATAAATGCAGACGGATAACAACAATACAACTATTCAATTGTCCTTCAGTGGTTTCTACTTTTCCATACTTCTGTTCATCAATCTAGTGAAGAATAGTTATTTGACCAAATATGTACTTTGAGTCTGCTAGAAAAAGTCTGGACATTCTCCACTGATCTTGCATTAACAATGTGTTTTCTGTAAACTATAAAGATTTCATCAGCTCCTAATATACTGTAACTGCCACAGCTGGCACCAACAATAATTTTTTTTGGTTAAAGCAACTCGCATAACACATCATCCCAATTCTAATGTTTGGTTGAGCAACAACTGAACCCTTGACTGCATGACATGAGCAGATACTGTTTGACAATATTCATTAATGAGCAGCTATACCTAACAAAGAGAATACCTAGTGTGTATATATATATATATATATATATAGATAGATAGAGAGAGAGAGAGAAGCCTCAAAAATCTGACACAGTAAAACTAACACCACCTGCCAAAAAGTTTTGCACCATCTATATCATCGTGGAAAAGTCTGTGAAGACTTAATGAACTTCTCCAACTGTACCACAATAAAATAACTGGCCTTTTCTGTTCAGCGGCTTTCTTATTTTTTTACAGCACATGCACATTTACCAGCACAGGTGCATTGATGTGAAGTATTTCAGGAAAAAGAGCAGATGTTTTAGAAATCATAGTGAAATCCAGTGTTCTTTAGAGTATACAGAGAATAACGCTCAGATAAGGCACAGTCATTGTCAGGTGGCTTTATTTCTCTGCCACTCATCACCTCACATCAGCTTTAGATTGTCAATTGCCTATCCATGTTACTTAATAAAATGTGAACTTATATCGTGGAGGCAAGCTGACAAAGATTCTTTCTAGCCTCAAAAAGAATCTTGAAGTAGACATTTACCACTATAACGGTCAAATATAGCAGATTTACTGCAATCCATTCTTGAATGAGATTTCATATGGAATTTTATTTCCCATCACATGGAATCCAAATGATAGAAAGGTGTGTTTTTTTTTGTTTTGTTTTGCTTATCTATTTCCTTTATATAATGTACAATTTAATGAAATTCATATTAGTAAATCTACCTCATGTCTAATTATTAGCAACACGTGAATGTGTGTCTATTAGTTAGTTAAACCATGATTATTAAGTCATCAACTGATCATAGTGTTCATGTATAATTAATGCACAAATAAAGGTTTGTATTTGTGTTACATAAGGAAAATGTAAGGCAAATATACAAAAAGGTGTGAAACTCCACTTAAATTTAAATTTAAAATTAAAGTCTTGGATGGAGTGGAGAAGGGTTTTTATTCCACTACTTTATCTTTACTGCAATTTTTTCCCCTTTGCATTTAGCAATGAATTCTACACTGACAGCAGGTCATCTTCCACCAATCTGCAATAAATCTGCAACTAGCAAAATGCATGCATTTGATCATCTATTGATTTGTCCTCTAATGAAAATTTTACCTTTTAGTGCATTAATTTTTAAATACCTAGATGTGGCTGTTTGCTAATACTGACCCCCTTAGGACAAGTTTCAACAGATCATTTGAAAACAATAATATTAAGCCAAATCCCTTTGTGGGTGTGTCCAGTTCTAATTATATTTTTTCTTTTGTACATTTTTTTTTTTAATAAAGGTTATACACTAAAACCTTGGTTTGCGAGCATAATTAGTTCCAGAAACATGCTTGTAATCCAAAGCACTTGTATATCAAAGCATTTTTTTTACAGGGTATAAGAGAGAAGAGACGCGCCAATAAGTTGCTAAATGTTGTACCTTCATTAAATGTAACTATATTGCTACACTTAGAGGCTCCTCTCTTCTTTATTATACTCAGTTGTGACATGACGTCACTCTTATATCAAGACATTGCTTGTATATCAAGGCAAAATTTATTAAAACATTTTGCTTGTCTTGCAAGACAATCTCAAACCAAGTTACTCTCAAACCAAGGTTTTTCTGTATAGTTTTACAAAAACAAAAAAAGAAAGATAGAAATCAAAACACAACAAAGCGTCCACAGCCTTACATTCCCATAATATGGTATCAATAGGCAGTATCCCCAAGCAGGCATATACAGAAGAATGCTACAATATTGGATAGGCATATAAAAATTAAATTAAGTACATATCCAGGGAGTATATGTAATGCTGATTTTTCCCCTCGGCTCACATAGGAGAAAAGAGGAGCAATAAAGCTCTATCACAAACTAAACAAAAACAAAAAAATTATACCACTGCCCTACCCAGTTTAATTTTATATATACATTTCAACTAAAGCATGCCCTCTTACAGTGTGCAACAACCATATACACCAGCTAGCCAAGCATTCCAGTAAGCATCCAAGTATATACCTATGCCACCACCTTAAGGGATCGAGTAACTCACTTGCAGTATTAAGAGTGAAGTATCTGCATGGACACTAAAGTTAAGGGAGCCAGGATGGGAACCTGCAGCCAAGGGTCCCACAGCTTGTTAAATTTGTGTGGGATATCTCGTTGTAAAATTTGACGCATTCTGAGTAAAGTAGAATTTACCTGCATACGCCAATTCTCAAACGTAGGGGGGGAAGAGTAGAAAGCCAAAAATTGTTTGTAATACATTTCCGGGCCAGGAATAAGAATCCAGTAATGTGAGTCCTAGTTTGTGGAGTAAAGTTTGCCTCATCCAAAAATCCTTGTACATGTTAGAGGGTCATTGTGCAGGTTTATCTGGAATCGATAACAAAATGCCAGTAGCTCACTAGCTTGGGGCATCTCCAAAGAGTGTGTAGAAGATCTGCCACATCTATGACAATCTGGACTTGCCCTGCGGTTACATTGATATAGCTTTTGTGGTGTTTTATACACCGTTTGTATGACAAAGAGTTGGGACAGTCTTTGCTTAGGTGAAAGGCACACCATGACCTGCTCTAAGACAGCTTGCCAAATCTCCCTGTCTAGTGCCCCAATATCCCTAATGATACACTAATGAAACCTGAAGGGGAATCCCTCTAATGCACACAGAGAGGGCTTCTGTTAGAAAGTGCCCCCAGGCATACTACAGGAGATGGTCAGAGACTGCAGTCATGGTACAGGAGATGGTCAGAGACTGCAGACATAGCTCAGGAGATGGTCAGAGACTGCAGACATAGCTAAGGAGATGGTCAGAGACTGCAGATATAATACAGGAGACAGTCAGAGAGTGCAGACATATTACAGGAGATGGTTTAGAGACTGCAGATATAATACAGGAGATGGTCAGAGACTGCAGTCATAGCACAGGAGATGGTCAGAGACTGCAGACATACTACAGGAGATAATGGCTGATCGGCCCTCTCACCTTACCCAGCGATACAGCAACAACGGTTACTCTGATCAGGAGTCAGCTCACTCTGAATTGCCCATGAATACTCCACTGAGTAGAGTCCAGATCTACATTTTAGCAATGACTCAATTCCTTTCTCGGCCAGGGATGGCGCCAGGCTGTGTGGCTTTCCCTCTGGTGGCGCAGGGCAGCAGGGTTATCTCTCTGATGGCGTTCTCTCAGCACTGTCCTCTCCCTCTGGAGTCCTGGATGCACTTCCCTGAAAGCTTTCCCGGGCTCCTGGCTCTCTCTCCCATTCAGCTGTGCATGCTGTGTGGGCTGCAGTTTCCGTGTTACAGTGGGGCTGCCAGTCCTCAGGACTATATGTCCCACAATCCTCTTCTCTGCTCCTTTTTTATTCTATTTCTTCCCTGGCCAATATGAAGGCGGGGGAAGCAACATAGTAGGCGGCTGTGCTAGCAAGCGCTGCTCACTAGTACAACAGCGCAAGGAGAGGGCGAGGGAGGGGGGAAAGAAGATCGAGCAGCTGTAGTGGCATCACTAGGGTTGATGTCACTCCCCCTCCACCAATTATAGTCGCTCCTCAGTACAGACCCCCCCTTAGGACAAACCACCCCCCTCCATTAGTACAGAGACCCCCCTCAGGAGAAAACACCCCCCTCCAATAGTACAGACCCCCCTCAGGACAAACCACCCCCTCCATTAGTACAGACTCTCCAGGACTAACCACCCCCCATTAGTACAGACCCCCCCAGGACAAACCACCCCCCCTACATTAGTAGAAACCCCCCAGAAAAACCACCCCCCCTCCATTAGTAGAGACCCACCCATTAGTACAGACCCCCCTCAGGACAAACTCCCCCCCTCCATTAGTAGAGACCCCCTCACAAACCACCCCCCTCCATTAGTACAGACTCCCCTCAGGACAAACCACCCCCCTCCATTAGTACAGCCCCCCCACAAACCACCCCCCATTAGTACAGACCTCTCACAAACCACCCCCTCCATTAGTACAGACCACCCCACAAACCCCCCTCCATTACTACAGACCCCCCTTCATTAGTACAGACCCCCCTCTATTAGTACAAACCCCCCCTCAGGACAAACCCCACTCGGGTGGCAGCTGGAGAGAAGAGGACAGTGTGGAGCCATGCCGCCTGGGTGGAGAAGATCGTGACATAGTCCAGAACAAATGCCGGACCATCCTGCCCCACCCTGCCAAGGTGAGGAGGAGGGAGGGGTGCACTCTGGCGCTTGAGCGCCCCCACCTCTATGGCGCCTGGGTGAACTGTACCCCGCGCACCTGCCTCAGATGGACCCTGGATATAAGTACTTTCTTGTCTATACTGATCTATAAATGGGGTAGAGATTACTCTTAGTCCTGGAACAATCATTTTTTCCATGGAAAGGTCAAAAAACATATACCAAAAATAAATTATTTGGTTCTCGGGTCTAACAGGTGAGCCCCAACCCACAAAATGCTGCAATGTGCAGCCAAAAAGATGAGTCTTGTTTGATGAACAACTAGTCCCCCTCCATCTTTAGGTAATTGCAAAATAGGTAAACAAATTCTGGGATTTTTACCTTTCTAGATAAGCATTCTAAAGAGGGAGTCTATATTGTTAAAATTTATGAGTGAGCTATACTGGCGAGTTGTGCATTATGTAAAGCAGCTATGCTGTCCACATCGTTTTAGGAAGATTTGCCTTCCCTACAGACAGAGGTAATCTACACCAGGCTTTACTCTTAAAGGAGTTGTAAAGGAAAAAAATGTTTTGCTCAAATGACTGTTTACAGGGTATAGAGACATAATAGTTAACTGATTCCTTTTAAAAACGATTAAAAATAGATAACAATCAATCATATAATGTACCTGTAGTTTCAGTTTCGTTTTTGCATGTTATCCTGCCTCTGTGCTGTATAGAGCCATAGAGAAGTGATGGTTTGGAAAACGAAACTAGAAGCTCCCAGTACTGTGGTCCTCAGGAAACAGACAACCAGGAAGTGTCCAGAACAGAGCAGAATTACAGAAACATCAGAGCAAAAATGAACAATGAGGACATGAAACCAGGACTGCAGTAAGGTAAAGGAAGCTATTTAGCTAAAAAAAATAAATCTTTTAGTGACCCTTTAAAGCTTAGATTTGCTCAGTATTAGCTGTAAAATATACTTTGAATAATCTTCCATTATGGGATGAACCCATACCCCTAAGTATTTACAACAGGCCACTATTCTGATCTGCTATGCACATTGAGGGGGTGTCACTTGTTTAGAGTCTAGGGGTAGGAGCACGGATTTCTCTCATCTAATTACTACTCCAGAAAAATAACTGAACGTTGATATAGTGGTCATAAGGAAGGATAGAGATCTATTAGTGTTGCCCAAAAAGAGCAGTGCATCATCAGCATAAAGAGATAGTTTATCTTTCCTCTCCCCTCCATGGAATACAGTGATGAAAATAAGTATTTGAACACCCTGCTATTTTGCAAGTTCTCCCACTTGGAAATCATGGAGGGGTCTGAAATTGTTATCGTAGGTGCATGTCCACTGTGAGAGACATAATCAAAAAAAAAATCCAGAAATCACAATGTATGATTTTTTTAAACTATTTATTTGTATGATACAGCTGCAAATAAGTATTTGAACACCTGAGAAAATCAATGTTAATATTTGGTACAGTAGCCTTTGTTTGCAATTACAGAGGTCAAACGTTTCTTGTAGTTTTTCACCAGGTTTACACACACTGGAGGAGGGATTTTGGCCCACTCCTCCACACAGATCTTCTCTAGATCAGTCAGGTTTCTGGGCTGTCGCTGAGAAACACGGAGTTTGAGCTCCCTCCAAAGATTCTCTATTGGGTTTAGGTCTGGAGACTGGCTAGGCCACGCCAGAACCTTGATATGCTTCTTACAGAGCCACTCCTTGGTTATCCTGGCTGTGTGCTTCGGGTCATTGTCATGTTGGAAGACCCAGCCTCGACCCATCTTCAAAGCTCTAACTGAGGGAAGGAGGTTGTTGCCCAAAATCTCGCAATACATGGCCCCGGTCATCCTCTCCTTAATACAGTGCAGTCGCCCTGTCCCATGTGCAGAAAAACACCCCCAAAGCATGATGCTACCACCCCCATGCTTCACAGTAGGGATGGTGTTCTTGGGATGGTACTCATCATTCTTCTTCCTCCAAACACGGTTAGTGGAATTATGACCAAAAAGTTCTATTTTGGTCTCATCTGACCACATGACTTTCTCCCATGACTCCTCTGGATCATCCAAATGGTCATTGGCAAACTTAAGACGGGCCTTGACATGTGCTGGTTTAAGCAGGGGAACCTTCCGTGCCATGCATGATTTCAAACCATGACGTCTTAGTGTATTACCAACAGTAACCTTGGAAACGGTGGTCCCAGCTCTTTTCAGGTCATTGACCAGCTCCTCCCGTGTAGTCCTGGGCTGATTTCTCACCTTTCTTAGGATCATTGAGACCCCACGAGGTGAGATTTTGCATGGAGCCCCAGTCCGAGGGAGATTGACAGTCATGTTTAGCTTCTTCCATTTTCTAATGATTGCTCCAACAGTGGACCTTTTTTCACCAAGCTGCTTGGCAATTTCCCCGTAGCCCTTTCCAGCCTTGTGGAGGTGTACAATTTTGTCTCTAGTGTCTTTGGACAGCTCTTTGGTCTTGGCCATGTTAGTAGTTGGATTCTTACTGATTGTATGGGGTGGACAGGTGTCTTTATGCAGCTAATGACCTCAAACAGGTGCATCTAATTTAGGATAATAAATGGAGTGGAGGTGGACATTTTAAAGGCAGACTAACAGGTCTTTGAGGGTCAGAATTCTAGCTGATAGACAGGTGTTCAAATACTTATTTGCAGCTGTATCATACAAATAAATAGTTAAAAAATCATAAATTGTGATTTCTGGAATTTTTGATTATGTCTCTCACAGTGGACATGCACCTACGATGACAATTTCAGACCCCTCCATGATTTCCAAGTGGGAGAACTTGCAAAATAGCAGGGTGTTCAAATACTTATTTTCCTCACTGTATAGTAATAGAATCAGATTGCCGAAAACCCACTGCAAGTAGCTCAGTTGGCAATGCGAAGAGGAGAGGGGAAAGTGGATACTCTTGACGTTTTTCCCTAAGCGAGAAACTGGTTTGGATTAGGAACAATTAGATAACATGGTAGCTTTTGGAGAAAAGTATAATATGTTGATCCATCCTATAAATCGGTTCCCGAGACCAAAGAGATTCAATATCTCCCAGAGATAGGGTCATTGAATGCTTTGGCCATGTCAAAGAGTTTCTTTTATATATGTTAATTACAGTACTTACTGTGACAAGATTTCCAAGGGTGCTGTAGAGATTGTCAGAACCTTAAGTAGGCAGTCACAGTAACTGTGTATCTTAAAAACCACATCTCTGTAACTTTGTGTTGGCTTGATGAGTTCTGGAACTGTGCTACATACTGACCACAGCAAGTTTTCCACACAAGAAAGAATGGCCAAGACATCAATTCTGTAATAAGATAAAATGGAAAGGTGGCAAGTTTTGTTTTCACATTTTCAATAAGAGGGGTGCATAAACTACACCTCAAAATTTGTTGTTTTTGATACTGCATTTTCACGACCTAGCCTACAATTCCTTATGTGACTGCTTTGTTCTAATGGTAATATAAGATTGCAGGCAACCAGCTAGAAATACAATTGAAATGCATATAAACTGTATATGCCAAAATATTTGTAGTTCTGTTCTGTCCTGTAAGCGGACTAGTTTCTGTGTAGAATTGAGCCTGGTTTTGCACTCTATAGATTTAGTAAATATACCCCTAAAGCCCTGTACACACGATCGGATATCTGATGGAATCTAATCCGATGGAATTTTTCGTCGGATATCCGATGAAGCTGACTTTCATCAGTCTTGCCTACATACCATTGGTCAAAAAACCGACCGTGTCCAAACGCGGTTACGTAAAACTCTACGACGTGCTGCGAAAAATGAAGTTCAATGCTTCCGAGCATGCGTCGACTTGATTCTGAGCATGCATGGATTTTTGACCAATGGACTTCCACACAGACGATCATTTTTTTTCTATCGTTTTTTTTATCCATAGGAACATTTTAAAACATGTTATATTTTTTTCACCGATGGAAAACAAACTGATGGGGCCCACACATGATCGGTTTGTCCGATGAAAACGGTCCATTGTCATCAGACAAACCGATCGTGTGTACAGGGCTTTACTGAACTCTATTGATCAGACAGGTGGCAGAAAAAGCTGAAAATAAAGAAAGGAAATAGCAGTGTACTGGCTTGTTTATGCAGTGTGGCAAAGTAGTTTGTGAAGCACAAGACTGGCTGAACAGGATTCAAAATCTATGCAGGAAAATGCATGTAGTTCAGTGGTTTATTTAGGTGTTTTTCTTGGGTTCAATCTAAAGTAAGCATTTAAAATTCATATGTTTACCTTCTTAATCAAATGGGTTTTAACCCTGGGAAAAAACCTTCAAGCTGCCTATGACAAACTGGGCTCTAGAGTTGTGGTCAGATTAAATGCAGTAAAAGCTATTGACACCGTAGAATGCAAGTTTGTTGGGTTCTGCGTAGATTCAGATATGGCCCTATTTTTTTGCCTGATATTTTATATTGTAAACCATTGTAGCCCAGGTCAACCTCCCCCGCATCCAATACGCAATAGCAGGAGAATGTGACCGGCTCTCTATGGAGCCAGTTCGCATATCTCCAATACGGCTCCGGTGCAAATTTGCACTGGAGCCCTGTGCGTCTTTTGGCCCGTCCAGGTCCGAATTCAGCCCAAAACTTGGGCTGAAATTGGACCTGAAATGGTGAACCAGGACACACAGGACCCCTGCTGGGAGCCGCATTCCCCCAGCATATGTACTTTTAATACATTCAACTGAAGGCACGCTTCACAGGTACAGAAAATAATATTTACAGAATCCTGGCTGACCAGCCAGACATTAAGATCATCTCCATGCTATACCATCTGATAGACTCACAGTCAAGAGTGGTGTGTTTTTCTAAAAAAGCCATGAGAGGGTAACATAGGCCCCCTACTAGATGATGATTAATAGGAAGCACTGCTGTTTCACAAATGGTTTTCACTGAGGGATCCTTGCAAATTTACATAGCTGTAATTTCTGCACTCTCACTTCAATTTATATCTGCAGGTATAAACCTACTCATGGCCCACTCTGTGCCAAATGTCAGGTGGTCACTGGCACCTTCTTTGATCTACTGTGGGCATGCCCAGAGATCCAAGGTTATCAAGTTCTGACATTTTCGTGTCCAATTCTGTACTGTATCAACAACTGTTATAATTCCATCCATGGCATGATCCTGTGAGAAATCTGCTTTTTAAATATACTGCTATACTTATTTAATAAAGCTTTCCTCTGAGATGGGAAATGAAAAAAAAATGTCATATGCATGAGCTGTTCTAACTGCCAGAATATTGGAAATACTGTTCATAGCACCTGTGTCCGCAAACTGTCCACCACCATATACAGTCATAGTGTGAAAAACACTCTCCACTGTCTGCACATTATAATATACAGTAGATTCCTGTTACATCTCTAGCTTGGTAGTTGGACTACAGATTGCATTACCCTATTGCCGAGGTCCCCTTTATATTTTTACCTTTCTGTAACTACTGCACAATATCTGCTCTAGTCACCAGTAAGAATATAATACAGGTAGTGTGTAAATACTATGTATTGCTTCTTGTATGCAGAGGATTTTGGTACACTTATGTAAAGGTGGATTTTGGGCAAATATACTAGGATTATTTAACAATATATTCACCGATTTCTTAAAAAAATACATAGGTGAACCAACTACAGAAAAACAGTTTTTTAATATATCGATTGGAAGAAATAAATAGGTAGATTCAGGTACATTGGTGTATACTTGCGGCGGCGTAGCTTAGCGTGTTTAGGCTACGCCGCCGTAAGTTAGCTAGACAAGTACTTGATTCTCAAAGTAGTTGCCTGCTAAGTTACGGCGGCGTAGCCTAAAGCGGGCGGGCGCCTAATTCAAATGTGTTTAAGGGGAGCGTTTTTTTTGTTAATGGGGCTTGACCGTACGTTTTTGACGTTTTTTTTAAACTGCGCATGCGCCGGGCGCCTACATTTCCCAGTGTGCATTGCGGCTAAGTACGCCGCACGTGCCTATTGATTTAGACGTGGACGTAAACGGCGTAAATCCCTATTCACGGACGACTTACGCAAACAACGTAAAAATTTTGAATTTCGAAGCGGGAACGGCGGCCATACTTTAACATTACTATTCCATCTACAAGATGGAATAACTTTAGGCCTGATATTGCCTTACGGAAACGGCGTAAATGTACTGCGGCGGCCGGCATACGTTCGTGAATCAGCGTATCTACCAATTTACATATTCTACACCGACCGCAACGGAAGCGCCACCTAGCGGCCAGCCTCAATATTGCAACCTAAGATAGGACGGCGCAAGTCGTCCTATCTTAGATATGTTTAAGCGTATCTCTGTTTGAGAATACACTTAAACATAAGTCGGCGTAGATTCTGAGTTAGGTCGGCTTATCTACTGATAAGCCAGCCTAACTCTTTGTGAATCTACCTAAAAGTATTTGTTTCCTTACTGGGGTGATTTTCCCTTCTTTTCTGTGATCATTTAAAGGTAAATGACAAAGTATAACTGGAACACAAAAGAGAAATTCTCCTACCCATCTATGCAGGGCAAACCAACAGCCCCACCAGAAGCTAATACTCACCTTATCTTAGCTCCCTACCAGTCGAAAGAGAACTACATTCATAATTGACCCTGCCCTCAAGGAGCTTACAATCTAAGGTTCCTACCTCCAATGCATACATGCATGCACACATATACCAGGGTCAATTTTGGAACCAATCAACATGCATTCTGGGTACATCCTAGATAAGATTCAGAGGACTCCAGTACTGCAAGGCAAAAGTGCTAACCACTAAGCTACATTTCAGCTTCCTTCCCTAACGTTTGTAGGAAGTATTTAAAGAACTAGGCACTTGAATCTGAAACTATGAATTTTGTCATTGATATGGTTTTTACAACTGAACACACTTAATCTGTAAAGAAGATATTTACTTAAAGAAAGTTTTTAATTAAGCAGTAGCTTGAATACATAACACAAATCAATGAATAATTAGAGTTGTCTAATGGAGTGTGCTGTTGTTTAGCGTATGTATAAATAAACTGCTCGGCAATCCCAATACGTTATTATGTACTGTACATCAAAATGTCAGCAAGAATTTGTAACACATCAATGCTTGATTTATGAAGAACGTTTTATTCACTTCTCGGCAGGAAATGTAAACAGCCCATTACTAAATGATGAAGCATGACAACTTCATTCTATTTTACATACTGAACATAAATAGAGGAAATATACAATATGCAGACATAAATATTAAGCCGCCTACACTATAGAGATATATGGCATAATTTTCTGTTTGAATGGCATAATTCCATGTCCTAATACAGAAAGGGTTAACTTAAGATGCAGCAAATTATTTTAGAGCATTATTGTAATACGCATCATCAATGTGCACCAGCTGGAGAGATCAGTACATTATGGTGCTAAACACTCCTGATGAATTAAAAGAAGGCCACTATCTAAAACCACCTGTATTTTGGATAGAGACTGATAGGCTCAGGGTATGCATAAAAATAACTTGTCTCAGCTGTTTATATCTTATTTTTCCACTTCTCTCTTTTGTTTAGAACCAGGGGATATCCACATAGACATCACATTCCAATATATATATATATATATATATATATATATATATATATATATATATATATATATATATATATATATATATATATATATATATATATATATATATATATATATATATCTCAAAATGAAAATAAATTAATTTTGTAAATTGTTTCAGTTTGGATGTATTCTGATCTGTATAAAACAGTGTTGAATAATCTTTATTATACATACAGCGTCTAAAGCACAGAGAATGTACAGTTCAGTGCTACAACACACTGCACAAAAAAGTCAGTGTTAATGCAGAAAACATCAAGCTGCATTGTCTAAATTCTATGATATACTGTGTATAGATACCTGTGTACATAACCCCTTAAGCTAGCCATACATGGAACAAAATGTGTCCAGTTCAGCAGGGATAGGCCATGTTTTCTGATGTAGACCGCATTCATAATTAAAATTATATTATGATTTTTCAGATTCCCCCTGTTACATTTACATATAGTTGTATTTCCTGTTGATCCTGCCAGTAGATCTTGTTATTTTCCAGTACCTCTAACAAGATAACAACAATGTTCTGCAGGGAAATCTTGCGGCAACATTGTTACCTCGGTCAGGGTAGGCTTATATGGATTTTAAAATAAGTGACAAGCTACGTAGATGATACTTTGTCATATCTTAGGGACACATCTTCCTCCCTACAAATAGCCCTATGGATAATTGACTCCTTTGGGATTTTTTTTCCCAGTATTAAAATAAACTGGGGCAGTAGCTTTTACTCACACTCAACCCCTCGACTGCAACTGCTGAAACTACTACACCCTTAATTGAAATATCTAGGGGCTGAAGAACAGAACGATGCATCTCAACAAATTGTGGATAACCCTAGTCCCCTGCTTTGCCACCTCACCCTTAAATATGTGGCATGGATGTCACTCCCGCTACGCCCAGTGGGACACGTTCTGTACTCTTTTAAAAAATATATTTTAATGTCACAGTTTCTTTATCTTTCTCTGCAAACCACTAACCCTATACCCATTTTTGTTAACTGACTGTAGGGCTTCATTTAGATGTGCAGTTGGCAACAACATGGCTCAACCACCCATTTTTGCCGCCCACCAACCACCACCTTTAAGCTGCAATAAGATGTGGACTGTAGTGTTTACATGCAGTGGCAAAGTTTACCCAATATGTAGCTTGCTGGCCACCGAAGTCTACACACTCAAGCAAATGGGGAAGTTCTGCAAACGCCCCATAACCGCGTGCACATGGTTGCAACAGATTTGAGCACATTAATAAAACTGGGTAAAAATTTATATTTTTTCAGTCCCTATATTAGTGAAGGTTCAAGAATGGAAAAACTAACATAATGGAGTGAATTTTTTATGTACAGAATTAAATCTACTATTGTAGCTGGTAAATAAAGAGAAGTAACAGTACCAAAACTATCAGTGCAGTTATTTGTGGAACGTTATTGCAGGACAGATTTTATAAAATTGTAAACTGTTTCTGATTTACTGAAATTTTCACAACATTGTCTCCATAGATCTTTCATGTGCACTTGTGAAAGCATTCTTTATTAAAAGGGTACCTGTGCCCACACTATAGATATTAATGTTTTTACAAATTCCTAAAGTAATTATAAAGGTAAAATAAAAACAAACATGTAATACTTGCTCTGCTCTGTGCAATGGTTTGGTACAGAGCAGCTCTGATCCTACTCTTCTTGGGTCCTCCGCTGGCGATCCTGGCTCCTCCTCCCTACTGAGTGCCCCATTGCAAGCTACTTGCTATAGGGGAACTCATGCAGGCTCTCTCCTGAGCAGCGTTCTGTGTGTCCATTGACACAGAGTGTGGCTTGGCCCCATCTCTTGCTCCCTCCTTACTGGCCAATGGTTCCTGCTGCTGTGTCAGCCAGTACATAGAGAGAGAGAGAGAGAGAGAGAGATTGCAGAAATGCTGCTCTTGTGCATAGTTCTGGACTGAAATAAGACTTAGGCAAGTATAGAATGCATTAAGGTATAAAACATTCTGCCTCGAGATTCACTTTAAGAAGCATTACGGCTGGATGCACATGGCTGCGGTGCATTAACCTTTGTTGTGTTAAGGCAGCCCATTAATTTGAATGGGCAGGCTAAAGCACCAAAACACTCCCAAAAAATCTGTATCTGCTATTTTTAGAAATGCATGGTAGTGCACACTCAGGAGCATTGGCAAGGTGCATTGGGTACCATTCAGAAGGAAATACAATGTTGCACATAATGCACGTTATGGTTTTGCAACAGTATGAATCCAGCAAAAAAGAGCTTTAAAACAAACCATCACTGATCTCTCTAGCTTCATATACTGAAACATAATGCATCCTCAAATTTTCCAATAACTCTCTACTATTGTTTAACTAGTTTAGGACTTTCTTGCTGATGCAATACCCCCCCTCACTCCTCAGCAATTCTCAGCTCTGCTTAATTAAAGCTGGACTTGCTGTTGCTGCCAAAAAGAAAGCCGTCTAATGCTGCGTACGAACGATACAAACTATACGTACGAACGATTTCCGACAACAAAAGCGTGGATTTTTTTCCGATGGAATTTTGGCTCAATCTTGTGTTGCATACACACGGTCACACAAATGTTGTCGGAAATTCCGAACGTCAAGAACGCGGTGACGTACAACACTACAACGAGCCGAGAAAAATGAAGCTCACATCGAACATTTCTTGTCGGAAATTCTGATTGTGTGTACGTGGCATAACACTGGTTATCAACAACACCCTTTAGTCAGGAAATATAAAGATATAAAGTAACATTGTTACTTTTGTATCTATTCTGTTTGATTCATCTGCAAATGAAAGGAATTCTGAACTTTGATCTGCAGATGTCAGTTAAACCAAGAGTTTTCCTGTTTAACCCCTTATTAAAGAGGATGCATTAAGGTAAAAAAACATCTGAGCGTTACAGGCCCCCCCGGGCCCCCGTTTTACTTACCTGACGCCCAAATTTCCTTGCTCTTGTGGCCTCATCATTGGATGATTGATAGCAGTGCAGCCATTGGCTCCAGCTGCTGTCAATCAAATCAATGACGCAGCACGCCGGTGGCGGGGCTGAGTGATACACTTGGCGGCTATGGCCGCCACTGTATCACACGGGAGCGTGCCCGCAAGATAATCCCCTTGGGAAAGCTCTTCCCAGAAGGGGGTTAGCTCTTGTGGGGAGGAGTCGAGACAACCACCGAGGGACCCCAGAAGACGAGGATCAGGGCCACTCTGTGCAAAACGAACTGCACAGTGGAGGTAAGTATGGTATGTTTGTTATTTTTATTTTTTAACCTTTACAGCCCCTTAGTTTACTCTAATCAGACCTATTTAACTCCTTCTTCTTCTCCTTCTCCATTCAACTATTATTTTCCTGCTTTTTTTTTTGTTTGTTTCTATTCTATTAACCATTACTAAAACTGTTTCGGTTTTGTTTGTTTTGTTTAGTAACATTTTTATACATTTAACATATGTTCAAAAAAGCATAAAATGCATATAGAGTTTATTTGTAAAATAACTTTGCAAAGCTTTGTACCAGAATCATAACTTCACTGTCATTTTAAACAGGACAAATTACACTATGTTTACACCAACTCTAGGAAAAAAGTGTGTTTAGTTTTGTTTGTATTGTCTCATGATTGGCACAGTATCACAAAAGCCCTGTTTGTCCTTAACCGCTTGCCGCCCACCATCCGTCAAATGACGGCTGGGCGGTGCGGCTCTTGTTCTGACCGGGCGTCATATGACGTTCTCAGCTTCTCACCTTCTCAGCTTCCGGCGCACACCTGCCGTGTCACTCAAGTACAGGTGCTCGGCGGCCACGATGTCTGCCAGGCACCCACGATTGCTGGTGACACAGCCAAGGATATGGATCTGTGTGTGCAAACACACAGATCCACGTCCTGTCAGAGGAGAGGAGACCGATGGAGTGTTCCCAGTATAGAGCAACAACGATCGGTCTCCTCCCCTTGTGTGTCGCCTCTCCCTACAGTTAGAATCACTCCCTAGGACACACATTTAACCCCTTGATCGCCCCTAGTGTTAACCCCTTCCCTGTCAGTCACATATCCACAGTAATCAATGCATTTTTATAGCACTGATCGCTGTGTAAATGTTAATGGTCCCAAAATAGTCAAAAGTCAAAAGTGTCCGATCTGTCCGCCGCAGTATTACAGTCAGGATAAAAATTGCAGAGTACTAGTAAAAAAAAATATATAATAAAAATGGCATAATTCTATCCCCTATTTTGTAGATGCTATAACTTTTGCGCAAAAAGATCAATATACGCTTATTGCCATTTTTTTTACCAAAAATATGTAGAAGAATACATATCGGCCTAAACTGAGAAAAAATTTTTTTTTGTTTTTTAAAAATTGGATATTTATTATAACAAAAAGTAAAACATTTTGTTTTTTTCAAGCTTGTCACTCTTCTTTTAATTATAGCGCAAGAAAAAAAAACACAGAAGTGATCAAATACCACCAAAAGAAAGCTCTATTTGTGGGGGGAAAAAACATAAAAATTTGGGTACAGAGTTGCATGACCGCGCAATTGCCATTCAAAGTGTAACAGCGCGAAAGCTGAAAAATGGCTTGGGCAGGAAGGGGGTTTAAGTGCCCTGTATTGAGGTGGTTAAACAATATGTGTATCTCCTTTTTATCTTAAGTAATGACAAATTTATTGTCTAATAAACAGGTCCATTGCAAAAGTTTAAAAATTGCTCAGTCAGCGTTGATGGGGGAATCCCTCCCACAGTGCTATCTGCCAGCAGGGTGTGCAGGGAGCGTTCCTCGCTGGCAGAACACAATGATAAGTATTGCTGGCTATAACCGGTGCCACTAATCGTTTGGGGAAATAACCAACATGAAATCTCTTTCCACAGAATGCAGTTACAGTACTGATGATCACTGATGCCAGGCCAAATATATCATCCAGTATACATATAGGACAAGCACAAGAATGGCAATTTAGTGCAAACAGTTAAACCGTCAACAAAGCCTTGAAAAATTATTCATGCTCTTAAATTAATTATATTGGATAAAGAATAATAATCATATAGGTTTCCTATCCTATTAAAACAGCACATTTAATCCCCTTCACTGTCCCTGAACATCCAATGCACATTAATCCCAAGTGAAATTCTATGTATTTATTCAGAGTGTAAAGGATAGAGATCTGCTGAAGAACTGCTCATCTGCAGTATTGCTTATAAAATGCCCTGGCTAAATCCTCACTAAAGCAGGGTATAGGTGACAGAAATCCTTCTTAAAGATTATATGCATTAAAGCAACAGTGTCACCTAGTGCTAACAAGTGTGCAATTCTCTTTCCCCATAGGATGGATTTTTGCCCATATCAGTCACACTGTAAGTATAGCAAACATATGAAACAAAACAATACTCGCACTTTGTAAAAATCGTAAATGTGAAAAAATGTATATATAGAAAGGACCTGCAGCTGCTGTCCACTAGGTACTAAACCTTAAATGTCAATCAAAATTAAATACAGTGTTTGCAGTTGGTGATACTATTATGACATTCCTGTGATAAAAACAGTAAACAAAAAAACACACAACCTCTTGTAAAGTGCTCAGATGCTCCAAATGAGTTTAGAAGTGCTAAAGAGCTTCATATAAACATGCTGTGCCGTGTACTGCACTTCCCTCTTGTATTCCCACTCACCAGATACAATGGACCCTCAGCTTTGCAGTCTGGGGGTCAAACACACTTAGATCTGGTGTTGGTAAGATAAGGACTCTGGGACTCCTCAGTAAGATCTCCAAACATAAAGGGTCTTGGGAGTAACTGGAATATCCACCGGGCTCCATAAAAACAAATAGAGGCTCATAGTGAAGTACTGCATAAAATAGAATTATGCAATCATAAGTGCCACTTACAAGATTGCTAGTACAAGTCATGTCGTTGATGATGATGCCCTGGAGGAGGGGAGAAACGCATTGACATATTTCCCATTTCCTAACCATTGACGTCATTTCTGGTCTCTGTGAAATGCACGCCAAGCCGTGGCGAACCCGGAAGAGTTCACTCTGTCCCATGCTTGTTTTGCTAGCAATCTTGTAAGAGGCACTTATGATTGCATAATAAATAACATTTTATGCAGTACTTCACTATGAGCCTCTATTTGTTTTTATGGAGCCTGGTGGATATTACAGTTACTCTTAAGACCCTTTATGTTTGGAGATCTAACAGAGGAGTCACAGAGTCCTTATCTTACCAACACCAGATAAAAGCATGTTTGACCCCCAGACTGCAAAGCTGAGGGTCCATTGTATCTGGTGAGTCAGGATACAAGAGGGGAGTGTGTAACACAGCACAGCATGTTTATATGAAGCACTTAAAGGAGAAGTATAGGTTTCCAGGTTATTTGAGATTCATACTTACCTCGGTGGATGGAGCATCAGACCGATGCTCCATCTGTCCCCCGCCGTCTGTGCACTGAGAACCAAGCCACCATTCTCACAGATCCCTGAGAGGAAAGAGGCCGACTGTCAGTTAGCCTCTTTCCTCTCTGCTTCTCCATGCAGAATTGGAGAGCTGAGCAGTGGAGGGGTGGGGAGAGGCTGTCTCAGCAGCTCGCTGAGACTGCCATCAATCAGGACAGCTGGCGGATGCCGACTTGGGAAGTCATAATGACGCGCTGCCCCAACTTGGCAGTGAAAACGGGTCACAGGAGTGCAAAAGGAATTGCACTCCTGTGACCCAGAGGAGAAGCCCAGACGAAAAAGCTCCTGCTGGACTTCTCCTTTCAGCACTTCTAAACTCATTTGGAGCACCTAAGCACTTTACAAGAGAGTTTTTTTTTTACAGGAATGTCATAATAGTATCGCCAACTGCAAGCGCTGTATTTATTTTTGATAGTGTACATATAGCAACAGGACAGGGTAACCCAAACAGGATTTCAAAAGCAAACTTATCAACTGAAACTCTAATGCCTAACTTACAATTACATTTCCAGATATTCTAAATGGAGGGGCACTTTTTAAGGGAAATCTCCTCACCACTAACCATAGGACTTTCATATCAACCATTCCACCATTGTTTTCTCTGCTGTAACAATTCTGTTTTCTGTGCTCTGAGCCATTATGCACATGCTAAAACTTTCACATTGATGTTGTGCCCTGTATAGTTCCTCTACTTGGCACCGCTTATATTAGAAAAACTCAACAAATATATACAAAAAATGATCACTGTGCTGCTGGAAACTGAAATAAAAATACATTCTAGATAAGCCATCTATTATCAGTTTTTATTCATGCGCAACAACATGTTACTTGCTGGTGTATCATTTATATATTCATTTTAGTTAAAAACACAGAATGCTTTGTGCTACTCTTACCATGCTGAGAGATAGGAGGCATTTCTACAATGTCAACTACTTGGTGCTATCTCTTTGGAGAGATGGAAGCTCACGGGCAATTCTATAATGCCAAGTACTCTGCGGCATTTCAGTTAGCACAAGTGGTCAGTGCCATGTTAGCCATGCCAAGTGCTTTGTGCTATATCAATTATGTCAAGTTCTGAGCCCTGTTTCTATCATGCCCAAGTGATACTGTTCCAGTAGTAGTAAGAGACATGTTTTTCTTCCTGTACACAGTAGAGAAAGTATACTGAGATACATTAACAGCTCCTGAAAACGGGAACACTAGTCTATGGGAGACATTGAAAATGTAGGCTTCCCCCTTCAATGATACAACAACAATGTTTATTGTTGGTTTACCATACTGTCCTTGTGTTATTAGATGTTATGTTTTCCCTGATAACTGTATAAATAGAAATCTATGGATTTATTATATGTGGACGTTGAGCAAGTGAGGTGTAATTTGATTAAGGCCCTTGGAAATCAAAGATGGGGGAGGGGGGATTGGAAAATGCAGCTTTTTTTATGGATTTTAAATTAGTAAAAATAAACAAAATTAACATAAATACATGTTGAATTTGGTATATAGATGCCCTGCTATTTAATGCTGCTTTTCTTTTTTAAATACTTTTCCACTTTAATATGGAATTTCTTTAAGTTTCTAAATAAAAAAATATAAATGAAAATTGCAATTGTGGTATTCTGGCAACATTTTGGTAAATTGCAGAACAACCTCAGAACCCTAATCTCACTGCTTTTCTCAGAGGTCTGTGCAGGGCTTAAGGCCAAATCCTGCAACAGGATTTCCCCTTCTGGAAAAACGTTCTATGCTTCGTGTACAACTAAAATCCAGGTAAAGTATACTGTTTCACTGGAGGGTTTTTTCCCCCAAAAAGTAGAATTGTAGGTCATTTAAAAAATTGAATCAAACATCTGACTGTTGGATGGGAACCACCAATGATATTTACCAACTCTAGATAAGCTCCTTATCCTGATTACAGTTCAATGCAATGTAGCAATGCAATACCTTATCTGTGATGCTCGCTTGTAGCTAGGGTGAACCTGGCAGTATCTAAATGTCAGAAGAGCCAAAGTCTGTTCCAGGACTTCAGAAAGGATCTTCTGGGCACTAACAGGTGAAACAACAGTCCATAAATCATGGCGAAGTCCACAGCAGAAATAATGCCACATCTGAATGGAAAATGAGCATCGCTCCCCCTAAAAATAAAGTAAAAAATTAATCACGTTAAAACTGCAGTGAAAATTGTCTTTTATCCAATCAAGTTATCTTTTACGCTCTTCCATTTTACCGAAAGAAAAGGATAGCAATGTTACATTAATGACATATTGTAGCGTACCTAGAAACAACATATTCAATGCAACCTATCAGCCAAAATCAATATAAAAGCAAACAAACACTAAGGGGTCCATTTGTAAATAGTTTTACACAAGATTCAAATAACTTTCACCTTGGATTCACACATTTTTTTTATTTTTCATTGATCAATCAAATCTTGGGTGAAAACTGTGTGAGTTTTGTGTGAAAAACATGTATTAATAGACCTTTTAGTGTTCAAAGCACCCCTGGAGTCGTATTACCAAACTCCTCCATCGGTGTGAGGGGTCTTTATGACCTGTAGATGCCCGAGATGCACAGTAGCTGTAGGATTTATGTATTTTCTAGTCAGAAGGACTATTTATTTATTTTATTTAGTAATCTAATGTATGACTTTTAAGGAATCTATGATGTATATTAGAGTAATACTATATTCTATTTTTCTTTGAAATTACTTCACTGACTAACTTCCTACCATTGAAATTACAGAAATAGGTGCATAACCATAGAGAACTACTATATTTGACTAGTTGATGATTGTCAGTATGATCAACATGATTAAAAGGTAAGTAAGAAAATGTATCTGTACCCAAAGCCCTGATTCATTAGCACACCGTACCGAGAAATCACCATGTAGGCCATACTTTACTCAGCAGTATACCTGCATATACCATATACCACAGTGCCAGCACAGCACCGCAGTGTCCTTGAAATGTTAATATTATACCATCCGTGGCTCAGCTACACATTTTATATGGTTATTTGTGACTTAGCAGTGTAGTATCCCTGAAAATATTTCATTGTTTTACCATCCACAACACAGCTAGAGATTGTCCCTGAAAATATCACTCATCTCAGCTAATCCCTCCCTGAACAATATATTGATGTGCTCCCTCCTGAGCAAGCAGGTGTGTCATCCCTCTAGGCTAGCCTTCGTTTTGCTACATTGTTACAAGCGCTGAACTTAATTGATGTCTGGCGAGAAAAACATCCCTATACAAGGGATTTTACCCATTATTCTCATCCCCATTAAATATACTCCAGGATAGATCATGTGTGTGTCTGCCCTCCTTTTTATCCTCGATTCAGAAGGTGTGTATATGGGAAGCTTCTTGATTGGACAATGTTTTCCTTTTCCTGCCTTTCACCCAGTCGGCTCCAGGTATGCATCCATTCAACTGGCACCTGAACGAATCCCTTTTGAGCGACACAAAAATCTCTGTGTTTGTTGCACAGAAATCAAAAAGCATATTATAGAGTACTTTTCGATTAATTAAAGTGATATCTACACAGCATTCCCCCTGGGTCTGGACCCAGAAGCTTTTCGCTGGTGATTCAACAAAGGTCTAGACCACATAGGTCACTTTCTTATTCCCAGATGCCCTTTCATGTTAGCACTACTTGCTTGATTCCTCTGTCAAATTACCTCATATGCAAGCGTGGGATTCGAATCTGGCTTCTGAGAATAACCTGGACCACTGGCATGCCCCCTTCCACTCTGCCTATAAGGGCATACTAAATGTCTCTCTGGTGGAAGCGAGTATCAAGGTACACAAACCAATCCTTTATTGTGAAGTTATGCACTTGGGGACTAAGAATATGCATGCATCATACATACTAGGGGGAGTACAACTGGGGGAATCTGTAGTGGAGAAGGATCTGGGGGTTTTGGTAGATCATAAGCTCAATAAAAGCATGCAATGTCAAGCTGCACTTTCCAAAGCGAGCAAAGTCCTTTCTTGTATTAAGAGAGGTACTGTATGGACTCCAGAGAGAGAGAGATATAATTTTGCCCCTGTATAAATCATTACTATGACCTCATCTGGAATATGCAGTTCAGTTTTGGGCCCCAGTTCTCAAAAAAAATATTGGGGAACTGGAGAAAGTGCAGAGAAGGGCAACCAAACTGATAAGAGGCATGGAGGAGCTCAGCTATGAGGAAAGATTAGAGGAACTGAATTTATTCACTCTGTGTAGGAGATTAAGGGGGGATATGATCAACATGTACAAGTATATAAGGGGTCCATATAGAGAACTTGGTGTTGAGTTATTCACTTTACGGTCAACACAAAAGGACAAGGGCTCACTCTTTACATCTAGAGGAAAAGAGATTTCACCTCCAAATACGGAAAGGTTTCTTCACAGTTAGAGCTGTGAAAATATGAAATACAGTAGGTGTTTGTGATATTGTGCTTTTAGCACGACAGCGTCGCGCTGATACTCGGCGACAGGGTGCCGAGATCTCGCCGGCATCTCACACTCACTGGAATAGTGACAGCACATCCCAGCAAGCGCGTCATAGAAGCGACGGGAGATCCGACTTGGATTCCCGCCAATTCTACACGTGTGCGGCGTTTGTTATGAATCCTGAGGGGGAAGTCCCCGCCGGATTTTAAATAAAAATCCGGCATGGGTCCCCCCCTCAGGAGCATACCGGGCCCTTAGGTCTGTTATGGGTTGTAAGGAGAGCCCCCCTACGCCGAAAAAACGGCGTAGGGGGTCCCCCTACAATCCATACCAGACCCGTATCCAAAGCACGCTACCCGGCCAGCCAGGAAGGGAGTGGGGACGAGCGAGCGCCCCCCCCCTCCTGAGCCGTACCAGGCTGCATGCCCTCAACATGGGGGGGTTGGGTGCTCTGGGGCAGGGGGGCGCACTGCGGCCCCCCCACCTCAGAGCACCCTGTCCCCATGTTGATGAGGACAGGGCCCCTTCCCGACAACCCTGGCCGTTGGTTGTCGGGGTATGCGGGCGGGAGGCTTATCGGAATCTGGGAGCCCCCTTTAATAAGGGGGCCCCCAGATACCGGCCCCCCCACCCTAAGTGAATGAGTATGGGGTACATCGTACCCCTACCCATTCACCTGCAAGAAAAGTGGTAAAAACACAAATAAACCACACAGTGTATTAAAATATTTTATTTTTCTGCTCCGGAGGCCGCCCCCTGTCTTCTTTATTAGCTCTTTTACCAGGGGGGGCTTCTTCTTTGACGTCTTCGGGTGGGTGGGGGCCGCCGTCTGGTTCTCTTCCACCGCCGGGGGGGGGTGGCTTTTAAAAAAGCCCCCACCCCCCCGGCGGGTTTCCTCCGGCGTCTTCGGCGGGGCTCTTCTTCTTCCGCTATCCCGACGGGTCTTCTCCGCTATCCGGGGGGTCTCGCCGCTCTCCGCTGTTGACTCGTCGCACCCCGGTTCTTCGTCTCGCAGTCCGGTCCCTTCTTCCGTGCTGTACGTCTTCTTCTGTGCTGTGAGTTCTTCTTCCGCGCTGTGACGTCATGTTCTTCACTTCTCTTCTTCTCCCGATGTTGACTCGCCGGTCCTCCTCGCTGAAATGACGGATGCGCGCCTTGCATCGGACCTATATAGGCCTCACAATCCCATCATGCTCTGTACCTACCCATGTGATACCTACCCACGTGGTAGGTATCACATGGGTAGGTACAGAGCATGATGGGATTGTGAGGCCTATATAGGTCCGATGCAAGGCGCGCATCCGTCATTTCAGCGAGGAGGACCGGCGAGTCAACATCGGGAGAAGAAGAGAAGTGAAGAACATGACGTCACAGCGCGGAAGAAGAACTCACAGCACAGAAGAAGACGTACAGCACGGAAGAAGGGACCGGACTGCGAGACGAAGAACCGGGGTGCGACGAGTCAACAGCGGAGAGCGGCGAGACCCCCCGGATAGCGGAGAAGACCCGTCGGGATAGCGGAAGAAGAAGAGCCCCGCCGAAGACGCCGGAGGAAACCCGCCGGGGGGGTGGGGGCTTTTTTAAAAGCCACCCCCCCCCCGGCGGTGGAAGAGAACCAGACGGCGGCCCCCACCCACCCGAAGACGTCAAAGAAGAAGCCCCCCCTGGTAAAAGAGCTAATAAAGAAGACAGGGGGCGGCCTCCGGAGCAGAAAAATAAAATATTTTAATACACTGTGTGGTTTATTTGTGTTTTTACCACTTTTCTTGCAGGTGAATGGGTAGGGGTACGATGTACCCCATACTCATTCACTTAGGGTGGGGGGGCCGGTATCTGGGGGCCCCCTTATTAAAGGGGGCTCCCAGATTCCGATAAGCCTCCCGCCCGCATACCCCGACAACCAACGGCCAGGGTTGTCGGGAAGGGGCCCTGTCCTCATCAACATGGGGACAGGGTGCTCTGAGGTGGGGGGGCCGCAGTGCGCCCCCCTGCCCCAGAGCACCCAACCCCCCCATGTTGAGGGCATGCAGCCTGGTACGGCTCAGGAGGGGGGGGGCGCTCGCTCGTCCCCACTCCCTTCCTGGCTGGCCGGGTAGCGTGCTTTGGATACGGGTCTGGTATGGATTGTAGGGGGACCCCCTACGCCGTTTTTTTCGGCGTAGGGGGGCTCTCCTTACAACCCATAACAGACCTAAGGGCCCGGTATGCTCCTGAGGGGGGGACCCATGCCGGATTTTTATTTAAAATCCGGCGGGGACTTCCCCCTCAGGATTCATAACAAACGCCGCACACGTGTAGAATTGGCGGGAATCCAAGTCGGATCTCCCGTCGCTTCTATGACGGCTCTGTCTCCATCGCGGCAAGCCAGCTCGGCGCTGGCTCCCGCGATGGGGCTCGTAGGTGCTCAATCTCGCTGAGAAAGAGAGCGAGATTGACACAAAATCGGGTTCACCTACTGTAGACTCCCTGCAGAGGTGGTTCTGGCCAGCTCGGTAGATTGCTTTAAGAAAGGCCTGGATTCTTTCCAAAATGTACATAATATAACTGGATACTAACATTTATAGGTAAAGTTGATCTGGGGAATATCCGATTGCCTCTCGGGGGATCAGGAAGGAATTTTTTCCCCTTCTGTAGCAAATTGGATCATGCTCTGCTGTTTTTTTTTTTTGCCTTCCTCTTGATCAACTGTGGGTATAGAATTGGGTATATGGGATTATATGATATTATTATTGTTATTATTATTATATATTTTTTTTATAGTTTAACTGGATGGACTTGTGTCTTTTTTCAACCAGACTAACTATATGATGATCCACACTATTTATTTCAGGTATTTATGTAGCACTGTCAATTTACGCATCGCTTTACATATTTATTATGCATTCACATCAGTCCCTGCCCTCAAGGAACTTACAATTTACGGTCCCTAACTTACATTCATACATACACATACTAGGGCCAATTTAGACTCGGGACAATTAACCTACCAGCATGTCTTTGGAGTGTGGGAGGAAACCGGAGTATCTAGAGGAAACCCAGACTGGCACAGAGAGAACACGCAAACAGGCGCCTACAGCGCCAGACCAACGCCAGGCAGCTGCGGATGCAGGCTGAGGCCAACAGCGTGCTAACACGCATTGCTGTAGCGTTGGAGGGCATGCAGGCAACATCTGCCAGGAGCGACAGTCCAGGGGATGCACCTCCTCCTGATGCCCCACCCCAGTCGTCGCCATGACTATTGAGGAGCCGAACCCTGGGCACGAGGCCTGGCCCACGAGAGGGCAAATGACTCTACTCTGGATGTATGCTGCTCAGATTATGAGCTAATTTGCATCAAACTGCTATTACATTGTTGTTGACCTGTATGGGTAGAGTGGCAATTATTTTTTTTTTTTCCAATAACGTTTTTATTTTGTTTTAAGAAAAATAAAACATCAGTACATAGGTACAAATACAGCAAACGGACATAAACAGAAATGGAATTATGAACATGGCTAGTGCATACACAATAAAGTTGTGAGGGGGGAAGCCCTCCCCCAATCTTTGGCATCACACATTTCAACAGTAATAACAGTGCCTCAAATAACATATATAGTGTACAATACCCTCAGATCGATGCCTTAAATGGGAAGACCAGGTAGAAAAAAAGATTACTAAGTTACATTGACGACTCCATTGCCGGCTCAAGACGAATCCTCCTGCGAATGCCACCGCTCCCAGAGACCATTGTGGTCATCCAGTCTGTCCCACAATCTGGCCATTATTTTCTCCATTAGTTCCACGTTCTTGACCCTAGCATAAAGGGCCTCCTGAGATGGGGCACAGTTTTCTTTCAGTGGAGGGCAATTAAGCACCTTACCGCCGTGAAAACGTACCTGAGCAGTTTTTTGTAGGGTTTAGCTATTTTCGATTGAGAGAGACAAGAAGAGTTTTGGGGTCAGAGGTATGGGTGCCTCGAAGAGGGGAGTCCGTAATTGCTGTGTTGAGGTCCAGAACGGTACTATCAGGGGGCATGTCCAATATATGTGGAAAAGAGTGCCCCTGGTTTGCTGGCATCGCCAGCAGTAATCAGAGGTGGAGGGGTAAACTCTATGGATCACGTCTGGAGTCAGGTACCAAAAGAAGAGAATCTTTGAAGCATTTTCTTTATAGAGGGTACATAAGGAACTCTTGGCAGGCTGACCCCCCCTCCCCCAGGTCCTTCTCCCAGCGGAGCATATATGCATGCTTACCCCGGGCCAGTATGGAGTGATTGTTTAGAATCTGATATATATTAGTCCTTTACGTGAACGGCCCTCAAGTACAATGCATTCAAATGAGGAGGGTGAAGAAAACTGAAGGCGTGGGGCTACGGTTTGGGCATAGTGACGGATCTGTAAATAGCTGTAAAACACCTGTTTGGGAAGGTCATGTTTGGTTTGGAGCTCAGAGAATGGTAGCAGCCTTTTTCAAAGTACAAGTCCGCCTGAGCCTGCAAAACTGACCAAATGGCACATTCTTAATCCACCTTGGATGGTGGTGGCTGCGGGCATGTAGATATGAATTGCCCGCACTGGGTTTAAAATGGGTTTTCGAATAGATTCTCCCATTTTCATCCGTCCCCAATTCTAGATCCAAGAATACCAAATGATTCTCGTCCATTACATGGGTGAACGAGATACCAAAGGGGTTTCTAGCGCAATGTGCCAAAAACCCATCTAATTCTTCGTCAGTGCCATTCCAAATGATGAGGATGTCATCTATATAGCGAGAGTACAGAACCAGGTTTTTCCCAAAGGGGTTATTGGCCCAAATATATTTGAGTTCCCAATACCCCATAAACAAGTTTGCATAACTATGGGCAAACCTGGCCCCCATAGCTGTACCCCTCACTTGCCTATAGAAACAGTCCATAAAAGAGAAATAATTATGGGTCAGAGTGAACTCAATGCACTCATAAATGAAGTGTGCCTGTTGGGGACTAAATAGATGTGCCTCTGCTAGGTAATACTCAATCGCTCTCAGCCCAAACTCATGCTGAATAGACGTATAAAGGGATGCTACATCAAGCGATGGCCATCTGTAGCCGCTTTCCCATTTTTAGTTGGTTAAGATCTCCAAAGCATGACCTGAGTCCTTAACCACTTGCTTACTGGGCACATATACCCCCCTCCTGCCCAGGTAAAATTTCAGCTTCCGGCACTGCGTCGCTTTAACTGACAATTGCGCAGTCGTGCAACGTGGCTCCCAAACAAAATTGACGTCCTTTTTTCCCCACAAGTAGAGCTTTCTTTTGGTGGTATTTGATCACCTCTGCGGTTTTTATTTTTTGCGCTATAAACAAAAAAGAGCGACAATTTTGAAAAAAAATACAATATTTTTTACTTGTTGCTATAATAAATAGCCCAATTAAAAAAAAATAATAATAATAATTTCTCAGTCTAGGACGATACGTATTCTTCTACATATTTTTGGTAAAAAAAAAAAATCGCAATAACCGACTGGTTTGTGCAAAAGTTATAGCACCTACAAAATAGGGGACAGAATTTTTTTTTATTATTATTTATTGTTTTACTAGTAATGGCGGCGATCTGCGATTTTTATTGGGACTGCGACATTATGGCGGACACATCGGACACTTTTGACACATTTTTGGCACCATTCACATTTATACTGCGATCAGTGCTATAAATATGCACTAATTACTGTATAAATGTGACTGGCATTGAATGGGTTAACACTAGGGGGTGAGGAAGGGGTTAAAAGTGTACCCTGAATAGTGTTCTAACTGTGGGGGAAGGGGACTGACTGAGGGAGGTGACCGATCTGTGTACAAGGGACACAGATCGGTCTCTCTCCCTGACAGGACGCTGTCTCTGTGTGAGCCGGCAATGAGAGATGATCTCATATGTTTACATTTGAGATCATCTCTCATTGGCCGCACAGATCGCATACCAAACGGCCACTCCGATTGGCCATTCACGGCGATCTGTGATTGGCTGTGTCCAAGGGACATGGCCAGCACAGAATTTCCATGCTGTACGATCGGAAACGCGCGCGGGGAACGAGGAAAGGGGCGGACGTCAAATGACGTCCTCCTGGATTTTCAGGTCTGCGCTGAAGCCGTCATTCGGCTATAGCGCGGGACTCAAGTAGTTAATATATGACGGTAGACTAGTGACCAAGCCTTGAAGGAAGTGATCAATATAACTCCTAAGGTTGCTGGTCAAACTGTCGATGCCTGCAATAATAGGTCTACCTGGCGAGTTTTCTAGGTCTTTGTGAACCTTGGGAATAGGACCTTACTTGATACGGCACCGACCAAAAGATTTTTAAGGTCATCATTATAGCTTTTGGTCGGGTCCCATAGAAGCTTTTCATAGGTGTTGGTGTCCCCAATTAACCTGAATGCCTCTTTGAGGTACTGGTCTTTATCCTGTACGACCAGGCCGCCCCCTTTGTCTGCTTTCCTTATTATGATATCCGAGTTTTTCTTCAGGCTACTCAGGGGTGCTTCTATGCTGACCTCATGACCTTTATTGAATTTTTTACTTTTGTTCTCACACATTTTCCTAAACTCACCCATCACTACCTCGTAGAAGGTAGGAATAAAGTTGCCTTTATTCCAGTGTGGGTAAAAGCTAGACTTTGGTCTGAAATGTGTGTTGATTATTCTATCCTCCTCATATGCTAGAGCAAAGGTCTCATCTAGACCCTCTGGTCCCCCTTCAGTATACAATTCCTCCAAAATCCCCAGCATGTCCTTGTCCAGAGACTTCTCACCTAAAGTGGAGGTGGCAGTCTCTGGACTCTCTATAGTTGCACCAATAATTTCCTTGAGTCTAAAATGGCGCTTCACAGCAAGGTTGCGGACAAACTTATTTAAATCAATGAATAGTTCAAATAAATTAGGGGGGCTTTCGGGAGCGTAATTGAGGCCACTCCTGAGCAATTCAAGTTCTTTTTCCAAAAATACATGTTTTGAAAGGTTGTATATTTTAATAGTAGAGTGACTTTCTATCTCCTCTGATCTCTTTTTGGATACCTTCTCTCCTCTCTGCCCTCGTCTTGTTGATTTCTTAGTCTCCTGATGTTTGGGGGGAATCGGGATCTGAGTGCTAAAGTTTTCTGCACTGCGGGTTTCGTCCTTCCCGCAGCTCCTTTCCCAAAAAAAGGACCATCAGCTTTTGATTTCTCCTTAGTCATGATAGTGTTAACAAGATTCATCTGTGCATCTTGTGATGGGGCCTCCCTCCAAACTCCTAGGTTCTCATTAGTAGCATTGGCCTGTACTGGAGGATCACCTGTTTCTTCATCGTTCGTACCATTCCTGGAGCCATCCACTGGTACACCTTCCTGCACCGGGGGAGGGGGAATGTCCTCAGGGATTCCTACTCTAAAAGATTCATCTATATTCCTAATTCCGTTCCCATTTTTGTTCTTAAATCTAGATTTATTCTTGTACCAATGTTTATTTTTGTTAGTATTATTATTCCCATATCTCTTATTGCTATTTTTTTCATCTGTGCCTGTCACCCTGAGGTGACAGTAGAGATGGGTGGGGTTGTGTGAGGGGCCGTCTTTGAACATGTGCACACACACACATACCTATATTAAGGCTTTGAAGAAGGGGGTACGCCCCAGAAACGCGTCAGCCATTCAGATGTCTGAGGTTCTACTGGCAGGTGCCGTAGGGTCCAGTCCAGCTGTCTGAAAAGCGCTTACTCAAAATTTCCTTGTGAGTAGGACCATTGCTTTTTTATTCTGTTTTTAATAAATTTTAAGTGGTAATGCACAAGGTCGGTGCGCCCTCCTTTCTTTTCTTTTTGTTTTAGCCATAAGAACACCCATTGTTCTGTGGAGGGCTGCAAGACTTTAGACTTTGCCGTTAGACTATACTGTTGTACCCCGTTTTTGGTGAAACACCAGAGCGCAGGAGGTTTTTGTGTTAATTCTGAAGCAAACAAAGGCCTGCTGAGACAGACACTTAGGTCTGATTCATACTAGTACGATTTCAGATGCAACTTTGGGCGCATGATAATTGAAATCACACTGATTTTAATAGTGCCTGTTCACATCAATGCAACACACCTGTGATGCAACTTTGGGGAAGGTACAGGTGCCACTTCGGTGCAAGGTAGCACAATTCTGTGCCCCACAGACATAAATGGAAACGCACCAAAACACCATGTAAAATGCACACACATGCGTTCATGGCTAAGTTTTGTACTGTATAAATATAAAGTGTAGTGCCAATGACTCAGCTCTACTCGGGATGCCCCAAATGGAGTAAGACACTCCTAAAAGGAATGAAAAAAACAACGTGTATCCACACAGTGATAGTGGGATAATGTATAGTATCACAAATGTGAGATATCAATCACAAATATAAAAATGAGAATATTAAATAAACCTGTAAATTGAACAAAGTGCAATACACAAATTCAACCCAACACCATATTGTACATAAATCAATCTGTGTTGTTATGTGTCCATAGAGATCAATCCGGCAATCAAAAAGGTGTTTGATAGCAAAAAGAGGAGGTAGCAACTCTTCCAATTTGGCATATGAACCAGACACCCAGCATCAACATAAATTAATATGTGGAAGAATCTCTATATTCCTCTGCAACAGTCTGCATAGAAACAAAAGATATAAAGTCCGTCCCCCTATCAGTGGTGATATACAAGTATAAACTCTTTCCACTCGTATGGACTTGAAGAGATGAATATCTTCAGCAACTCATTCCAATCACTTTAGGGAAGGTAGTAAATGGATACTCTTACCAGATTCCAATGACCCACTGCTCATCATACGATGGGTGGGTCTCCAATGCTTGTATGGGCCGATTGCCCTCTCTGGTTATCCTTGCGGTGGTATCCTTCCAAGACTATTTCAAAGCCTATGTGACATCAGGACGGTTGCTGGTGGGAGATTATACTCACAGTCCAGGGGGGTTCGGATGTTTCCAAGGGTGATTGGAAAATCGTGATACAGCCAATAATTGATCATACCAAGGTATGTGAGGAAAAAAGAAAAAAGAAAAAGCTCCTCATAGTGTAAAAAAGTTGTGATTTAATAAAAAACATCAAACTAGTGTCACTACAAAGATCAACACTTTGAATAAAATTGTCAATAAAATTCAGTAGTGAATCCAAAAAAAGGAGAAAACAATCCAACCAGAAAAACATGCAGCAAAAAATAAAGCTTCAATGCCCTGTGAAAGGCTGAAGGAATCCACAGAGTTTTAGCAGATGGTGGCAATATGACCTGTATACCCTACCGGTTTCGTCGCAATTGGACTTCTACTGGGGTGTGTACACAGTCCCATGCCCTCACCTGCCTTAATAGCCCATTGTACTGTATAGCTTCTGTCCCCCGGCGGACATATCCTTTTGGCCTTGGCTCCATACCTCTCTTTACCTAGACCCTATGTGAGTACTTTAGGTGGATATATTTTCTCCATCCTATACTGGTTATTCATTTATGAATTATTTACTAATTATGTTCTACCTGTTTTAGACTATTCAAGCATCCTGCCCCTGAAGAGTGTCCTCAGACACGAAACGCGTCTATGGATGCTATATATTCTGGGCTAGTTTGGATACCACATATATATTTTATTTTATCATATTTTAGTATTGGGATTGTATATGCCTTTTACCAGTTTTTCACTACTGTAATCATTTCGCTATTACTGTTAATTTGCTCTTCGTACATACAGTTGTGTTCAAAATTATTCAACCCCCCAATGCTGCAAAGGGTTTTAGGGAATTTAGTGTACATTTGTAATTATATTCAGAATGAAATCCTACAAGGACTTCTTAAAGAACCATATGCAACTAAAATAACATCAATCGTTTTTTTAATACAGTAGTAAATGTTTCTTTTGTGAATTCTTCATTTACACAATTATTCAACCCCTTAAAGACTACCACTCTGAAGAACAGAGGTTCATTGAAATGTATTCAATCAGGTATTGAAAACACCTGTGGATGTCAGGGAGCAGCAATAAAGCCTAAAAAGCATTAATTAGGCAGTTTTAAAATGACTGTGATACTCAGCTCCTTCTAGACATTTACTGGTGTGGTTACAAACATGGTGAAGTCAAGAGAATGGTCCAGGAAGACAAGAGAAGAGGTGATTACTCTTCACAGGAAGGGCAATGGCTATAAGAAGATTGCAAAGATGTTAAACATACCAAGAGACACCATAGGAAGCATCATTCGCAAATTCAAGGCAAAGGGCACTGTTGAAACGCTACCTGGTCGTGGCAGAAAGAAGATGCTGACTTCGACTGCTGTGCGCTACCTGAAGCGTAGAGTGGAGAAAAGTCCCTGTGTGACTGCTGAGGAACCGAGAAAAGATTTGTCAGATGTGGGTACTGAAGTTTCTGCTCAGACAATATGGCGCACACTGCGTAATGAAGGCCTCCATGCCAGAACTCGCAGGCGCACCCCCTTGCTGTCTCCAAAGAATAAGAAGAGTCGACTGCAGTATGCCAAAAGTCATGTGGACAAACCACACAAGTTTTGGGATTGTGTTCTGTGGACTGATGAAACTGTTTGGGCCCATGGATCAACGCTATGTTTGGAGGAGGAAGAACAAGGCCTATGATGAAAAGAACACCTTGCCCACTGTGAAGCATGGCGGGGGTTCAATCATGCTTTGGGGCTATTTTGCTTCTGCAGGTACAGGGAAGCTTCAGTGTGTGCAAGGTACCATGAATTCTCTTCAGTAGCAGGAGATAGTGGATAACAATGTGATGCAGTCCGTCACAAACCTGAGGCTTGGGAGACGTTGGACCTTTCAACAGGACAATGATCCCAAGCATACCTCCAAGTCCACTAGAGCATGGTTGCAGATTAAAGGCTGGAACATTTTGGAGTGGCCATCGCAGTCACCAGACTTAAATCCGATTGAGAACCTCTGGTGGGACTTAAAGAAAGCAGTTGTAGTGTGCAAGCCTAACAATGTGACTGAACTGGAGGCTTTTGCCCATGACGAATGGGCGAAGATACCCGTAGATCGCTGCAAGACACTTGTGTCAAGCTATGCTTCACGTTTAAAAGCTGTTATAACTGTAAAAGGATGTTGTACTAAGTACTAAGATTGAATGTCAATTGGGGGTTGAATAAAACTGATAATGATGTGAGCACAGAAAAGACATTTGCGGTTATTTCATTATAAATTTTATGTTATATTTGTCTGACCTACACGTGCCTCTTTGATTTAATTGTAAGCAGGATGACAGGATGATCAAAATCAATGTCAAACTGGGCAAAACAATCAATTTCAGTGGGGGTTGAATAATTTTGAATACAACTGTATGTTGTCATTGAATGCATCCATTTATCCATGCACAACAGCATGCGGCACCAGGCCAGGCATTGCTGCACTTATTGATGCGTTTATTGTACATGCACATATCATGTGTTTTCAATATAAAGTAAAGTAATGTCTTTATTCTGAGAAATATATGTTCTCATATACATGTTTTTTCTGTATGATGATGTATGCCTGCATTTCCATGAATACATTTGTACCTTTTTACCACTCCCACCCTGGCTGCAGCCTCACTCAAAGTCCCAAATTACCCCTTACTATTTTTTTTCTGTATAGCTTCTGTCTCCTACAATAAATGCATCTAAAAGAAAAATGCATCAAAAACGCACTACAAAATTGCACTGCAAAATTGAATAAAGTCACAGCTGCACTAGTGAGACCTAGCCTGAGTGACACCTAAATTTGCATGCTAGGTAAAAATCTAAGGAAGAAGTCACTGTTTGAGAATTGTCACATTATACAGAGTTTCCAGTAATATTATCTCTCTTCCTTTTGCCTTCCCGTCTCTATTCTAATTTTATTGTTACTGATTTATTATACCCTAGGTTACGGAAGTTGTTCCATTTCTTATCTAAGATCTTGGGCTTCATAAAATGAAGGAAAAAAAGCTAACAAGATGTGGGTGCACTACTGTTAAACTTGACCCGATGAAGCCTTTTTAACAGGCAGAGTTGTTCAGGCAACCACATTTGTGTAGATTCATTAGCATTACTAATGGACTTTTATGAACTTCTTCCAGTGTATTATGAAAGGGCAGAGGAATAAAATTAAGCACACAACTTCACTCACATAAATATGTATTCATGTGGGAGCACAGGCCACAGAACATTTTTAAGATGTGTCAAGACGTTTCACCTATTACATACGCTAAAACAGATTTTTACGACTTTATGAGGAATTGGCAGATGTTCTAATAGATTAAGATGACCTCATTTCTTCCTGACCAGATCAGAAGATTAGTGTAATTTCCGGGACTTCTTAAATAAAATCAGCCCATGCTATTATGCTGAGAATAATGCATTCTAATATGAACAGAGATTCATCAATAAAGATTTTAGATTTTATTCAGCTCTAGGTTTACTCAGCAGCTCATGATCAAACATGCAAACCCTATTACTCAGATAGTTATTTCCTTACCATTTATCTATCTCAGAGTGCACTGCTTATGAAATTTGCTTGGATATATTATGACAGGTCACAGTGACCTGTATTTATTATAACACATGTGGTCGCCAGGTTCTTTTAGTCTGCAAAAAGAGAGCCTTGCATCTCATTAATTGCATGAGGCCATAGAGTTTTCTTGATTTTTTTTTTACATCCACATCATTAGTTCCAAAGGCCTGTAACTCTAGACAAAATATTTTAATAATTATGTGTTCTTGGGAATGTTCAAAAAAGCAGTGAAGTTTGGAAGTGATCAACGATGTACTCTGCTGTGTCAGTTATTAAATTAGAAAAATAGCAGGCCTTATTTATCAAGGTAAGAAGTTACTCAGACGCCTCACATTGCCTCATATCAACAAATCAGTTTGAAATCTGCATAAAAAATTACATCAGGAGAATGAAACTTGAATTTGGCTGTTGTGGAACATTAAAGATTGTCTTACACAGTTCTCTCCTAGACATTTGGATGGAAGAGATTAATGTGCCTATATGCCAATAATGACTTACTGGTTTTTAGCTTAAAACAAAAAGGGGTAGATTTACTAAAGGCAAAGTGCAGTTGTAGTTTACTTTGCAAGTGCAGTTACATTCTGCAGGTGCAGTTCAACCCCTTTACCCCAGAGCTTAGTAAGTGGGAAAATGTTCTGCTAATTTCCATCATCCACTCATGTGCAGGTAAAAATGCATTTTTTTCTTATTGGTTTTCATTTTATTGTGTATACTTTACAAAGTGAAGCTGTACCAAATGTACTAAGCGCTGGAGAAATTGTGTGAAACTGCACATGCACAATCTATTTGCCTTTAGAAAATCCATCCCAAAGATTACTTAAAACTAGCATACTGATTCCTATTTTATAGTCAAATGCTACAGTAACACTCCAGGATATGGATACCGTATTTTCCGGCGTATAAGACAACCTTTTACGCCTTAATTACACTGCCAGAGAGCGGGGGTCGTCTTAAACGCCGGGTGCAGATGGATTCCGGGTGCAGATGCTGCTGCCAGATGGATCTGAAGCACTTTGCTGAAAACAGAGCTTGTTATGCCTGCTCAAATTAGAGCGGCGCGGGCTGATGATGTCACAGCCTCTGCCAGTCCGAGCAGGCTTTGCATTTATCAAAAGATTAATAAAATGCATTGACGGCCGTGATTGGCTCAGCCGTGCACACTGTATTCTGCAGTGTTACTATTGCCTGGCACTACTGTACAGTTTCCAGTAATGTACTTGTGATAAGACTGCAACCGTTTAAAGCAGATTTAAGAAGATGATAAAGACCTGGAGTGGGTTTCTTGGAATAGTAACAAAAACATCTTTATACTGTAATAACAAAGGTAATTTATTTAAAAGCCCCATCAAAAGTTTACTAGTAAGTAATAAGTGATAAATTACAGTGTTTTAATCAAATCTGATGTTAAGGCTGATGTTTTTTTTTTTTTATGTTTGTGATGATTTTTTTAAATGGTGTTGCCTCGGAAGGGGTAGTCTTCTAGGGCGAGTATAGCCCAAAACCTAAGTTTTCACTGGAAAAATAGGGGGTCGTCTTATACGCCGGCAAATAAGGTACTTATTTTTGAAAAAGTGACAGCTATATTCAGTTGAGCCAGATTAGATTTGAAAATTACAGTCACATGGTTAAAAAAAAAAAAAAAGGAGATGCTTAACCTATTGTTAAATCCTTGAATTGAGCCTATTGTAAGATATGCAAAGTTCTGTGATCCTTCATACACAAAGTGAACAGTGTTGAGAGGTCTATGCTATTTTACAGACGGGTCTTTCCCCCCAGGTAAATAACCTTAGGCAATTAATCGATTATTAATTAGGCCCCATTTAAACCCTGTTTGTGTGCAGCAAGACACACGTCTGCTACCTGCGCTTTGGCTCCCATTAACAATAAATGCACAACATATACAACCCGTGATTGCAGTGCGTTTGAGAAACATGAGGCATGAGCTTTTAGGAAACGCGCAGGTGTAAATGCAGCCTTATAGTGTCTAGGAAGAAGGTGGGATGCATCAGCTATGAATCTAATGTGTGAAGTGTTCTCATAATGTTTGAGTGATAAAGATTTGATTTTCTTGTGAAAAAAAAAAAAAAAAAAAAAAAAGATTTGATAGATTTCACATGCTGAGCTGATTGCAAAAGTAAAACGTACTTGAATAAGTCTGACGCTGTCCTTACTTTGAAAGAGATGTTACTGATTCAAACACTTTTCATGATGGTCAGGCTACATAGTGAGGGGAACATTAACAAAAACCTATACTAGAAAATATTGAGATGAACTATGCTGACCCCACCTTTATAAACTGCTAGTTGTCTGCCTGCTTTATGGAAAAGCTAGCCAAACAGTGTTAGTTTTTTTAATTTTTTATTGTGACAGATGGGTTGAAATTTTTTGTTAAAACAGGTTGCTCCATCCACACAAAGAAGGTGAATTCCAAAATGTCCCTTGAAAATAAGTCCATCAAACGATTGACTTCTGCCAATGGGTATGGCCATACACTGATTGAAATTTGTCCTCTTTCGATCAGTGTATGACCAGCTTAAGAAAGCGGGACAAAAATTTGTAAGACCTACTAATTTACATACTTGTTCTGATTCAGTGAGTGAGTGAGTGAGTGAGTGAAAAACTTGTAAAGTGCAACACATGCGAACTGAATCGCCTCTGGGCGCTGTTTCCATTCCATGGGTAAGGAGAACCCCTTGACCTCAGAAGAGATGGGTTTTAATCTTTCTCCTGAAGGCCAAGTGGTCCGACTCCAGTCGGATGGTAGTTGGTAGCGCATTCCACAGCAGAGGTCAGAAAGTTCTGAAGCTACTGGATCTGAATGACAGACAGGTAAACAGTATTTTTTTTAAGACAGCAGCATTGGCAGACTCCCTGCTTTCTCGTGGAAGTTTTCTTCAACTCTAAAGTGATAACCAAATATAATGTTGATTCACACCAATAAACTTTCAGAATTAATAATTCTCTCTCCAGTGGTTCTTGTAACAAATTATTTCATCACTGGTGGTCAGCATTTCATCTTGCAAGTTAAAAGAGGATTTTTGACCTTCAGGTTATTGGACACTTGCAAAGCTTTAGAGGACACCTCCCCTAATACCATAGTTTTGTAAATCCGTTTTATAACACATGAGTCAAACAGGACCGTGCCAACAGGCCCAAACAACAACAATCAGAAGACCTAATCTCAGAGAGCCGCTGTGATAAACTTGCTGCCAAAAGTTGCATCAGTAGAAGATGGAACATCCACCTGGTAAAACTTTAAAAAAAGTATGAACAGAAGACCAGGTGGCAGCCTTACAAAACTAACACCAACCTGGTGAAATGGGTGCAGTAGGAGATTAAACTTGAGAATGTAAGCTCTTGCAATCAGATTTTGTATACATTGTGAAATTGCAAAGTTTGAAGCAGGGTGTGCTTTTCTGGGTCCCAAGAACAGGACGAATAGGGATAACGCCTGTAAATTGGAGCAGTAGCCTTGAGGTATACTTTAATGACTATGTCCAGGCAATGTGGAAAGATTTATTGGGGATGTTAAGGAGCAGGCCATAAAGAGGGGAGGACAATGAGGTGAAAAGCTGACACCACCTTCAGAAGAAAGGCTGGCCTTGGGTGTAAGATAACTTTGTCACTGAAGTAGGAGGAATGGCTCTTTACAGAAAAGGGCTGCCATTTCAAAAATACATCTGGCAGACATGAGACCGACCAAAAAGGCTGCTTTGCATGACATATCTTCTAGGTGGATATCCCTGATAGGTTTAAAGGGTGGTTTCTGCAGGGCAGAGAGAATCAAGTGTGGATCCCAGGGAAGCACATGGTGCTGCAAGGGCGGCTTAATACAGGATACACCTTGAAGAAAGATTTTTACAAGCGAGAATGAAGCCAGAGGCCTTTTAAAAAGAATGGATGAAGTTAAAGCGGGGGTTCACCCTAAAAAGAAATTCTAACATTACATTAAGCTCCATTCTGACATTGACTCTACGCTGATCTTTTTTTTTTTTTTTGCCGTACATACCGTTATATCTTTATTTTCCCCCCCGGCTTCCGGGTAGAAGTTGCCGAAAGAAGCCGAACGTCGGTGCGCAGGCGCCGTATAGCGCCGACTCGCAGTCCGGCTTCTTTCGGCAACTCGTGATGTGGCCGTATGCTCCGGGGGGAAGCTTATGCCATACGTCAATCAATTTGCCTGTGCATAGGAACGCCCACTACCGCGGTATTCATACCCGGAAGTCGGGGGGGAAAATAAAGAAATAACGGTATGTACGACAAAAAAAAGCACCCAGCACCCCCCAGTGGGATGTGTGCTCTAATCACCACATCACATATTTTCCTTGTATGTGGGGTAAATCCAGGCACCCACCCCCCTCCCCTCAGCAGGATTTGTGCTTTTTAACCTCCCATAGAAACAAAAGACAAAAACTATGCAGGGAGAACAAAACAAAAAAAGTCAAGTTTGAAATGTATTCAAAAATATATATTTTTTTATTTGGAGATAATGTAAAGCCTATTTATATCAGATGACCTACCGATATTAATCTTGCCAGAACACTTCACCCTCTGGGGACACAAAAAAATCTGCTCATTGATTTCTGATGCTCATGACCCGTGCAGTGGAACGTAACGTACATCCTGAGAAGAATTTGATGGTGCCAGTTCCTAAGTGCCTTATGGTGCATACAGCAGGCCAGGAGGACTTTCATCACATTCTCTACATCTAACTGCATTCGGGACAAGAGTATACTTCATTTTGCAATGCAGACGCCAAATGTGTACTCCACAGGCAATAAATAAAGATTTTCTGCTTGTGGGTCAGTCCGTACCCATTGATTGGATGCATTCAGTACTCTGCTAAAGCCACATCTTCCACGATGACCAGTGGAAGACTCAGCTCTGCTGTGCATGGGAGAGGCCTGCTTGGGGGAACCTGGAGATGTCATTCATATCTGCAATGCCCCATCACAGATTGGCTGCTGTAGGCTCTGATATCAACCAATATAAACCAATGCCAAGAGGAAAAATTAAAAGTATTTTATATAATTGGAATAAAGATCCAGACATGGACAACTTTTTCACCCTGACTTGTTTGTCGTTTAGGGCTCCAATGCAATTGGGAAACTGCATCTTCTCCCAAAATGCTTTAGCAATCATTTCCCACACCTCTTATCTTGGCTCAGGCATGACAACATCCATGCTCCAATATTTGAACATATATCCTCATGTAAGCCACAGTCATAGTTTACAATAGTCAGTTATTCATTTAGCTTATACAATTTGGATACCCATCACCTATTCATCCAAAGCATCTTTTTTTTTCCCAATCTGACATGATTCCTTGTTACATTCTCCTTTTCAACATCTGCCACTTCTGTATGTTAGTACAACAAACAGATGTGCGATTTTACTTAGCTTGTGCATCAGGAAACAAACATCTGGGCATTATCCCATAAACAACCAAAATATTATCATTACACTGGTAATTATTTATAATGCTGACAAAGCCAAAGTTTCCACAGTTATATAGAAAACTGAGTAAAAGATCATTTAGAATGCTATGTAGAGTAAATGTCTGGCACAGAGATGACAGCTCAGTCACAGATTGCTAATTCCACAAGTCACCTGCACAGCAAACGAACTTCCTGCCTTGACACAGATATATGTCAACCTATTTTAAACATACTGGATTTTATTTTACTATCAAGTATTAGAAGACAAGTATGTGCAGATCTGTGATTGCTGACCAAAATATTAAATTAGACTATTTATTTACTGCTTTATTAGCGTGGTTAGGGTGTAGAAAGGGTATTCCCATGTCGAACAAACAACCAGGAGGACCAAGGTATCACTTTTTGTCTTGATTGTTACCAAAAGCCTTTTTGGCAAGAGTTTTACTACCGACAGCTGTGCTACTGATAGTATAACTCTCAAAATCATTTGACCATGTCCAACCACTAAATCAAGGTAGTGATACCTTCAAATGGTAGTGTTTTGTGGAAGAATTACAAGGTTCAGTGCTGTGTCCAATTACCTGCAGGTACACACCTATAACACATGGTGTATGAATAGTTTTCCTAGGTGCAGAGGCGGAGCTCAGCGGTGAGGTAATGCCTGCCTAGAGCTCCCTACACCGCGGACCTGAGGAGCCTGATAACGGCAGAGGTAACCCCCAAACCTGCCCAAAAAGCCACCCAAAAGGACCACACAGCCACCTACCTCACAAGGGTACCCTTTTCGGGGGGTTTTGGAGCACATTTTGTGCCAAAAACAGGCGTGAGAGAGCCGCCTCACAGTGCTACAGTGTTCCTGTCATGGCACTGAAGCCATCCTATGCAGATGTAACAAGGAGGGAGTTAAAACAGCAGACAGCCCCTTCTGCTGTGTCACACAATGAAGCTCCGGCCCCATTAAAGGAACAAAGCCAAAATAAATACTCTCCAGGGAAAATTATGGAGAACTGTTATAAAACATTACAGAAGGACTTGCCACCACAAGTAACACTGGAACAAATAGAGCTGCTGTTACAAAAATCATTAAAGGCTACCTCAGACTATATCACTACAAGCCTTACTAAGGAGATAAGGAAACTAGGACAGCGAACATCAGCACTAGAATTAAGGACCGACAATTTGGAAAAATGTACAGCTGATTTCTCCTCAGAAATCGATAACCTTAAAGAGGAGAATTTGATACTACAAACAAGATTGGAAGATTACGAAAATCACGCAAGAAGGTCAAATATTCGCATTAGAGGAATCCCCAAAACAGTGATTGATTTACAGGCCACAATGACTGCTCTTTTTCAGGAACTGCAACCGGGAATACCGGTGGAGCGACTTGAAATGGAAAAGGTACACAAAGCCCTTGCTTAAAAAAAAACAGATGGCCCGCCACGCAATATTATCGCAAAATTTCATTACTACCGGACCAAAGAACTACTAATGAATTCAGCAAGGCATAAAAATACGTTGCAATTTCAAGGATACAATTACCAACTTTTCGACGATCTGTCGCAGCTAACTATCACAAAAGAAGGGCTTTGAGACCACTCCTCCAAATATTGCAACGCAACACCATCATCTACCAGTGGGGCTTCCCCTTCTCTGTGAGATTCTCATACCTAAACCACAAATATACTTGCCGTAGCGCAATGGATTTGCAAACTACTCTGCAGAATGTGGGGCTGATGAACGCCGTCCATGACGCCTCGGACTCTCGCCCAAAGTACTCCTCGCATCCTGACAAGTATAACTCCTCTTCTGCCTCCAGAGAAAATGGGGATCATAGTCCCAACAAGAGACTTCGCAAGCCGTCATCTGTTCCTGATCCCTGTGACTCTATGGACTGAATAGGATCACAAACTGTGCTTATTTCCTTTTCTCCCTTTCTCTGGGAATCTGCTTGACCCTGTTGGTCTTGATCTTATTTTGGCCCCCATATGACTGCCTGGTAACTTTTTCATTTCAGTAAAGAATAAGTTATTGTTGCAGTTATCTTTTACAGGTTCTCCTCTACTGTTATTAACCAATATTTTATTTCCAGGTATTGGTCGGGTCAATCATTAAATTTCAGTTGTAATAGGTTATTATTAAATCTTTGAGGATGAATAGTAGATGTCTAATCCTCCAGGCTCGCCTTTTCACGATTCTCTGCTTCATGAGTACGGTATGTGCTCCACTAACCCCCAGTTAGTAAGTGTTCATTACTACCTGGTCTATTACTTTTGTTTTAATTTTACTCTATGTTTGAAAGAATGTGATTTAATTGGTTGGCTCCTCGGGTTCCCGTGGGACTGTTCTTTGCGCCTCCCTTTGCTACCCTCGTCCGCCTGTGACTTAGTGGACGGTCGACAGTAGCACATGTGCCCTTGGAGGGAGACTTTCTCTCCCCTCAACGGAAATGTCATGAACTTATACCATTTCTGCTTTTTTTTTGGAATATATCTAAAATTTACTTTTTCCCTGAATCTTATTTTTTTTTTTTCACCCCCACTTCCAATTTCTCCTTGCGTCCCAAAGGTGGTCTCTTTCTTTGTTATTCCATGTCTGGGCAACATTAGATCTGACAATTTTTTAATACCATGGCCCCATTGAACATACTGTCCCTTAATGTCCAAGGTTTAAATATCCCGCAAAAACGCACTAAAGCCTTTCGTACCTTTGGTTCCAAAAAAGCACATGTCATATGTCTTCAAGAAACACATTTCACACCATCATCCACTCCCAAATTCTTTAGTAGGTCCTACCTGCAAGTTTACACAGCCTCGGCCTCCACAAAGAAAAGGGGTGTGCTTATAGCATTTCACAGTAGTACCCCGTTCTCAGTCACTAAGGAGATCGAGGATCCGGAAGGCAGATACTTGAACCTAACAGGGTATTTATTGGACTCTGATATCACCGTTGTGTCATATTATGCTCCAAATAAAAAACCTAACTCTTTCCTATCTCATCTGCTGCAGGTCATCGATTCACATAAAAAAGGAACTAGTTTTCAAAACTAATCGCAAAGTACAACCTAGTGGATTCCTGGCGCGAACTGAATCCAACTAAAAGGCAATACACTCACTATTCCTATCCCTGTCAATCATTCTCAAGAATAGACCACATTTTTATGCCTATAGGTATGACGCCGGAAATATTAAACTCCAAAATTTTACCCATCCCATGGTCTGACCATAGTGCAGTCTTCAATACCATAGCATCTACAATACCGAAAGCGCGTGACGCCAAGTGGCTGCTTAAAGACTTTTTGCTCAAAAACCCATTATATAAACAGAATATTGAAACTGCACTACGGGAGTACCTAAAATTTAATTCCACTCCAGGTATTTCCCAAACTACTTTATGGGAAGGCCATAAACCTGTTCTCCGGGGTATATGTTTACGCCAAGCTAAATTATGTAATAGAGAAAGAAAAGCCTTGTACCATACCCTGGAAACAAATTTTAACTCCTGTCATATGGCTTTCCAGCAAAATCCCTCTACATCATCCAGATTGCGACTAGGGAAGGCCAAGCTGGAATTTGATCTATTCCTCAATGAGTCAGCGGATAGAATATTTAAAAATATTGAAACATAATTATTTCATAAATGCAAACAAACCAAATACACTTCTAGCCCGAACATTGAAATCCTGTCAAAATAATAATAAACCAATTCACCTTAAGCTTTCAGGAGGAGTATACTCCACTAACCCTGTGAAAATCCTACAAAAATTTAAAACACAGTTAGAAAGTCTATACTCATCTAATAATGAGTTGGATCAATCTAAAGCAAACAGCTTTTTCTCTCAGCTCTCCCTTCCTGCATTATCCAAGGCGCAAATGGAAATAATGGAGGAACCGGTGTCTAGTGAAGAAGTGTCCCAGGCTATCAAAACTTTGAAAGTAAATAAACGACCAGGGCCTGATGGGTTTTCTGCCCTCTACTACAAAACCTTTACAGATATCCTGTCACCAATTCTAACGAATACCTTTAATTCTCTCTTGGATAACCATTCTTTTAGGAAAGAAACCTTAACTGCAACTGTCTGCATGCTGCCTAAACCACATGTGGACGATTCAGTTTGGTCAAACTATCGCCCCATCTCTCTGCTGAATATCGATGTGAAAATTTTAGCCAAAGTTTTAGCAACCAGATTAAATATGATAATTGGCAAACTAATACACCGTGATCAAACTGGTTTCATCCCTATCCGACAAGCTGGCGATAATATTGGACGTGCTGCTCTTCTATCCCATGCAGCTAAAATGCGTCGAATACCCTCATGTTTTCTTTCTCTCGACTTAAAAAAAGCATTTGATACAGTTTCATGGTCGTATATGCAGTTCGCTCTTAGGAAATGGGGCTTTGGCCCACATTTTATGGGTTGGATTGCAGCACTGTACCACAATCCCAAGGCCTATATTAAATATGCCAGTTACAAATTGGAAGAGTTTAATATACAGAGAGGGACTCGTCAAGGGTGTCCTCTATCACCGCTATTATTTGCTTTAATTATTGAACCTCTAGCACAAAGGATAAGGATGGAACCAACGATCACGGGTATAGAGCTAGGCGGATGTCACCACAAAATAAGTCTATTTGCGGATGATATACTCTTATTTTTATCCTCACCGCAGATATCGGCCCCAATCTAATGCGGGTACTTCACAAATTCTCCCACATTTCCGGCCTCACAGTTAATAACCAAAAATCTCTGGCACTGAATATTTCACTCAGTGACACGGTGAAACAAAATTTACAGTCCTCACTGCCCTTTAAATGGGCAGACCGTAGTATACCATATCTGGGTATACACCTTACAGCTAATGCCTCCAAATTATTTACCGCCAACTACCCTCCCTTACTGAAAAGTGTCACTAGATTGTTATCCGACTGGTCTTCTTTACCGATTTCCTGGTTTGGGAAAATCAACATAATAAAAATGGCTATACTCCCCAAGTTTTTATATCTATTTCAAACCCTTCCAATTCACATTCCTGCTTATTTTCTTAGATTGATCCAGCATAAAGTAACACAGTTCACGTGGGGGAAGAAAAAACTCAGATTGCCTAGAAAAACATTAATTCTACCCAAATTGATGGGTGGGCTGGGATTTCCAGATTTTGCAACATATTACAAAGCAGCACAATTGGCGCAACTATCAAAGTACCACTCAACCACAGAAACCCCATTGTGGATACTTATTGAGGCAATAGACTTTGACCCTCTTCCTACTAATAATATCCTTTGGCTGAGCCCTCAAAACCGTAGAAAAATTAAAAATACAATCTCGAAACACTCATTGTCATTATGGGATAGGTACAAAACCTCTCATGGATTGCAATCCCCACACATTACGCTTCTTTCCTTTTATAAAAATCCGACCTTTTATCCAGCATGGGTATTTCCAAAAACTTTTAAGGCTTGGATCAGGGCTGGTATTACGTGTTTATATCACATAGCATCAACAACTACAATTCAACCTTTTCCAGACCTTTGTGAGGCATCCTGCCTCCCCACTACAGAAATTTTCAGATACCTTTAAATCAAAAACTTTTATGGACCTTCCCTTAGCCTTAGCGATAATTTAAATAATATTACCCAGTTTGAAAGGATATGTCTCAAAGATCCACATGCCAAAGGTCGTTTCAAAAATTTATTCCCAATTGTTTACTAAAACAAATACCATAATACCTTCTTATATTGCTAAATGTGAATTAGACCTGGAATGTAAAATTAATAACGAAACCTGGGCAAGCATTTGGTCTAATACTAGCTCTTCATCTATAAATGTATCGGCAATGGAAACATCATATAAAGTTTCTTCCCGCTGGTACCTGGTTCCCAATAGATTAGCAAAATTTTCAGCAAACTGTTCAGATCTCTGTTTCCGCGGTTGCCCAGACAAAGGAACATATATCCACATCTGGTTGCAGTGTCCACTTGTAAGGAAATTCTGGGAAGGGATTTTTAGAATCGCTTCTAAAATATTTGACTGTATTATATTACCAGATCCAATGACGGCCTTACTTAACATTAAACCAGAAACCCTTTCTCAGCATAAGTTATTTCTTTTGTTTATGATAGCTGCGAAACAGGTAATAGCTAGTGCATGGAAATCACCTGCATTACTGTTGTCGGAAGCCGAAAAAAGATTGAATCTTTCATTCATACATGCTAAACTAAAAGCGCTAGACAAAAATGGATTGGAAAAATTCGATAGAATATGGAAACCCTGGGCCATATACTATACGTCAGACACTTTTGACTCAAGAGTTCTCATGTCATGGTATTGATACCCTTTCATGGATAATAGTGAAATAAAATAAATGAAATCCACCTTCGGAAAACCACTACCATCTCCCTTCCCTCCATTAGTTCCCATTTATTAGTAACTTTTTTTATTTATGTTTATTTATATCTGTATAATACTTCAACTCCTACAACAGTACAATTATTGCATTTATCTGTATTTCAATGCTGTATCTCATTCTAAGTTGTTGTCATCTGACATTCTGTAACTGTTGTAATCTATTACTTTAAAATAAAAACATTATAAAATAATAGTTTTCCTGTGTCCTGTATGGTACAATTAAGACAGATCCATTTTAGTTTAGGATGAAAAAATATGGGTGGAACCGATTTAAACCAGCTGTCCAGATTTTGACGTTTACATGAAAGATGTGCAATTAAGGAAAGACATTGAAAGATCTCAATTCAGGATTCCAGATGTCCTTTTAGTTCTAAAGAAGTTGATTATTCGTACCCATTATTTGTCCCTACTATCAGCAAATTCAGTTTTAGAATGAAGCCTGGCAAACAAAATCTGGCTTAAAACAAATCTGCCAACTTGGCACACTTGTGAAAAGCTAATGCAGTATGCACCTGTATAGTTTTGGTCAATATGGTATGTTTTAAGCAATTATTACTTGATTTACTGAGTTATCACATCTAGGCGTAGGCGATTTGCTGAGTTTTTTACCGCGTCAAATTGCGGCGTTTACCGCGATTTGTCGCGACAAAATGCGGCGTTTTTTACCGTGATTCTCGCTGGAGGGGTGAATTCAAAGTAGCAAGGAAGTGGGCGTGATGTATTAAAACGAAGCGTGACCCCATGTAAATGAAGGGCCGAACGAACGGCGCATGCTTAGAATCACGTCACATATACTCCCTAAGACACGACGGCTCAATGCCTACGACGTGAACGTAACCGAAGCCCAGCCCCATTCACGTACGACTTACCTAAACGATGTAAAATACAACGGCTGTTCCGACGTCCATACCCTAACATGACTTACACCTGCTATTGTGTGGAATAACTTTACGCCGGATGTACGCCTTACGTAAACAGCGTAGGTTACTGCGACGGGCGTAAGTACATTCGTGAATCGGCGTATCTCGTTCATTTACATATTCTACGCGCAAATAAATGGAAGCGCCCCTTACGGCCAGCATAAATATGCGCCCAAGATACGACAGCGTAGGAGACTTACGTCGGTCGGATGGAGCCAAAATTCAGGCGTATCTTATTTCAAGAATCAGGCGCAGAGATACGACGGCGCATCCGTGCACTTACGCGGCGTATCAGAAGATACGTTGGCGTAAGTCTTTCTGAATCCGGCTAATAGAGTGCAACAATTATTCACAAAGTGAAACAATTGGTCCCATATCTATATAGAGTGCAAAAACCAACATAAATCTAAATACATCAATCCTAAAGTGCAGTATTATAATAAATAAAAATTAAGTAAACATTATAAAAGTGCATAAAGTACAGATAAAGCCGGTATAGTTCAAAAAACATATGTATTATAATGCCGCACTTACCAGAAAATGTGCCACAAAATGTGTAGCAAGCTTAATATAGGTAGGTGTCCTATGTCATCATAGGTAGGTGTCAGCTTGGGTAGCCTATGCATCCATTCACAGCGCTCTCCTCTCCAATTCTCAGCACCAATTTAAGGTGCAGCAAATAAAGCTCACACTGGACCCAGCAAAGATGGTAATAGTGCAATATTTATAGCACCATGAGAATCGCATACATACTATGCCAAACAAACAGGCCGATATATCAATGCAAAACCACTGTAGCGTACATGGAAATCTACTGCTGACTGATATCATGCAGCGGGTGACTTTAGCACTATACAGGACTTTATTTTTGCACTTTATGCACTTTTATACATATATACTTTATGGCCCGGATTCACAAAGCACTTGCACCGACGTATCTCCAGATGTGCACCGGACCCACAAACTAAGATATGCCTAAAAACAGGCTTCATCCCACCGACGTAACTTGCCTACGCTGGCGTAGAGTGGGCGCATATTTACACTGGACGCATGTGTCGCTCCCATTGATTTTCTTTTCAAATATGTAAATGAGGGAGATACGCCGATTCACGATCGTACTTGCGCCCGACGCAGGCTATGTCTGGTGCGCGCAAGTTGTACGTACGGCGTAAAGTTATGCCCCATAAAGGTGTAACTCAGCAGCATCCATGCAAAGGGCTGCACCAGGGAACCCAAGCCGGCCTATTTTACGTAGTTTACGTTGGACGTGAATATGGCTGGGCGTAGGTTACGTTCACGCCGTAGGCAGTGATCTGGCGTATCTTAGGCAGTTGTTCCGACGTGATTCTGAGCATGCGCAGAATGATGCGTCCACGTCTCGGCGCATGCGCAGTTGGCGATATGTATCTGTCTGGCGCTCGGCCCATCATTTGCATGGGGTCACGCCTCATTAGCATGGCTCACGCCCACTTCCACTGACGCCGGCTTACGCCTAGGAAACCCAGCGCAGTTTTGGGAGGAAGTCCTTTGTGAATTCCATGCTTGCCTCTCTGCGCTGCGTCGGCGTAGGGTAAAGGAGATACGCTACGGCGGAATAAATGTGTGCCGCTGTCTGTGAATCCGGGCCTATTTGTATTGTGATATTATACCGCACTTTTGATTGATATCTATACGGAGTAGAAAAATCAATATAAATATATGTGTTTAGTTGTTTCACTCTGATTGTGTGGTGCTGCAGGTGATTTTATTTTTAATTCCATAGGACTTTATAGGGTTTTTGTATATCAACCTTTCTGCTAGCAGCCTCTTCACAGCACGGACCTTATATTAGATATTTTGCTCTAATATACCGTATATCCATGGCACCACAAAGGTACTTTGCTACACTCTTTGCATGTGTTGATGCCTTTTGTATAGAAAAAGTAACAGAGCGCCCACTGTGCCGCCCACTAAATATTGAGATTTATCAGCAATGAAGGGACTGAAGCTGGAAGTTTAGTAGGGAAGCTTTGTGGCACTAGATCTTCACTTTAGGACTGCACACACTGCTATAACAAATATGTCAGCATAGTTACCTTTAACCCAAAATGGTAGGCTTGACATTCCACATTAACAACTATGGAAGGCTAATATAAGAGTACATTTTATCTTTCCTTCACACAGTTTAAAAGTCCTACTATGACTAGAAAATCACCACAAGAACAGAATGCAAGTAATTTCTAATAGGACACTGTTTAAGTTCTAATAACAACAAATTTTCCAGTTAGAATTTTCTTTTTTTGGTCAAAAATTTATAGATACAGTTGTGCTTATAAGAATTTATAATTTCTTGACCATTTTTCAGAGAATATGAATGATAACACAAAAACGTTGGCTGAAGCCACTTGTTTTCAATCAACTGTGTTTACTCTTTTTAAATCAGAATCACAACAGAAATTACCCAAATGACCCTGATCAAAAGTTTACAGAGAGAGAAAGGGGGAGAACTCCGCGATATGGTTAAATATATATATAAATTATAATAAAGCTGCTCCCCTAAAAGTGCTATAGATGACAATTTTAGTAATGTGGGGGGTGTATAATAAGGGCGTGCTAATAATAAAGTGCTATAGTGTAAAAATGAAAGGAAACATTAATTGGAAAGCATTATATGAACTGTATAAACAACAATACCGTAAAATTCTAAAGTGCAAGTGCATGTGTGCTAACACATCAATAAACAAAAAAGTGCAAAATAAATCCAAAAATTGCAGCAATAGTAGCTTAGTGGTAAGCTATTAAAAGTACATTTTTTGATTTATTTTGCACTTTTTTGTTTATTGATGTGTTAGCACACATGCACTTGCACTTTAGAATATTACTGTATTGTTGTTTATATAGTTCATATAATGCTTTCCAATTAATGTTTCCTTTGATTATTACACTATAGCACTTTATTATTAGTGCCCCCCCTTATCATTATACACCCCCCACAAAAGTTCAAATACTCTGGTGATTTTGGACTGATAACATGCACACAAGTTGACACAAAGGGGTTTGAATGGCTATTAAAAAGTTAACCATCCCCACCTGTGATTTATTTGCTTGTAATTAGTGTGTGTGTTTGTGTGTGTGTGTGTGTGTGTGTGTGTGTAAAAGGTCAATGAGTTTCTGGACTCCTGACAGACCCTTGCATCTTTCATCCAGTGCTGCACTGAAGTTTCTGGATTCTAAGTCATGGGGAAAGCAAAATAAATGTCAAAGGATCTGTGAGAAAATGTTGTTAAACTGTATAAAACAGGAAAGAGATATAAAAAGATAGCCAAGGAATTGAGAATGACAATCAGCAGTGTTCAAACTCTGATCAAGAAGTGGAAAATGAGGGGATCTGTTGAAACCAAACCATGGTCAGATAGAACAACTAAAATTTCAGCCATAACTGCCAGAAATTTTTTTTGGATGCAAAGAAAAACCCACAAATAACTTCAGATGAAATACAGGACTCTCTGAAAACATGTTGCGTGGCTGTTTCAAAATGCACAATAATGAGACACTTGAAGAAAGATGGGTTGCATGGTCGAGTCACCAGAAGAAAGCCATTACTACACAAAAGCCACAAATTATTCCGCTTACAAAATGCCAAACAGCACAGAGACAAGCCTCAAACCTTCTGGCACAAAGTAATTTGGAGTGATGTGACCAAAATTCTGCTTTTTGTCCACAACCATAAACACTACATTTGGAGAGGAGTCAACAAGGCCTATGATGAAAGGTACACCATTCCTACTGTGAAACACGGAGGTGGATCGCTGATGCTTTGGGGATGTGTGAGCTACAAAGGCACAGGAAATTTGGCCAAAATTGATGGCAAGATGAATGCAGTATGTTATCAAAAAATACTGTAGGAACATTTGCATTTATCAGCCAGGAAGCTGCGCATGGGACGTACTCCGACATTCCAACATGACAGTTATCCAAAACACAAGGCCAAGTCGACCTATCATTGGCTACAGCAGAATAAAGTGAAGGTTCTGAAGTGGCCATCTCAGTCTCCTGACCTTAATATCATTGAGCCACTCTGGGGAAATCGCTGTCATTGATGTTAAAGGGGGCAATACACAGTATTAAGAACTGGGGAATGTAAACTTTTGATCAGGGTCATTTGGGTAGTTTGTGATGTCATTATGATTTAAAAAGAGTAAACACAGTTGATTGATAATAAATGGCTTCAGCCAAACACTAACCATGAGTGAAAGAAAAGTTTTTGTGTTATCATTCATATTCTCTGAAAAATTGCCAAAAAATTTTAAATTCTGCCACGGTATGTAAACTTATGATCAAATCTGTATATACAGAGTGTTACTTGAACAGGATTTGTCTCGGCTGGATTCTAGCTGCAGTACAGATGCCTCTACTGGGAAAAGGTATGGTGGAGAGCTTATGGTTTGAATTTCCTATCATGTCAGCCATTGAAATATACCAGTGTGTTGTCCTTACAATCGCACCTCATAAAAAGCTTTGTTGTCATCCCAGTGGTGGCTCTCTGCATCCTGAAGAAGGCTTGTAGCACAAACGTTGACACAGTAATTTGTAACCTGAATCTGGAGATCGCTGATGAATTCCTGATATCGCTGGACAGCAGCAATAAACAACGGCCTGTGATAAAGAGATGATCAAAACAAGAGACACTGAATGCCAGTGAGGTAGACTATAACAATACGCAGTAACACATGGTTCTGATCATAACACATCAGTCAGATGCTTACCCTGGAACTGAGCAGTGAATGTCTGTTTGCAGTACTTAAAACAAATGGACTTTCATAGAGTTTTTGAAATTAAGAAAAACTATTTTTACAAAGACTTCTGCTAATTCTCAGCCTTTTTAAAATAAAAATATATCAGAAGCCATAGTGTTGACAAAAAGTAATATATTTAATTTTAACAAATACATCAATAGATAATGATAAAAATGTTACTACTAATAAGGCTTAAGTCACACACTATATTATCAAAAGTATTGGGACACCTGCCTTTACATGCACATGAACTTTAATGGCATCCCAGTCTCAGTCCGTAGGGTTCAATACTAAGTTGCCGCCCCCTCCCCCCCTTTGCAGCTATAACAGCTTTAACTCTTTTGGGAAGGCTGTCCACAAGGTTTAGGAGTGCATCTATGGGAATGTTTGACCATTCTTCTAGAAGCCCACTTGTGAGGTCAGGCATTGATGTATCCCAAAGGTGTTCTATCGGGTTGAGGTCAGGACTCTATGTAGACCAGTCAAGTTCCTCCACCACAAACTCGCTACTCCATGTCTTTATGAAGCTTGCTTTGTGCACTGGTCCAATTCCTTTGGTGGAGGAGGGATTATGATGTGTTTTTTTTCAGGGGTTGGGTTTGGCCCCTTAGTTCCAGTGAAGGGAACTCTTAAGACGTCAGCATACCAAGACATTTTGAACAATTTCATGCTCCCAACTTGTGGGAACAGTTTGGGGATGGACCCTTCCTGTTTCAACATGACTGCACACCAATGCACTTAGCAAGGGGTCCAAAAAGACATAGATGAGCGAGTTTGGGGTGGAGGAACTTGACTGGGCTGCACAAAGTCCTGACCTCAAAATAATAGAACACTATTAGGATGAATTAGAGTGGAGACTGTGAACCAGGCCTTCTTGTCGAACATCAGTGCCTGACCTTACAAATGCACTTCTGGAAGAATGGTCAAACATTCCCATAGACACACTCCTAAACCTTGTGGACAGCCTTCCTAGAAGAGTTGACGGTGTTATAGCTGCAAAGGGTGGGCCAACTCAATATTGAACCCTACAGACTGAGGGCCAGATCCTCAAAAGAAATATGCCGGCGTATCTATGGATACACCGCGTAATTTCAAAGTTCCCCCGTCGTATCTCTGTTTTGTATCCACAAAACAAGATACGACGGAATCTGGGCTCGATCCGACAGGCGTACATCTTAGTACGCCGTCGGATCGGAGGTGCATATTTACGCTGGCCGCTAGGTGGCGTTTCCGTCGAATTCCGCGTCGAGTATACAAATTAGCTAGATAGGCGATCCACGAACGTACGTCCGGCCGGCGCATTTTTTTACGTCATTTGCGTTCGGCTTTTTCCGGCGTATAGTTACCCCTGCTATATGAGGCGTATCCTATGTTAAGTATGGCCGTCGTTCCCGCGTCGAATTTTGAAAATGTTACGTTGTTTGCGTAAGTCGTTCGCGAATAGGGCTTTACGTAGAATGACGTCACCGTCGTAAGCATTGGCTTGTTCAGGTTTAATATTGAGCATGCGCACTGGAATACCCCCACGAACGGCGCATGCGCCGTTAAAAAAAAAAGTCATTTACGTCGGGTCACGACGTATTGACATAAAACACGCCCCCATTACATACATTTGAATTGCGCGCCCTTACGCCGCCTAAGTTACACTAAGCCACCGTAACTTACAGCGGGAAATCTTTGAGGATACAAAAAAAAAAAGGTAAGTTACGGTGGCGTAGTGTATCTGAGATACACTACGCCGGATGGAGAGAAGCGCCGCGCTTCGTGGATCTGGCCCGAAGACTAAGTTCATGTGTGTGTAAAAGCAGACATACCAATACATTTGGTAATCTAGTGTATATATGCGCTGAAAACTACAAATCAAATCAGTTTTCCCCAAAGGTTGTGCCTCAGAAAGGGACTGGCTTTCACTAATTCTGCCCTGTTACATTGAGCTCACAGCTTAATCACATGTAAATTGACTCCGGGTTTGTATATGCATGAGTCATTCATATAGTATGGTAGAAAATGCCTTGCTCTTACTGTCTTGTCTTGCAAGGGACTCATTTACCAGCCGAAAGGAAGCTGTTAGGATCACAGATGCAGTTAATTTATTCTTTCAGAAACACATTACAGCTTTTGAGTTAGGCTGGCCTTACATTATAAAATGTTCTTGTTCCAATTTTCCTTTAGATTTACCAAAACCATGTAACATGAGGTAAAACCTAAACACGCAATCGGGCTTGCCTTTGCACTGCATAGTTGAAGGTAAATCTAAAGGAAATTTAATAAGAAAATAGTATAATTGTATGGCCAGCTTAAATCAGGGCAGATTGTTTACAATGTATCAACTTCAGCACAATGCTGTTTCTCTTTCTCTCTTCATCAGACCACGGGTGGGAGCCCTTCCTCCTACACATATACAAGTATCATGTTTTCTGGTGTCTTTTTGGTATTGCCTGACTTCTGGTAAAGATTGCAGCTGCCATTTTGTCAGGATATTCACTTTTTATTTAACTTCAAGCTCTGCATCATATACAGTGGGTATAATAAGTATTGAACATGTCACCATTTTTCTAGGTAAATATATTTGTAAAGGCGCTATTGACATAACATTTTCACCACATGTCAGTAACAATCCATGTATTCTATACATACAAAGAAACCAAAACAAATAAGTTCAGAAATAAAGTAATGTGTTAAAAAGGGGGGGATAGGGTTGGGACTTTGAATGAGGCATATGATAGACACTACCACAGGGCTCTATTCCTGTAAATGTATTAAAAAGGGGGGAGAGTTGGGACTTTGAATGAGATGCGTTTTTAGCAGTATGCGATTAAATATATATATGGAATATAAAAAATGTTTCCATAATAGCCAGGCTCAAAGTTGCCAACCAAAAAAGCACTAAACCAAATGGATCTATCTAACTGTATGTAATTAAAAACAGAGGTTTAGTTGCATGTATTTACAAATACCTGTTTAAGCTGCAGGCCAAACGTCAAGGCACTCCGTGTACTGCAGTCCTAGCTATGATTTTAAAGCCTCCTAATAAGGAGCACAGGCGTGCTAATCAATAGATAGGGGGCAGGTGGTAACCTAAACCCGCCCCTACCTATAGTTGGTCTGGCAAAAAAGAGCACTGGAATAACAAAAGAAATACAGGAGTGGAACCAAAACATGCCTACCAAACCAAAATACCACCAGACTAAGTGCGGACCACATCAAATTGGGTCAGCTAGTCAAAAAATGACAATGCATAAGTTAACTGTTGGTGGTAGATCGATGGAGGCACTCTATTCCACTCCTGAAAACGCATCTCCATCCCTAAATGGTATTAAAAAGGGGGGATAGGGTTGGGACTTTGAATACGTTTTGGTTCCACTCCTGTATTTCTTTTGTTATTCCAGTGCTCTTTTTTGCCAGACCAACTATAGGTAGGGGCGGGTTTAGGTTGCTGAAGAAAAAGCATATTGAAGCTTGTTTAAAGTTTGCTGCACAACATTTAGACAAACCTGTTAAATACTGGGAGAATATAGTCTGGTCAGATGAAACCAAAATTTTACTTTTTGGATGCCATAATACACACCATAAACACACTAATACCAACAGTGAATTTTGGAGGTGGAAACATCATTTGGTGGGGCTTTTTTTCCAGCATATAGTAGGGGTATTGAATATAATCGTTGCATCAATGCATCGGGATTCGATCGTCCACGATGCGGCATCGATGCTGTAGCTTTAAATAATTGATTATTGAGGATGACGTCATCCTCGCGCCGTGCCGCAGCGCCATATCCTGCCTCCAAGTGGAGCCAAAGCAAGCTGAGGTTTTCGCTCTGTTTTTTCCGCCTCCCTCCTCCTGCTGACGTCATCCCCCTGTGTCGCGAGAGGCTCAGAGGAGACAGACTGCAGCAGAGCCGAGTGAGACCATCCATCAATCACCTTCCCTCTCCCCTCATCGTCCCACCCCCTCACCAGCCAATAGACAGTGATCCCAGGTGGCGTCATGGTGACGGAATGTGGTAGTGAGGAGCCACGCTGTGTGCGCGTTGGCAGGGACATGGAGTGCTGGGGCCAGAGCTTGTGGTGGCTAGAGCTATCCCTGCTGCTAAGAGTGGCGGCGGCAGGCTTACGGAGCACCGAGGAGAAGAGTGGAGCCATCAGTGCTGTTGGTCCCGGAAAGGGTTCAGGGCGGCCGCGGCGTATCCAGCCGGAGGTGTCATGAAGGAGGATGAGGCAGAGCCGGAGGAGAGCCAGAAGAGGGTAGAGCCAGGTGACGGGGCCACTGGGAGGACACTGAAATGACTTGACATGGTAAGGGAGGTGCCAGACTGTATGCAAAATGCAGATAGGGCAATAAAACAAAAAATGGTGTGCAGTGCTTTGCGGTGATAAATGTACAAAAGAGTCTTATTAAGTAGTGAACAAATATAGTCCTGAAATATATATATCTGTGATCTGTTTGAAAGACATCTTCTGTGTATTCAAAGTAGTTCCAGTGCTGAGTGTGCTCTGCTGTGTTCAAATCATTCACCAGAAATCAGGAATGATTTGAACTCAGCAGAGCACACTCAGCACTGGAATTACTTTGAATACACAGAAGATTTCTTTCAATCAGATCAGATTTATATATAAATATATTTCAGGACCATATTTGTTCACTACTTAAAACTTTTTTGTACGTTTATCACCGCAAAGCAGTGCACACCATTTTTTGTTTTATGGTCTATTACAAGTGCTAGCTGCCAACTAATTATATAGCGCCCACTTTATTTTGTTTTTAATGCAGATATGACAGCATGTTTCCCAGCTGGCTGTCAAACTGCCTAATGTTCTTCACAGCCCCTTCCTCCCCCCGCAGGTCCCACTATCTTTCGACCACCCCACCCACCCACATTTTATATATATATATATATATATATATATATATATATATATATATATGTCTCAAACTACTCCTGTTCACTAACCCCAGATCACCTAAACTACACATCAGACGAATATGGCTTCCAGCCCATTCCTCTTCCATCTCCCCATTCAAACCAATGGCCACCGCATAGGTCTCACCCACCTCACCTCCATTCACAGGCTCCAAAACCCCACCCCATGCAGCCCTGAACAATCAGAGGTCCCACCCATTCTAATCTCTGGACCGACCCTTGGATCCTTCAGTTCCTATCACCCCCCCCCCCCCCAGACTCTTCCATCTAATAATATTCCTGGACTCTTCCAGGCTTCCATTTCTATCCTCCATCCTTTTTTCCTTATTCATGGATTCCCATTTTCCTATCCCTGGACTCTTCCATCCTTTTAGTTCCCATCTCCAGACTACTCCATCCTTCCTTTCCTATTCATGGATTCTTCCTTCCCTATCTCCAGACTCCTCCATCTTTCTAATCGTGATGCATTGTTATGCATAGCGGAATCGAATCTAATCGAATCAAATCGTTGACATGATAATCGTAATCGAATCGTGAGACCACCGAAGATGCGCACCCCTAGCATATAGCACTGGGAAACTTTATATAATTGAAGGAAGGATGAATAGAAAAATGTGCCAAGAGACTCTTGATAAAAATTTGCTGCCATTTACCAGGATAAGGAATATGAAACAAGGGTTGACATTTCAGCAAGACAATGATCCCAAACACAAAGCCAAGGAAACTCTCAATTGGTTTCACAGAAAGAAAATAAAAGCTACTAGAATGGCCCAGCCAATCAGCTGGCTTGAATCCAATAGAAAATCTATTAAAAGAACTAAAGATCAGAGTTCATAGAAGAGGCCAGCGGAACCTTCAAGATTTGAAGACTGTGTGGAAGAATGGGCCCAAATCACAACCAAGCAATACATGCGACTAGTTTCTCCATACAGGAGGAGTCTTGAAGCTGTCATTACCAATAAAGGATTTTGTACGAAGTATTAAATAAATTATAGTTAGCTTGTTCAATACGTTTTCCACGTGTCATTTCATTTTATTACACATATCTTAATTTCTGAACTTATTTGTTTTGGTTTCTTTGTATGGATTGCATGGGTTGTTACTGACATGTAGTGAACATTTCAAGTCAATAGCATTTCAACTCAATAAATTTACTTAGAAAATTGGTAATGTGTTCAATACTTATTTTTACATGCTGTAGATTATTAGCTCCTTAGGTGGAAAGCTGTGCCCTGGTCTGTCTTGAGCAGAAAAAGCAGTAAAATAGCTGGTCAGAGGGAGAGAGGTAGGATACTGCTCACCCATACTGTGTACCCACACAGACATTTAGACACTGGGGGTCCTCTGAGGGGAGGCTAAGATAGACCCACCATTTTAGAATGGAGGTGGGAGTTTTAGTACTCTACTTTTTTAAACCACCTTTGGGGGATATTTTCTCCCACTTACTAGTAGTAAGTGGCACAATATTGTTAAACACTGCATGGTACACAGCTCTGTATCCTACTAATTCCTGACCCCATGCACTGCATTTAGAATGCGGTACATTATTATCCTGACCCCTGCACTGCATTCACAGTGTTACACTTTATACTCTCAACCCCTGCAATATATATGCTATGTTACACAATATACTCATGATTCCTGCACTGTATACACTATGTTGTACATTATATTAAGCTAGGGGAGAGAGTCTAAACTAGTTTTACGACACAAGATTTGTGCCATCTGTTGTGATTGCTGATGTACAACCCATCAACAATCATAATAGGTTCTATAACTTATAGAACTAAGCCTATTCTAAATTCATTCTCTGCCCATGATTAAATTATATGCTCTGCCTACAATGTCTTCCTGGATGCAGGAAAAAGGTCCCTGGAAATGGTTAGCAAATATCGGTCCATCCACAATAAATCCTGTCTCCAGCCAAAAATCCAGTGAGTGGGAACAAGTTTGTTGCCTCTGACCCCAGTGGGGGAATACAAAAACTAGTGGAGTGGTATAAACCACTGTCAGAATTTCTAACTCTTCCACACCTTTTTCTAAACAGAGTTTCTCTTTGTTTCAGTCTCTGTTGGATAGATTTTCCATCACTTCCTGTCCGACAGTAGCTGAAAAATGTTGCCTATGTTAGAAGCGCGTTGAAAGCGTTGATGTACATAATACAAATAAAGGTGCTTCCAATACATTTAAAGTAAAGGGTCTAGCGATGCTAGCCCTTAGACTGGCATTTCCTCCTATAGTTGGAAAAGTTTCCTTGCAAAATCTAATCATTGGGACAAAACAACATTAATGCAGACCGACTTGTCAATGAAACTAGGACGGCACATATAGAGAACAGTGAGGAACAGATCGGTGAGGGAGCCTGGGGCACACAATTTACATTCAGCCAGCGTCCAATCTCCTCGGAGCACTATGACTATACAACAAACAATGAACATTTTTAGGCCATACTGCAACTTTGAAATTTATGCCAGTTAATATAACCTGCAAGAATATAAACAGGAAAAACTGCAAAAAAGTGGCAGATATAGAGACATTTCTCATTGCACAAAACAAACAACCTCTTACCAAAAGGTTGGATTTCTATCCTAAATTGAAAAAGTAAAAAAAAAATTAAAATCTAAAAATTCAAAACTGCAGGCAGATACAAAACATTCGTTATGTATTCTGTAACTCCAGCCATTTTTATTAGCCTTAGATGGTGGGGAATGGTTACAAACTCTTTCAGGGTTTTACTACTTTGAGGCCTAAATGTTTCCTTTTATTTCTTATCCAGGAGACAAGGTTGTGACCAAGACAGTAGGGGAAAATGGGAACAAAGACCCTTTGTTACCGTTATAGATTTCTACTCAAAAACATTGTAACCGGGGAAGGAGGGTTGCGCATCTCTCCAAAGGAGCCCCAGACAGCAGTAAACACTTGGCACTAGTCATCAACTCTTCCTCTCTCTATTAAAAACTTAAAAATAAAACATATTGTGGCTGGAGATACAATCCCTGGGATTCAAAAATAGTGGATTAGCCACTCTTTAGAATTTCATTGCACCACCACACCACAAATGTCGGTTCTTGTCTGTAAAGAATTAAACAAAACCACAGGTCCCTGTTTGGCACTGCATATGTCACCAGACAGTTCCAGTGGCCAAGTAATTTTGCTGTGGGGTGGGTGAACCCTTATGAAGAGCTTAGAGATTAGTTTCCCATTAGGTCTGAATAGTGGCTACAAAATCCACCCACTGCTGTCTTCTTTCAATCAATGCCAGTCGGGCTCTACGCACCGAGTATGCCCCTGTGTCATTGCTTGCAAGGACATTGGTGGCCTTTGTCCTATCAACCAATGAAGCAAATCTACTAGAGGTAAGTTTTTTTGTTAATCTGTTGCAGACATCGCAACACATTGAAAAAATGTTGCTTTAACTTTTGAAAGGCTTATATGCACTTGATGCAGAATATTTTATCGAGATCATACTGTGAGAAAAGTGTTGTAAATGCTTTGTTGAATTTCCCTCACTGTACTTTAAAGCGGGGGTTCACCCAAAAAAAAAATGTTTTTAAATTAGATCCAGCATACTAATGATACTAAGGACATTTATTTTCGGGAGGCCATTTTTTTCCATCTGTACATACCTTTATATCCTGATTTTGTCCAGGGCTTCCGGGTTCCGATGACTGCGGGACTGGGCGTTCCTATCCTACGGTTCGATGATTGACGGCTTGTGAAACAGGTCCCCTGTCGCACAACGCGCGTCAACAGATTTCCGTAAATAGCCGAGCTGCGAGTCGGCACTATACGGCGCCTGCGCAGTCAGCTCTACACGGCGGGTGCAGGCGCCGTATAGTGCCGACTCGCAGCTCGGCTATCTCCAGGAATCTGGTGACGCGCGTTGTGTGACAGGGGACCTGTTTCACAAGCCATCAATCATTGAACCGAAGGATAGGAACGCCCAGTCATCAAAACCCTGAGGCTGGGATAGGAACGCCCAGTCCCGGAGTCATCAGAACGCAAAAGCCCTGGACAAAATCAGGATATAAAGGTATGTACAGAGAAAAAAAAATGACCTGCCAAAAGTAAATGTACTTAGTATGCTGGCTCTAATGTTAAAAATGTGTTTTTAGGGTGAACCTCCACTTTAAGTAAATGTATATTATCTTTTTAGAAGCACATACACAGAGTGAATCAATCTAAAGAGGTTTTGTACAATCAGCTATTTTTGTTAATCTAACAAATCTTTATAGACAATTGCAACCAGAATGGGAAGTACAGGGGTCTTACAGGAAGAGGTAGTGAATACTGGTGTCAATATCCTAGCTATACAGTGTGACAGGGTATGTCAAAAATTTAACAGACTTTCCAATATTTTGGAAACGCAACTGATTCACATATAATAGGAGATTTAGTAAAACTCGTTCACACATAATCTGGTGCAGCTTTGCATAGTGACCAGTCAGCTTCTAACTACAGCTTGTTCAATTAAGCTTTGACAATAAAACCTAAAAGCTAATTGGTTACTATTCACAACTGCACAATATTCTGTGTGCACCCGTTTTTGTAAATCTCCCTCACAGAGTCTGTATTTCAACAAGGTAATAATTATTGGATTGTATTTCTTCTTTATGAAGGTGTATTATATATATATATCTTAAATTGGTACATTTACTACAAAACAAAGAGGAAGCTACTGCCAAACACTTCCAATGCCAACACATCTTTAACACAAATAACTTCTTTTTCAAAAGAGATTGGTCAGCCAGAGATGTCCTGCACTGCACATCAACTTAAGGACATCAGCGAACTCAGTTGCAATTGACCAATATTCATCTGATATTTATGGTCAGTGCTACAAAAGGAACGAGGCAGCAGGACACATATGCACTTTCATAAACTATGCAGAAGACACTTATTTTACAGCCATATGTATGGTTTTATCTGCTTTTGAAGAGGTCTATCTTAACTGTTGTTTGCATCAAAGGTGTTTTGCCTACCCAAACAAGTGGGAATGCAAAACCCCCTTAAAGCAAGTCAAGTACAAATCTAAAGGAGGTCTGGGGATCAAATGAAACTGCCAATATTTTTAGAATATATAATAATGTAATTGGACCAGCCATCCTCTTAAACACACATCACATCCCTCTCTAGAACATTATATATTAGGAGAATATGAACGTTGGGATATTTCATGCGTCCCCTCTAAAGATTCACATACAGGACTTTTTGTTTGGTTGCGTACCATATCATGACTGAACCGTAAAAACGTGCTGTGCACTTATTTCATCACTGAGTATTAACAAAATTTCTTCCACATAAATAATTAACCTATTTCCCTGATCAGCTGCTCTACATTACAAGTCATACAAACTATTTATTTTCAAATAATAGTTAAGTCATATATGATGGATTAAATTGAAGGTATACATAGTATCCTATATATATATATGTACAGCGTATTCAAGAAATGTGAAAGATAAGTCTGAAAAGATATATAGTAACAATCAGTATCAATTCATATTACAATAAACATCCCATAATTCAGCTTCAAGCAGAGCCATCTAATGTATTTTAGTTAGTGGTGAGTCAATGCTACCCATAGCCGTTTAATGTATTGTTTATATAATGGTTGATGGTGATGATTTATCCCTTTTTTAACCAAACAAAAGGTCTTATATATGATTTTCATTGAGATGGCACCCAAAAACTCCAAATTCTCATATGCACCAAATGTAATAATGTTATTTGGCTGATATTAAAAGGGTCTAAAATTGATGCCATCCACACACAACCCAATTCTGACAATACTGGCCCCTAAAGAAACAGAGTTTAGTCCCCAATTCCCTGGGGAAGGCATCTAAACTAAACTTGTACACACAATCCGATTGTTGGCAGGGGATTGTCTGTTGACAGACTGTTGTCCCAAAATCTGACCGTTAGTATGCTCCAAGTGTGGCCAACAAATTAAGGGTGGCAGGATAGTAAATTTTCGTCAGACAACGGTCTGTTGTCTGATTTTCGTATCGTCAGTACACAAGTCCATCACACAAAAGTCGAAAGTACAAACACGCATGCTCGGAATCAATGCTCACCAAACATGAAACTAGCAGAAGGGGCCCAAAAGGTGGCGCTCAAGAGCTGAAATTCCTCATAGTATGTCACTACTTTTGTGATTGTTGGCCAACAATTCTGTACCATCAGTATGTAAGATGCTCGGTTGGCCAACAATCGGATCGTGTGCACGAGGCTTTACTCTACACTCTAATTATAAAATAGAGCTGTAAGCAGGGAGAGTAAAAAGAGCATTTGTATTTACCAACTTGAACCACTGAAAAAAAAATATTATGGAGAAGGACAGTCTTGTGGTTTATACAGCTGATTATAATTATTATCGACCATAAAATCATCACTGGCAGAATTACATACATTTTCAAGGATCTTGAATGGTTTACAAACACGTTGTAATCTTTTAAACATTTCCAGCTCTACATGTCTGTCCAGCTTTGTGATCACTGATCTCTATTTCCTAATTTTTAGATGTCCCTTCCCAACACTTACAAGGATTCAGGAAGTCTATACAATCAACCCTACAAGCATATACAGATTACATAAATAAGCAAAATTTCAAATGCAAAAGAGGTGGACTTACTTCTTACTTAGTTTCTCATTGTAGTGAGTGAGATGATGAAGCACATGAAGAGCTGAGGACATGCAAACAAGCACAGTCTTTATGGGAGCTTTGTCTGGGACCTGTATGCTCCATTCTTGCAGTCTACTCAGAATAGACATTACTGACTTGCTGAAGGCTTCTATGAAGCAGATCTTTACCTTTTGTAGAGAATCCCCTCTACATGCCACAACTACTGGGAATAGCAAGTCAAACACTTCTATGATGTCAAAGCAGAACTGATGAAAGAAAAGCATGACAGGTTAATCAAAATAATTTAGTTTTGTCTGTATTATGATCATGAAGTAATACATAGATTTGTAAAAGGCGAGTAGCAAATTTTCAAATGCTGCCGACTACAACCCTCCTCAGCTGCATGCTCTGTCCCTGACCAATCTTATGCACACTTTACCTTTCTGTTTATTTTGTGTTTTAAGTTCTATAGTATGGATATCCACTGGCCCCCGAGCACTCTACTCACTGGAGTGATTACTGTACACACAAGCAACGTTATAATTTTTTTTTTTTTGTTAAACGCAGTTCCAATTGGGACACCTCATTTTTCCCTTTTGCGTGCATAGGATGCCTAAAGCGGAGTTCCAACCACAATTAGCATTTTTTAAATGTATGTCCTTTCATCCTGCGTTTTTATAATATAAATCTGGTCACTTACTATTTTACAATCCGCCGCCGATCCGCATAGATATTCAAAAAAGATAGTTTATAAAACTATATCTACACCGTTGTCATTTTGCTTGTGGGCAATGTGAAGCCTACAGGCACTTACTTCCTGGAAGCCTTGGATGGGGAGTGATAATTGAACAGAGCACTGCATCCTGGGAAATGACACACATTTCCCAGGAGCATTAGAGGGAGATGATGTCAGAATCCTAGGTGGTTTCAAAGGCAGATTTCGTGGGACCGCATAGCAACAGGCATTTCCAGATGAGTAAAAAAAAAAATTTCTTATTTTTTTCTTTTTTAGTCGTAAGCTACAGTTTAAAGCAACATAGTTTTTTTGATGGAACCTCCACTTTAAGTGTGTATTTTAATAACACATATCAATTACAAAACAAAAACATATTGGGCCATCTCCAGTTTACATTCACAGGACAAACATTCAAAGCTTTTAGATAAATGTTGAAAACTATATATATTACTGATCATATCTCTTTAGGGCTCCCGTAACACAAGTTTTAAGGGGGGAAGGCAGGGGCATTGCTAGGTCTACAAAAGAGCACAGAGCAGTGAAGAAAAAAGTCATACGCTTGGGCGGGCATGCATTGGATTTACCCTTTAACAATCCTATAGTTTGGCACTTGCCTTGGCAACTTTTATAGGTCTCAGTTGTTCTGCAATGGTTCCATAGTGTTCATATGACTTGGGGATATTACCAAGGGTCATGTTACATCCAGCATTGGCAGAGAGCTCTTCTGCATCGCTCTGCAGGACTCTAGCCATCACTTCTTCAAGCACAGAGGGTAAATCATGAACCAGGGTGAGTGCCATCTCTTTCAAGTTTTTCCTCCAGCCAAATTTCATGGTAGGCTATAAAGTAAAATACATACCATGATCATATACCATTCACTGCTACAGAAAAACGTTGTCAGCTGACTTGTATTTATACATAAATGGTGATAAGAAAAAAAATGTATATGTTTTCCATGTGCTATGCAATGCTGTGCAATGGACGACAGAACAAATGATGTTGTAATAGATTAATGACATACAGCAAAAATGACCTATTCTACAAATATGTAGAAGAATACATATCGGCCTAAACTGAGGAAACATATATCTTTTTTTAATGGGGATATTTATTATAACAAAAAGTAAAAAATATATTTTTTTTTTTCAAAATGGTCCCTCTTTTTTTGTTTATAGCACAAAAAATTAAAACCACAGAGGTGATCATATACCACCAAAAGAAAGCTCTTATTGTGGGAAAAAAAGGACATACATTTTGTTTGGGTACAACATCGCACGACCGCGCAATTGTCAGTTAAAGCGACACAGTGCCGTATCGCAAGAAATGTCCCGGTCGGGAAGGGGGTAAATTCTTCCGGGGCTGAGGTGGTCAAAAAAAAGTTACATATTTTTTTTGTTTATGTTTTTATTTTAATTATATGGTCACCATATATTGTGACCTATCAGAAATATATTCATGCAGGCTTGTAGAATTACAGAATGGTTCACTTAAAGTCTGCAGTCTTAACTGCAGTCTGCTCACATAATTTGCAATAAAAACATCTTTTCCATTCTGAAGTTTCCCTCCAACCACTTTGCATATTATTTTATATAAACAGTGATTCTGTACTTGCCAAATATGCTGCAGAAATTTCCTTCCACCAAGTCTGGCTGCAGCCATTTTAACTGTGGGCAGCTGAAGATGCTGCCTGTTCACTTCCTGGATGTACACAGACACACATAGGCACACCTAAAAGCTCTACAGCCTTGCAGCTTTCATTGGCCCTCTTATGACTCATTCCCCCTCCCTTCCTGCAAAACTCTCACAAGAGTAAGAGAAAGCTGTGCATGAGGTTATAAGCCTAGGCTAAGGAATAGACAAGAAACAGAAAGTGGGCTGTATAAGGTATTTACTGGCAGAAAAAAACTGTTATACTATCCAAAGTTAAAACAACAACAACAAGGACAGAAGATTTAATAGATGGAAAGCTGAAAAAATGAAAAAGTTTACATATGAGAAAATTTATAAAAAAAATAAATATGTGAGCCCTTTCTGAAAACTCAGGTAAAGGATCTGAAACCTCTAAAATATATCTGGCAACACATCAATAGTCTATTGGGAAAGCTGCAGGTTTTTTTTTGTTGTTGTCGTTTCTATTCTCATAAAAAACAGGGGAAAATGTTTTATTACGGATATGAAAAATGTATTAAATATATAAAACTATAAGTATGTCTAATTTAATGTCCAATGGTAATGTTGGCCAATATACTGTACGCTGCTCCCCTGGTGAAGATTAGGTAAATTCCTGAAAATCTCACTAGACATCCGTCACACTGTACATTATTAAATAAATGTAACATAAATATATTGATGTGCTAATAATACTGATCTGATTATATGATACATACCATTTCCTTGATAAGTAGGGAGCTCTTATCCAGTTGGCAGCTTTCATTTATTATATCTTCACCAATATCCGTCTTTAGAATTCCTATACAGAGAACACAGTCCAAACATGATGATTAAAGTGTATGAAATGCCTTTTTCAATAATATATATATTATATATATAATATATATATATATATATATATATATATATATATATATATATATATATATATATATATATATATATATATATATAGTACATGGTAAATAATAATAATAAATATGCTACATTTATATTTATATACAAATTATTTGCCTCCGATCATATAAGAAAGCTGTACAAAACACTAAAATCCATTTAACTGCAAAAGGAGCAAAGTGAGGTTTGTGGCAACAGTGTCATGATCACAGAAATGACAGAACAGAATTACATTCTATTGGAAGGCAAACCATAGCACTTGTGTTCAATTATGTATCCAGCTGTTTGCTTTAAAGTTACTAATCCCAGGACCCTGCATTCACTATACCTGGTCTCCCACAGTACACAGAACATGGAAATGCAATTGTTTTAGTAAATATAAACTGCTAAATACCTTTTCTCAGCAGTACAGAGCAGTCTTGTGACTTCTATCTGTTCATGGTTAAAGCTTGTAGGAGGAGTTTTTTATTCTGCTCTAAGCTGTTCTATCTGGATCCAGGACCCTAGACCCTCTGTCTGGCCTAGTGCTGATCACATGCACTCTACCAAGAAAAAATATTAATACACACCAAACTGAGCATGTGCAACCTGACTCCAGTATCTCTGTCTTATATGGACCTGTTCTGAAGTCAGTGATCAAGCAGCCCTTTTAAACAAGGCAGAGGATTAACCCCTTAGATTCCACAGTGAGTATAAAAAGCATGCATTTCTGCATATACAGACTGATTTTACTGTTGTGGGTTTAGTGACACTTTAAGGTCAATTGAATAGAATTTATTTTTTTTGTAAATTAGGCCCAGTGTTTGGGGCACAAATTTTTGCTATGAAGTGGCAATTCAGGCTCCCTGTTCCCTTCAGATGGATAGGCCAGTTCAAAGGGAATTCTACCAGTCCATTTAGAAGGACCTTGTGGAAGACCATGAACATATTATTGAGATTGTATATTTTAATTATTGATAAGGAACCTGACAGCATATTGATACAAAATGAAGACTGCTCTGGCTTTCTCAGCTTGCTGTTCCACCACCTTAAAAAAAAGCAGCCAACTAACGATTAAATAAAATAATCTGTCTAAACTACTGCGTTAAAATAAATTAAAACTCTTTATTATGTTTAGATAATAATTTGTTAAAAGTAAATATAAAAGGTATATACATAAAATGTTAATAGGATGGTGGCAGGCTAAATAAAATGGTACTACATCCGTAATAGATCAGAACTATAAACAGGGCCGTCTTTACCACAGGGCCAATGGGGCAGCTGTCCAGGGCCCTGTCACTGTTGGGGGCCCAAAGCAACCCCCTTTAAAAAAAAAAAAAAAAAAAAAACTTTTTTTTTTTTTGGGGGGTCCGGAGGTCCCCAGGGGCCTGGAGGCCCCTAGGGCCCCAGATGGCAACCCCCCTTTTTTTTATTTTTTTTTTAATAAAAAAAAATATATTTTTTTAATATATTTGTATTTAATTTTTTATTAAAGGGCCAATTTTTTTTTAGAGGTTTTTTTTATTAAAGGGACAATTTTTTTTAGGGGTCCCCATGGGCCCAGAGGCCCCCAGGGCCCCAGATGGCAACCCCCCATTTTTATTTATTTTTAAATAAAAAAAAATATTTTAATATATTTTTATTTTATTTTTTATTAAAGGGCCAATTTTTTTTTAGAGGTCTGGGGGTCCCCAGGGCCCCTGATGACAACCCCCCTTTTTTATAAAAAACATATTTTTTTATATATTTCTTTATTTATTTTATTTTATATATATATATATATATATATAATTATATATATATATATATATATATATATATATATATATATATATATATATATATATATATATAAAATATATTATTATTATTATTATTAAAGGACCCAGAGGTCCCCAGGGCCCCGGATGGCAACCCCCCTTTTTTATAATTTTTTTTCATATTTTATTTCTTTTTTTTCTATATATATATATATATATATATATATATATATATATATATATATATATATATATTTTATTAAAGGGCTCAGAGGTCCCCAGGGCCCCATGTGGCAAACACCATTTTTTATTTTTTTTATAAATGTTTATTTTTTTATTTTTGTTATATTTTTTTTATTAAAGGGCCCAGAGGTCCACAGGGCCCTGGATGGCAACCCCCCTTTTTTTTTTATAAATGTTTCTTTTTTATATATATTTTTTTTATTTTTTATTAAGGGCCCAGAGGTCCCGGATGGCAACCCCCTTTTTTTGTAATTTATTTTTATAAAAAAAAAAAATTATTAAAGGGCCCAGAGGTCCCCAGGGCCCCAGATGGCAACCCCCTTTTTAAAAAAAAAATATATATATATTTTTTTTTTTTTTTTTTTTATTAAAGGGCTCAGAGGTCCCCAGGGCCCCGGATGGCTACACCCCTTTTTTTATATTTTTCTTTATTTTTTATTTCTTTTTTGTAAAGGGGCCCCCCTTCTAAATTCGCGGCAGCCCCCCCCTGCTTCTCAATTTCAGGCGGCAGCACCCCCCCCATTGGTTCTCTGCTCCAGGGGGCCCATGCCTGAAGCTGTGTAAGTGGCCCCATAATTCCTGATCCCTGCCGCCCGTTAAGCCCCTGTGCTGCCCACAAATCAGGCTGAAAATCATCAGCGGCACGCAGCCAGTGACAGTACAGCTTCCCTTCCCAGTGTTTTAAAATGTACAGCACCCCTGGCTTCCCTTTAGACATGCACTTCTCCCTTCCTGACACTGGGTGCTGCTTGTATATAAAAGTGAATTAGAATGTGATTTTATAACATCCCCAGTTTGCTCTTCCCGAGGCTGACTTCTTCATGTCCTGCTCCTCAAGGTATGTCACTGTTTGCTAATCTATATTGTAAATAGAAGTTTTCTGTAGAGTGTGCCCAAAGTCTTTATAATATTTGATGATTCACTGCAGGTCTGGTCAGTGTTTTAAAAAGTTCCTCTATTTTACACATGGCATGGCATGGGGGTCACAGCACCGCCTGTCCATTCTGCTTTAGCACCATGGGACCCCATGCCATGCCATGTGTAAAATAGAGGAACTCTTTAAATCACAGACCAGACCTGCAGTCCAGGCTGAGTAAGGCCTCAGAGCACATGGCATTACTGTCTGTATTTAACTGCTTGATGGGCTTATTTTGGGCCCGGCTGGTTCACATGTATGTGTTTTGGCGGCCCACATTCATTTGAATGGGCCGCCATGCCTGCGTTTCCTGCAAAGAAAAGCGCATGCCTCATGTAATAGGCTGCGCACACGGCACACCTATGCCCATCAAGCACTGAAATACAGCACTGTCTGTCCATTCTGCTGTCTGCTGTGACTTATCTGCAGTTCCCGCACTGTCAAACTTGCTGCATTTTTAGACGTTTAGGTCACGCTTTTAAAAACACAGTGCGTTTGTGTGTGCAAGAACTGCAGGTAAGTAGCATGGTGCAAAAGCAGAATGGATTTTAAGGCAACTGTATTTTTAAAATGCTGAATGCACCTTTTTTTCTGCAGGAAACAAAGGCATGGCAGCCCATTCAAATCAATGGACTGCTGTGCCTGCACAAATGAGGACCGCCAAAACATACATGTGAACCAGCCAGGCCCAAAATAAGCTGGAGGGGGGCCCAAAAAAAATGTTTGCCCAGGGCCCAGACCATATTAAAGACGGCCCTGACTATAAACAATACAGATTTTTGAGTAGGTGTCTCAGACATCAGGAATCTCTGTCAATAGACCAACCACGGTCATCCTTAATTCATCAGAAATTGAATGACTGCTTCATATTACATCTAATAATCATAACTAAGGTAATTTATGATACGTTAGTTTCTTGGCTTGCACATTAGTAAGGTAACTTTACTCTGATGACACATTTTTTACTACTCTGGCTTGCAGTAGACTTAAAGTCGATGTAAACCCACTTTCATCCTTTCTAAACTACTGCCAAAGTGGTTATCTATAAGGATATACATGCCTCCTGCATGTATCTTAACCTGTCAAATGTCTCCCCTCTGTCTGTTGAGACCCGAAAAAGGCAGATTCTGTGGGTGGGTCTGTTGTCGGAAACTCGGTGGGTGGAGTCGTGATGTCAGTAGACTCCCCGCCCTCCTCTACATTCTGCTTGTCAGCATGCATTTTCTCCTGTGCATTTCTTACACTAAATTCTGCAATGATCACCAACATCCAGTCAAAACCCAGAAAAGTAACCACATGAATTGAGCATGCTCAATCATGCTGACGTGTGGACAGGGCCGGATTTCCCACAAGGCAAACAAGGCCAGGCCTCGGGGCGGCACTGTGTGCAGGGGCGGCGCCGTGCGGCGGAGGAGACAAGTAATTTTTCAGCGGGCAGTGCGGCAGCGGAGAGAGATTACATCTTCTCTCATTGCCCGCACTCAGGGCTCGAGTCCTGCGGAAACGCCGTTCCCTTTGCAGGACTAGAGCCACCCGAGCCAATCGGTATGAGGCACCCGGCACCCTCCTCCTCTCTCAGTCCACCTACATGCAGCTCCCCGCTACTTCCGGGTTTCCTAATTTTTTGTGGTCGGCTCTAGGTATGGTGGACTGGTGGAGCAGGAGGCGGCAGGGAGGAATCTGCTGCTGGTGGTGCTGTGGGACCTGGCTGGGACACCCAAGATGAGAACAGGAGGCTAAGCCGTTAGGAGGTGGAGGGAGAGCTGTGCGAGGCAGTGCTGCATGCTGGGGGTGAAGGTAAGGCTGGTGCACAGAGAGCTGTGTGTGTGATGTGGTGTGAGCTGAGTGCAGCTGTGCATTATATGTCACACTGCCCCCCCAAGAAACTACTCCCCCACCTGTCACACTGCTCCCCCCCTGACAAACTGCTCCCCCCAGACAAACTGCACCCCTGGCTGTGTCCAACACCCCTACCACCCCTGGCTGTGTCTAACCCCCCTACCGCCCCTGGCTGTGTCTAACCCCCCTACTACCCCTGGCTGTGTCTAACCCCCCTACCACCCCTGGCTGTGTCTAACCCCCCCACCTGTGTCTAACCCCCCCTACCACCCCTGGCTGTGTATAACCCACCACCCTACCACCCCTGGCTGTGTCTAACCCCCCACCCTACCACCCCTGGCTGTGTCTAACCCCTCTCCCTACCACCCCTGGCTGTGTCTAACCCCCCTACCACCCCTGGCTGGTTCTAACCACCCCTGCCTGTGTCTAACCCCCCTCCCTACCACCCCTGGCTGTGTTTAACCCCCCTCCCTACCACCACTGCCTGTCTAACCCCCCACCCTACCACCCCTGGCTGTGTCTAACCCCTCTCTCTACCACCCCTGGCTGTGTCTAACCCCTCCCTACCACCCCTGCCTATGTCTAACCCCCTCCCTACCACCCCTGGCTGGGTCTAACAAGCCTACCACCCCTGCCTCCTGTCTAACACCCCTACAATCCCTGTGTCTTACTCCCTCTTTAGCACCCCTGCCTGTGTCTTACCCCCTGCCTGTGTCTTACCCCCTCCCTAGTACCCCTGCCTGTGTCTTACCCCCTCCCTAGCACCCCTGCCTGTGCCTTACCCCCTCCCTACCACCCCTGCCTGTGTCTTACCCCCTCCCTACCACCCCTGCCTGTGTCTAAACCCCCCACCACCCTTGCCTGAATCTAAACCCCATACCACCCCTGCCTGAGTCTAAATCCCCCCACCACCCCTGCCTGTGTCTGAACCCCACCATCACTGTTGCATGTAAATCTGACTTGCTGGTAAATTTAATTTGGGTTATCATTGTAATGATATAAAATAATTAATGTGGGGGCCTTTTGGTGGGCAAGATTTTTTTTTGGGAGGGGGGGGGGGGGAGTACTTCAATACTGGGCCCAGGCAGTACAATGTCTTGGGCCGGCCCTAACATATAGACACACACACACTGTTTTTGTATTTTTGAGGTGGGAATCTTGGGTGAGTTCCCACACTTTGTTTCCCAGGACTTGACCCCTGCCCGCACTGCTGTTCCAACTTCCGCCCTTACTTACAGGACCGCAAAGGCTCCTCAACACAGAAGAGAGAGAGAATGACGTCATCTCTCACCGCCCACCCTCACTCTCATCTCTCACTCGAGTCTCATGTGCCTCTGTTTCACTGTTCACCTGCAGCTAATTTCCCCACACGGGAGAGGAGAGGCTGACAGCACTCTGCAATGCTGGGGGGGAGGGCTTGATTTTACATGCAATTAGTCACAAACTGGTACTTTTTGGGTGGCAGCCAGGTAACTGTGGCAAACCCCATTCTGCTAGCAGGCAGTGTGGCAAGTGACATTCCCATCTGGTGGCAGGCAGCGTGGCAAGTGACATTCCCATCTGGTGGCAGGCAGTGTGGCAAGTGACATCCCCATCTAGTGGCAGGCAGCATGGCGAGTGACATCCCCATCTGGTGGCAGGCAGCGTGGCAAGTGACATCCCCATCTGGTGGCAGGCAGCGTGGCAAGTGACATCCCCATCTGGTGGCAGGCAGCGTGGCAAGTGACATTCCCATCTGGTGGCAGGCAGCGTGGCAAGTGACATTCCCATCTGGTGACAAGTGACTGTGGCAAGTGACATGCTCATTCTGCTTTATGGTGAGTTAAACTATTTCATTTTATATTACAATGTAATGATTGAAATAATGCATTTCAATCATCTTGACACCATAACAACCATGGTGCCGGAATGATTGAAGCACTAACACCAGTCATTGTCTGCGAAAAATCGCTAACCCCCTGACCCCCCCCCCCCGGGGGCGGCATTGAAGGACCAGACCTTGGGGTGGCAAAGGGAGTAAATCCGGTCCTGGGTGTGGAACAGCCAATCCTGGGAGAGCTTCAGAAAAAAAGAGTAAAAGTCTAAGGCTTGTGCATGAGATATGTAAATCACATGTCACTCACAGCATGGGGGAACAATAGACAGGGTTTTCTCTGTGTGTCTGTTTTATCTCACTGAAAAAAGATAAGAGGATTGCTCAGAGCTGGATTAACTGTTTGTGGCAAGTCTGGGCACAGATGATCTGAAATTCCATACTGTACATTGTGCCAGAAAAAAAAAAAAAAAAAAAAAAATTAGGGTTTACATCCACTTTAAGAAAACTACCAATAAACTGCCCTGAACCCCAATCTGTAGGGATGAGTTTTTTTTAAACAAGAACCCTAAAGGATAGAAATTGTCCACTGGCTACAGGTAGGTAGGAATATTTATACATTGCCCTTATCTGCCGGCATGTTTTTGCTCATGGTAGAGGGAGCATTGTAATACTATACATGGGGAGAAATACATATGCTCAACTTAATTACATCTGTTCCCTCTCCAGTTATCCCTTGAATGTACCCATGTGCTCAACCCCAAAGAAATTCATGAAAATTGGTATTTTACAGAAAATGTATATCAAATGTAATGCAGTTTGTGTAAATATTTGTGTTATGTGATGTATATAAATTCTTCTTTTCTTGTTACTCTATCTGCACAGTTTTTTGTTCTTCCATTCTCCTGAAGAAGTGGGACAACCCAAGAAATGTGTAGGAGGGAAAAAAAGATCCCTATAACACTTCCAGCAAGACATAAGACAGATACAAATACATGGTGATTGATTGGCTATCTGGTAAGATACTATATATAGTGATCCACCATAAAGGAGGGAATATAAATTATTGCAATGTTTTTAAATATATGCTCTTATTTTGGATAAAAATTTATGTGTAGTCCTTGGGTACCTTAAAAGTCCTAAAAAAAATCTGTATTGGGTATAGTTTAAAATAACGTATTACTATTTGCAACCAGCAGTTGGCAAGCACCGTGCAACAGCAAGAACATTCTACAAACAGGACACCCATTTTACTCCCCCCCCTTCCCCTTACACTAGAAAAACACACAAACACACATAAGACTGCTGGTCTTTCTTATTCAGATACCAAAACGAACAAATGTTCTCCAACAAGCTTTTGTGCTGATTGGTCATACAGACATGTTTTCAAGATTCTGGAAGCTTTTATTGCAATTTATACACTTGTTGGTATTTTTCTTATTAGCTTTTTTAATAAGTTACTTTTTATTTGAAGCAGCCTTGATCTGTTTCACTTCTTGCACTAATTGGATATTATATGCCAATATCCCATATTAATATATTTATTTCTAAAAATACGTTGCTTATGATTGAGAGATCACGTGTCTTTACATCACCTTATGACCAACGTCTGATCACATCTGTCTCCCACTATGGCAGCTCACACAAATAGAAAACTTCTAATCCCTTATCAAATCCTTAGTGGGAATTTCAGATGCTGGCAGGCAAGAAGTACCTGGATTTTTATCTCTTCAAGCAGTATAAGATTATTCTCAAAATTCATTTGTAGGACAAAGATACAGAGACCTTTCTGTCTTAACAATGTGAAAGCGGCAATAACACTTTCTCCCCTTTTTCTTATCATTAGAGGTTATCTCTTGGGAAGCAATTGCCTTCTTAACAGGTTCTTTTAATCCAACCTCAGTAGAGACCTTTATTAAGTTTTTAAAGAACACTGAAAGCTCTAAACAGGCAATATGACTGCCGTGATGCTATATTCTCTGTTCATTTGTGATGACTTTTTACAATAGGAAAATGTTACCACTGATAAAAGGGCAAAAAGAGCAAGGCTGCCTCTGCCTAGCCTATGGTATCTCTTCTAAAATCCTTCTATTATGTAACAATTCCTTTCACTTGAATAAGATTAGGAAAAGCAGGTTCGACTTAAAAAGGATCCTATATATTTTTTTTTTATCTGAACAGATAAAGCTGAAAATATATGTGAAAATATTTGTGGATATAATGTCTGAAATATTACAAGTAATCCCTTAAGAAATTATTACAAGATGGATTTTTAACTATAAAACTATGATTATTAACTAAGATTAACTAATACCTTAATTGCAATGTATTTTATTATTTCTGTATCCAAATAGAGACATCTAAACCGTGTGGGAAGAGATTTACTTTATCTCTGTGAATAAATACTTGAACAAATTTGCAATTTTTGGGGCTGTTTTTATTCAGCTGGAACAGGGGCCTTAGTCAAGGTAGAGGGAATTATGAACAGTTCCAAATACTAGTCACTGTTGGCACAAATCCTTCAGGCTTTTGCTAGAAAGCTGAACATGAAGAGGAACTTCATCTTTCAGTATGACAATGACGCAAAGCATACATCCAAATTAACAAAGGAATGGCTTCACCAGAAGAAGATTAAAGTTTTTGGAATGGGCTAACCAGAGCCCAGACCTGAATCTGATTGAAAATCAGTGGGGTGATCTGAAGAGAGCTGTGCACAGGAGATGCCCTCGCAATCCGTCAGATTTGAAATGTTTTTTCAAAGAAGAGTGGGCAAATATTACCAAGTCAAGATGTGCCATGTTTTTTTTCCTTCCCTCCACCTAAAAGATTTCAGTTTGTTGTAAACTGAGTTGTACAGTTTATGGGCCAGATCCACAGAGCAAGTACTGATACGCCGGCGTACTTTCAAATTTCCTGCGTCATATCTTTAGTTTGAATCCTCAAACCAAGATACGACGGCATTTGGGTAAGATCCGACAGGCGTACGGCTTCGGATCTTAGATGCAATACTTCGGCGCCCGCTGGGTGGAGTTTGCATCGTTTTCTGCGTCGGGTATGCAAATTAGCGATTTACGACGATCCACGAACGTACGCGCGGCCGTCGCATTTTCTAACGTCGTCTGTAGTCGCCTTTTTCCGACTGTGTAACTCTATACATTCCTTTGGGGTACGTCACGCCAAGACGTGTACCTTGACCCCCTGCAAGCAGCAAGACCGCCACTTTGTAACAGTCACAGCTGAGAATTATCAGCGCCGCGGCCGTGCTGACGGACTCCCCCCCCCCCGATCCCCCGCAAAGCCAGGCTTCAGTGAGAGGCTGTTACACAAATATTCATTTGCTGCTGCTGCCTCCATGTCACCGCCATGCCACCCGCCCTGCGCTCAATCCTCAGTCCTCTTCAGTCACGGAAGGGGGGAGCCGGCCTGACACCTCACAGCGTGTGCTGCCCGCCCCCTCTCCAGCCAAACTCTGCCCGCACTCCTCCCGCCCTCTCCTGCCTTCCCCAGCCACTGACTCCTCCCGACCACAAAAAAAAAAGTATCGGCGAAGCATCGGGAGCATTTGCGCGAGTACAAGTACTCGCGCAAATGCTCTGTATCGGTCCCGATACCGATACTAGTATCGGTATCGGGACAACCCTATTTTTAACCACTTGGCATCCTGCCTATTGTTAAAAGACAGCCACAAAGTGGCTCTCAATTGCCGGGAGGACGTCTATAGACTGGTGGGCACGCGAGTAAAACCGGTGGCACGCACGCGCCCGCCGCATCACTGAGATGCCGATGCGCGTGCCTGACTGCCGTGATGTCCGCCAGGCACCCGCGATCAGCGGTTACACAGACAAGGACGTGGATTTGTGTGTGTAAACACACAGATCCACGTCCTGTCAGGGAGAGGAGACCGATGCTGTGTCCCTTGTACATAGGGACACAGATCGGTCACCTCCCCCAGTCAGTATCCTCCCACCACAGTTAGAAACACTATGCAGGGTACACATTTAGCCCCTTCCTCGCCCCCTAGTGTGAACCCCTTCCCTGCCAGTCACATTTATACAGTAATTAGTGCATATTTATAGCACTGATCGCTGTATAGATGTGAATGGTCCCAAAAATGTGTCAAAAGTGTCCGATGTGTCCGCCATAATGTCACAGTCCCAATAAAAAATCGCAGATCGCCGCCATTACTAATAAAAAATAAATAAAAACAATAATAATTCTGTCCCCTATTTTGTAGGCTCTATAACTTTTGCGCAAACCAGTCGCTTATTGCGACTTTTTTTTTTTTACCAAAAATATGTAGAAGAATACGTATCGGCCTAAACTGAGATAAAAAAGAATATTTTTTATTTTAAATAATTGGGATATTTATTATAGCAAAAAGTAAAACATTTTAGCAATTTTTTTGTTTATAGCGCAAAAATTTAAAAAATGCAGAGGTGATCAAATACCATCAAAAGAAAGCTCTATTTGTGGGGAAAAAACACGTCAATTTTGTTTGGGAGCCATGTCGCACGACTGCGCAATTGTCAGTTAAAGCGACGCAGTGCCAAAAGCTAAATGTTTTGCCTGGGCAGGAGGGCCATATGTGCCCAGTAAGCAAGTGGTTAGACCTCATTTTAAGAATATGTCCTGGTGTGACGTCAACAATGTCTGATGTGATACCTCATCTCCAGCCAAAGTATCTTCCTGCCCACGGCAGCAACAATAAAATCAATTTCCCTGTTAATACAATATTATCATTTCAATCTTACCTGATATATTTCCCTTTAAATCTGGATGACATGAAAGAAAAAGGATCTCAGAACTTGATTTTTCTACCTCATCTTCAAGCCACAGGAAGAGTTTGATGATCCTGGACAATAATTGTAGGTGCTTTAGCTGTAATGTTGTGTCTCTAGTTTTCCTCTGAAGGTCTTCTATGTTAACAGCTAAATGAAAATAAGGAAGAAAAGTGCAGTCAAAATAAATATACTTTACAAGTTTTCAAGCACTGTAATATGAATGCAAAATTCAACTAGAAGAGTGGCAGAGAGGCCGACCAGGGAGCTCAGGTCCACAGATGTATTCCAGACAAGGAGGAGGGGGGTGACTCAACTTTAGTGTTCTTAAAACAGAGTTAGGGCTCACGCACACTGCACCCCCCCCCAAAAAAAAACTGTTTTTTTATAGCCATTTGAGCTTTTATTCCAGCTCGAAGAAGCTTTTTTGGGCTCTTTGCACATTTGTATTGAACTTTTTTGAGCATAAGCATTTTTTTTTACAAACCCTCCCCTCGGTTATTTTTGCCTATCTTTTTGTGTGCCATGCTCATTCAAGCTTTTTTGTGTGTTTTTGGGCACTTATGCGTCTTTTCTGCTCGAAAGCTCCTTTCAAAAATGCGAGTTTGGTGGGGATTTTTTCTGCCTGCAAAAGCATATGCCTGTAAACTCCTGAAAAAGCCAGTGTGCATGGACACTTTGGCTAGCATGGAGGGGAGTTTCTAGGCAAAAAAGTTCAAAACTCTGTAGAAGGCGCTTCTTTGAGCTGCAGTGTGCATGAGCCCTTAGACCAGCTTCACACTGGGGTGGCTATCGGGCACTTTAGCGCTGGAAATAGCCCCAGCTAAGTGCCTGAAAACCACCTCCCATTCATTCCAGTGCGTCTTTTCACACTGAGGCGGTGCGCTTGCGGGACGTTCCTGAAAAGTCCTGCAAGCATCTTTGGGGTGGGTTGGGAACGCTGTATTTAGCGCTCCCAAAACGCCCTGCCCATTGGAATGAATGGGCAGCGCTTTCAAATCGCCTTAAAATCATATTGAATGTGCCGCAGAATGGGATTTTTAACCCTTTTTTGGGGGGGGGGGTAAAAAGTACCGAAAAGCATCGCAAAAACACAGCTTAAACATTGCTAAGGCGTTGCTAAAACGAGCCACCCTAGCTTAACTTAGCGCTAACAGGTCGGCGCTTTCAGTGTGAAAGCAACCTTATACATAAATGCATGAATCAGCTGATTGCAAACCAGTGTATCAGAGCAAGTGAGTTTATTTATCATAGGACAGTAGCATTAACATCATTTGGAAATTAGTCTTTCACAGTTTACAGAGGAGAAGCTGATTTTTGATTGGCTGCTTTGGGTTAATATATAACTGCATTGCCTAAGTTATACACTGAAGCTTAATTGTACAGAGTTTTCAATTAAATAGCATTTCCCACACTTTCTTCCATTTGTGTACTGCTTTTTTGACCTTTACAGCATCTGAGTAACTTTGATGATCTTGAAACTGGTCACTGCTCATGTTATAATGTTTGAAGAACACCGAAGTACATTGTTGTTGCTATAACTTGAGTTATATCACCTTCCTTTTCCCTGCCGTATTCATTCAGCACACAGATATGTTACACACTCTTTTCAGAGACAGTCAGCTTTTAATCAGGACTTTTCTTTCTCAAAATGATCTATAGAACCCAAAGAAAATCACACCTTTGGTCCCTGGTTTAACTCGTAATAATCTACTAACTAGGTGTCACCAGTATGAGTGTAATACTCCAAAACACAAGGAAAAATAAGTGTACTATGAGTTAGTGTTTCTTTGGGCTCTGTCCGTCACTCATCTAAAGTGAACCTGTCAGAAATGTTATGATTTTAAAAGTAAAATTTGCTCCCATATAGAACGTTTAAGCCTCTTCTGTGCATCCCCTGAATCTGGTTTAAATGTATTATTAAAGGGGTTGTAAAGGTTTGTTTTTTTATTTTATAAATAGGTTCCTTTAACCACCTCAATACCGGGCACTTTCACCCCCTTCCTGCCCAAGCCATTTTCCAGCTTTCAGCGTTGTCACAATTTGAATGACATTTGTGCGGTCATGCTACAATTTACCCAAATTAAATAAAAAAAAAAAAATTCTCACAAATAGAGCTTTCTATTGGTGGTATTTGATCACCCCTGTGCTTTTTATTTTGTTTGCTATAAACAAAAGACAATTTAAAAAATATATATATATATTTTTTAACTTTTTGCTATAATAAATATCCCTAAAAATAAAAAAAATAAAAAAAAATTTCCTCAGTTTTGGCGGATACGTATTCTTCTACCTATTTTTGGTAAAAAACAAAAACAAAAAAAAAAACACAATAAGTGTTTATTGATTGGTTTGCGCAAAAGTTATAGAAGCTACAAAATAGGGGATAGATTTATAGCATTTACATTTTTTTTATTTGTTCTACTAGTAATGGCGGCGATCAGTGATTTTTATCATGACTGCAATATTGCAGCAGACACATCGGCCACTTTTGATGCTATTTTGGGACCATTCACATTTATACAGCGAGTTAAATGTGTACCTTAATGAGTGATTCTAACTGTAGGGGGAGGGGACTGACTGGGGGAGGTGACCGATCTGTGTCCCTATGTACAAGGGACACAGCAGGTAAACACAGAGATCCACGGTCCTTCTCAGTTACTGGGCAATCGTGGGTGCCCAGCGGCCGCCGGGCGCACGCATCAGGTTCCCAGTAACGTGGTGGGTGCGCGCCGCCAGCGGCACGTGCCCTCTAGTGGCTCTGCAAGGCGAGGACGTCATATGACGTCCTCTCAGAACAAGAGCACTATCGTGCCGCCGTCAATTGACGGCGGCCGGTAGTAAAGTGGTTAAGCTAGTGCATTGTTGGTTTACTTGCCTTTGATTTCCCTTCTAAATGTTTTTTTTCTTTGTTTCCTTTGTCTGAATTTCTCACTTCCTGTTTCTCCTCAGTAAGCTGTTCAGTAAGCTGTTCTGGCTGACTAAACACCGCTCGGATGATGGTGTCAAGTTTACTGAGGAGAAACAGGAAGTGAGAAATTCAGACAAAGAAAAAAAACTGTTTAGGAGGGAAATCGAAGGGAAAGGCAAGTGAACCAACAATGCACTAGCTTAAAGGAACCTATTTAGAAAATAAAAAACAAACCTTTACAACCCCTTTAAAGTATAACTAAAGACAAAACGTGTTTCATTTTGGATAGAGTAACCACTGACAGTTTTTTTTTTTTGCCATCTGTGTCCCGTTGAGGAGATTTCACTTAAATTCCTGCCCCATAGCCAAAACAGGAGATGAGGGAATCCCTGGTTATCACCAAAAACCCCAGAACTAGTATTGAAATATTTCCCCTATAACTTAATGGGGACACAGACAGAAATAAAAGCCTGCCAGGTGTTCTAATCCCTCTCTGCCTTGTCCAATTTTTTTTTTTAAATAAACATTTTTTCCTTTAGCTTTATTTTAAGTCTTTGACCTCCCCAAATTTGGGAATAAACCCACTATGCTGTCCTCATCCTCTAGGTTAGTCTTAAAAATCCTTATCCTTTCAAAGCATTGCACTGGCCCATCAAAATGAGAAAGAACCATTTATGAACACCCTAAAGCAAGTTAAAGTGGTAGTAAAGTCTTTACTACCACTTTTACCTACAGGTAAGCCTATAATTATTATTATTATTATTATTATACAGGATTTATATAGCGCCAACAGTTTACGCAGCGCTTTACAACATCAGGGAAGACATTTAGTTACAGTACAATTTAATACAGGAATGATCAGAGGGCCCTGCTCGTTAGAGCTTACAATCTAGAAGGGAGGGTGAAGTGGAACAGAGGGTAGTAGATGTGGGGGGTGATCAGGTGGGCAAAGTTAAAATACAGTTGTATTATATATATATATTTATAATAAGGCTTACCTGTAGGTATAAAGAATATCTCCTAAACCTGTACGGTTTAAAAGACATTCCCCTCGCAATGCGCCGCTGATTGCAGCAGGGCATGCGCAGCGGGGATCCTCGGCTAAAGGCCTGGCAGGCGCCGGACCTTGCCGGAATGAAGTCTCCCGCGCGTATGTGCGGGAGTGACGACATCACCGCTCCAGCCAATCACAGAGCTGGAGCGGCGATACCCGGAAGACACGCCGAGGCAAGATGACCAGGTAAGTTCTCTACACCAAGGTAAGCATTTCATAATGAGCTAGTATGCTGTGCATACTAGCTCATTATGCCTTTCAGGTGTAAAAAAAAATATTGGGTATACAACCGCTTTAAAAATGGCCTGTAGCTTAAAAAAAAAAACAGATACCCACAGGTGTTAAAGCGGAGTTACACCCAAAAGTGGCATTGTAATTTTTTTGGGGGGGGGGAGTGGGGGCTTCAGGAGGAGTGGGACTTCCTGTCCCACTTCCTCCTTCTGCCGAGGGGCTGCAAAGGCGAATACTCTAATCGCCTTTTGGCAGCCCCTCCCTGTAGGCGATCGCCTGGGACACGTGACAGGTCCCAGGTGATCGCCTGTCCAATCAAATGGCGCAGCGTCGCTCGTGCATACGCAGTGGGTGCCCGGCCGTGAAGCCGAAAGCTGTCACGGCCGGGTGCCCACAGTTGCAGTGGAGGCGCCGGCCGTGAAGGGGGGGACCAGAACGAAGCTCCCAGCGGCACGTCGCTGGACCAGGGAACGGGTAAGTGTATGTTTATTAAAAGCCAGCAGTTACACTTTTTGTAGCTGCTGACTTTTAATAAACATAAAAAAAAGCCTGGAACACCCCTTTAAAGAAGAACTGAAGATTTACAAAAAAAAAAAAGCAATATACTGTACATTGGTAATTTATTTTATTTTGCATATAAACGGCACCCATCTACTGGCAAACTGGGAAAGCACCAAATCCATAGGGAAATAAAGGATACCAGATTCATTTGTTTTTGAATGACTCAGAGCTGCCTACAATGATGTGCACAGAGGGGGAAGCATTCCTAACATGTGGGATGTTTGAACTTTTCTGCATCTCAGCAACTGTTGGAACCATGTGGACCACTAACAAGGTTATTATTTTACAAAAATTGCAGTGGGCTTTTGTATATGCCATAATTTAAATATAAACACCGCTTTATGGGGTTCTTCAACTTTTGCCTTAAGGATGGAAAACACCTATTGAAATATATGACTAAAAGAGAATAATGAATGGTACATTTTTTGTACCATATCATTAACGTTTATTTATATCACCCTCTGGAAAGAATGTGAGAAAAATGGTTTAGCTTTATACATTACGTTTTATTTAAGAAGAAAAAAAAACAGCGTGGCTGACAAGACAAGTTCCAGCATCAGAGGAGTCATGTACAGGTACTGTATTTTTGATGGAAAACACAGGCATAATCAAAAGGCTTCTGTGTGCCTTAAGGAATCCAATTTAAGATTAAATTCTCTGAGTACATTTGTAGACACTACTTCATCTTGCAGCAAATTCCAAAGTCTGATTACTTTTTTGGAAGAGGAAAGGATTTCTTGTTAGAAAGTTGAACCTTTGCTTGACCCACAATACGTTAGTTATCTTCTTTTCCTTAGATTTCAGTTCTGCACTAACAAGACCTCATTTGTTTCCCTGTATTTGCAATTTATATATTTTTCTCCTCTAAAAACATATCCTATCTTAGCATCCGTTTCTTAACACAAACTGGTTACGTGGGTTAAAAACAATTCCAGGGTCGTCTGTTCCGTGGACCTTTACAATTATAATGATTTGTACATGGCTGTGTTTGGTATAATTTGTAGTGAAAGTATTGTGATCGGTAATACAACAAAATACATTTACGTGGTGCTGGCATCTTCGGTTTACTGCAATGGTCACAGCAACAACTAGAACATTGCAAGAAATGATTGTAAGGTTGAAAAGGGCAAAAAGAAACCTCTTCTACTGGAATTTTATCTATCTTGTTTCCATCTTTAGAGCAAGCTGACATGCACTATGACTTTCCAGTTATTTTTGAAGCAACACTAACATCACACTCTGCCATAGCACAATGGTTCAGAATGAGAAATTGGGTTTATTGGGGAATAGAATGTTCACTTTGCAAGGTAATTTGCCCAAAAGCTTAGTGAATGAGGTGCATTTTGGCCGACGTCCTGCCCTGATTTGGTATACTTTGTAAAGTGAAACTTCACTACATTCACTAAATTCTGGGGCAAATCACCTTGCAAAATGCAACTTCACTTGCAAAGTAAACAGCCTATGCACCCTTAGTAAATCTACCCTAATGTGTCTAATATGAAAACAGTCTCCATTGCCTTAACCCCCCTGGCGGTATTCCCGAGTCTGACTCGGGGTTACATTTCTGTGCTGCGATCGGTAACCCCGAGTTAGACTCGGGCTCGGCTCGCTGAATCCACAGGCAGTGTTTACTTACTTACCTTGTCCCTGGATCCATGCCACCGCGCTGTGTGAGCAAGCGGGTGCTCGCTCGATTCACACAGTGCCTCTGTGTGCCGCTGATCTCCGTTCCCTGCGACGTTATGACACAGGGGGGCGGAGAACGTTGCCAAATTCAAAAAGGTAAACAAACACCTTACATACAGTATATTGTAATATTATAGATTGCAGTACTGTATGTAAAAAATACACACACCCCTTGTCCCTGGTGGTCTGCCCAGTGCCCTACATGTTATTTTATATAATAAAAACTGTTCTTTCTGCCTGCAAACTGTATATTGTCCATTTTTCCTGCTTTCGTGTTTTTATACCATTTGTATTGTATAATTATTTTTTCTATATTTGTATAATAAACATCCTTTTTTTATATTTTTTGATTATTGTTGCCTACATAATCCCAACCCTAGAGGTTACCCTTCTTTTTGTAAAAAGTTGATATCTTGGATGCAGCGTTGCTCCCCTCTATGTTGCCCAGCTTTCAGTGGTGCAGCGCAGTATTTACGTTCATGTGCAGGCTTGACGAAACACTCCATTCAGATGAATAAGAGAGCCTAACTCAGTTCTCCCATTTATATCTCTATGGAATGTGTATATGAAACTGTGCCGTGGAGCACAACAGTAGAGGCATAATATGCTAAACCTAAAGTCTGATTTGCTTGCCTTTTGTATATAGGTGCAGCTACATTTAGATACTTTTTTGCAAGTTATTAAAACTGCAGACTGGCTGATCAGAATTACAAATTGTTTGGCAACTAGGACAGTGCTTGGAGTTAAGCTTTAAGGTAACAATGTGTAATTCTTGTGCACTAAAACTTTTTGTACTAAAGGTTTCAGTTCAAGTGTTATTATCAGATGTTATAATACAATTTGATTCAAAAAGGAGAAAAAGGTTTGAGTTACTTAATTCCTAGAAAAGTTGCGTTTTCAAAAGGAAAACCAAATTTTTGATTTAAAATTAACCTACTGCACAAACCTTACAATTTTATGTTATCAAAACACCACCTTTCCATTTCAATCTGTAGATGCTGCTGCATATTTCTAGATTGTTAAAAACTTTGGGCCAGATTCACAAAGAATTGCCCTGGCGCAGCGCATCAGAGATACGCTACGCCGCCGTATCTTACCTGGCGGAATTTCGAATCCAGGAAGATTTTGCGCCGTAAGTTACGGCGGCGTAGTGTATTTCTCGGCGCGTATTTCAAATTGGGCGGGTAGGGGGCGTGATTCATTTAAATGAAGCCCGTCCCCGCGCCAATTGAAATGCGCATGCTCCGTTTCGAAATTTCCCGCCGTGCTTTGCGCGAAATGACGTCGCACCGACGTCATTTTTTGAACGTAGACGTGAGTTACGTCCTTTGCTATTCACGGACGACTTACGCAAAAAAAAAATCAAAATTCGACGCGGGAACGACGGCCATACTTTAACATGGCAAGTCTATCTATACGACATGAAATAGCAGCTTTAACTATACGCCGGGAAAAGCCGACTAGCGACGACGTAAGAGAATGCGACGGTCACGTGTACCTTTGTGGATCGACGGAAAAAGCTAATTAGCGTACCCAACGCGGAAAACGACGCAAACTCCACCCAGCGGGCGCCAAAGTATTGCACCTACGATCCAAAGGCGTACGAAGCCGTACGCCTGTCGGATTGAAGCCAGAAGCCGTCGTATCTTGGTTTGAGGATTCAAACTAAAGATAAGACGTGGCAAATTTGAAAGTACGCTGGTGTATCAGTAGATACGCCGGCGTACTCTCACTGTGAATCTGGCCCTTTAATCGCAATTTCCTTGAAAAATTGCAACGGTCTGAATTCTCATTCGGTGCTGTCTTCATTAGCTCACTGCTTTTCATGAGATATCTGCACAGAGATAGAAGGCAAATTTGTATTTATTTTTTGTTGGGAAATATAGTGGATAATTGATTAGCACCTCTGACTTGCAGCACAAACTATCTGCACAGAGTTTGCATGTTCCCCAAAATTCCAAAGACATGCTTGTAGAATAATTTGCTCCTCTCTAAAGTGGCCCTTAGTTTGCATGTGACATGGGGACCTTTTATTCAAAGTTCTTTGAGTGCAGGAGCTAATGTGAATGTACAGTATGTAAATTGTTGCCATTTTATAAATGCCTTTTATAAATAATACTCATCTGCTTGGTGATGCAGATGTAAAGATTCCCATTACAACATGTCATCCTAGTTTTTCCTAGTATGGGGGAATTCAGAAAAAATAACTTGATACTTAACGACTAGTTATCAGATCCAAAAAATGGATGCCAAGCTCGTCTCACTGCTGCAAGGATGTCACTTCCTATCTTCTCATGACGGGTCATTGCTACTGAATTTTCCTGCACTGGGAGAAAACAGTACCTGGATCAGTCTGTCAGAATATCATTCAGAGGCCAGTTACAAGTGCTTACTACTTTCCAAACATTTTAGTACATCCTCTTCAGTTTAAATTAAAGGCAAACCATCTATGTGTGTATATACTATATATATATATATATATATATATATATATATATATATATATATATACACACACACATATATATATATATATATATATATATATATATATATATATACATATACACACACACACATACATATACACACACATATAGACCCCCCTTTTTTTAAGTGATCACATACCTTTTGTTCTTAGCTGCACAAGGAGCTCAGAGAGGGGAGGAGAAACAGCAGCACACTGGTCTTTCAGTAAATGGCTGTGCGGTCTGATTATTTATTAAAGCTTTGTCTCTATAGTGGTTTTTGTTATTGCTTAACTTGAGTAGCTGTGAACAGGGACGGTGCAAGGATTTTTGACACCCTAGGCGAAACCTCATTTTGCGGCCCCCTCTGGGTCAGCCCCTGACTCCATCCCAGTGGCGGCTGGTGCTCAAAATTTTTTGGGGGGCGCAAAACGAAAAAAATAAAATTGCAGCCTCACTGTGCCCATCAAATGCAGCCACTGTGCCATCAATTGTCACCACTGTGCCATGCCATTAAACGCAGCCATTGTGCCATCAATTGTCACCACTGTGCCATGCCATCAAATGCAGCCACTGTGCCATGCCATCAAACGCAGCCACTGTGCCATCAATTGTCACCACTGTGCCATGCCATCAAATGCAGCCACTGTGCCATGCCATCAAACGCAGCCACTGTGCCATCAATTGTCACCACTGTGCCATGCCATCAAATGCAGTCACTATGCCATCAATTCGCACCACTCTGCCATGCCATCAAACGCAGTCACTGACTCACTGTGCCATGCCATCAAACACAGTCACTGTGCCATGCCATCAAGCACAGTCACTGTGCCATGCCATCAAACGCAGTCACTGTGCCATGCCATCAAACACAGCCACTGTGCCATCAATTGTCACCACTGTGCCATGCCATCATACGCAGCCACTGTGCCCCTCAATTGTCACCACTGTGCCAATTGTTACCACTGTGCCCTTTAATTGTCGCCACTGTGCCCATTGTTGCCATAGGATGACACAGGAATGTATATAGGGAGATGATCGGAGGTATTATATAGTCCTGTCACATATAGAATGTATAGATGTCACACAGTACTCCATCGGGGATGATCGGATGTATCCAAGGATAAGACATCCGGGAGCCGAGGGCTGTACTCGAAAAGCATATCAGAGCCTCTGGCTCTGATAGGCACTTCCGCACAGCCAACCAGCTGCCGTTATTCAGGTGGCCGGCGCTCAACATCCGGCCACCTGAATAGACCAGCGGCAGCTGGCAACAATAACATACATTCATGCAATGCATGAATGTATGTTATTTCAGTGGCAGTGCGGAGCCAGAGGGGGCGGTGCTCCAGCGCCCTCTATGGACGGACCGCCGCTGCTCCATCCCCTTTGCCAGTGTTAAAGGGTTCATTGAACCCTCTAACTGCTACATCTGCAAGACAGCGCGTTCTTTTGAAAACAAAACAGACTTACTAGCAGGATCACCAGGTGAATATAAAAAAGAAAACCTAAAAACAAAAAAAATGCAGCCACCCATCTAAGAATTGGCAACCTGCAGTATAATAAATATTTTGCTTTAATACCACTTTAAGAGGATAAAGTTAATCAAGTAATTCTGTAATACATCAATGTATAGGCAGATGATGGTAAGGAAGGAGTTTTTTTTCTATTGCCTGTGGCGTGCATAACACAACCCAAAAACTTCACCCGGTGCAAGAAAAAATGTCCACACACATAAAAAGTAATACACAAAAAACTGACGGGTGCATCGTCAAATGGTCCTCCGAAAAGGGCCCAACCCTGATCCCCCGGGGCGTTAGGCTCCTGGCAGGGACTGAGGTAATCTGTGGTCCATGCAGCCGAAGCTGACACGGACCCAACTTCCTTGGAGGGTCTGCCAAAACAGAACCCTCCTCTGTGAGGCTCCCCCGAAGGGAGACCCCACGAGAGCAGGCGAACTAAGCCTGAAGGCCATGTCCACCTACTCCCACGACGTTCAGGGCTGGCCCGAGGACCGGCACCCTACTTATTACACACAAGGGGCTGGATTTAGATACATTGACGTCTGAGATATGTTACGCCGCTCTAACTTTGGGCGCGAGTTCTTTATTCAGAAAGAACTTGCGCCCTTAGTTACGGCAGCGTAACGTATGTGTTGCGGCGTAAGGCCGCGTAATTCAAATGGGGGTGTAGGGGGCGTGTTTTATTTAAATTTGTGTTGACCCCGCGTTTTTTTACGTTTTGTTTGAACGGCGCATGCGCCGTCCGTAAAATATCCCAGTGTGCATTGCTCTAAATGACGTCGCAAGGACGTCATTGGTTTCGACGTGAACGTAAATTATGTCCAGCCGTATTCACGAACGACTTACGCAAACGACGTAAAATTTCAAAACTCGGCGCGGGAACGACGGCTATACTTAACATTAGCTACCCCTCATATAGAAAGGGTAACTATACGGCGGAAAAAGCCGAACACAAACGACGAAAAAAAAACGCCGGGCGGTCGTTCGTTTCTGAATCAGCGTAAATGCTCATTTGCATATTCCTTGTGTAAAAATACGGAAGCGCCACCTAGCGGCCAGCCTGAAAATTGCAGCCTAAGATCCGACGGTGTAAGTGACTTACACCTGTCGGATCTTAGGGATATCTATGCGTAACTGATTCCCTGAATCAGTCGCATAGATACAACCGGCCAAACTCAGAGATACGACGGCGTATCAGGAGATACGCCGTCGTATCTCTTTCTGAATCCGGCCCAAGGTGTACAAAAGTGCACCAAAAAAAAAAAAAAAAAAAAGAAGACATAAAGTGACACACACGGGGTAAAATAAAAAAGTGGGGGAGAAGGAAGGTGGGAGAGGTGAGTAGAAAGTGACCATCGTGCAATACGATGGCCGGCCCTCCGGCCAGGAAACAAAAATTCCCCTGGTCCTAGCCAAAAGGCTCGGCCCTAGAGGCAGGTGTTAAAAAGTGTGTTGTGGAGATCGTGACCAAAGTGCCATACGGTAAGTACCCCTCAAACACTCGTGCAATGTATGGCACCCCTGGACTGCCACTCCAGGGGCATTATCTCCACAGGCTTTTCAACGGACCCTGAACCCCGGCCCGGACCAGCAGCACCCTTCCCAGCCAGGAAGGTAAGAGTTCAGAGAGATCGGGAAGAGCCCACCTCAGCAGGCTACTCCCACAACCCCCATCCCTCCCACCTAATCACGTTCGGGAAATACTAACCACTCCTCCCAACGAAAAGAGGAGCAAGGGTTCTCTCCCGAACAACTGACTGGGGCAGGCACCACCAAATCCAGGCCAGAGGCCCAGCCCTCCAGCTTCGACCTCATGCCTCTCCGTCCAAATCAGAAAGCTTCCACCTCCACGCCAGCAGGCTTAGCATCTGCCAACCGCCATCCCTTTTCACCTCGCCGTGTACTCAGGACGGTTAGCATAGCACCACCTACTGGCAACTGATAAGAACAGAAACTACACTTGATCTTAGCCAAAAGGCCTGAGAAGCGAAACCCCAAAAAAATCAAGAAACCCAACTTTAGAGTCTTTGCTTTGATCCTAGAGTATCTTTGACACTTAATTACTTCAGAGTACAAGCAGCTAGAGAGGTCATGGATAGGTTGTTTTAAAGCCAGTTTACTGCTTGTTGTGTAATGCCTAGGCAGAAGTGCATTTTAAACCTCATTGGGGTGAAGATGATAAATGTTCTGGCATTAAGCTGAACATTCACAACTGCTTTCTGGATACCAGGTTGCTTTTTTTTTCTCTATTTAAAGTTTAGTGTATTTCCTTATGCATTACACTCCAGGGTTAGCTGCAGAAGATATATTGATGTGGATTATACACATGGCAAGCTAAATGGTCTCTGATTTAAAGACACATGGCGCGGAAAGCTGTTAAAATGTGTTTATTTTTTGGGACCATTTTGAAATTTAAGAACTCTTTAAAGCCATTCTTATTTCCCCACAACAATCAATTATAGTTTTTACAGCAGTTTCAGTGCAGGTTGAGATGTGTTTGGTATGCTGTCACTTTAAATATCGTTATTCTACAAGTAAACATTAAGTACAGTGTTTTTTTCCCATTTTTAGCACCAACAGCGAAAACAAATTTTCAAAGGTTTTTCTTTGTATGATCTATTTAATTTTTTTGTTAAATGTTAGGTTTGTGTAATATTTATCCCTACCATATTTGCAAACCAGTCATCACCCAATGCATAACCCTTCTACCAATGCACAACTATTGATTATTCTATACATTGTATTTTTAAATTGGAGCTCTAATAAATATCTCAGAAAAGGACGGTAGGAGACAAGTGTAATTTGTTAATTACACTTACCTCCTTGCTGTCCTTTCAAACTGGAGCTGAATGTCTAAAAATGGCAGCATGGAAGTGTAATAAAACACTTTACACTTACCTTCCGTTGTCCTTTCTTGAGATATTTCCAGGTGTTCACCTTTAATGTTCAGTGCTCTTAATTTTCAACAATCATTGAGTCAACACTCACATTTTTATTTTAACTTTCCCACCTTTACACAGAAATCAAGACACATGGTAGAATAGATTCCAGTTTCTATATCAGAGTAACACCAGCCAAAAAAAGGAGAAGCTAATAGACTAATCAGGATCTTAGAAGGAGCAACTTGGACATATGGAAAATGTCTGTTACGTGGACCATTCGGTGGGAAATAAATATCATACAAACTTCATGCAATGAAAGGCTGATTAAACCTATCACCTATAACCTGCAAGACTACAAAATTAACTGTGCTTGTCTGTTCATCATATTTCCGCATATTTCATTGATTTAAATGATACACAACATGTGTAGTTATACAAACTTTTGTTAAAGCCTCAATAATGAACATTGTCCAGGTTCTGAGCACTTATATAATCAGTTCTTCAAGGCTCTTGACAACAAAAGGCAGGGCTTATGCAATGTAAAGATGTTTATTAAAACCTTTTGGCCACAGACAAAAAAAGCTATCAATTGTTTTAAGCAATCCTGTTAATAATTTGGGAAAAAATATAAAAATGATTGTCACTTTTACTTTCACTAAAACTTTAATTAAAAAAATGATGATATGACTTTGCATAGAAAATAAAATATTTGCAATTGCTAAAAGCAAATTCTTTAAAGAAAATATTAATTTCCAAGTTTAGATTCAAAGCTTTCTTGTGCAATTAAGAATTTAGAATGTATGTTTCCATGGAAAAAAGGACCATTTTCCAGACTCAAGAGTTCAGCGTTCATTCAGAAAATAAGGTGTTAACGACATAATATGTTTGACCCTTTCAAAGCAGAAGTGGGCTGCAAAGCATTACCCCTGCATTCAAGTGGAAAATGGTCTTCGAGTGGAAGCCGATCGCCACAAGATATGCAGTGACAGCAGAAATCAAACTAGTTCATTTAAGCTGCGCAAGAATCCTTCCACTCCAGCATTGCAATTTCTAATGTTCTATGCCTCATATGCATGTTGGCACTATCTGAAATCACCATTGTGCATGGAAATGTGGTTGGGGGGGGAGAAAGAAATAAAGGTTAATTAATCGAGTAAAAACAACCATAAATGCCAAGTTGCGAACAATAAAATGTTACAGAAAAATTGTAACTTCGCTGGGCCTACAATTGAAAAGGAGGCTGTTTAATAAAAGAAAAGCAATTTAACTGGCCTATTTTGAATTTCAAGACATTAAAGGGTACATTTTCCAAGCAGTGCATGGGGAGTTACGTGCACAAATCCCATTAACATTAATGTGTTCCTTTGCTCTCAATGATATTAAGTTTTAAGTGATGCTATAACTATTATAACAATCCTCTGTGACAGCGTTCATCTGTACAGTGTATATCCTGAATATGCCTGGTTACACAAAATACTATCTCCCATCTAATGACACTTTTCTATTCTACAAGAGATAATAACTAACAGACTCACACTGTGGCGAGCCAATCTTTTTGCCTTCCCCCGTTTCAGTTTCCATATTTCAAATAATCTGCATAGCGTGGTATAATCACAAATTTCCCAAAAACGATAAAAAAAAAGGGCCGTCTTAATATTTCAGTATCCCAGCTGCAATACTGCAAGCTAAATTATTACCGAAGGTGCCAGCAGTTTTCTATACACAGTACTTAAGATAATTATAAAAAATCATCTTCATTACTGTGTGCTAGCAATTTTTAACAGTTTAATTTGGAAAGGTTACAAAATGCATTCAAATCGCACCGATATAATTACTGAGAGTCTTGGAAGCCATAAAATCTTACCAACCAAATCCCTTTGACCCTGTTAATGTCTGCTCCTTGTTAATCTAAGGCAAACATTGTTTGTAACGAGCAGGTTTTTTTTTTTTTTTTTTCGGAATATGATAAAAAGAAAAGAATTCCCTGCGCTGTTGTTATTGATTCCAGCGTTTACCGGCTGAGAGTTAAGTGCCGTTTACAAAACAGAACAGATGCAGATGCTGACAGAAAGGTAAACAATTGTTGTGTGGCTCTCTGCCAGACACGGAGGCGATATATTAAACTCCAAGTGAAGCGCATTTCCCCCACGGATTACACTTATTGCCACTTCATTTCCTATGTGCTCCGTCTCTCTAGTGCTATGTCTAGTGCTCAGCTATTTCCAGTGCTTTGCTGACCCCCGAGGCCCGGTGCTACCTCACACAGCCATTAGAGAAGGGAATTGCATGTGTCTGACACGGGCTGAAACCAATTATTAGATATTTTCTTCAGAATGATGCCCAACTCTGTGGGGAATGAGCAATCATGATATAATTTACCTCCTGATTTAATTTTTTCCTGCACAAATTAGTTGTAGTCGGAGGCAGGGCTGTACACAGCTGCTTATGACACAGTGTATCTCTGTCTTATCAAGATTATACTTGAGACTGAGAAAAGCGGGGGGCGTAGGTGGAGGTTAGAAGAGAGATAGGCACGGAGAGGTGGTTTGTGGGGGGGGTGAGCTAAATAGGTTGGGGAATCCTGATATTAAAAAAAAATAGCATGGAGAAGTTTATCAGATATACTGATCACAAGTGCTCTTGGCTGATTGGAAATGACAGAGCCATAAAGGAGCGAGAATAGGGGGAGGCTAGCCTTTTCCAGGATCTCATGTTTTATACACCTTTTCTGCTTTCCAATTCACTTCTGCTGTGTGAGCTTTTTAATGCGGTAAGCCTTCTGAGAAAAGATGGGCTACCCACAGGAGTACAAGTGTGACTTTTACTTTTGGGAAAAGCAATATTACTGCGTAGACTTAAGGTTTATGGTAGGCTGATTAACTATGAACACATATCAGGAGAAGCATATCATTAAAATGTTATGCTGGCATGAGACTTAAATCGATTTAACCTAGATGATTTAAAGATTTAACCTACACCACAAGAAAGGGTATGTTGCAACTTGCAGGAAAGGTACTGTTATCTTCAATGTTGAATGTGGAGCTCTTTATATAGAAATCTTCTTTTTGGAAATAACATCCTTTAATTTATAAAAAATAAGCACATCTCAAATCAGTAACTTCCATCTATAAACTGCTGTCTGAAAAAATTCCAGTGATGTTTCATTGCAGCTTTGCAATATTTCAGATCTTTTTCAAGCACTGGTAAGAACGGCTACTGTGTTCCTTATGAGGTACTCACTAATGTCACTGACTGACCCCCTAATCAACGACTCTCTTGCATCCCAGCTCCACAAACTTCTTTTACTGGATGATGTGAAGGAATTATATGCCAGTTAACCACTTCAGTCCCTGGAATGATTTGCCCTCTTTATGACAAGGCCATTTTTTGAGATACGGCACTGCGTCACTTTAACTGACAATTGCGTGGTCATGCGATGCTTTACCCAAACAAAACTGATGTCCTTTTGTCCCCCACAAATAGAGATTTTTGGTGGTATTTGATCACCTCTGCGGTTTTTATTTTTTGCGCTATAAAAAGAGCAACAATCTTGGGAAAAAAAATATATCTTTTACTTTTTGCTATCCCCCAGATTTAAAAAAACAAAACAAATGTATTCATTAGCCAATATGAATTCTTCTACATATATTTGGTTAAAAAAATAGTAATAAGCGTATATTGATTGGTTTGCGCAAAAGTTATAGCGTCCTTAACCACTTCAATACCAGGCACTTATACACCTTCCTGCCCAAGCCAATTTTCAGCTTTCAGCGCTGTTGCAATTTGAATGACAATTGCGCGGTCATGCTACTCTGTACTCAAAACAATTTTTTATCAATTTGTTCCCACAAATAGAACTTTCTTTTGGTGGTATTTGATCACCTTTGCGGGTTTTTTTGCACAAAAAAAAAAAGACAGATTTTTTTTTTTTAAATAGGTTTCCTTTGTTTCTGTTATTTTTTTGTAAATAAGTACGTTTTCTACTTCAATGACAGGCACTGATATGGCGGCTGCAATGACGGGCACTGATAAGGCGGCACCGATGAGGTGGCACCAATGAGGTGGCACTGATGAGGTGGTACTGATGGACACTGATAGGTGGCACTGGTATGTGGTACTGATGGGCACTCATAGGCGGCACTGATGGACACCAATAGGCAGCACTGATGGGCACCAATAGGCCGCACTGATGGGTACTTATGGTGGCACTGATGGGTACTTATGGGTGGCATTGATAGGTGGCATGGATGGGCACTTATAGGTGGGCACAGATAGGAGGCACTGGACACAGACGACACTGATGGGTGGCATTGCTGGGCATCACAGATTTAAGGTCTTTCACAATGGTGCCAATCAGTGCCCATTTGTGGTCACTGATTGGCACATATTTGGCATCAATTTGCATATGTGAGAGGCCATGTGGGATGTACCTGGCCATCCACATGTTGGGGGTTCCCTGGTGGTCCTGGTGGTTTCCCTGGTGGTCCAGTGTGGGCATCAGTGGGGGGGCTGCGCTGATAAACAATCAGCGCAAACCCCCCGCCAGGAGAGCTGCCGATCGGCTCTCCTCTACTCGCATCTGTCAGACGCGAGTGAGGAAGGGCCGATCAACGGCACTTCCTGTTTACATTGTGATCAGCCGGAGGCTCTTTACCGAGATCGGAGATGCAGGGTATCAGACTGACACCCTGCATCACCGATCGCCATGCTGTGCGCCCCCACGGCGCTTGCTGGTATGTTATCCTGCTGGATAGACGTCCAGTCAGGATAACATAACCGCTTCCCGGACGTAAATTGTCTATTGACCGGGCTGGAAGTGGTTAAAATAGGGTATAGATTCATAGCATTTTTATTATCCTTTTTTTGTACTAGTAATGGCGGCAATTTTTAGCAGGACTGCAACATTGCTGCGAACATAGCGGACACTTTTTTAGGACCATTGACATTTATACTGCGATCAGTGCTAAAAACAGCCACTGATTACTGTATACATGTCACTGGCAGAGAAGGGGTTAACACTAGGGGGCGATCAATGGGTTAACTGTGTCCTAGGGAGGCGTTTCTCAAGTTCCCCAATATTCTTTTTGAGAACTGGGGCCCAAAATTGAACTGCATATTCCAGATGAGGTCTTACTAATGATTTGTACAGGGGCAAAATAATCTCTCTCTCTCTCTCTCTCTCTCTGGAGTCCATACCTCTCTTAATACAAAAAATACTTTGCTCGCTTTGGAAACCACAGGTTGGCACTGCATGCTATTATTAAGCTTATGATCTACCTATTCTACCAAAACCCCCAGATCCTTCCCTATAGATTCTACTAGTTGTACCCCCCTAGTATGTATGATGCACGCATATTCTTAGTCCCAAGTGCATAACTTTACATTTATCAACATTAAACCACTTTGCCACACAGTTGCCCAATTAAACAGTGCACTGAGGTCGGCTTGCAAGTTAAGACATCATGTAAGGATGTTATTCCACTCCATAGCATGGTGTCATCTGCAAACATGGAAATGGTACTTTTAATCCAAGACCCTACATAATTTATAAAGATAATAAAAAGTAAGGGTCCCAACACTGAACCTTAGGGTACACCACTGATAACCTTAGACCATTTTGACAGAAAAAGACACAGAATTGTTGACATTTTTGCAGATTTATTAACTACTTCCTTACTGACTTACTTAAACCCCCTTCCTGCCCAGAGGACTTTTTGCGATTCGGCACTGCGTCGCTTTAACTGACAATTGCGCGGTCCTGCGACGTGGCTCCCAAACAAAATTGACGTCCTTTTTTCCCCACAAATAGAGCTTTCTTTTGGTGGTATTTGATCACCTCTGCGGTTTTTATTTTTTGCGCTATAAACAAAAATAGAGCGACAATTTTGAAGAAAAAAAAAATATTTTACTTGTTGCTATAATAAATGGCTCAATTTTTTTTTTTTTTTTTTTTTATATCCTCAGTCTAGGCCGATACGTATTCTACATATTTTTAGTAAAAAAAAAAAAAAAAAAAAAATCGCAATAAGCGACTGGTTTGCGCAAAAGTTATAGCGCCTACAAAATAAGGGACAGAATTATTATTTTTTATTTTGTACTAGTAATGGCGGCGATTTGCGATTTTTATTGCGACTGCGACATTATGGCGGACACATCGGACACTTTTGACACATTTTTGGCACCATTCACATTTATACTGCAATCAGTGCTATAAATATGCACTAATTACTGTATAAATGTGACTGGCAGGGAAGGGGTTAACACTAGGGGGTGAGGAAGGGGTTAAATGTGTGTCCTATATAGTGTTCTAACTGTGTGGGGGAGGGGGGGTGACCGATCTGTGTCTCTATGTACAAGAGACACAGATCAGTCTCCTCTCTCCCTGACAGCACCGCTGTCTGTGAGAGCCGGCAATGAGAAATGATCTCATATGTAAACATATGAGATCATCTCTCATTGGCCACACAGATCGCCTAGCAAACGGCCACTCCGATTGGCCGTTCACGGCGATCTGTGATTGACTGTGTCCAAGGGACACAGCCAGAACAGAAGTTCCCCGCTGGTCCTAAGTATTCAGACCCTTTGCTGTGAGACTCATATATTTAACTCAGGTGCTGTCCATTTCTTCTGATCATCCTTGAGATGGTTCTATAGAGGAGCATTGCGGGTGGTATTAACCCTTTATTGGCCGCTAGCGGGGGTTAATACCGCACCGCTAGCGGCTGATTCCCGCGGCAATCCTGGCGGTATAGCGCCGCTATTTTTAGCGGCGTTATACTGCCACCGCCGCTCCCGCCCCAGTCTGAAAGGGGCCTTAGAGCAAATGAGAATCATGAAGTCAAAGGAACTGCCTGAAGAGCTCAGAGACAGAATTGTGGCAAGGCACAGATCTGTCCATGGTTACAAAAAAAATTCTGCTGTACTTAACCTCCCTGGCGGTATGATTCTGTCAGAAAAAAGGTGCTGAAAGCGGTACCATTATTTGCAAGGAAATTTGGTGTTTTATATTGTAGGTCTGTAATTTTTAGAAATAACTCACTTAAATCTGACCAAACAAGATTCTAATAGGCATCCCGGGTATGACATTTTTTTAAAAACAAAATTATAAATTATAATATAATAAATAATTATAAATAATTATAACAAATAATAATATAATTATAATAAAAATTATTCAATAATGTAATCAAATTAAAATCACTGAAATTTGCTCAGTTGCAGAATTGTTGCTGTCATTATTTTTTTTTTTTTATGACGAATTTCCCCACAAATCGCTATCGCACAATTCTGCAAGTGATTATAATTTATTATCGCTGTTTTTTAGCTGATCTAAAACTATTTTTGACATAAAGGGACACTTTTGGTTGCTATGGACAATCTACAGTTTGCAGGGAGAAAGAAACGTTTTTATTATATAAAATGACATGCATGACACAGGACAGACCACTAGGGACAAGGGGGGTGTGTTTTTTTTACATACAGTACTGTAATCTATAAGATTACAGTATACTGTATGTAAAGTGTTTGTTTACGTTTTTAAATTTGGCGCCGTTCTCCGTCCCCGTGCGTCGTAACGTCGCAGGGAACGGAGATCGGCGTCACACGGAAGCACTATGTGAATCGAGCGAGGTCCCGCTCGCTCACACAGCGCGGTGGCATCGCTGGATCCAGGGACAAGGTAAGTAAAAAGTGCCTGTGGATTCAGCGAGGCGAGCCCGAGACTGACTCGGGGTTACCGATCGTAGCAGGAAAATCAAACCCCGAGTCAGTCTCGGGAAGACCGCCAGGGAGGTTAAGGTTCCTAAGAGCACAGTGACCTCCATAATCCTTAAATGGAAGACGTTTGGGATGACAAGAACCCTTCCTAGAGCTGGGCGTCCGGCCAAACTGAGCTATCAGGGGAGGAGAGCCTTGGTGAGAGAGGTAAAGAAGAACCCAAAGATCACTGTGGCTGAGCTCCAGAGATGCAGTCTGGAGATGGGAGAAAATTGTAGAAAGTCAACCATCACTGCAGCCCTCCACCAGTCGGGGCTTTATGGCAGAGTGCCCCGACGGAAGCCTCTCCTCAGTGCAAGACACATAAAAGCCTGCATGGAGTTTGCTAAAAAAAAAACACCCGAAGGACTCCAAGATGGTGAGAAATAAAATTCTCTGGTCTGATGAGACCAAGATAGAACTTTTTGGCCTTAATTATAAGCAGTATGTGTGGAGAAAAACAGGCACTGCTCATCACCTGTCCAATACAGTCCAAACAGTGAAGCATGGTGGTGGCAGCATCATGCTGTGGGGGTGTTTTTCAGTTGCAGGGACAGGACGACTGGTTGCAATCGAGGGAAAGATGAATGAGTCCAAGTACAGGGATATCCTGGATGAAAACCTTCTCTAGAGGGCTCAGGACCTCAAACTGGGTTAAAGGTTTGATGGGTATGGTATAAGGATTGCGCTACCCTGTTAGGTGACCTGAGTCTACCTAATCTTGTGCAATAAACAAAATTAATACCTGTGAATATCACCTTGTGCTGTTGCACCACAAATTTGCTAATAAATAACAATCCACCAAACCTATATATGTGTAATTGGGTGTTAACCCTTCATATACAAAGTGCCTATATACATATATTCTTCTACAAAGAAAAAAACTACTATGCATGCGTTCATGTATCAAATAGTGCTCTTTAAATCCTCAAAAAATATGTGCACAACCCTATTGCGGATTCACAAAAATCATATCACAAAACCGCAATTAAAAAAGGTAGGAAAATATATATATATATATATGAGAGAGAGAGAGAGAGAGAGAGAGAGAGAGAGAGAGAGAGAGAGAGAGGATTCCTATATAAGTTCTCCTCCCTTCAGTTAGAAAATCCCAGTGTGATAACCAAGTGATCCTAAACGGTAAATATTCCTTCTGTGAAGTGTTCAAATGCAATCTGATTTCACCACCTCCGTGATCGTCCCATCACCATAAAGAATGGCCACTCACCAGATCCTGCAAAATAAAGGCCTTTATATAAAAGCTCATAGGAAATGCATGGACATCATAGTGTAGTAGGTAAAAAAAAATGATTTGTTCAAAAAATAAAAAGCATATATTGCACTCACATTTTATTGTGCCTGTATGCCGGCACCAAGCTTCTTCAGCCGTGTATGCAAATGAGAGAATAAGCATTCCTCTATTGCGTTCCCCCCGGGCCTTTGTCACGATCAGCGTGTTGTTCCGTAGGGGTCAGCAGTTGTGTCATCAGGAAGCCTTCCAACAAGACAATGACCCTAAGCACACAGCTAAAATAACGAAGCAGTGGCTTTACAACAACTCCGTGAATGTTCTTGATTGGCCCAGCCAGAGCCCGGACTTAAACCGAATTGAGCATCTCTGGAGAAACCTAAAAATGGCTGTTCACCAACGTTTACCATCCAAACTGACAGAACTGTGTGGCGCATGATCTGAGCACTGACAGGCTGATCCCCCATCCTTTCAACCTCTGCAGCAATGCTGGCAGCACTCATATGTCTATTTCCCAAAGACAACCTCTGGATATGAAAAAACACAATGATTGTTGCGCTAAGGTATTTCCAGAATGCAGAATGTCACAAGAGGGATGAGGGAATGGTTAAAATGTCAGAATTTCTGAACATGTAGTCCAAAAGTTTTAAAAGATGAACAATAAATTCAAAAGTGATACTGTTTAGGAATGACTCATGTTAGGGGTGCAGGGTTATTTGGAGAAGTCCAAACCACAGGCAGTGTAGCTGGCACAGGGAAGGCAGCGCGCTGAAGGGTAGAAAAACCTCTGGGAAGAATACAAGAAAGACAAGCAGTGCCAATCTAAGTGTAGCAATAATTACAACATATTTAATTTGATAGTAATGCACCCAGGCTAGAGGATATCACGCTGAGCATGTGCACTCAACTTCTTTGGTCAACCATGGCGAGGTTCTGAGTGGAAATGGTCCTGTTAAACCGCTGTATGGTCTTGGCCACCATGCTGCAGCTCAGTTTTAGGGTCTTGCCAATCTTCTTATAACCTAGGTTATCTTTATGTAGAGCAAACATTTTTTAAGATCCTCAGAGAGTTCTTAGTCATGAGGTGCTATGTTGAACTTCCAGTGACCAGTATGAGAAAGTGAGAGTGAAAACACCAAATTTAACACATCTGTTTCCTATTCACACCTGAGACATTGTAACACTAACGATACACATGACACCAGGGCGGGAAAATGGCTACTTGTGCCCAATTTGGACATTTTCACTTAGGGGTATACGCACTTTTGTTGCCAGCGGTTTAGACATTAATGGCGGTGCGTTGAGTTATTTTGAGGGGACAGCAAATTTACACTGTTATACAAGCTGTAGACTGACTACTTTACATTGTAGCAAATTTTTATTTCTTCAGTGTTGACACTTGAAAAGATATAATAAAATATTTTCAAAAATGTGAGGGGTATACTCACTTTTGTGAGATACTGTATTCCAGGCTAAAATCATACTGTAAGGCAGCCCTCAAAAATTCCACTCGCTCCCTGAGGAGCAGGAATAGACCAGTCTGACAGCTTCCTGGCTGATCAGACTGGGGACAAAGAGAAGGCAAATTTATTAAATGCTTTCTTCAGCTCTGTGTATACAATGGAGCATGGGGGAGCTCATGTCCAAAATGGGGGTGGGAGTGACACAGCCTCAAATCCACAATGGCTCAAAAGTGATATGGTCCAGAAATATTTAGACAGAATAAAGGTGGATAAAGCACCTGGACCTGATGGCATCCATCCACGGATCCTAGGTGAGTTGAGCTCTGTCATTTCAAAGCCACTGTATCTAATATTTAGGGACTCATTAAAGACAGGAATAGTACCACTGGATTAGCGCAGGGCCAATGTGGTGCCCATATTTAAAAAGGGAACAAAGTCTTTACCAAGTAACTATAGACCTGTTAGTTTAACTTCTATAGTTGGGAAGATACTGGAACGTTTAATAAAAGACCACATGGATGAGTTCTTGCTGGAAAAAAACTATTTAAAGCGGGAGTTCATCCATTTGTTAAATTTTTTTTTTCTCCCCTTAGATTCCTGCTCGTTCGGTCTAGGGGAATCGGCTATTTGTATTAAAATATGAGCAGTACTTACCCGTTTTCGAGCTGCATCTTCTTCCGTCGCTTCCGGGTATGGGTCTTCGGGAGCGGGCGTTCCTTCTTGATTGACAATCTTCCGAGAGGCTTCCGACGGTCGCATCCATCGCGTCACTCGTAGCCGAAAGAAGCCGAACGTCGGTGCGGCTCTATACTGCGCCTGCGCACCGACGTTCGGCTTCTTTCGGAAAATCGTGACGCGATGGATGTGACCGTCGGAAGACTGTCAATCAAGAAGGAACGCCCATTCCCGCAGCCCATACCCGGAAGCGACGGAGAGGATGCATCTCGTAAACGGGTAAGTACTGCACATATTTTAAAACAAATAACCGATTCCCCTAGTAAAAACGAGCAGGAATCTAAGGGGGAAAAGTGCCCTCTAAGGGTGAACCCCCGCTTTAAGCAGCAGACAACATGGATTCATGAAAGACAGAAGTTGTCAGACAAACCTGATTTCCTTTTATGAAGAGGCAAGTAAAACCCTGGACAGAGGTGTGGCTGTGGACGTGATATATTTGGATTTTGCAAAAGCGTTCGATACAGTTCCGCACACACGGCTCATGTGTAAGGTAAGGTCTACAGGATTGGATATATCAGTTTGTAAATGGATAGAAAACTGGCTGAAAGACAGAATTCAGAGAGTCGTGGTTAATGATTCTTACTCTGAATGGTCCAAGGTTATCAGTGGTGTACCCCAAGGTTTAGTGCTGGGACCCTTACTTTTCAATATATTTATAAATGATATTGGGTCCGAGATCAAAAGTAACATTTCTGTCTTTGCAGATGACACCAAGCTATGCAGTGGAATAACGTCCTTGCAGGATGTCTCCAATTTACAAGCCGACCTCAATGCTCTGTCTAATTGGGCGACTAAGTGGCAGATGAGGTTTAATGTAGATAAATGTAAAGTTATGCACTTGGGGGCTAAGAATATGCATGCATCATACATACTAGGGGGAGTACAACTGGGGGAATCCGTAGTGGAGAAGGATCTGGGGGTTTTAGTTGATCATAAGCTCAATAATGGCATGCAATGCCAAGCTGCGGTTTCCAAAGCGAGCAAAGTCCTTTCTTGTATTAAGAGAGGTATGGACTCCAGAGACAGAGATATCATTTTGCCCCTGTACAAATCATTAGTAAGACCTCATCTGGAATATGCAGTTCAGTTTTGGGCACCAGTTCTCAAAAAGGACATTGGAGAACTGGAGAAAGTGCAGAGAAGGGCAACCAAACTGATAAGAGGCATGGAGGAGCTCAGCTATGAGGAAAGATTAGAGGAACTGAATTTATTCACTCTTGAGAAGAGGAGAATAAGGGGGGATATGATCAACATGTGCAAATATATAAGAGGTCCATACAGTGAACTTGGTGTTGAGTTATTCACTTTACGGTCAACACTGAGGACAAGGGGGCACTCTTTACGTCTAGAGGAAAAGAGATTTCACCTCCAAATACGGAAAGGTTTTTTCACAGTAAGAGCTGTGAAAATGTGGAACAGACTCCAGAGGTGGTTCTGGCCAGCTCAGTAGATTGCTTTAAGAAAGGCCTGGATTCTTTCCTAAACGTACAGAATATAACTGAGTACTAAGATTTGTAGGTAAAGTTGATCCAAGGTAAATCCGATTGCCTCTCGGGGGATCAGGAAGGAATTTTTTCCCCTGCTGTAGCAAATTGGATCATGCTCTGCTGGTTTTTTTTTGCCTTCCTCTGGATCAACTGTGGGTATGGAGTTGGGTGTATGGGATTGTATTGTGTTTTTTATTTTGTTTGTTTATTTTTTGTGGTTGAACTGGATGGACTTGTGTCTTTTTTCAACCTGACTAACTATGTAACTATGTAACTATCACTTCTGGCAGAAGCAGTGCAGGCTTTTTTTTACAGGACATCAGAGCGGCCCGGAGGGGGATTCTCTGATGGATAGTGTCCCCCCGCCGCCGCTGCTCTGATGGCCTGTACAGAAGCCTGCACTGCTTCTGCCAGAAGTGATCAGCTGGAGGACACAGAGCAGGACCGGACTGAACTGGGGCCACTTTGAGCGGAGGCTACAGCGCTCCCCTCCCTCTCTCCTCCTCCGTGTGTCACGGAGATGCAGGCTGGCAGGCTGTGTGTTACAGAGCCGGTGTTCCGGGTCTGTGTTCGGCGACGCTGTAGCAAGGTCGAGCCCCCCTAGACCAGCTCTTGTGATAGTGGATTAAATCAGTGTTCCGCCTATCGCACGAGCCGATCTAGGGGGGTGGGACCTTGCTACAGTGCCGCCGAAAACACAGACCCGGTTCCATGACACACACCATGGTGAGTGCTTCACTTAGTTAATATATAATAGCCAAGATGCCTGGTCCATGATGCCTCACTCAGTATCATGTGTACACCAATGTGTCTCTATGCACTGTCAAATGTGTTTTGTCACCTGGAATTGGCTTCACCTGCATCTCCATTGATGGACCGAGTGAGGATACATTTATGGGCACAGTGAGCAGTATTTATGGGCACAGTGTGGCTACAGTTATGGGCACAGTGTGGCTACGGTTATGGGCACAGTGTGGCTACGGTTATGGGCACGGTGTGGCGAGTAACTTTCAAGGCCTGGCTAGTGGCTCGTGACTTCAAATTTTGAGCCCTGCTGTAGGGTATTCTATCATGCTGTATTTAGCCAAAATCACAGGATGTTTCATAAACCCAGACCCCTAGAAAATTTGTCTGATATAATTTGGTGAGAAAAAAAAATGTATAGCTTCTTAAACTACACTCAGACATGAAGGCTTCTATGTGATAACATTATAAAGAAGAAAATGAGCCACAGAACCTCTATACTCTAAAGCTTTTCATGAGGGCCCAAATGAATAGCCCACCATAATGCTACTATGATAAAACAATATTCCAAAGTCCTTAGGAGGAGCCCTTGGGAGAGGCCTCACACGTGACATGGGTTGACTGCTTGGACCTGCTGGCTGTTTGTAATACATGCTGTTTTATTCCATGGAGATTGTAAATGTGATTGTATTGTTTTATTAAAAGCAATTGGTGAAATACTACACTATGTGAATCTCCCTCTGTACTTTATTCCCTCCATGGAGTCCATTTCATCTTAAGAGTTTGGGGAGCTTTTGTATTCCAAATCGTGGTGTTTATGGCTGCTATGCAGCAAGGCATTCCGTGATCTCCTTGTGGGATCAGAGCAGCTGGTAAGGAGCTCATTAAAGGGTGTGGGGGCACTTTTCATGGTGATGCACATTATCAACAGTTTTTCACTGCAAGAAAGAAGAAATGCTGATGTTTTGGAACTGAGCACTTTTTGCACTTTGGAATATTGTTTTATTGTAGTTTGTTGGACATCCTGCCCATATTGGTGGTTTAGATGCAGCAGTCCTTTTCAATAATTTGTGTCGCATACAGTAGTTTATTCACTATTGGTGATTTAAAGTGATTGTAAAGTCTTGTTTTTTTTTTCCTATAAAAATAACAAACATATATTATACTTACCTGCTCTATGTGGTGGATTTGCACAGACCAGCCCAAATCCTCCTCTTCCTGGGTCCTTCTGCGGCTCTCCTGGCCCCTCCCTCCTGTTGAATGCCCCCACAACAAACAACTTGCTATGGGGGCACCCGAGCCAAGTCACAGCTCCCTGTGCCCATTTAGGCACAGAGCCATGATATGGCCCCACCTTCTCTCTCATGATTGGCTAACCGACTTTGATTGACAGCAGAGGAAGCCAATGATGCCACTGCTGTGTCTGAACCAGGAGGGAGAGTCTCGGACAGCTGAGCCACTCATAAACATCGCTGGACAGATGGAGCTCAGGTAAGTATTAGAGGGGCTGAGGGGGGCTGCTGCACACAGAAGGCTTTTTTTATCGTAATGCATAAAAGGCATTAGGATAAAAATCCTTCTGACTTTATACCCCCTTTAGATATTTTTTTAGCAAGCACACACATATTGTTTTTGGTTTAAAGTACTGGTCATTGAAAGGTCGTCCATTCTGCTCAGATTCAGAACAGCCAGCCCAACAACTTATTTCCTGCTGCTTCATGAGCTACTCACACAACAAGGATGTGTCTGGCTAGAAAAAAAAAAGAGCACCACCTCTGCAATGCTTGTCACTAGGTTGGACTGGCCACCCAGGACTCAGAACATCAGAATGCAGAGTCCAGAGGGAGTCAGGAGGACAGGAGAAAATAGATAAGCAGCACTGACAGTGTCAGCATTAGAGGATCCTGCAGCTGAATCTCACACTGCAGAGCCACCTTACCCCCACTGCACCAGTTCTTTACCAATACGTGTAATGAATGCCAAGCAATGTATAAAATAACATGGCAAAGTGAATGCTTTCTATGTATTGCCTAAAAACAATCTCAAGAGTCCCAAGAGCTTGCTATGCAGAAGTTCTGTGCAGCAGACTCCTGGGATTTTGGAATTGTGTTTTCCTGCTTGGCAGTCTTAAAGCGGAGTTCCGGCCACAATTTCACTTTTTAAAAATAAATACCACTGTAATACACAAGCTTAATGTATTCTAGTAAAGTTGGCCTGTAAACTAAGGTCCGTTTTGTTAGGTTGTTACAGCATTTAGACACTTTAAAAAATAGAAATTGACTGGGGCCATCTTAAGTGTGGGCATCATGAAGCCAGACTGTATGAATTCCTGGATTTCAGCCTTGCAGATCTCGAACATGCTCAGTGCTGCACAAGCAGTGTCAGATCAGGTTTCAGCACCTGTGCTGTCCAAGTCACATGATTCTTTGAGACTGGGGAGCGCACAGACTCCTGGAAAGTTACACCCACTACATTCCCAGGAGTCTGTGCGGTGTAGGTTAGGAAGCATTAAGCACCTAGGTGCAGGAAGTGGGAAGATTAACTATTCTGCCTAGCAACAACACTTTGAAGGCATCTAAAAAAAAACATTTTTTTTTCGTAAAGGACTAATGACATTTTTTTAAAACTACTGATGTAATGTTATATTTATGGGTGGAACTCCACTTTAAGAAAGTATTTGCTTTTCCACATTAACTTTTACTTTGTCCCAATTTCATAAGTATAGAACTTTAAGGCCGCATACACACGGTCGATTCATCTGATGAGAATGGTCCGACGGACCGTTTTCATCGGTTCACCGCTGAAGTAGACTGATGGTCTGATGTGCGTACACACCATCGTTCCAAAAACCGATCAGGTCAGAACGCGGTGACGTAAAACACACGACGTGCTGAAAAAAACGAAGTTCAATGCTTCCAAGCATGCGTCGACTTGATTCTGAGCATGCGCGGGTTTTGAACCGATGCTTTTGTGTACTAACCATCGGTTTGGACCGATGGTCAGCTGTCCATCGGTTCGATTTTAAAGCAAGTTCTAAAACTTTGGTCTGAAGGACAAAAGTCCGATGGGGCGTGCACACGGTCGGTTTGGACCGATGAAACTAAACTTCAGTACGTTTTCATCGGTTTGGACTGGTCGTGTGTACGCGGCCTGAGGCTCAATATGTCTGTGCCACCCTGTAAAAATCATACAGCAAGTTGTCCTCTACCTAGAAAAACAGCTAAATTCTCTCCTCTCTTTCTCTCGCTTTACTCTCACTAATACCCCTGACACTTGGGCTTTCTATTCCTCCCACTGACTTCACCAAAGCTGTGGCATTTCTTTCCTGTCATTGACGCAACCAACGCTATGACATTTTTTTCCCCCTCCCTCTGGCATTACAGACGCCGCAGCACTTTTTTGCTCCCATTGGCATTGATGCTGCAGAATTGTTTTCCTCCTACTGACACATGCTATGGCAATGACACAATCCATGTTGGGGCATTTTCTTTTTACTTCTTTATTTGATTTTCAAGCAAACAAATGACAGCAGGGGAAATCATCCTTAGGCCCCGTACACACGACCGGATCGATCCGCTGAAACTGGTCCGCCGGACAATTGTCCGGCGGATCGGACAGTTTCCAGCGGATACATTTTTTTTTAGCATGCTAAGAAATCTGTCCGCTGGAAACCTGTCCGTCGGACGTGTTTGGTCGTCTGTACAGACTCACCAGACACGTCCGACCGACCGCCATTCCTCGCATGCGTCGTACTGATTCGACGCATGCGTAGAAGCATTAAACTTCCAGGGCCGCCCACGTCGCTGCGTCATTGTCGCGGCGACGGCGCGGCCACGCCCCGCGTATTGTTTACGCGCGGATTTCTGTCTGATGGTGTGTACAACCATCAGACAGAAATCTCCGGGCGGACATGTCCACTGAAAACGGTCCGGCGGACCGTTTTCAGCGGATTATCCGTCCGTGTGTACGGGGCCTTAGAGGTTACAGGTATATATCCATGTTAACATCAATAATTACATTTTTTGTCTTCCACTTACTCCCTCATATAACCTCCCCTACCTTCTGTATTAATATACCTTCTCCTGCCTACCCATAATTCTTCTTATCATTAACCGATATAAGCCCGTACATACTCGTACTATCACAATTCATAGTCCTTAAAGTTCCCTATTACGCACATTTATGCATCTAGCCCCCCTACCCCCGGGGCACTCTCTTGTCCCAGAGACAGGGGGGGGGGGTTTCCTGTCCATCTCTTATTATAGCTGGTTTACCTCTGCTTGTCCAATTTACCTTCTATTCAACAGCCCCCCCCCCAAAAAAAAAAAATTCCTTCACCACTGTTAGCCCCATATTTTACTATAAAAAACAATGGCAACTATTCTCATTTGTTTGAAGCTAGTAAGAAGGGCAAAACAAAAGTGGTCTCCAGTATACTTTAAAGCTAGCCAGCAATAAAAAAAATGGCTTTCTTAACTACTTAGGGTATAAATATAGGCTTTAGTTGGATACATTTGCAAATACTAGTGGAAGCTAAACTGTCACATCAAAGCATCTCAGATAACAAGTGCCCCCAACAGTAAATTCTCTGGGTTTCCAGTAATTTTATTTTTCTCCTGCACCGTTAACAATGAAAGGGCTGCCACCAAGTGCTATGTCCCATAGCTTGGATAGAGGTGCCTTGAAATAGCAGTATGGCTTCCATGTGCATTTGCAAACGTATGCAACAAAATCTTCTGTGTTTACCCAGAGTAGTTGATATCATTTAATTCTTTTTTTTTTGTTTGTCTGCTTTGCTGGCTTTTTGTATTGTTTCATTATTCACTATGACTCAGTTTGTGCCCAACTAATAATCAATTTCATTTGCTGCAATGCAACAAGCACACCACAACCGCCAAGTGTATTTTTTTTTGTGGTACACATAGAGCAACTGTATTGTGCTTTCTCTCCCCATTGTCACATTTTCTGACTCCCAAAAGTTTCCAGATATAATAATCATTTCAATATAAAGAAAAATATAGCAGACTAGACATCAGTTCACAGTATCCAATTAAATTGGTAGTAAAGTCCTATTAGACACTTTTACCTACAGTACAGGTAAGCTTATAATAAAGCTTATCTATAGGTACAAGGAATATCTCCTAAACGTGCACCGTTTAACCACTTAAGACCCGGACCATTATGCAAGTTAAGAACCTTGCCCCTTTTTGCGATTCGGCACTGCGTTGCTTTAACTGACAATTGCGCGATCATGCAATGTGGCTCCCAAACAAAATTGGCGTCCTTTTTTTCCTACAAATAGAGCTTTCTTTTGGTGGTATTTGATCACCTGTGCGTTTTTATTTTTTTGCGCTATAAACAAAAATAGAGCAACAATTTTGAAAAAAATGCAATATCTTTTACTTTTCGCTATAAAAAATATCCCCAAAAAAGATCTAAAAAAACATTTTGTTTCCTCAGTTTAGGCCATTACGTATTCTTCTACCTATTTTTGGTAAAAAAAAATTGCAATAAGCGTTTATCGATTGGTTTGCGCAAAATTTATAGGGTTTACAAAATAGGGAATAGTTTTATTGCATTTTTATTAATAGTTTTTTTTTACTAGTAATGGCGGTGATCATTGATTTTTTTCATGACTGCGACATTATGGCGGACACATTGGACACTTATGACACATTTTTGGGACCATTGTCATTTTCACAGCAAAAAGTGCTATAAAAATGCACTGATTACTGTGAAAATTACAATGGCAGTGAAGGGGTTAACCACTAGGGTCGCTAAAGGGTTAAGTGTGCTTTAAGGGAGTGATTCTAACTGTAGGGGGCGTGGCTGTAGGCGTGACATCACTGATCGTCGTTCCCTATATCAGGTAACAGACGATCAGTGTCACTGCCACACAGAATGGGGAAGGTGTGTTTACACAGACCTCTCCCCGTTCTTCAGCTCCTGTGACCGATCGCGGAACAACGGCCGTGATAGGGTCCGGGTGTCCCGCGGGAGCGGTCACGGAGCTTTGGACCGGGTCGCGACCGTGCTGCCAGCGACGAGTTCGCAACCCCACAGCTTGTGAAGTTATTAATTTTCAAATATATCCAAAGATCACAGCAAAGACGCTACAGTCAGGTTTCAGTTTTAGCTTTAAAACACCTGCTCTTTGTTTATATTAGAGTAATGACAGCAAAAACATGCAGAGATGAATAAGGATTTGATTTAGGAACCGTTCACAGCAGCAGCAGCACTAGAACTTAGGCCAGGGTAGGCTATGTTCTCTGTATTGCATAGTCTACCGTCACATACAGTGCCTTGCAAAAGTATTCCTACAGCTTGAAATGTTCCACATTTTGTCATGTTACAACCAAAAACATAAATGTATTTTAATGGGATTGTATGTGATGGACCAACACAAAATGGCACATAATTGTGAAGTGGAAGGAAAATTATGGTTTTAAAAAATGTTTTACAAATAAATATCTGAAAAGTGTGGCATGCATTTGTATTCAGCCCCCTTTACTCTGATACCACTAACTAAAATCTAGTGGAACCAATTACCTTCAGAAGTCACCTAATTAGTAAATAGAGCCCATCTGTGTGTAATTTAATTTCAGTATAAATACAGCTGTTCTGTGAAGCCCTCAGAGGTTTGTTAGATAACCTTAGTGAACAAATAGCACCATGAAGGCCAAAGCACACACCAGACAGGTCTGGCAAAAAGCTATGGAGAAGTTTAAAGCAGTGTTAGGCTATAAAAACAATAATAAGATCATACAAGAACATCTCACGGAGCACTGTCCAACCCATCATCCGGAAATGGAAAGAGTATGGCGCAGCTGTAAACCTACCAAGACATGGCCGTCCTAAACTGACAGACCGAGTAAGGAGAGTATTAATCAGAGAAGCAGTCAATTATTATTATTTTTTTTCTGGGGGGGGGGGGGGAGATATCAGAGGTCCAAAACAGACACCCTTTTTTTGAGACAGAGAAAATGATTGAAGATAGTCCCTTTCTCTGTAGCACTTTACTTGAATGAATATGAAATCTGTATATAGAGATTCCTAAATCATTCGTAAAATGACAGTCTGATACATAGTAACACTCGCGGTTTACTGTGCATCAGCTGTTAGTGGATATAGGAGCGATCGCTGCCTATGTCCACTGTACTACAGGGGGAAGCTTGGTAAACACATGTTTACCAAGCCCCCCCAAGCCACAACTTCACCCCCAGCCACACTGCTCCCCTCCCGCCCCGCGCTCACCAGCCTGACAGCTCCCCGGATCTCAGTGCAGGCAGCAGCTGCAGATGGTGGGAGGAAAGAAGGGATGCCGCTCTGAGCAGACAAGGAACGGGGGGTAGTATGGGTGGGTGATCTGACCGGCGGGGGGGACACATCTGAATCCCCCCCAAGCCCCGTGCAGCACCTGAAGCTGGCGGGAGTGGAAGAGGAGGCATGCTGGCTAATGGCAGCTGCGGGGATTGGGTTTGCAGGGGTGGGGGTTGGATCGGGTGGAGGAAGAGTTGTCAGTGCTGGGGGGTGAAGGGGATAGGAGAGGAGAATGGGGGAGTCGTTTTAGGTTGAAGAGAGCAGCCGGAGGTGGAGAAGCAGAGGGCAGGGAGGCAGCGGCATGGGTGGGGGCAGTCACATTTGAGGTTGATAACTTTTAATGCCAATGCTGATCAGAGTTATAGAATTGTTCAGCAGAGTCTGCTGAACAATTTTGCTATAAGTTTATGGTCATTGAAGTGACCATAAGCTTATAAGAGAGGGAGAAATTAACTGGCCACCTGCAGGCACTTTTGTAGGTCAGACAATGGACCTGGCAGTGAAAGGTTAAAGGAATAAATAATACAGCAAAAAGGGGTGGTTTTATTTTTGACTGTATTTCTGTTATAATTATATTGAGAAAAAGGATCACAACTTTTGCAGCTCAACTGTACATATTCAACTCCATGGGGTTCCTTTAGCAATGCCCAACACACACTTTTTACAACCTGGGAGTATTAGGTGTTGGCCCATGTTTTACATTGATTTTGAGTGAAATTAATTCTAAGGCCTCTTTCACACATAAATGTCTGTTTTGACGGACTCCGCTTGCTCAGCGGAGATTGATCTGTTGATCCCCGATAAGCCAGCGGATGACAGGTCCGTCTCTGCACACTGTGCATGGACGAACCTGTCAGAGTCCCGCTCTCCCCCGCCTGTCCGTTTTCATCCGATCCAATCCGCCAGGCGGATGGAAAATAGGGTTTTCATCCACCTGGATTTAGCGGATCTGAGCAGGTGTCAGCGGACATGTCACCGCTGACATCCGTCGCTCCATAGATGTGCATGGAGTTTCCGTTCAGGTCCACCTGAAAAACTGACAGGCGGACCTAAACGGTCCTCGTGTGTGAAAGAACCTTTATTGCAGTTGCATTAAGTAAGCCAAATAGTGGTGAAACACGTTAGGGAAGTGTGGGCTAGGCTCAGCCCTCCCTTCTCAGTGCTCAACTATCGGTTAATTGCCAGCACTTATCGTTCCACAGTGCCTCACCTAGTGATCATTTCCTGCTCGTCAGCCAGCCCCTTCTGCCTATTGAGGCAGAACTGGTTCAGTTCTGCATCAACATATCTGAAGACTCTCTGCTGTGTTTCTGTTAAAGACTTTCCTGGCTGACATACCTTCTGGTTCCTGATCCTGTTTGCTCTCTCTGACTACGCTGATCTCTGGCTTCCTGATTTACTGGCTTGCACTGACTACCTGCATTGATTACCATACCCTGGCTATGTTTACTATTTGTACCATTTTTACCACTATATTAAAAGGTCTGATTTATAACTAACAGTTAAAGCAATTTGTCGCAATCCAATGTAAATTAGTAGATACGCCGATTCACGAACGTACGCCCGGCCGACGCAGTACATTTACGCCGTTTACGTAAGAGATAGGCCGCCTAAAGTTAGAGCTGGGCCCTAGGTGGCGTTGCCAATGTTCAAGTATGGCCGCCGTTCCCTCGTCGAAATTCTAAATTTTTACGTCGTTTGCGTAAGTCGTCCGTGAATAGGGATTTACGTCGTTTACGTCCACGTCGAAATCAATAGGCCCGTGCGGCGTACTTAGCCGCAATGCACACTGGAAAATGTAGGCGCCCGGCGCATGCGCAGTTGGCAAAGAATCCGTCAAAAACGTAAGGTCAAAGCATATTAACATAAAACACGCCCCCTTACACACATTTGAAATAGGCCCCATTACGCCCGCCCGCTTTAGGCTACGCCGCCATAACTTAGCAGGCAAGTACATTGTGAATCATGTACTTGCCTCGCTAACTTACGGCGGCGTAGCTTAAATGCTGCAAAGTTGCAGCAATGTCTACCTAAGGGCTCTTTCACACGGAGCGGATCCGTAATTGATCCGCTCCGTTAGCCCGTTTGGCTCAGCGGGGATTCCTCCGTAAATCCCCGCTGAGCTGTCGGCGGACAGGGCGGTCCCCGCACACTGTGCAGAGACCGCCCTGTCTCTCCTCCGCTCTCCCCTATGGGGAATCGGATGAATACGGACCGTGTGTCCGTATTCATCCGATCCGTTCAGCCGAACAGAAGAAAAATAGGGTTTTCTTCCGTCCGCAAAAGCGGATCTTTGCGGACGTGGATGTTTGCGGATGCATCATCCGCTAACGTCTACAATCCCATAGGGATACATTACAAGTCCGTAAATGGACTTGTAATAACCGGACCGTTTGTCCGTATGTCTACATTTGCAAGCCCAATCAGGATTTAAGCAATCTCACCACCTAGAGACCAATGTCTTTAATTAACAGTGACCTACTACTTAACAAAATATTTGGAAACTGGCTTAACGTATTTTTAGACCAATATATCTGCAATGATCAAGTCCATCCCTAACAGGCAAGCATTCGACCAAATTAGAGGGGCAATTGACCTAATCTCTTTACGAAAATTGAACGGAGACAGTGGGAGAGCTAGGAAGGGTTTGCTGCTCATTGGACCTCAACAAAACTTTGATAGCTTATCATTGCCATACATTTTTTTACTTTCAATACATTTTTATTGACATTTGAAATAGGATTACAGTCAGGTTATAAGCTTTTCCTTGGTACATAAAGCCCCTAGGGGCAGATCACTACAATTTGCAAAGGGAACATGGAACATGTCATTACAGTTAAAACAGTAAAAGTTAAATCCGGGGGGGGGGTAAGTCAGACATTAGTAGGTCTGCTCGGTAGGCCATACAATGCAGGCACATGAAAAATTATCGAGACCTGTGGAGGCAGAGCCATGTGTATAGGTACTCGGATTCGAAGGCAATCCGGAGCTCAAACCCTCGACACCCCCAAAGGGAACCCGCTGTGTCAAGGGGAAGGCTCCCAACTCCTACATCCCACCTCCCCCCCACCCTCTCACTAATGAGGGAAAGAGGCTCACTAAGAGCTGGGAGAGGCCAAGAGAATATCCCCCCTTTATAATACTAAAGTAAAATTGCACATAAAAAAAAAAAAAAAAAAAACAAGCAACAAAACATACTTTAATTATAATGTTACTGTAGACCATAACCCCATAATGATCGCTCAGGTAATAAGACAAGAGTATTCAGAACCAAAGGGATAGCGATATAAAGGTAATTAGGTAGGAAAGAAAAGAAAGAGGAGAAGGAGAGGGCAGGGTAGGAAGGATGAGTGTGAAGCCTTAGTTTAATCAAAAAAGCAGCTAGACTCAGTTACCTGCGGGGACCAGAGGAACACCAATATATTCCGCCCATGGAGTCCATGTTTCAAGAAACATCTCTGAAGTATTAGCCAGTATGCTAGATAGTTTTTCTTGGGTCATGATCCAGGAAATTTTCTGCTTGACAGCCGAGACTAGTGGTCTAGGTTGTTTCCAGGATTTGGCAATGGTAATTTTTGTACCCAGTAGAATAAAGTGTACCAGTTTTTGTGTTGGTTTGGCTAGGCGTGGGGGTTGGGCATTCAGGAGGGCCACCTCGGGGGTCCTAGGAATCCGGCTACCTGTCACCTTGTGTAGCATATTAAATATAATTCTCCAGAAGGAGCGGATCCTAGGACATTCCCACCATATATGAGCCATAGTGCCCCGCAGCTGACATCCCCTAAAGCACTGGGGGTCCCCACCGGGATACATGGCAGCCAATCTGGAGGGTGTGAGATACCACCTGGTGATGACTTTTACACTAGCCTCTATCAAGGATGTTCCCTGAATCCCCCGAAATGAACTAAAGAATGCTTTATGCCAAGATTCCTGGCTAATGCTTATCTGGAGGTCTGCTTCCCAGGCCTCCATATAAGACGTTTTGGTTGTTGGGTGAGTGAGGGCCGAATAGATCGCCGAGATACCTCCTCTCCGCTCCACGGCCTGATTGCACCAGATCTCATATGGGGTAAAGTCAGGGGGTAAGGGCTTAGACTTCCAGACGGTATGAAGGAATTGTGTAATCTGTTGGAAGTGGGCCCTCTCCGATTCAGGGAGTTTCAGGGTATGAGTGCAGTAAGCTAGGGAGATCGGTCCACTAGAAGTGAAGTACTGTCCTATCCGGTACAGCCCCTTGTCCATCCACCACTTAAACTCCGAAGATTGTAATCCGGGAGGGAAATCAGGGTTGTTAAAAATATGGGCTAAAGGACGGGTATATGAAGTTAGACAGGTGTTGTGTCTGAGTCGATCCCATAGGGCAAACGATTGTGACAGCACTGGGGATAAAATAGATGGACGAGATTTGATAGGGGACCAAAGAAGGTAGTCTAAAGGAGCAGTGGGAACAGCCTGCTCCTCTATGCAGACCCAGTCTGGTATATTGTGTCTGGCGTATAAGGAGGAGAATTGAGCCAATCTGGCGGATAGGAAATATTTGTGAAGGTCGGGGAATCCAAGTCCCCCCTTTCTTCTGTGTCGAAAAAGTGTGTCCTGTGGTATACGATATCCTGACTTGCCCCATATAAATTTAAGCAGTTTACTCTGAAAGGATTGTAGGTGGTTCCTCCTAATAGGGATAGGAAGGGAGCGAAAGAAGTATAGAAGTCTAGGGAACAGGGTCATTTTGATTGAGTTAATCCTACCTATCCAAGAGAGATTATATTTAGACCAAGCAAGAAGATCTGCTTCCAGTTTTTTGTAGATAGGGGGGTAATTAAGGTTGTAGAGAGCCTCTGTCTTGGCGGTCAAGGCTATGCCTAGATATCGTATAGAGGACTCACTCCAACAGAATTCAAAGGATTGTTTAAGATCTAAAACCATTTGGGGGGTAAGGGATATATTGAGTGCTTGAGACTTGGAATAGTTGACAGAGAGGCCCGATATTTTAGAGAAATCATCCAGGGTACGACATAAGTTGGGGAGGGAGGTGATGGGAGAGGTCAAGAATAACAGGATGTCGTCCGCAAAGAGGGCACATTTGTGGGTTTGTTCCCCACATCGTACCCCTAATATATTGGGATTCTGTCTTATGGCAATAGCCAGGGTCTCAATTGCGATAGCAAACAAAAGAGGAGACAAGGGGCATCCTTGTCGTGTGCCTCTTCTGATTTCTATGGGTTTGGAGTAGTGACCGTTGATCCTAACCAGTGCTCTAGGGTTTGCATACAGGGCTCCAATAAAGCCTAGAAACCTGGACCCAAATCCCCAGCGTTCGAGGATATTGAAAATATATGCCCAAGAGACGGAGTCAAAGGCCTTCTGAAGGTCCAGAGACAGTAAGAACCCTTTCTGGGGGATCCCACCCGTCCAATTGGTTTGTAGGATTGAAACTAAATCTATTGCTCGCCTAATTTGGTCTGGGCCTTGTCTGCCCGGTATAAAACCCACTTGGTTCCCATGGATATATTGTCCAATAAACCCAGCTAATCTGTTGGCTAGAATTTTAGTGAGGACCTTGAGGTCATTGTTAATAAGGGAAATCGGACGATAATTTTGGACATCTTCAGGATTTTTGTCAGGTTTGGGGATAACAGTGATAAATGCCGTATTAATTTGGGAATCAAAATGGTCGCCCTTGGCTTTGGAGTTAAAGAATCTGACCATATGAGGTGTGAGTATATCCATAAAGGATTTGTAGTAAGGGATGGAAAGGCCATCAGGTCCTGGGGCTGACCCCGTGCGTAGACCTCTGATTACTTCCCTCACCTCTTCTTCTGTGATTGGGGCTTCCATTATGTCCTTGTGAGCCGTTGAAAGGGAAGGGATAGGGAGACCTTCGTAAAAGTGCGAAGGAAGGTCAGTGGTAGGCAATGTGTGAGAGTCGTAAAGGCGTGAATAGAAGCTATGGAAAGCTTCTAGAGTCTTGGCAGGATTGGTCGTGGGAGGGTCCCCCCCCTATTTTAATTTTGGGCATGGAAAGCAGTTTGGATTTGGGGGATAGTTTGGTTGCAAGCAGAGGACCAATTCTATCAGCTTGAGTAAAAAATTTGTGTTTACTCCATCTGATTGACTTTTCTGCTCTGGTTGTAAGAGCCAGGTTCAGGGCCAACCTGGCATTGTCAAGCATGGTAGTGGGGACTCCTGATGGGTTTTTTTTGTGCATTTCCTTAAGGGAGATGTATTCTTTATCCAATTTGTCTATGTCAGCTATCCTTTCTTTTTTAAGACGCGAGGAGATCTGGATGAGCTTTCCTCTGATGAAGGCTTTGTGAGCAGCCCAGAGTGTTTCCTCAGAAACGTCCCCAGTGTCATTAAGTTTAAAGTAATCCATTAGTGCCAAGCCTATCTCCTGGACTCTGGATGGTTCAGAAAGTAATGACTCATTCAGTCTCCAGAACGTGCGCGAGCCCTCTCTGACACCCAATTTGAGTGAGATGAAAACTATGGAGTGATCTGACATTGCTGAGTCCCTAATGGAAGCAGACAAAACTGCCGGTAGAGTTGTAGCAGGCGTCAGGATGTGGTCAATGCGAGCATATGTAAGATGTGGGTGAGAGAAGTGAGTATAGTCTCTTTTAGAGGGATTGAGTTCTCTCCACGCATCAGCAAGGCTAAAGCCATGCAGAAGCTTGGCGATTTTGAGGCTTTCTCTCGATGGACGTATCAGTCTGGACCCAGGTGGTTTTGTTTTGTCCAATCCTTGATCTAGGGCCATATTGGAGTCTCCCCCGAAGACTACAGTGCCCTCTAAGTTAGGAGAAAGGGTTTCCAACATTGCTTTGAAAAATTTGGCTTGCCCCCTGTTAGGGGTGTAATAAGATACAAGAGAGAATAATTGATCCCCTATCTTGCCTTTCACTAGTAAAAACCTCCCCTCCGGGTCAGCAATGTCAGAAGTTTTAACAAATGCGCACTTTTTGGAAAACAGAATAGCCACCCCTTTTGTTTTGTTTTCGGCACTGGCTAGATAGAATTGCGGAAAATACTGGTGGAGAAATGTGGGGCTGTACCGGACAGGAAAGTGAGTCTCCTGTAGCATAATGATATCAAAATGAAGGGATTTATAGTGGTCCATCACCTTTCTTCGTTTGATCGGGGAGTTTAAGCCTTGGACATTATGAGAGGCAATGCGGAGATTGAGATCCACTGAGCTAGCCATTGAATTCAGAGTCCGCACCGCCGCATAAACAACCCCCACTCACCCATTGTAGTTCTGGGTCACGGAAGGATCTGGGTCCGAGTGCAACCCCCTCCAGGAGGGATGGCCCCCTCGAGATGAGTCGATTGAACGAGGAACCTAAAGGCATATCAAACGTTAGGCTAGCACATAGATGCATAGGGGACAGTGGTTTGGGGAAGGGTAGACAGGAAAGAATAGAACCAGAAAGCTCTCCTAGAAAAGGAAAAAGGAGCACCCGGAGGGAGGAACCCCAGACGCTCACATAAATGAAACCGTATTCAGCCTCCCCTAAAAAGGGGGAAGCTGTCCATCCCCCGGAGACCATTAGGCGTCCGAAGGTTGGAAGGAGGCGCATTGGTACCAGGCCTAGACCAGGCGCCCATGAAGTTAATGTAGAACTTAAAATTAAATGAACGGTGCGCAACCAGCAAATCATCACCTGTAAGAAAGTGAAAAGCCCCCAACAGCCAATTCGGGTACCCGCCACCCTCAAAAGGAAAGCGGGGGGTCCCGCCCCGGCTGCTGGAGGGCCCCAGCGGAAAAACAAACACACCCCTTTAAATAAGACCTATGAATGCATACCAACGGATAATATATATAACATAGAAATTAAAAAATAAAAAAATATAAGAGACCCCAGGATGATCAAAATGGGAGACTAAACACGTTTCCCCCCCTGAGAACAACAAGGTTAGCTCAGATAGAGGGAAATCGCCAGAAACCAGAAGTGGTTTCTTAAACTAAGAATATAATTCTTGCAGATCAAGGGACATATAGATTAGCTAAGAACTCAGAGGCGAGCAGTCCAGAAGGATCATGAGAAAAAAATAAAAAAATAAAAAAAAAAAATTTCCGGTGGGCAAAATAAAAATAAAAAGCGCTGATGGGCCGAGGGAAGCAACAGAGAGACATCCAGTCAGGCCCACAAGCCCAACCTGGGCAAAGCAACAATTCAGAGAAGCACCTGCTATTCAAGCAGGAGGGACATTTTATCAGGTGGTTCCGTCATCTCTGGCTTTCTTGTTTCTGTTCTTCTTCCATAGAGGCGTTGGAGGGCTAGTGGGGATGGCACGCTTATTTGATCCTTGGCCAGCATTGGAAGTGTCCATGTCTGCCTCTTGTGTGATGATTTTCAGGCGTAGGAGTAAGACTTCCCCCTCCGGAAGGGTGGAGAAGGCGTAGGGCTTGCTGTTGAAAGTGAACTTTACTGCGAAAGGGAAAGACCATTTATATCTGATTGCTTTCTGGGTTAAAGCTAGCAGAAGAGGCTTAAGGGATCGACGCCTCTGTATAGTGGAAGGAGATAGGTCGGCGAAGAGTTGTACCTGATGTCCCTGGCACATTATATTCTGATTAGATCTTGCCTGCCTCATGACCTCCTCCTTTATTGAATAGTGATGTGGCTTAGCAATGATATCCCTTGGGGAACCATCTTTCCTGGGTGGCCCTAAAGCTCTGTGGGCTCTATCCAGCTCCAAATGCTGGGGGGGCGACACTTGGTATGAGATATTTGATTAAGTCTTGTACTGCCTCTGGCACATTCAGAATGGTCTCTGGAAGCCCTCTAATTCTAATGTTCGACCTTCTCGATCTGTTCTCGAGGTCGTCTATGCGAGATAGTGCCACATCCAATTGGTCTTGTAGTGTTTGAATTTGGCCGAAGTTTTGTGAGGTAGCTGCCACTGTCTCCTCCATTTTGCTTTCAATGGCTTCAATTCTAGAGCCTAGGGCTTGAAAGTCTCCCTTTAAGTCACTCGTGATTTTTGCAGCGGTTTGAGATAGTCCTTTTTCTAATAGCATTGAAAATTTGAGGAATAAATAATCCATTAAAAGATTAGGGCCCATTGGATGCGCGTCATGACTGAGGTGATTTTGTGGTAGCTTTGAAATTGCTCCCAGGGATGTGGGAGTTAGGTCAGTCACCTCATGCCCATGTATTAGGTTAATAACCTCCAGGGGCAGGGGAGAAGATTGTGGGGAATTCCCCATCACTTCTGGGGTGAGTTGTAGTGGGGAGAGGAAGGGCTGCACCGACCTGTGTGTTCCCTTTTCAGTCAGGCTGTGTGACAGGGTCGGCGGCTGCTGCGTGGCGGCCATCTTGAAATCTCCTCACGGAGCTGCAGCCCTCTGAAACGGCCGAAATTCACCGCCTTTCTGCTCGCCGGGGGGGCCAAAGTGTGCCCGCCGTCCCGAGGAGTCCGTCAGTGGTCCCGCTGAGGTTTAGGGTGGCCGTGAACCGGGGCTAGGGGCGCCGTGGTGTATGCCTGGTGCGGAGCACACGGATCAGGCGTCCATCACCGTAGCCCGCGCATGCGCGTCCGCCATACATTTTTTATACACTGACTAACTGGAATTTTGGACCCAAATGTAAATACTTTGCTATGCACCCAATATTCCACCCTAACTCTAAGGTCTTTATTCTGATCCCATTTGTACCGGCTCTAGAGATGTAGGTTTGCTTGTAAGACACAGGGGGGGGTTGATTTACTAAAGCTGGAGAGTGCAAAATCAGGTGCAGCTGTACATAGTAGCCAATTAGCATCTAACTTCAGCTTGTTCAAATAAGCTTTGACGAAAAAAACCTGGACGCTGATTGGTTTCTATGCAGAGCTGCACCAGATTTTGCACTCTCCAGTTTAAGTACAGTTGTGTTCAAAATTATTCAACCCCCCAATGCTGTAAAGGGTTTTAGGGAATTTAGTGTACATTTGTAATTGTATTCAGAATGAAATCCTACAAGGACTTCTTAGGCCCCGTACACACGACCAAACATGTCTGCTGAAACTGGTCCGTGGACCAGTTTCAGCAGACATGTTTGGCCGTGTGTAGGCCCGAGCGGACCATTTTCGGGCGGATCGGACAGGTTTCCAGCGGACAACTGTTTCCTGGACTTGCTTTAAAACAGTCCGCTGGAAACCTGTCCGCCCGGACATGTACGGTCGTCTGTACAGACCTACCGTACATGTCCGGCCGCCCGCCATCCCTCGCATGCGTCGAATGACTTCGACGCATGCGTGGAAGCATTTAAAAGGCAGGCCCGCCCACGTCGCGGCGACACCGCGTCATCGACGCGGCGACACCGCGGACACGCCCCGCGTATTGTTTACGCGCGGACTTCTGTTCAATAGTGTGTACAGCCATCGAACAGAAGTCCCCGGGCAGACATGTCCGATGAAAACGGTCCGCGGACCGGTTTCATCGGACATGTCTGCTCGTGAGTACAAGGCCTAAAAGAACCATATGCAACTAAAATGACATCAATTGGTTTTGTAATACAGTAGTAAATGTTTATTTTGTGAATTCCTCATTTACACAATTATTCAACCCCTTAAAGACTACCACTCTGAAGAACAGAGGTTCATTGAAGTGTTTTCAATCAGGTATTGAAAACACCTGTGGATGTCAGGGAGCAGCAATAAAGCCTAATAAGCACCAATCAGGCAGCTTTAAAATGACTGTGATACTCAGCTCCTTCTAGACATTTACTGGTGTGGTTACAAACATGGTGAAGTCAAGAGAATGGTCCGGGAAGACAAGAGAAGAGGTGATTACTCTTCACAAGAAGGGCAATGGCTATAAGAAGATTGCAAAGATGTTAAACATACCAAGAGACACCATAGGAAGCATCATTCGCAAATTCAAGGCAAAGGGCACTGTTGAAACGCTACCTGGTTGTGGCAGAAAGAAGATGCTGACTTCGACTGCTGAGCGCTACCTGAAGCGTAGAGTGGAGAAAAGTCCCCGTGTGACTGCTGAGGAACTGAGGAAAGATTTGTCAGATGTGGGTACTGAAGTTTCTGCTCAGACAATACGGCGCACACTGCGTAATGAAGGCCTCCATGCCAGAACTCCCAGGCGCACCCCCTTGCTGTCTCCAAAGAATAAGAAGAGTCGACTGCAGTATGCAAAAATCATGTGGACAAACCACAGAAGTTTTGGGATTGTGTTCTGTGGACTGATGAAACAAAATTAGAACTGTTTGGGCCCATGGATCAACGCTATGTTTGGAGGAGGAAGAACAAGGCCTATGATGAAAAGAACACCTTGCCTACTGTGAAGCATGGCGGGGGGTCAATCATGCTTTGGGGCTGTTTTGCTTCTGCAGGTACAGGGAAGCTTCAGCGTGTGCAAGGTACCATGAATTCTCTTCAGTACCAGGAGATAGTGGATAACAATGTGATGCAGTCCGTCACAAACCTGAGGCTTGGGAGACGTTGGACCTTTCAACAGGACAATGATCCCAAGCATACCTCCAAGTCCACTAGAGCATGGTTGCAGATTAAAGGCTGGAACATTTTGGAGTGGCCATCGCAGTCACCAGACTTAAATCCGATTGAGAACCTCTGGTGGGACTTAAAGAAAGCAGTTGCAATGCGCAAGCCTAAGAATGTGACTGAACTGGAGGCTTTTGCCCATGACGAATGGGCGAAGATACCCGTAGATCGCTGCAAGACACTTGTGTCAAGCTATGCTTCAAGTTTAAAAGCTGTTATAACTGTAAAAGGATGTTGTACTAAGTACTAAGATTGAATGTCAATTGGGGGTTGAATAAAACTGATAATGATATGAGCACAGAAAAGACATATGTGGTTATTTCATTATAAATGTTATGTTATATTTGTCTGACCTACACGTGCCTCTTTGATTTGATTGTAAGCAGGATGACTGAATGATCAAAATCAATGTCAAACTGGGCAAAACAATCAATTTCAGTGGGGGTTGAATAATTTTGAATACAACTGTAAATCAACCCCTATAAGCCTAAAAATCATTAGTGGGTCTGGGGGTCCCAGATGTCCTGAAATACTCAGAAAATATATACTTTTTTGGGGTGTTTTAACTAATCTTCAAGCCTAAAATTTTTATTTTAATACTGTTCAAAAAGGCTCTGCCAGTGAAAGTTTTGATGCCTGTTTGTTCCTGTAAGTACCATACAATAAATTGCATGTTGTTTTTACCTACGGGCTTCACTATTGCAGTTTCTTCTCTGCATTTTTTTGCTTTTATTGATGAACGCAATGCATACCTTTGGATCTTTGTGAATTCCGGGATGATCTTTCACCATTGATGTTGCCTGTGAACAACTGTTTTTTTCACCTATACATCCTGTTGGGAGCGAGACTGCCACTGATCTACACATTATTTGATTTCATGCCCATAATGATGTTTTTCTGGTAAGCAGATTGTTTGCACGGTAGTGTGGTGTGTTTCGGTTGTTTGCACATTGAAGTTTGGTGGAGGTCCTATATTTCAACTTCATTGATGAACACATTCATTTTGGACTTTTTCACTATATTGATTTAATTTATATTCACTGGAGCGCTGCACTCTTGGACTATTTTAAATTCACCATTGACCAACACCATAAGGGTGCGTTATTCCTGACCACATATATTTTCCAAGCTAGTCTATCCGTAGTCCTGACCCATGCACTCTGACTGTTGAATGTTCTGCCATAAACCAAGCAATTTTGAGGGGCATTTTAGGACCTCAAGAACTGTATCCGTTTTTTGTCCCTTTTTATATAGTAAAATATTTCGGTCTCAAAAGAATGATATAAAACTTATTTTGGTACAGTGTTGTATGTTCGAGTAATTGTCATCCAAACTATTGCAGCACTGAGAACTGAAAATGGCCTGGTAATGAAGGGGTATATACAGGCTAGAACTCAAGTAGTTAAATAAAAAAAAGGCATGTGAGAAAAATATAAAGAAGAGAGGAAAAACAGCAAGGAACATTGAACTGTACTCAGACTGAAGCTGCTTTATTTCAAATTATAATCACTACTAGGATCTCTAACAGCCATACCTGTGCACCTGACATATTTCTGTCTGGTTTCTAAAGGACAGCATATGCTCCATGGCGTTCGTATGCTTAACACAGCCGATTTCAGGTTTTCTGTCTTCGCTCAGTTTAACTTGTACAATAATACATTTTCATTTGATAGGACTCAGATCTGCCACAGGAATGTATAAATATTATGTGACACAAAGACTGTGAAGCCTATTAGTTCCTCCGGTGAAGAAAAAAAATAATAATAATTTGCTGCTGATGCATTCAATATAGATTGAGCTGTATGTCGGCAACAATGAATTACTTGGAAATTATTTTGTCAGGTGGTTCACTGACATTATAAAACATAAAAGTGATGCTCAAGTGGTTTGAGTGCTGTCAAAAAAAACAAACAGGATGGAATTATTTCCTGCCAATCCACTTGTGTCCTATTTATTATTTGGAATGATATATGCTATGTTTGTTAATCCTGATTTTTTATTAAGTCATTTCTCTTTTTTCTTTCCAGCTTGTATTTCAGACTAATTGGGTTCATATAAAAAGTCAAATAAAAGAAGGTTTCCAGCTAACAGGGAAGCAAAGTGAAAGTTGCAGAGAGAGAAAGAGAGACAGAAATATTTCACCAAGTGTGAATTATGAAATGACGCTATCACCCCAGGGCAAAAGGATTTATAACTCAAGCATCTCTGTGAAATTATAATATTGTAATAAGGTATGAATTTCCTCCCTGGGTTCTCAAATAGGTTTTGCTTTTTTTATATCTTTTCCCCAAAATACATCAAAATAATGGGTTACAAACAAAGTAAATGGCCTAAACTCATGTCCTGATTTCCTACATACGTGAAATGTCAGTGCTAAATTACCAGCTGTCCCTCCTTCCATAATTATGAAGACAAAGCAGATGTAATCAGTTTGATAGATATATTAAGGGGCTTTTACATCCAACACTCTACATCTGAACAGATAAACTTTTTGAAGGGCAAGGCTACACAAGCTGAATCGCCTGAAAGCTTTATATACCTGTTAGAGAGACTGCTCTCCCTGAGGGCCAAGATGTACACTTGCCATCAGAGGCATAACTAGAACCATTAAGGTGCAAGAAACCATGAAGGGCCCCCTGACCCCCTCTTCCCTCGGAGCATGAGGCCTTCCCCACTGATCCCAGGGCCTTTAACTTCCATTGCAGGAACCTTTCACATGCTCAGAGTCCTGCAGCCCCCAACCTTGATGGGTCCCCCCACAGTTGCAGAACACCAGGGCCCAGTCGCAAGTGTGAACTTTGGGACCCAGGTAGTTCCGTCACTGCTTCCCATAATTATTATGATAGAGTTTCACTCTCCTCAATTAGCAGGAGTGACACTTTGTAATTGGATGAGGGAAAAAGTCAATGGCACCAATAGTTAGAGCTTTCTACTGGAGCTTATAAGTGATAAAACAATCATACTACATGTCAATCAATGTTCAGCCCTAAACAAAAGATCACTTTTTAAAGAGGACCTTCAGTAATTTTTTCAACTTTCTATCTAATCTAATGGAGGCTGCTTTCACACTGAGGCCCTTGCAGGCACTATAGTGCTACAAATTGCACCTGCAAAGCGCCTTGAAAGAGCCTCTCTCGTTCACTACAATGTGAAAGCCTGAGGGCTTTCACACTGAAGGGGTGCGCTGGCAGGACGGTAAAGAAAAAGTCCTGCTAGCCACATCTTTGCAGTGCTGTAAAGCACCCCTGCCCATTAAAATCAGGTTTTAACCCTTTTTCGGCTGCTAGCAAGGGATAAAAGCGCCTGCTATCGGCCGAAAAAGCACCGTAAAAACGATGGTAAAAATAGTGGTTCTTTACCGCTGATGCCTAGCGCTGCTCGGTGTGAAAGCAGCCTAAAGGAGAAGTCCATCCTGAGCTTGTTTGGCTGAGCTTCTCCTATGGGTCACAGGATTGCAATTCGTTTTGCACTCCTGTGACCCGTTTTCAGAGCGGGTCTGAAGTCCGCTCTCTGCTGACGTCACTGGAATCAGTCCAGGCACCGCGTCATCACGACAATCCACCTAGGTAAGTATAAATGGGCCAACCCCCCCCCCCCCCCCCATACTACTCTTTTAAATCTTCTGCCCTTGTTGTTTTAACTTTGGATAGTAAAACATTTTTTTTCTGACAGTAAATACCTTATACAGCCCACTTCCTGTTTGTATGGTAAAAAGCCTAGGCTTATGACATCATGCACAGCTCTCTCTCACTCTCGTGAGAGTTTGCCAGGAAGGGAGGGGGGTGAGTCATAAGAGGGTCAATGAGATCTGCAGAGCTGGAGGTGTGCCTCCTCTGTGTCTGTGTAAATCCATAAAGTAAACAGGCAGCAGTTTTAGCTGCTCACAGTTAAAATGGTTGCAGCCAGACTAAGTGGAGGGAGATTTCTGCAGCATCTTTGGCAAGTATAGAATCACAGTATATATAAAATAATATGCAAAGTGGTTGGAGGGAAGCTTCAGAATAAAAAATATATGTTTTTATTACAAATTATGGGAGTGCAGATCCTCTTTAAGGGCCCTATCATCAAAGAAAGACAACTTTTCTTTATCAAGGTCATGTAGAAAAGCCCAAGTAAACCCTAACCATGGACTTCTTTTTTGTCTGTTAAAAAAGAACTATTTAAAGAATTTTATTATATCTGTCCTGCCAGAATTAATTGAGCGGATCACTTTCTGTGCACCCTGTCTGTGCTGTACTATTATCAGTCAACAGTTTTATCAGTCTTCTTTTTGAACTACAGAACACCTCCCCTCTAGGTTATGTGGATGGGGATGGGGTTGTCTGTAGTTCTAGCATACTTCCTGTCCTAGGGTGACACTGCCATTGCTCCATAGATACAGTACAGTGAATGATCTATGTCACCCTAGGACAGGAAGTGTGTCACTGGCAGGGTAAACAGGTAAGAATAAAGGAAAACAAAGTCTAGAAAAATAAATCAAATACCAAAACGACATCCAAGAACTTGAAGGCTGTGATATAATAAATTACATTTATTGGGCTTATACATACCTTAAAAGGAGTTGTAAACCTTCATGTTTTTTCACCTTAAAGTGTAAGTAAACCCACCTATCATTTTCAGGCAAGGAAGCTGCCATCTTGGCCTATGTTTAATCTTCAACTGCCATGATGCTGCACATGTGATCAGTTATGGCACCAGCCATTGGATGGTTTGACAGTTTGGTTGAGAGCACAACCAATGTGACAGTTAGCAATCCCGGCATGCCGGAAATGTAACTGCTTTTTTAAACTGTTAGATCGATGGGTTTACTTCCGCTTTAATGCATCCTATACATTAAAGTGAAGAAACATCCGCTACTTACCGGCCACCCAGCCCCCCCCCCCATATACTTACCTGAGCCCTCGAAAGTCCTGCGTCGGGAACGTGCTTGCTACTTGGCTTAAACTTCTCGGCTGTTCATTCGATAAATTGATAGCAGCGCAGCCACTGGCTCGCGCTGCTGTCAATCAACTCCAATGATGTGAGGGCCGGGGACGAGTCCTGTAGTCGGCGGCTATGAACGCTGGATTGAGGACTCAGGAGAGCACCCGCAAGGTAACACCCTTGCGAGAGTGCTTCCCAGGGGGGTTACCAGAAGCGGGAAGGAGCCGAGACAGCCACCGAGCGACCCCAGAAGACGTGGATCGGGGCCACTCTGTGCAAAACGAGCTGCACAGCGGAGGTAAGTATGACATGTTTGTTATTTAAAAAACAAAATATTTTAAGCTTTACAATCCCTTTTAGGCTTGATGCACACTGTATTTGGTGACTATCTCACACCACAAATGGCATTAAAAAAGAAAAAAACTAGTAAGACATAAAATAATAAACAGTGTATAATCAGCCATGTAAAATAATATCTAGGTCATATGACAAGCTTGAAAAAAGGTTGGATGAGCAAACTCCCTGCTCAGGTGCTGCTGGTTTTCTTTATTTCACTTCTGTAAAATATCACACATCTGGAAATTGAGAGGTTACCCCAATCACATGACTTAATGTAAGTGTTCAATGATGGATTCAATAAATGTCACCGAAGGTAAAACACCTGGATAGAGAGACAATACAGACTGGAAAATAGGCCTCATCAACCATAAGGAATAATGTAACACCTAATAGTTAATAAAATTGCTTCTGCATTTTAGAGATGCTCAAAATAATTTAATGATTAGTGATTAATAAACAAATACAGTGAAAAAATTGTCTTCGGCACTCTGAACACTTTATAATAGCACTATTATTTCACAAATCAGCTATATAATCGACTAGGCTTATACAGTGTATTAAAGTATTATTAAAGACAAATTATTTAGGTTTTTGATAGAGAGGAGATCAGGTTTTTATTGCCGACTGTGTCTCTATTAAAGGGATTCACCCTCTCAGTTTGTCCTGTTTTCCATTATCACCAAGAGCAAAAGTGAAAGAATAGGAATGGAGGGTTCGGAATCTTTCCATGAGGACACTAGTTTGGTGACAATCAGATTCCTTCGATTTGGAGTAAAAAAATAGAGTCAAATATGTTATTTTGCTTTGATTTTTAAACCTCTAGTTGCTATGGGCAGAATACAATTTTACTCCCAAGCAGTTTTAAAGTAGTTCTTTAACCGCTCGACGACCAGCGCATGACTATATACGTTGGCACAATGGCTTGGCTGGGCAGATCGATGTACAAGTACGTCCCTTTTAAGAAGTGGCATTATGGGCATGCTTGCCACGAGCTCCGTGAGTTTGACCGCGGTCCCTGTGGACTCGATGTCCGCCTGAAGTCCCACGATCATCTCACGGAGAGGAAGAATGAGGCCTAGTGACAAGGACACTGATCACAGCTTCCTGTAATCGGGAGTGTGATCAGTGTCGTGTCACACGACGTAGCCCATCCCCTCTACACATCCCAAGGACACACCTAACCCCTTCAGCTCCCCTACTGGTTAACCCCTTCACTGCCAGTGTCATTTACCCAGTAATCAATGCATCTTTATAGCACTGATTGCTGACAATGACAGTGGTCACAAAAAGTGTCCGATGTGTCCGCCATAATGTCGCATAAAAATCGCTGATTGCCGGGGGGCGTGGCCTGACGCAGCATGGAGTAGGACGTGTGTCAGCAGTGCTCCGTCCATTACTCCTTTTTTACACTATCCTGCACTCCAGCATAATCCTACACCAGCCCAGCGGGATCACCTGAGTGTGCTGACCACTGGCATCATAATAATCCGCGGCTCCATTCAAATCCGACCGCTCGGCGGCCTCCGCGGAGCGGCGACCCCTATCGCGGCCGCCGCATTCAGGAAAGACCGCGGCTTCGGCCTACCTCCGGAGGTCGCGGCCGTCTTGCTCCACCCGGCCTGCGGGTAGGTGCCGAGCGCCAGCCTTATAGAACCCCCTGAGGGCCCTACATACCGGTGGCCACTACCCTCTGCCTACGCCACCCACACGTGGCTGCCATATCCAGGAGGGGCCGCGGCTTCGGCCTAGCAATCGAGGACGGCGGCTATCTTGCTTCACCCAGCCTGATCAGTGCTGCTCCGCCAGTCCTGTGAGATCCCTTGAAGGCCCTACACACTGGTGGTCACTGCCATCTGTCTATACCACCCGCACGTTGCTTGTTTTTTGGGGGGGGCTGCGGCTTCGGCCTGGTATCAGGGGACAGCTGCCATCTTGCTCCTCCCAGCCTACTGACCATCTCCGTATCCGGGCCCTGCTGGCTCGCGGCTCTTTGCCCTCAGAGACAGCCTAACTAGCCGGTCACAGTGGGGGTGTGGACCACCGCAGATCTTTTACCATGACCCCGCCAAAGACACCAAAGGCCACCCTGGCTAAACTTGATCAATACCGCCGTCAGGAGAAAGAGGGCGCTGGGGAGGATGGCGGCGCCGCATGTAGTGAGCGGGACCCCCCGGGAAGTGACACGGCAAAAGTGCTGGAGGCGATTACACTCTGCCGGACGTCTTTGACAGCCCAAATTGAGGAGGTCAAGGTGGACATCTCGCTAATGCGACAGGACTTCCAGAAACTCCGTGAGAGGGTCGTAACAGCTGAAACCCGCATGGGAGTGGTGGAGGACGCCATCGCGCCACTTCAGGTCAGCTCGGATAGTATGCAACTCCAAATCAATCAGATCCTGAGTAAGCAAGATGATATGGAGAATCGACTCAGAAGGTGCAACCTCCGTTTCATCGGTCTCCCCGAGGGAGCTGAGGGCAGGGATCCCACCACCTTCCTGGAACACCTTCTTACCGACACCTACGGCCGTGAGGCCTTCTCCCCCACCTTGGCGGTGGAGAGAGCCCACCGTATGCCTGCCAAGCCTCCCCCCCAGGGGGCTCCCCCCGCACGTTCATAGCGAAATTCTTGAATTACAAGGACAGGGATGCCGCATTACGCATGGCCAGGGAAAAGGGTAACATCCACCTTGGAAACTCCAGGATTGCCATCTTTCCTGATTTCTCTGCTGAAGTTCAGCGCCGCCGCCAGGGCTTCATGGAGGCGAAGAGGAGGCTCCGATTACAACATCTTAAATATTCTATGCTGTTTCCAGCCCGCCTCCGGATTGAGAGAGATGGTCGAGTGTTCTTCTTTGAGAATCCTGAGGAGGTCCTGAATTGGTTGGAGCGCCCAGAGCCTTCTAGAAGGGCAGCAAATTGACTTGGCCGATCGAGTCTGCCGACTCTACTGATCGTCTGTCATCACTACTCACACATGCTGCACCGTCGAGGGAGTCCGCGGATACATTGAATCCTGGTGTGTTACCTTTCAGTTGTCCTTTCTTGACTGCCGCGACCGCTACCCCTCCCCCCCCTCCTCCGTTCCTCGCCCCTGGGCTATCCTGAGGCTTCTCCTTGCCTTCCCCTGTTTCTATCCTACCTCACTGTAACTTACAAGGAGAGCCTCCTACATTTAGGACTCCCTATTGAAAGGCGGATTCCTAGACGTACCCTGGAGACTATCATTGCGGAGCACAATCAGTCCTACACCCCATATGCATACAACAGCGATTCTTCGCCCCCCGACAACCGGAACATGCATCCCTTTATTATATGACTGTAGCACGTTGGCTCCCATGGTTCTCATATTGTATTTTTTGTTCATGGTACAGGGCGAGCCTGTTGCTTTTTATTTGTTGGTCCTTTGCCACCTGCACCATTCATGTGGACTGATCGCTGCAGTTTTATCAAGTAACAGCAGGACATTTTGTTTTTACCTGCTCCCGGTTGTCACTTATGTTTGGTTTTGGGCACATACCCGCATCAGTTGGGGAAGATGCAGGGTGGGGAGGGGGGAGGGGGATGTTAGTTTTCATTTGATGGAATGCAATACAATGGAATGCATGCTGATGATGCACAGATGGCAAGCCTTAGGTTCATGTGATATGTACAATGTCTCTATGCTAGCACTGAAATGTGGACCACATATACACTTGGGGGAGGGGCGGGTCTCTACTGTCCCACGATATATCTTGATGTCTGACTTATGGCCTCGATAAAATTGCTTACTTGGAATGTACGTGGGCTTGGGGACAGGGTGAAGAGATCTGCGGTTTTTTCATTTCTCAAAAAACAGCGTGCTGACGTTGTGGTACTGGTGGAGACGCACGTGGAGGGTCGGCTCCAGATGGCACTCCGCCGGCCATGGATCGGGTGGGCCTATCATTCGTCCCACTCCTCCCATGCGCGCGGGGTCTCAGTCTTGGTGGCCAAGTCGGTACATTTCGAGCTCTGTGATGTCCAGTCTGACCCGCAGGGGCGATATGTATTTCTTTCTGTTAAACTTTATGGTGAACCTTTTCTTTTGATGGCATTCTATGTACCTCCCCCATTTTGCTCTGCTATAGTTACAGAGGGCTTGCTGTATATGACTCGTCATCCTTCGATTCAGGCGGTGTGGCTGGGGGATTTTAATATCACGCTGAACCCAGCACTAGACAAACTCTCACCTTCACCACTACCTAACACAGCTCCAACTCACACTAGATTCTCCCGACTCATCACCTCCTTTAATCTCACCGATACCTGGCGCTTTAAATTCCCACACGATCGCGCTTACTCCTGTTTCTCGGCCACTCATAACACTATGTCCCGCATAGACTTCATACTAATCTCCAACACCCTCACTCCAAGGTTGCTGAGCGCTGAGTTTTCCCCTAGGCTACTTTCAGACCATAGCCCGTATTGGATTAGGCTCTCTGTCCCGCTAGACAACCCGCCTCGTACATGGCGCCTGAACCCATTCTGGCTCACCCTGCTCTCGGAGGGTGACGAGCTTGATAATAGTTGGAGAACCTACTTTCTTGAAAATGACGGTTCCGCGTCCCCAGATATAGTATGGGAAACCTTTAAAATGCACGCACGCACGCCTGACTCCGACATCCCATATCAATAGGCTGAAGGCCAACTCGGCTGCCACACTAGACGAGGCAGTGCGGGACTTGTCCTCCTCTGAACAAAATTATATGTTAGACCCTTCTCCTGCTGGGGCTGCCCAACTTAAGTTGCAAACCAGGGTGGTCAACCAGTTACAGCATGAGTCGGCCAGGAAAAAACTTTTCTTTGCCAGGCAGAAATTGTTTGAGCACGGGGAGAGAGCGGGTAAACTGCTAGCCTACCTAGCACATAGCGAGGATAGACCCCCCACTGTCATTTCGCTTACTGGCCCTAACGGGGAGAGGATCACGGAGCCCCAAGCTGTGGCCGCCATGTTTAGGGACTTCTACACACAGCTTTACGCGACTCAGGTCTCCACCACCGAAGCCCAATTGGAGGATCTACTAGCGGGAATTACTTTCCCTCAGTTAAACGATACACAAATGGCTATCCTAGATGCGCCTCTCACACAGGATGAAATAGCTACAGCGATTGCGAGTTTTGCTAGATCCAAGGCCCCGGGTTCGGACGGGTTACCCATAGAATTCTATGCTCAATACAGCGAGATACTTACTCCCAAGTTATTAGCCCTCTACAACCATTTGTTTGATAACTCCACTCTGCCCCCATCGATGAGAGAAGCGGTTATTATCCTCATACCCAAACCGGGCAAAGATCCGGGCCTCCCGGAATCTTATAGACCCATATCGCTCCTCCAGGTGGACATAAAGATCTTGGCCAAAGTGCTTGCTCGCCGCCTTAACCAAGTTATACTGACCCTGATACATGCAGACCAAGCCGGATTTATGCCGGGGCGTAACACCTCATTCAACCTCAGAAAATTATATATTAACTTACAAGCGACACACGCTAATGTTGGGTCACGGGTGGTGGTGGCCTTAGACACAGCTAAGGCCTTTGATTCGGTGGAGTGGAGATACCTCTGGGGATGCTTACGCAAATTTGGCTTTGGGCCCAACTTTATTAAGTGGGTGCAACTGTTATATCTGGAGCCCAAGGGTAAGGTAGTGGCTAACGGGAGGGCTTCCCAGACGTTCGACCTGTCCAGGGGCACTAGACAGGGCTGCCCACTGTCCCCGCTCCTTTATGCTCTGGCGGCGGAGCCACTTGCAATTTCCATTAGAGACGACCCCGAGATCCAGGGTCTTTGCCTTGGATCCCTGACTGAGAAAATTAGCCTATATGCGGATGACACACTACTGTATCTAGCCGACTCCGACACATCCCTTCAGAAGGCACTACACATGATCGAACATTTTGGCCAGTTTTCCGGCCTCAAAATTAATTGGGAAAAATCCCAAATACTCCCCATGGACAGCTTCCCCTCTCCCAAGCTACAGGACCAGTTACCTCTTCAGCGAGTAAACACTATTAAATATCTTGGAGTGTTAGTGAATAGGACACCGGCTGACTATACATCACTGAACATAGAGCCCCTTTTCAATCTCATCAAGTCTAGGACTCAGGTGTGGGCAAGATTGCCCCTTGGTGTATGGGGACGCATTAATATTGTTAAAATGATACTACTTCCCAAAATACTGTATATACTCTGGCATACACCCGTATACTTGCCCTTAAGACTTTTTAAATCAATGGAGGCCATACTTAGGACATTTATCTGGGGCACCAACAGGCATAAGCTGGCCTGGAGAGTCCTTAAAAACCCCACTGACCCGGGGGGAACGGCCCTCCCGGACCTGAATCTCTATTACCTTGCATCCCAACTGTCTCAGCTATACCACATTGATAAAACAGATAGGCTTAGATTCCTCATGCTCCTCTGCCCACAGTGGGTGCAACTGACCACTGATCCACTTACTGCAGTCGCAGTGGGCCACAGGGGGGGCGGCTCCGGCGGGGGCCGTGGGTCTCTCCTCTACCAATACAGGCGTATATGGGACATTGCCGCCAAGATGTTGGGGACCCCTACCCACAATGATTATACCCCTCTATGGCACAATAAAATACTTCCAGAGTTTATCTCGATCCCTAACACAAACATATGGAGCGAACATGGGATATATTACTTGCACCACATATTTTCGAACGGAGCGCTTAAAACCTTTGAGAGACTCCAAAACGAGTTCCTACTGCCCAGTTCACTGCTTTTCCAATTCTTACAGGTACACCATGCAGTTCAGGCACAGTTCACCCGGCCTTTACCACAGTCCACTCCTAATGTTGTTATGGCAATAGTTAAGGGGGAAGATCCACGAAGGCTGATTTCAGATTTCTACGTCATGCTCCTGACCCCATCGTCAACTGTGCTAGCCTACAATCTTAAACCAAGATGGGAAAGGGAGGTGGGCTTGCTGGAGGATGAGGAGTGGAGTGAAGCACTTGACTCATGCAAGGCGGTATCCCCCAAACTCTCTGACAGGTTGACCCAGTTATATATCGTGCACCGAGCATATCTTACCCCCCTAAGAGTGGCCCGCTTTAGGCAACAGTCTTCTACCTTGTGCACAATGTGTAAACAGGTGACAGGTTCTTTTTTCCACTTAATTTGGGCGTGCCCGGTCCTTCAGGGTCTGTGGAAGCAGATTGTGGACTTCCTACATGATGACATGGGATCCCCCTTGACCCTAGACCCCAAACAATGTCTACTAGGGATATTCCCTGACTCTGAGATGGACAAATTCACCAAAATATTCCTACATGAAACACTGTTCTCTGCAAGGAAAATTATAGCCAGGCGGTGGATGAGACCCGTTCCCCCCAACTTCAATGACTGGAAAATAGATATAAATAGCACACTGCCCTACAAGAAGTTCATTTACATCAACAGAGGCTGCCCAGATAAATACAGCAAAATCTGGGACAGGTGGCTTGCGTCCGCGGACACATGCACTGGGGGTTCATAGAGTCATAACCACTCCCAGTGGGGAACCCCGTGATTAGCATAGATAGAAGGTTTCCGCCCAACTGCGGTTTGTTGAGCATCAGGTTTAACTTGCATGAGTTCCTGACTTGTTGAATTTATATGTACATGAGCCACATATTCTATGCATTTCCACAGTATTGCCTTATAACCTGCAGAAATATGTTTAAACTGTAAATTGTTCAATAAAAACCTTTAAAAAGTAAAAAAAAAAAAAAAAAAAATCGCTGATTGCCGCCATAACTAGTAAAAAAATTTATAAAAATGCTAAACCAATAAACACTTATTGCAATTTTTTACCAAAAAGATGTAGAAGAATACATATCGGCCTAAACTGAGGAAAAACTATTATTTTTTTTATATATTTTTTGGGGATATTTATTAAAGTAACAAATATATATTTTTTTTAAAATTGATGCTTTTGTTTATAGCGCAAAAAATAAAAACCGCAAGAGGTAATCAAATACCACCAAAAGAAAGCTCTATTTGTGGGAAAAAAAGGATGTCAATTTTGTTTGGGAGCCACATCGCACGACCACGCAGTTGTTAGTTAAAGCGACGCAGTGCCGAATCGCAAAAAGTGCTCTGGTCTTTGGGCAGCCAAATGGTACGGGGCTGAAGTAGTTAAAGTCTGTAAACCTCTATGGATTTTCACAACTTTACCATTTTAAATATATACAGTATCTCACAAAAGTGAGTACACCCCTCACATTTTTGTAAATTTTTTTCTTGTGACAACACTGAAGAAATTACACTTTGCTACAATGTAAAGTAGTGAGTGTACAGCTTGTATAACAGTGCAAATTTGCTGTCCCTCCCCAAATAACTCAACACACAACCGTTAGGGTCCTTTCACACATGCGGACCGTTCGTCCGTTTTTTCATACGTCCGTTTACGGACTGCAATGCTTTCCAATGGGATAGCGTACGTTAGTGGATGAGCATCCACTAACGTCCGTTAACATCCGTCTCCGTTAAGCTCCGTTTTTTTGAACGGAAGAAAACCCTATTTTTCTTCCGTCAAAAAAACGGAACGAAAATAGGGTTTTCTTCCATTCAAAAAAACGGAGCTTAACGGAGACGGATGTTAACGGACGTTAGCGGATGCTCATCCGCTAACGTACGCTATCCGTACGTACGGATGCTTTCCAATGGGATAGCGTACGTTACGAAACGATATGAAAAACGGATGTTAGCGGACGATCCGTTTAACATCCGATCCGCTAACATCCGTTTTTCATCAAAATATGTAATAAAAATAAAGTTCTAAAAAAAAAAAAAAAACGGATGAAAAACGGATGACAACTGATGAAAAACGGATGTAAAACGGATGTAAAACGGATGAAAAACGGATGAAAAAACAGATCAACCGATGATAAAAAAATGATCTAAAAAACGGTCCGCACGTGTGAAAGGACCCTTAGTGTCTAAACCACTCGCAATAACAGTGAGTACACCCTTAAGTGAAAATGTCCAAACTGGGCCCAACTAGCCAGTTTCCCTCCCCGATGTTATGTGACCCATTAGTGTTACAAGGTCTCAGGTGTGAATGGAGAGCAGGTGTGTTAAACTTGGCGTTATCGCCCTCACTCTCTCATACTGTCACTGGAAGTTCAACATGGCACCTCATGGCAAAGAACTCTCTGTGGATCTGAAAAAAAAAAGAATTGTTGCTCTACATAAAGATGGCCTAGGCTATAAGAAGATGACCAAGACCCTGAAACAGCAGCAGTACGGTGGCCAAGACCATACAGCGGAGCGGTTTAACAGGATGATTTCAACTCAGAACTGGCATTGCCATTGTTGACCAAAGAAGTTGAGTGCACTTGCTCAGTGTCATATTGCTTCCCCCGAGAATATTATCAGCAGCAGGCCAGCAGCGGTGCCTCTTGTTGTTGCACCACCACACCGCTACTGGCCTGTCCTGGCACTGGTTGCTATAGCCTGTCAGCTGGCATCGAACAACCAGGGATGACACTTTTCCAATCTATTTACCGCATAAAGCTAAAATAATGAAGCTACAAAATAAGACATAAAATCTGCCAGAAAAATTGGATATCATACATTGATTTCAATTGGATGATTTTTTGGTCAAAAATAGGTGTACGATCAGACATAGATACACAGGAGGATGCAAACTTCTCTGTAATGATACAATTATTTCCTGGTGATGGGATTCCACATTAGACACATAGGACATGGCACTTTCCAAGTAAACCAAAAGGAAATAGGGGCAATACCAGGAAGACTAAGTGGTGGTGAAAACCTGTTCAAAACCTCAAAGTAATGAAACGAGGCATGTACTGTATAAACAGGGACAGAGGGAGAGACAAGAGATGAGCGGGATGGACAGTTCTCTTGCCTTATTAATGATAAATGTCACTACTGTGGATCCCCTCGGAGTGCTGCCAGATTCTATTTCTCTTTCTCCTACCTACTGTGCTGCAGCGGGATCGGTTCTAGTATTTGTGCCCCACCCCCCTGCTGTCTGTCCCTCCTGTGTGCTCCCCTCCTCAACAGTGCCGCCAGCTTCCCTCTCCTCCTGCCAGCAGCTGTTTCAGGCACACAGGGGGATTGTTTCAGGATGGGGGGCAGCAAATAGGTTAGGACTGTATTAGGGATGTCCCGATACCGATACTAGTCTCGGTATCGATACCGAGCATTTCCCAGAGTACTTGTACTCTGGGAAATGCTCTGATGCTTCACCCGATACCTGGGCAGTCAGGGTGATCGGTGCGGCAGGGGAGTTGCAAGCACTGATCTGCCCCCTTTTCAGCTGTTTTAGTTAAAGTTATACAGCGGTGATCAGTGCTTGTAACTCTCCCCAAAGCCGATCACCGCTGACTGTCCCCCTGCGTGCTGTCCCCCTCCATCCTCCGCCCTCCGTGCTGTTCGCCTCCATCCTCCGTGCTGTCCCCCTTCGTGCTGTCCACTCCTTGCTCTGTGCTTTCCCCCCGTGCTGTCCCCCTCCGTGCTGCTCTGATCCCTCAATCTGTCAGGATGGAGAGCGGAGGTAGGAGCTGCTAAATCCGGCTCCTACCTTTTCCGAACGAACAGAGTCAGTGATCATTGACTCTGTGCATTCACATAGCTGAGCATCTCTCCATTCATTTTAGCTGAGGCTGCAGAGAAAAGGACTGGGGAATCTGTGTCCTTAGTCCCTTTCTCTGTCTCAAAGGGGAGATGTAAGGGGTCTGTTAAGACCCCTGATATCTCACCAAAGACCCCCAACAAAAAAAATTGCAATAAATAAAAAAAAAAGAATTTAAAAAAATAATAAACATGTAAATAAAAACACACTGACAATCCACCCCCCCCCCCCTAAAAAAAAAAAAGAGAGAAGAAAGCACTGTAAAAACAAAATTGTAAAAAAAAAAAAAAATACTGTCACGTGACATTAAAAAAAAAAAAAGTATCGGTATCGGTGAGTACTTGAAAAAAAGTATCGGTACTTGTACTTGGTCTCAAAAAAGGGGCATCGGGACAACCCTAGACTGTGTGATGGGTTAAATACAGTTCTGTAAGAGACACCTTTTTTTTCTGGCAGTGCCCCTACCGAGATTAGACTCTGGATCCACCCCTGACCTGAACATTTGCTTTACTTGTAACCTCTTTTGACTGAAGGTGTATAACCACATCCATACCAGCCCATTGTAAAATGACGTCCACAAAGGACCTCGAACGATCCGGGTGGATGTCATATGATGTCCTGGGCTTTGTGGGGGGATATCTGAATGATGCCTGCAGCTAGAGGCATCATTCAGATATCCTTCTCTTCTGCCAGCGATTCTGCACAACGTAAGAACGATCATAGCGGTGATTCCACAGGTAGATCGTTCTTACAGGCGGCGGGAGGGGACATCCCCCCCTCCCGCCGCTAATCCGGTGCTTCTCCGGGCTCTCCCGTGCCATCGGGGGCCCGGAGAACGAATCGTCCGGCGCTGGCAGGAAGCATAGATGGTCACCAGTCATCTCTATGACCGTCGGAGGACCTGGGCGCGATGTGATGACGTCACGGCCGGGTCTCCGTAAGTAAACAAAGCCGCACTTGCGGCTGCTAAGCAACAGTAATCATGAGATCGGTGAATTTTTTTTCACCGATTTCATGCTTTCCAGCCTGGAGGAGAGATGTGCTGTCTTATTGACCCCGCATCTCTCCATAAAGAGTACCTGTCACACACATTCCTATTACAAGGGATGTTTACATTCCTTGTAATAGGAATAAAAGTGATAATAAAAAAAAATAAAAGAAAAAAGAAAAAAAGTGTAAAAAAATAAATAAATATGTAAAAAAAAAAAAAAAGAAATAAAAAATATTTTTTTTTAACGCCCCTGTCCCCAGTAGCTCTTGCGCAGAAACGAACGCACATGCAAGTCCCGTCGACATATGTAAACGCCGTTTAAACCACATATGTGAGGTATCGCCGCGTGCGTTAGAGTGCCAGCAACAATTCTAGCACTAGATCTCCTCTGTAAATCTAAACTGGTAACCTGTAAAAAATTTCAAAGCGTTGCCTTTGGAGATTTTTAAGTACCGAAGTTTGGCGCCATTCCATGAGAGTGCGCAATTTTAAAGCGTGACATGTTGGGTATCTATTTACTTGGTGTAACATCATCTTCCATATTTTACAAAAAAATTGGGCTAACTTTACTGTTTTGTTATTTTTTTAATTCATGAAACAATTTTTTTCCAAAAAAAGGGCGTTTAAAAAATTATTGCGCAAATACCGTGCAAGATAAAACGTTTCAATGACCGTCGTTTTATTCCCTAGGGTGTCTGCTAAAAAAACATATATAATGTTTGGGGGTTCTGCGTAATTTTCTAGCAAAAAAATTATGATTTGTACATGTAGGAGAGAAGTGCCAGAATAGGCCTGGTATGGATGTGTGTATAACAGCCCTGTATGGAAGTGGATAATGATAGATCAGCACCTAAATGATTTTATTTTGCTCTTTTTGCTAAGGAATGTATAATACTGTAATGTGTATGATCACAACTAGTTGAATTGTATTGAATTGTAATGTTTGCTAATTTGCTTCTGGCTATAAAACCTTCTTTATTAAAAAAATATAAATATGACTTAAAATACGATCTGTATGAATGTAAGTTTTAAAGCTAGATGAGATTGCAATTAAATAAAGTAATCATACATAATGGTTGCTCACGTATTGTATTTATTTAGAAAAAATATTGAAAAGTACTGTACATATTTGTGAATCTTTGCTTTTAGTGCCCCCTTAGGTAACACTAAATGCAAAAAAACATTTACAGAACAACTTCAACCTAAAGAGACAGTAAAGGTTTGAATTATTAATAACAAACATGTCATACTTACCTCCACTGTGCAGCTCGTTTTGCACAGAGTGGCCCTGAACCTGGTCTTCTGGGGTCCCTCTGCGGCTGTCTCGGCTCCTCCCTGCATCAGATAACCCCCTCTGGGTATTGCTTTCCCAAGGGGGTATCCTTGCGGGCACGCTCCGAAGTACAGCATTTGCGTGCACAGACATGAATGCCAGACTCGGCCCCGCGCGTCATTGGATTTGATTGACAGCAGCGGGAGCCAATGGCTACACTGTTATCAACCTATCCAATGAAGAGCCGAGAAGACCGGGCCGAGAAGAGCCGAGAAGCCAGCCCGTTCTCGACGTGGGACTTTCGAGGGCTCAGGCAAGTAAACTTGGGGGGAGGCTAGGAGTCCAGTCATTATCAGATGTTTTTTCACCTTAATACATAGGATGCATTAAAGTGAAAAAACAGGAAGCTTTACACCCCCTTTAACAATGCTGATGGGGTTTCCTCACATGAACTGCATACCTTAGGTCCTTCTAGAATATTTCTATAGGATTAAGCCATTCATTCCAAAACATTAAAGTGGTATGAAACCCAAAAACAAAAATGTAGTACAGTTGATTGCGGCTTACCAATTCTTAGATGTGGTGGCTTAATTTTTATCTTTTTTTTGGGGCTTTTTTCTTTTATTTTCACCTATTGATCAAGCCCGAAAAGCAGGGTTCACACACTGAGCTAGTTGAATGAAAAAAAAAAAATCACAGATCCCTGAATCCACACAAGCAATGTGAATGCAGGGATGTCTCCTACTGTGCTATTATATTCTGACAGCAGAGACTCCCTGCCCTCCAGAGCAGATTGAATGCTGGTTTTCCAACAGGACCGATGTGTTCTGGTGGGTGGACTATCACCCTGTCAGAACACACTACATCAGTGGGAAAGTTGCTGTACTAACATTGGATTGTTAGTACATGACCTCCTTCTGAGCTTTTCAGTTTTTTTTCCGTTCAACCCAAAAAGATAATTGTACATAGTTACATAATTGCATAGTAGGTGAGGTTGAAAAAAAAAAAAAAAAAAAGACACAAGTCCATCAAAAGTCCAACCTATATGTGTGATTTTATGACAGTATTACATTGTATATCCCTGTATGTTGTGGTCATTCAGGTGCTTATCTAATAGTTTTTGGAAACTATCGATGCTCCCCACTGGGACCACTGCCTGTGGAAGGGAATTCCACATCCTTGCCGATCTTACAGTAAAGAACCCTGTATGCAGTTTAGAACAAGAAAGAACCCCCCTAGAATGGGACTTTGAAAGCCACAGACACTGTTTGTATCAAAAGTTGATATGTTTATTATATAAAGATTAAAAAGCGTAAAAACGTTTTAAGGAATGTACAGGTAATAAAAAAAGATACATAAAACAAAAATAGTCGGATGACAGTGATACTATCCGATCGGTGGTGGACCCCAATACTGACGCGTTTCCAGTTTTCACACCTTTGTCAGGGGCATGCAAGAGAGGACAGTACCGTCAAAAATTGTTTAACTCCAAAATGATATAACAAATAGAACACATCAAAGATCAATGCAGACAAAACATGGTGTGTGTACAGAATAATCATAGAACTGGAACAGGCTGGCTGGTATCAGCATTACATACCGGTTGGAGTATCAATATGGAAAAATGTTGCAGAGGAAATTGTTAGGGCAGAGATGCGAACGGACACCAGATCCAGAACTATTGAAAGTTGCAGAGTAAAGGGGTCGCAGACACATATAAAACCCGTGACTAAGAGCACAATGAATTCCTGCCGTGAAACTGTTGATAAAAGGGGGACAAAGTATGAAACTCAGACACAGTGAAGTATTTTATTTTATAGAGGATTAGCTCAAAATTTAATAGATAGGCAGAGAGCTATTTATTGAAGGGAGATGAATACTACATGAAATGCTATTCGGAGGGATGTGGATATGAAAAATTTGAAAAGAACAGTCGATGCTTAAGATATTAAGATTTTACATTTTTTTGTGCTAAAATGCCCCCCTCGGCTTATACTCGAGTCACCTTTTTGCGCCTGATCTCCCGAACTTTGGGGACCCGATACCGGCCGGCCATAGGTCCCCTGGACCCCACTCTTCTGCGACAAACGTGCAAAGTTTGTTGTCCGGGAGACCTACGGCCGGTGAGCACCGATTTTTCAAAGCCGGGCACCCCTTCCATAGACTCCCATGTTAAATGGTAATTTCTCTGGTGACTTTGGGGACCCGGTACCGGCCGGTCGTAGGTTCCCCGGCCCCGGAACTTTGCACACATGTAGCCCCATTTCTCCTCTACATGTGTGCAAAGTTTGTTGTCTGTAGGACCTACGGCTGGGGAGCACCGATTTTTCAAATCCGGGCACCCCTTTTATAGTCATGGGCATAGTGAGGCATGGGCACAGTGAGGCACAGCTAGGCATGCAGATATACACCCTAGGCTTAGACTCGAGTCAATACGTTTTCCCATTTTTTTGTGGTAAAATTAGGTGCCTCTGCTTATATTCGGGTCGGCTTATACTCGAGTATATACAGTACCTAAAGCTTTTGTTTACCAGTGCTGCTATTGTATATGTGGAAGGGGTTAACCGGAAACCTGTAATAAGGCTCCGCCATTAAGGTTCCCACTCTTTCTGAATAGCCTCTGTATAAAAACAAATGCATAGGTAAATGGCCACTGGTTGAATGAACAGACCTGGCAAACCTGCTATTCAAATGAATCAGGATCTACTTACATGTAAACTGGGTCTGTGCCTGACAGTGGCGTATCACCTCCTATAGAGTCTGCCCTGTTTGTTTTCCTAGGGAATCTATTTATAATATGGCGCAGACGGACCGTCAATTTATGGGCGACAATAGTGAGATGTACTCACCGGCCGCCCCATCCACTGTGGCATTGCTGGAGCGCAACGCATACACTACAGAGAGGTTCAAACGCCCAGGGGCGGTACTTAGCCGAGTTCCTGTGTTCGCATGTCAAGTGGGCCAGCCTTTTTTTTTTGTTTTTTTTTTTTTTTTTGCCATTGTGCACTTAGTCACAATTGTTTTTTTCTTGTTTACAGGTGTTTAGGTAGACGGTACCAATGTTAGACAGATGACACCGTTAATAACCTGTACTGGTTTGTGTTTTTTGGGCCATGTTGGCCTATCACTGGCCCAGCGGTTAGCTGGTTTTGGCTGCTGCTGTTTTGCTGTATATTTTGTTGAAAATCTATAAAAATAAATTATTTTAAAAAAAATTTGACGGTACTATCCCCTATCTTACATATATCCCTGACGAAGGTGTGAAAACTGGAAACGCATCAGAATTTGGGGACCACCACCCATCGGATAGTATCACTGTCATCCACATGTATTTTTGTTTTATGTTGTTTTTTGTTACATTCCTTAAGACGTTTTTACGCTTTTTAATCTTTATATAATAAACATATCAACTTTTGATACAACCATTGTCTGTGGCTTTCCTTTGAAAGCCACAGACAATGGTTGTATCAAAAGTTGATATGTTTCCCATTCTGGGGGGGGGGTTCTTTCTTGTTCTATCCAACCCGGGATGTGGCCACGACAGTGGGCATCTGACATGGTGAAAGCCTCTTCTTTCTCTATGCAGCTCAGGTTAAAAACTATTTTCTTCTATTATTAATGAGTGGCCACATGTCTTATTAAACTCCCTTTCACAGAAGAGTTTCATCTATGTTGTGGGGTCACCAGTATGGTATTTGTAAATCAAAATCATATCCCCTCTCAAGCGTTTTCACCCCTCTCAGAACCTGGGCTTCCAGGGAAACATTGTGCTTACATTTTGCACAGCAGTATTCGTCAACTAACCAACAACTAGCTTTCTGACGCTAATACTCAATACACAGGTACTCAACAATAAAATACACAGGTACTCACATTCCACGTGCACACACAGCCCATGTGCACTTGCAGCACTTGTGCGCTCACAATACACAGGTACTAACAATACACAAACACTACTCAGATACACACAACACTCAGGTACCCATAACACTCACATACTCACACACTCAGGTACTCACAATACACAGGTACTCCCAACACTCACAATACTCAGCTACTCACTATACATATGTACTCACCCAGGTACTCACACAGTTACTCACAATACATATGTACTCACTATGCACTACACAAAAATACCACAATACTCAGTTACTCAACAGTGCTCACTACTCAGTTATACCACAATACTCAACAATACTCAGAAGTACCACGATACTCAGTTGCTCAATGATACTCAGTTATACCACATATATACAGTGTGTACCAGCCTTAACGCTACCCTCTACCCAGACTGAAAATGCTGCAGTCCAAAGGTGTTTTTGTTGTACCTGAAGTGGAGTGGAAGAGAAAGAGTGTTACTGGTCAGCTCAACAGGAGAAAATAAAAAGGAAAAAATAAATAAAAAATAGTCTTGGAAGTTATAGGCCTCATTTCAAGGCCTGGATTCATTCAGTGATTTTTGTGACACTCTAGACAAGTTAAAGCGGTTGTATACCCAATACATTTTCCTTATTTTTTTACACCTGAAAGGCAAAAGACAAAAGGAAATACTTACCTTGGAACGAGGTGTAGAGAACTTACCTGTTCCATGCCGAGCGAGATGTCATCTTGCCTCGGCGTGTCTTCCGGGTATCGCTGCTCCAGCGCTGTGATTGGCTGAAGTGGCGATGTCGTCACTCCCGCCCATGCGCACGGGAGACTTCATTCCGGCAAGGTCCGGCGTCTGCCGGGCCTTTAGCCGAGGATCCCCGCTGCGCATGCCCCCGTTACTAACCTTCTCCTGAAAATGCAAGTTGCCATGGTTGTGTATGACTTCTAGAACTCTCAAAAAACACCGATGTGCTAGGTTACTAGTTTTGGGTTAATGACCAGGCAACAGACATTTTTAAAAGCAGATATCAGCAATGGCAGCCTCCAAATTTCTCTTAGCATATGTTTTCTTTATGGCCAACTGACAACCTTCAATTACCGGTACTTGTTTTTTCTACAGCCTTATATGCTAGTTCAATTTCTAAGCAAGTTCCTTAGGATTTCCTACAAGGAACAATAAATTGAAAGTAATGGAAGGCCTTTTCTCTCATTTTTTATGCCTGGAACTCCAAACGGAACTCCCATATATCCAAATGGACCAACTTATCTTTTTGTATCCCTGTACAGCAGCACAAGTTGTTTGTTCTCCACAGTGGTGAAGTGGGGATTTAAGACTTTTGCAATAACTGAACAACCTTTTAAAAATGTATATTTCTCCTTGTCGTGTATTACAAAGTTTGTTGCTTGTAGACTTCTGTCCAATATGTCAGTACTAACAGTCAACCAGAAGAGGACCTGTAGCTGCTCTTAGACATTTAGTAAAACATTTGTGTCACACTACATACTGTTCTGCTGAAGCTCTTTCCTCCTGGCGATAAACAACCGACTGAAGTAGAGTAATAATGTGGAGGTTAAAATATTGTATATCATAATTATCTGCTACATCCTCTACTACAATGATGCAATGGAACGCGACTGCAGCTTTGACAGTATTACGGCTTCTGTGAATTACGTTATGGCTTGAATACATCTAATAAATATCTAAGACCGTATGTTCTGTCTTAGCTGCAGCTTCTAGACAGCAGCCATACATCTGTATTAAATTTACATGGGTCAGTGTTAGATTATTCAGTTTTATACATCCACCAGGATCAATTACTGTGCATGTATTTCCCTGTACGCTGCTTAGTAAAACAAATATCAAGTCAACCACCTTCCTTTCTGCATGTGGACTATCTTTTTTTCTAGTTAAAGTTTAGCGTCAATTGTAACTTTAACGGGGAAAAAAAGCAATTTCACAGAGACATATTTTCTGTACACATCCCAAATAAATTCCTGAAAGTGTTTCACAATTATCTATAGGTGCTGAATAACTCTCTTAATTACCAACGGTTTACTTTAGAAAATAAAGTAAGTATGAAAGTATCAGTACTGGAAGCACTGAAGAACTGCAAATACCAGCATGTCCTATGTGTCCATTCTGACCGTGTCTGTTAGAGATAATTGGAGATGTCAGCATCATGCAAGTGCGGTCATCTATCTGTATATAGGGTTACACATTCCAGCCAAAAGTTTATCCAGAAAAGGATGGCAAGTTCCAAGATTTTGAGGTAAGCCAGCTTTTGAAAAGAAGGGTCCAAGTGACACCATAATACATTTCCCAAGCTATGAGATAGTGAAGGCCATTTCTTTGACCATAAAATACAATGATGGCGACCGGACTCTAACATGGACGCATAGCCCAGGAACTCCGCTCGCTTACCAGAGATTAAATCGCCTACATTAGCGCCCACCGGTACCATCCACGGCCTCAAACGCGGGTATCCGATCACAGAACACTCGCGGGTCCGACCGAACATGACGAGGAATAGAAAGAAGCCCCAGCAGCCGCAAAAGCTGGACAGCTTCCTCATCCACCAGGGCCATCAACAAAATGGCGGCGGCACAGGGGACACTAGGCCGGAGCACAGCCAGCTTAACAACCATCGATACGGCCCTAAACAACACCCGCCCGGCTCTGGCAACCAGCGTGTCCTCTGGGACATCTAGTCCTACCACCAGGAGCCCGGCCAAATCCAGACAGAGGAGAATGTTCCCTGCCTAGGCCGCAACCAGTCACAGATGAAAAAAATAAAGAAAAAAATTGCGCTAATCATGTGAAAGGATAAATATAAAATATAGTAGCCAACACCAACAATGGAACAATGTTGTATGCAAAAAGAAAAAAAAAAGTGCAGCGCTAAACTATATATGGTATGAAACCATATATATATATATACACACAGTGTTTTGCTGTAGCAAAGTGCCCACAGGCTATGTACCCGACATGTTTCGAGCTACTAGCTCTTCAACTGGGGCATAAAAAAGTGACTGTGATTGTCTGCGGTTCCATCGGCTGTTCCACTGCCATTATCGCTTTGAGGAGCTTGTGCATGCTTGATTGACACACCGTCGCTGATGAGTGTGTCCACCTTATCTGGTAAGAGTATCCATCTTTTACATTTACCATTCAGATGTTTTGGCTGACCCTACGAGAGTGATACCTTGATGTGGCCTCTATCATCCGCTTAAATCAATATTGGATTATACCACGCATCATATATTTGATTCCTGCTCTGAGAAGACTCGCCTCACATGTTTTTGTAACTTGGTCTACCTCAATGCTGTTCCTTTTGTTTTCTACTTGGACTTTCTGCAACAGGAATAGTTCCTTTTACTAATATTTTCATTTATATTTCCCTTGTGGCATTCATTGGTATTGCATATATTATTATTTTTGTCACATACCTCCAGATATCTATATTTGTTTACCCTAGTGGGTTTAATCTATTCTCACTTGATTGTGAGCACCCTTGTGGTATTCATTGGTATCACACATATTATATTTTTTGTCACATACCTCCAGGTATTTATATTTGTTCACCGAAGTAGATTTATTCATTCTCACTTGATTGTGAGCACTTTGTTACAGCAAAACACTGTATATATATGGTTTCATACCATATATAATTTAGCGCTGCACTTTTTCTTTTTGCAACCAGACACAGGCATGGAGGTAAGCGATCCTCATATCTCCACAGCAGGCCAGAACTCACAGGGAAGGGATCCCATAGCCGAATTCCCCACTGCTGACAGACCAGTGTCTGATACGATGCTTAAGGACATGCTGTTCTCCCTAAGATCCTCTTTGCAGTCTGACATGCTTAAAAGGGCTGAATGAATGCCAAAGGGAAGTACAAGCACTGGGACACAGAGTTCATACAGTTGAATCCAAGATGGAGGATTACACCTCATCCTATAACACTATGGTAGAGGCACACTCAGTGCAGGGAGAAGACATAGAATGGATAAATGATAAGCGCGCATATCTCGAGGACAGGTCCAGGAGGAATAACCTCAAACTGAGAGGAATTCCTGAATCCGTACCCCCTAACCAGCTCCTGCAATACTCCCAGACCCTGTTCTCAACCCTGCTACCTGAAGCGATAGCACATGATCTTCTCGTAGATAGGATGCACAAGATCCCTAAACTGACCTTTCTCCCTGATGACACACCCAGAGATGTCCTGCTGAGGGTTAATTTCTATCACATTAAGGATCAACTCCTTCAAGCCGGGTGGAATCCCTCAGCAGTACGCCACTATCAGAATGCTTCCGGATTTATCCAGGCACACGCTACAACACTGTTGCAACCTGCTGACTGTCACCAAAGCATTGAGGAACCACAGTATCCTCCACAAATGGAAATACCCAGCTACCCTCACTATAACTCATAATGGTAACACTGTGTCTGTGTCCAAACTGGAAGACAGACTGAGTATCTTGCACCAATGGGGTATACTTCCTGATCAACCTGCCCAAAAATCGCCTCGATCAGGTTTGCAACCCATGCAAAATGATTGGCAGGTGGTATCACACAAGCGTTCCTCTAAGAAGAAAACCGGTGGAAACGCCTGATAATGACACTCCACTAACCACAAATATCTCCAGGGTAGAGAGTTCATTGTTCAATTCTCTTATCCACCCTTCTCATACCTGTAGCAGCCGTCTAAAACTAAATTAATACTCCAACGCCAATAGAACAGGCAAATATCTAACCAATAGACTTAAAGCAGCTCGTAATAAAAGTAAGAATAGCATACCTGAAGCACACCACTTCATCTCACAAGATTGTCAACCCACAAGAAATAGCAAATCAATTTGTAGAATATTATTGTTCCTTATACAATCTGCATTCAGATCCCACCACGCCACAACCAACCACAGACAAAATCCCCAAATTTTTATCGGAACATCAGCTTAGTGAATTAAATGCACCAGTCATGCTCCAAGAGGTAGAAAAAATTATTCACTCCCTACCAAATGGAAAATCATCAGGCCCCCGATGGATTCTCAAATGAATACTTTAAAACCCTTAAATCTATTCTATCGCCACACATGTCCGAGGTTTTCAACAAAGCCGCAGAATCCTCAATTCTTCCCCAAGAGATGTTGAGGACACACATAGTGACACTACCAAAACCGGGTAAGGACCCCAATACCCCAGCAAACTTTAGGCCCATATCTCTTCTCAATACCGATACCAAAATCTACGCAAAACTGTTGGCAAAAAGACTGACGAACATTATGCCTTTGCTCATTCAACGCGACCAGATGGGGTTCCTGAGGGGGAGACAAACCTCGGACGCAACAAGGTGAATCATAAATGTAATACACCATGCTGAAAGCACTTGAACACCTTCTCTTTCAATAGACGCAGAGAAGGCGTTTGACAGAGTCCACTGGACTTGCATGAAACATGTCTTAGATAAGTTTGGTTTCAAGGGGAATATACTAAATGCTATTTTGGCCCTCTACTCCTCACCGTCCGCACAGGCCTATGCTGCTGGTTTTCTATTGACACCCTTCTCGATCTCGAATGGGACCAGACAGGGCTGTCCACTGTCCCCAACCATTTTTAACCTCATGATAGAACCTCTGGCTGAAGCTATACGCTCTCACCCTCTGATCTTGGGCTTTCAGTTTGGCTCTAACAAACACACTATCAATTTATTCGTGGATGATAGGGTTGCCACCTCATCCCTTTAAAACAGAACACATATGAATTACACAGGTTCTGTGGCTGATTAAGGTGGTAATTGAACTCAAGTGGAGCCTTATCTAAATTAAATTAGCCTCAGAACCTGTGTAATTCATATGTGTTCTGTCGGACCTTTATGAGGGCACACAATGCAAATCTGCGCAACTTATGACACAATACCACCTCCAGAATACAAAAATCTTCAAATGTATGCAAATCACGCACCTCATAAGACACATGCCCCTGCCAACCATAACTCTTCTGAGTAAAGTATGGCATTTTTACTCCAAAGCCACACAAGATACGAAAAGGCATTTCGTTCTTTTATAACATTTTTCAGGACAAACTGACATTCTCCAAAACAGTAGCTATGATCAAGTGTCGCCTATGGAGATTTTAAAGGGTAAAAGTTTGTCGCCATTCCACGAGCGGATGCAATTTTGAAGCGTGACATGTTGGGTATCAATTTACTCGGCGTAACATTATCTTTCACAATAAAAAAAATTGGGATAACTTTACTGTTGTCTGATTTTTTTAATTTAAAAAAAAAAAAAAAAAGTGTATTTTTTCCCCATAAAAAGTGCGCTTGTAAGACCGCTGCGCAAATACGGCGTGACAGAAAGTATTGCAATGATCACCATTTTATTCTCTAGGGTGTTAGAATAAAATTTATATTATATATATATATATATATATATATATATATATATATATATATATATATATATATATATATATATATATATATATATATATATATATATATATATATATATATAAAAAGTGTTTGGGGGTTCTATTTAGAGGGAAGGAGATGGCAGTGAAAATAGTGAAAGATTACACATTAGAAAGCGGTTAAACTTGTAATGCCAACGGCCACCACCAGATGGCGCCAGCTCACAGAACGAAGAGCTTGGGACTTCACAAGGCCGCAAAGCCGCGGCCTCAATTGCCGGCCGTTGCGCGGCGGGGGCGCACGGAGACACAGAATCCTGTGCCTCTGTGCGCCCCCACCTCCCCCGCCACGCGATCGCAAAGCTGTGGCCTCAATTACCGGCCGCCGCGGGCCCCAGGTCACAATTTCTTGTCGCAATTGCGACCTGGCGCCCAGATTTTGTCGACCCCTGTAAACTACACATGTTTTGTCCAAACATCAAGAGCTTATGGAACCAGGTCTTCCGACTAATCTCCTCTCTGACAGGTATGATCACCACACCAGACCCTGCACTAGCAATCCTTCATCTAAACATAGATAAATTCCAGCACAACTTCAGACCAGTCATAACCCATATACTTTTGGAAACACGCTCATTGATACTGCGTAACTGGAAACACAACAAAGCCATAAACATATCTGATGTAAAAACAGCAGTTCACAGGAACTACATGTTCGAACGACTAATAGCTATTAACTCATTAAACTGCAAAAAGTTTGATGACTGTTGGTCTATATGGCCTAAACACCTTTGACTTATTGTATAGATGTATATCTGGTGCTGTGTATATCAGTTTATTTATTCTTTATTGTTTCTGTATTTTATTTTTCTTGTCAAATTGAACATTTTCAATAAAAATTATGGATATAAAATATATTGATGAAGTTTGAATTATTGTACTGTACCCACAACATTCCCATTCTACGACAACCTATGCATATATCTTTTTAGATTTTTAAAAGCTGATATTAACCAGTTTTAACAATATGTGACTCAAATTTAAAATCTGTTACATTTTGATGGTTATTTTTAAATATATTTATATAGAGAGGATTTTACTCAGTAGCAGCAGGTGGATAAGCAGCAAGAACAAGATGGTATTTTACCACGAATGCTTCACCACAAGGCCCATTAAGTTTCCCTAATCTTTACAGCCTACATAAAGGAGTGGCTAGTTCCCATCTTTCCCAGGACCTTATATGGTTAGGAACATGGGGGAAGAAGACCAGCCATCGGTCACCTCAGTTAAAACACTTATACAAGCATCTTAATCTAACATAGCACTAGACTTGGAGATAAGTCTGTAAAACCTCCACTTGTATTTAAAAGGAGACTCTCTTAGGTAATAGATGAGTGGTCCCAATACCGTTCAACATGGATGAGTTTAGAAGAAGGGTTCTGTGAAAATGAACGACATTACAAAAACTGTTTTTTTTTTTTGTACTAAAAAATCAGTTTTAGCGTTTATTGAGTTCATTGAGGGACACCTAATCAGAAATAATTCAGATGCAATTGGGGTATATTGTTGCTTTTAGGAGGAATTTGACATCGGCAAACCAAAAAATTGGCTACCTGGGTTTAACCCCCACCCACTGCTCCCATAATGTTTCAGGTTGAAGAAAAGCAGTATTATGAGTAGATCACAAACACAGAAGGGTGGGACCTGTGTACCCTAAAACGCCAAAAAAATGATTTTACAGTATGTACAAAAACCCTCTTTTCTTTATTAAACAATAGGGGACATAGGGTCAGAAGTAATTTAGAGGCAATTAGATTGTCCAAAATTGAGGGGACGCCTGAAGTTCAAAGACATGCCTGAAGGACCTTATGCCCAAACGTTGCATTAGCGGAGGACTGAATATCCACCTGGTAAATCAAATTTGTTCTACCTGTTAAAACTTAGAAAACATAACAACAGAAGACCAGTTTGCAGAGTTACAAATCTGAGAAAACAGGTGCCTGATGCCAAAAGGCCCAATAAGCACTTGTTGATTTAGTAGAGTGTGTTTTAACAGGAAAAGATAGAACCTTATCCTTAAAGTACGGTTAAACCCTCAGCGATTTATGGCTTAACATATGGAGTACAATAAAAACAAACATTACCCAGCAACTAATTTTTAAAACTCTCTCTATCATTTGTGGTTTACAACTTTCAATGCTACTGGCTCCCGTGAACTTCTTTGGAGAAGGGAGGAGGCAGTAGCAGGGGAGTGTCTTGTCATCCTGGCCTATGGGGCTTCTATTGATGCACACAGTGTAGGAAGACATAACTCTAATTCTTGCCTGTAAGAGTGACTCCATCGAACGCAGCAAGAGGAAGGCGCTACCCTGCAACAAGAAACCTGGGGCAGTGGTCATGGCACCAACTTAAACTGAAACAAAGACAAGGATTAAAAGATGAAGAAGCAGCATACTCAGTAAGTGATTAAATTAGCTGCTGAAAGTGCTCAGGGTTGATGACCCGACAATTATTGTTGCTAGATGCCCTTCAGCGAAATCACCTCAGGTAGTCATTGGCTGTAAAAACAGCATCAGATAGCTTCAGCCACCATCAAACTGTTAAAAAAAGTGTATGGGCTTGGCGGCTGCAGCTAGCAGCTCACAGGTGGCAAAAGCAGCTGCAGGAATCAGTAGATTCCTGCTACTGTCATTAGCAGTGGGCCAAATTGCCTGTGCGAATGTAGCCTTACTCCTACGTTACCTGCTGTCCAGTAATTCCAGCACTGCAAGGAACGGTCTCCTGCTCACAAATGTGCCATGCTCGGCACAAATGTGCCATGAGTCGGAAGACAGCAACCTGGGTATTGCCTGTAGTGCATTACTCCACCTTTAGGAACTCAAATGAAGACCAGGCGCTACCTTAAATTCTGCATCTCTGCCTTTTTCAGGACTCTCACCATCATCAAGCGAGTAGGCATGCTGAGCATGCTCTACCTACTCTGCGGCTTTCACCACTATCTGATCACAACTAGTTGTTCTGGTTGGCCATTCTTCTCCTAGTGGTTATGGATTCCCAATTAATGACAATGAAGCTATGCGAACAACATGAACAGTTCTAAATCTAAACATCCAAACAATAAAGAGAACCCTCCTTGAAATGTACTGGAGTCGGACAAAGGGATGGAATAAAATTGTCCTGGTTAAGGTGAAAGGATGAAACTTCTCAGGGAGAAAAGAGACTGTCTCAAGACAATTTTTTCTTGGAGCAGAATAAGAAAAAGGTTCTTTACAACACAAGGTCACTAATTCAGAAACACACCTCGTAGAGGTGATAGCAGTTAGACCCCTTTCACACTGGGGCAATTTGCAGGCGCTATTGCGCAAAAATAGTGCCGGCAAACTGACCTGAAATAGCAGCTGCTGTTTCTCCAGTGCGCTAGCAGGACCGATCCAAAAGTCCTGCTAGCCACATCTTTGGAGCTGTGAAGGAGCGGTGTGTTTACCGCTCCTTCCCATTGAAAGCAATGGGACACCGCAGCTATACCACCGGCAATGCGCCTCTGCAGAGGCGCATTGCGGGTGGTATTAACCCTTTTCCGTACGCTAGCAGGGGGTAAAACAGCACCGCTAGCGGCCTACTCCTGCCGCAATTCCGATGGTAAAGCACCGCTAAAAATATTGGCGCTTTACCGCCACTGCACCTGTGAAAGGGGCCTTAGGAAAACAACCTTATTGATGGGAGTTGACAGCAGAAAAGCCTGGACAAGTTCCAATGGTGTTCTATGATGTGTGGACAGGACCAGGTTGAGATCCTACGGCGTCACTGAAGATTGAACAGGTGGGATTATATGGGAAAAACCTTGTACAAATGCCTTAAAGGAATGAGAGACAAGGCAAGATCACAAAGAACTCCTAGGACCTGGGTTTCAACTGCCAAGCCATCAAAGTTAGCAACCATGAAGTAGGGTAATAAATCAGTCCCTGAAGAGCAGACAGGGAGTCTTCAAAGGATCTGATGAGGTGGGAGTACCATATTATCCTGGGCCAGTTCGATGCAATGAGAACCAATGCAATGCCCTACAGTCTTACAGAGAAAATTAAAGAGTTTTAGAGCAGGAAAGGTTGTAGTGATACCACAAGTAGCAAGGGCATACACTGGAGAATATTCAGCATTTGGAGAAAAACATGGGCAGTTGGTTGTTGAATCTGGAAGTCATGAGGTCTACAAAAGGAATTCCTCACCTGCAACAGATGTCCTACAACAATACTTGTTAAAAAGGGACCATTCTGGAATTCTGGAATGTGGACTGCAGTCAAGGCAAAAAACAAAGTTTTGCCCAAGACAGAATCTTTTTGCTCGTGTTCCAGCAGTGAGAATACTGGTTCTTCCCTGATGGTGATGTCCATCTGGAACCTGATCTGGATGACCCTTTAGATGAGAGGTACAGTACTGTAGAGACGTTTCGTCCAAGTCCACTGCACTGCCAGGGTTTCTAGGACTCCTCTCCAGTCTTTCAGGCTGGCATCCATAGAGAAAAGCTTCCAGAACAGTGGAAGAAATAAATTTCCCTGGCTCCAGAGCTGGAATCCTGAGCCACCAGGTCAGGAATAACAGGTTTTTGAATGTTTAGCGTATCGGTTTATCCATGTAGGCAGAATTTTGAGTTGCAATGGTCTGGAGTAGAATTTAGTAAACTGGACTGCCTTGATGAGGCTACCATTAGGCCCAGAACTCTCATGCAAAAGAAGAGAGTTCAACAGCTTCTGGACTACAGAGTCCGAATCTGAAAAAAAAAAAAAAAAAAAAAAAAGAAGGAGTTTGGAGTTTGTCTTGAGGAAAAAAAAAACTCTGGACTGAGCAGTTTCTAGAATGAGACCCAGATACTTCAAGTGATGAACTAGTTCCAGTGCTGACATTTGTAGGTTCAAGATCCAATCAAAACTTTGTGGAGTCTGAACAGTCCACTGAATATTGCCTGACAGAGCCTGTGCTGATTATTCCCTCAAGAGGAGGCCTAGGTATCTTACTATGGGAATGCCCTGTAAGCACAGGAGAGCTAGTACTAGTGCTGGGACCTTATTGAACACTCAGGGCATAGAGAACAGATCAAATGGAAAAGCTACAGACTGATAAAACTGTGTGCTCACATCAAAATGCAGGTAGCATCGCTGTGCTGAAAATATACGGACTTGCAAGCACACATCCTTGATGTCCACAGAGGCTAGAAAGTCTCCCTAAGGATGGCATTGAGAGACCTGATGGAATCCATGCAACTTTTCTGAACTCAAAAGGAAGACAGTGAGTGCCTTCAGATCTATGATGGGGAGAATTACTTTTTAGGCTTAAGAACAGTAAACAGGTTTGAGTAGAAACATTGAGAATTTCCCCCTTCTAGAACAACGGTAATAAATCATTGACTTAGGAGGTCTGCCAGGGCAGCATGGAGGTCTAGTAGGATGAGTGGAGACAGGCAGGTTGGAGGCAGCAAAACACCAGGTTGAAGTCCTTTGACATCACTTATTTTACCCAGTTATCTGAGATGCTCTCGTACAGGTGTCTGCAAAGACCAACAGAAATTACTTGTCTGTCAGGATCTGTGACTGGACTGTACTGGATCATGAACTTAGGTCTAGACTTGCAGGCCTGATAGAACCTAAAAGAACTAGTGATAATGTGAGGCTTATTTTTCTTCTGCTGGGGCAAAAAAGTGTATTTTTTTCCACCAGTGACTAATAAGAGTGTCTATAGAATCGTTACAAAGATGTTCAAAGGCATACACAGTAGCCATTTTTTACATTGTAGTTTGGCAGACCAAAATTTTTGTCAAAGATGTCTTGGGTAGAAGCTCAAATAGTTTCAAAAACTGAACGATCAGTAAGGTTCTGGTTCATTAGTTGTTTGCCTAGTCCAGCTTAGTCAAGTCTTACCACTAGAGTAAGACGCTGTGTAAACTGTTGCAGCTATATGAATTCTGTATTATTATTATTATTATTATTAATAATAGGTTGCATAGCAGGACCTGTCAGGGTAAATAAGGGCTTGGAAAGGGCTTCCAATTGCTTGTCAACCTGACCCTAAACACAGCCAGTGTTTTATTAAGTCAAAAAATGGCCAGATGCGAATGGCCCATTTCTTAATAAATACCTCCTCAAAACAGATATTGTTCGGCAAAGAGTTTGGAGGAGAAAACAAGATTGTCAGACAGACTGTCAGAGTAGTCCAGTTACTGTGCAGATAAGGTTTAAGAATAGATTGAAGTAAAGTGTTTACTGGAAAGGTTCCGATAGTCTTTGGACCTTTAAAGGAAGCCTAGATTAAAAACAAGATTAGTCTCAGACAGAGGTTGCTCAGATTTTAAACGTGCAAAATAGATAAATAAGAACCAATATGATATCTTTAAACTTGGAAGAAACTTTGATAGAAAAGTGGATGACAAAGAGTTACCTTAAACTCAATGGCTCAAAAACAGAACTTCTCCTGTTTAAGGCCAATCGGAAGATTCATCCCGCAACAACATGGACGCCCCCGCCCATTCTGGGTCAATCCATCACCCCCCAGCAACAAAGTCTTGCAGTCATCTTCGTCACCTACATGACAATGGATGCACAAATAGGTTTAGTAGTCAGCGGATCGCACCATCTGCTGCGCCTTCTACGCAGACTCACTCCCTTTATCCCAAAAAAAGACATAGCAGTGGTGGTGGGGACACTTATCAACTCCAGACTTGACTATGCAAATGCCCTCTAGCTTGGACTTCAAAACACCGAATCACTCATCTGCAAGTCGTTCAAAATACGGCCGCTTGACTTGTGAAAAAAAAACATGGGAATCAATCTCACCTTCGTTGAGATCCCTTCATTGGTTGCCCGTAAAAGACAGAATCACTTTCAAAGCACTCTGTCTAACGCATAAGTGTATTCTGGGAAATGCCCCCCAATATCTATGCGAGAAACTAAAAGCTCACAACACCATTCTGCGATCCACCAACCAAAATCCCCTGCATTCTGGGTAAGCTAACATTCCACCCTAGATAATTCAGAGGAGGGAGTCACACCTGAGGGAGCTAGAGAAGAGTCCAAGGAGTGTGTAGTCCCAAGCAGCAGACAATGATCCCTGCTATCAGGTCCTTGATTGGGGACACTGCAGCCTGCCCCAGTGCTGATAAAAGATCTTGAGCTGGAGAGGCCTACAGAAGATCTCCTTTGCATTTGGGATCCAACATGTTGTAGGCAATGTAAATAAACACATCAGTTTGAATCTTGGGTACTCATAAACCAGCTACTAAAAGCAGAGAGGGTTTATGATTGGAGGTGAGGTGTCACTATAGGTAGCAGCAAAGACAAACCTAATTTTTCCAGGACATTAACCTTTTCAGGGAAAAACTGATGGTGGGAGAAAAGAATTAGTGTGACATGGCCACATAGGGCTAAGTCCAAAAGACTTGTCATAGTCATAGGAAAATAGGGATTCTTAGCAGAATACCCTAGTATAGTGATAATCTTCTCCCTTATTCACATAAAGCAGCAGGCATCACAGGCCAATGTTTCAGGACCTCACAGGATCAATTTTTTTAAGCAGAGTGATGCCCTATGAGACTCAGAGCTTAAGTTGTACCAACAACCAATCAGGAACAGACAAAATTTACAAAGCCAAGATATAGGATTGACTTCATAACTCCTCCCATACTAAAATGTAACCCTTTGTGTGTATGTGTGTTTTTAACCAAGAAATGTTCAAATAAGTGCCCCTCAATGAGGTATGTGCTCATCAAACCTGAATTCAATCCAGGATAAATTGTTCCAACAAATAGGTAAATGTACAGTTGTGTAATAAAAAGGGCAATTTTTTTTATACTATTACCATAGCTGTTGACCTGGAAAGTGTTCTGTGGTGAACAAGCACAGTACTAAAGCACTAGAGAGTGCCAAAGCAGAGCCCAGTGAAGAATACCACATTCCAGGGAATTTTGCAAAGCAGCCATTAGCATACTTCCAAAGGAAACATTAGGAACAGGGACACACCCGAGCCTGTGCCACAGCCCTGGACCTGTAAAAAACTCAGCAGATAACAAACCAGTTGTCTGGGGAGTGCTACTAGCAAAGCCTAGTGCCTGAGGGTCACATTACAAGCAACCCACACAATCTTCTGTCCAGAAGGGTTCAGGTACAGCCTCTGAGCCGACTCCAAGGATTAACTCCTTTGAATAGCTGCATAAGAGCTTAGCTCGGCAGTAGAATGATAAATACTTGATTGAAGAAAAAGATCTTATGTAAAAAACAAAAACGTGTCTAGTAACAATTGCAAAGCTTTTCTCCAAAGAGAAAAGAGGACCATTCTCCTTGGACACAAAAAATGTAAGCATCGTGAGAGTGGGAATTGTTATACGTTATACGTGGACAGCCAATGGCTTTTTTGTTTGCCAGTGTCAAATTTCCCCTGAAGGCAGTAGTATAACCCATTTGTCTCCGAATTACTTTTTATCGTTAATGAGTGATAAAGATTTTTTTTTTTATTTGCGATCTACTCAAGTTCCTGAACAGCCATATTAATGTCAAATAGTGACCTGTACCAACAAAGCCCACTGAACACCCAATAAAGCTTTGCTGGCCTAGACAACAACAAGGTGTTGCAAATCCTCATTTTTTGCAATATTATTTTTCTAGACATCTTCATCAGGCCATTTTTTTGCCCCACTTTCTGAATTTTAGAGTCTAATGCATAACATTTTTAATAGATTAGCAGTTTTGGATATGTTGTAAGCCTGTCCCTATCTATGGAAAAATTCCAACTCAAAAACAGTGGGAGGTGCAAGCTAATGTCCACTCCGTGGGCCTTATATCCCATACTGAGCACCCAATAGTAATGCGAAGTTACTCATCCCATGGGCTGTTCATAAATTTTGTAACATGAAACCTTGCAACAGGTAAAATAAATAAGGGTACTCTAGCTTACTCCAGGCTCCAACAAAAACATCTCTTAAATATCCCATGGTATTTTGCAACCAGGTCACAATGCTCCTCAGTGTTTTATGGGGCTGTGTTAGAAAGATCTCCCCTCTCTTTTGCTCCCAATGACAGGGCAGCCCAGACAGAAGTAAAAAAAATGCCTTTGTTCAGTGGAATATGGGAAGGCTAGAATGTCTGTCATTTTTATACAGTTTGTGTCCCTGTTGCAACTTTCTATTACTCCCTGTCTAGTCAAACTAGTGTCTCTCCAATTGAGCCCAAAAGAGCAGTAAACCTTGATAACGATTCAGATTCTTCCACACTCTTTAAAAAAAGGAATATACACCTACACAGAATGTTTGGTGAATGCCACATCCATTGCTTTATAAACATACCACCAGGTGTTACAGGGCAAAGTTACAAGGGAGCAGATGATTCTACTCAGTAGAGTGGCACAATTTTGAGCAAAGATGAAAAACAAAAGTTTTAGATACGTATGCTGCATTCTCATGTTTGTTTTTTTCATTATACAATTTCAGGATCACATTTAACTACGTACGGTAGACTCAACAATCTCCCTATAAAATTGAAAAATCTATTCCTATTACAAAGAATTCCAGTAATTTGTCCGAGGAGAATTACAGTTCATTCGTTTACATAAAACAGCTTTTGACAAATGAGACAAATCTAGTCTAGAAATGACGAATCATCAATACATTCTACTGGGAATAATTTATTACTTACCAAGGGCATGGACTCTCTGCTTGTGTTTCTTCTTGTTGAGCCTGGGTGGCTGGAGAGCCTGCTCCTCTGTGCCAGTTTCACAAAGTGTTTCAAAGAATGTTTTCATCTCTTCTGTGATGGTTTCAAAGAAAGTCTCATTGATAAATGTAATAATTAATGAAGAGTCTATAACATGGCTTAAAACAAACATATCCTCTTTTATCATTGCATACAGCTTGGGAACAGCATTCTGGTAAGCCCCAAGTATATTTTCAGTACTTCTCCCTCTGTAGCTTTGAAGAAGTTCAACAACAAAATGATGCTGGATATTCTGGTATTTAACAAGGACATCAGCCTCCGGGAAAAGAAAAAACAGGTACTGCAAACACTTCGATTTCATCCGAATTCCAGAATGGCTATTGGAAGTATGAGATGTGGCTTGCAATTTTGCAACTAGATGACGTCGTAATTGCAGTCTCACATCATCCCACACAGCCTGCAGATCCACGGACAAGTCATCATCAATAGCATGTAGTGAGGTCTGAGATGCGAATTGAAAGTATCCTCCACTGGCTGAAGTAGGAAAAGTTACACCACACTCACTGGAAAGGTCCACTAGAAGCTGTAGGATCATATCTTCCTGACCTTCACTGTTTTTCAACAAATGTTGCTAAGGAAAATTATGAAAAGAAACAGAATAAGATCATATCACAAAAAGCTATTTTCGTGAAAGAATTTAACAAATTCCCAGTACATTGAAATGAGTCAAATACCTATTTAAAAAGGTTGTCTAGTTACATTTTTTCCTAAACTATTGTAAATGGCTATAGCAGCCATCTTCGATGGTGGTAGTGGGGACATTACATTTTATTACACAGACTAATTGATTTGTCACATTTATAGCTGCAAGGAAGTAAACAGTGAAGAAGGCACATATGGTGTTCAGCAATACCAGGATCTGACCAGGACATTTTTTGAGTATGCCTCTTAAATGAATGGCAAAATAACCCTCCAACCCAAGAGTCTCCAAACCAGTTTACTGTCCTTAAGCCATTAGGGGGGCTGATGTTCCCAGTGGGATTAAACAATGCCTGATCTTTGGTATTCAGGAGAGAAATAGTTGGTGTCAGTGGGAGGAATAGTGACCCATTTTTGTTTTCAGTGAAAGGAATTATGCCCCATCGTTGGTGTCAGTGGCAGGAATTGTGCCCCAGTGTTGGTGTCAGTGGCAGGAATAATGCCTCAAGAGCCAGACAAAGGCAAGCAAGGGCCCTGCAAGGGTGGCAGTTTGGAGACCACTGTTCTAAGCAATGAGATAAAAACTCTGATATAAAAGAAGGTCGACATCTTTACCCAGAGAATATCTTGACCCAGTTAAGGACATTGGAAGTGCTTCACATATCCCATCAGTGGCCAAACCTTATGCCCTGCAGCCATGTCCCCCCTCCAGCCCAAAAAGCCAGCAATTCTCAGCTCTGAAAATGATCCCGGGAGTTGATGTGTACATACAGCAGCTCCTGCAGGTGCAGCTGTAAAAAAAAGAACCATCAACATTTTCAAACATGAAATAATAACACTTTTTTTTGCATCCGATTCATTCATCTTCAGAACAAAGGGATGAACTTTGATTTGAAAGACACTGTCATTTAAAGCAACCTGACAAGTTAAAAAAAAGTTTGGCTTCCTCTGATTGGCTGAGAAGCAGGTGGATGACATATTGATCTTTCAACCTTAGCCAATTAGAGTAAAGCTGGATACACACTATACAACTTTTGTTGATCGAATCCTTTAGATTTACCTTCAACCATGCAGTGGCAGGGCCTGCCTGATTGCATACAAATTTAAAGTGTTTAGGTTTGACCTCATATTATATGGTTTTAATCTAAAAGAAAAAATAAAGAAAAAGAAAAAAAAATACAAAGCTTTCTGTGAATGGCTAAGCAGTGCTCAGCTCAACTTAATTTTAGTTTGAAAATTGAATGGTTCAGTCCGCATACTGCTGCTGGAACACAGTGCTGTATACTGTAGTTTATGCTACATACATCAAACAAAATTATTAATAACAAATATACTTGTTGCCGCCCCAATAACCAAAATAGATTTGACAAGGCGTCGTAACTATGGATACAATATATTTTGCTGGAAGGATAGCACCATGTTAACCATTCTAACTGCTCCCTATTTCTTCTCTACTGTTTAAAACTGACAGGTTACCAGCTGTTTATAACATTACTCTCCATTGTATACAGTATGACACCATACTTGCTAGGCCTTCCTCTCCCCAGTCTACGTGGGTGAGAGAGATATACTGATTGGGATTACCAAGTTACTCATAATGGCTTGCCCAGTGCTATCCTTTTTTACTTTGTTTAACTGGGAAATTATGTACATTGCCATTAAATATATTGCTACTGTATTTGTATTAGATAGTAGTTTTCTCTGATATATCTGTTGAGATAACCCACTGATGCATTGGTGTACATATTTTTTCTCACCGAACTGTGTATGTTCATTTGTTTTTCAAAACTACAATAAATCAGATTGAAATATATAGCCAGATTCAGGTAGAGTTACGCCGGCGTATCAGTAGATACGCCGTCGTAACTCTGAATCTGCGCCGTCGTATATTTAAGTGTATTCTCAAATTGAGATACACTTAAATCTGACTAAGATACGACCGCCGGCGCCGTCGTATCTTAGCTGTCTATTTAGGCCATCCGCTAGGGGTGTGTATGCTGATTTACGCCTAGAATGCGTAAATCAGCGAGATACGCCTATTCACGAACGTACGCTTGCCCGTCGCAGTAAAGATACACCGTTTACGTAAGGCGTTTTCAGGTCTAAAGATATTCCACCAAAAAGATGGTGCAGCCAATGTTACGTATGGACGTCGGAACCGCGTCGAATTTTACATTTGTTTACGTCGTTTGCGTAAGTCGTCCGTGAATGGGGCTGGCCGTAATTTAAGTACACGTCGAAAGCAATGAGTCTTTGCGGCGTAAGTTGGAGCACGCGCACTGGGTTACGTCCACGGACGGCGCATGTGCCGTTCGGTAAAAACGTCATTTACGTGGGGTCATGCTTTATTTACATAAAACACGCCCACCTCTTCACAATTTGAATTAGGCGCGCTTACGCCGGCACATTTACGCTACGCCGCCGTAACTTAGGACGCAAGTGCTTTGTGAATACAGCACTTGCCTCTCTTACTTACGGCGGCGTAGTGTATATGAAATACACTACGCCTGCCTAACGTTAGGCACGGCTACCTAAATCCAGCTAATAGAGTGAAATGAAAACTGAAGTTAGGCTTTAACGGGGTTGTATACCCGCAATCGAAAAAAAATAAAACCCTGTAAGACAAAGACATAATGAGCTAGTATGCATACTAGCTTATTATACTTACCTTAGAACAAAGCCTCCGCATCGCATCCTGGTCAACGCTGAGGTAGCTTCCATTTTCTCCTCTGAGTTTCCTACGGGTTTGCGGCTCTGGCGCTGTGAGTGGCTGGAGCTGCAAGGACGTCACTCCCGTGCATGCATGCAGGAGTCTTCTGTTCCGGCAAGTTCTAGCACGATACGCTGGACCTTCGCCGGACCTTCAATGCGCATGCGTCACTGATGTCAGCGGCTGCATGCAAGGTGAATATCTCCTAAACCGTATAGGTTTAGGAGATATTCATTTTACCTACAGGAAAACCTTATTATAGGCTTACCTATAGATACAAATTTAAAAAAGGGGGTATACAACCACTTTAATGGAAGCTATGTTCTGGCAGCAGCATGGTGGACTTCCCCTTCACTAACCACATAAAGTTAGAGTTGGTTGTATTGAATCACTGCCATTTATGAGAAGCCTTGTATTTTTATCAATGAATACAAGGTTTCCTCTGATTGGCAGGGGTGAATAGGCGGACAGATGATGTTACAAAAAATCTACCTCAGCCAATCAAAGGAAGCCTTGTATTCACTGAAAAAAAAACACAGGGGTTTTCCTAAATGGCAGAAATGGTGTAAAATCAATTTCCGCTATGTGTGACAACATAAGGAAAGTGCCTCATACTACTTACTTTATGTAGCACAAGTTACTACATGATATTACAGCCTAAACAGCAGCCATCCAGGCTGCTCCAAACAATGTATTTAAAATGCCAGGAAACCTGGAATTCTCATTTAAGTCTTAGCACTTATTTACAATTAGACATTCAGCTACAGACTAGATGATGGAGGAAATGCTGCCACTAAACAACTATACAGCTATAATCGATGGAAACAACTCCTTTAACAGCTAGACCATGTCAGCACAGCCGATTTCAGATAAAGTCAATCCTACTAAGTGCCGTAAATCACCCAGCAGCCATTTTTCTGCACATTTGGAAATTGTTCAACTATTTTCTGAAAACCCCTTTTTTATGGGCTTAATTTATAGTTAACATCTCAAATGTCAGAACCTGGGGTGACAGCATTTCAGGGGCAGTAGTTTACCTAATTTCATTAAACAATCAGTATCACTGCCCACCAATATTTAATGTATTGTATATTAAAAATGGATGACTGACATGTTACCATATGCACTTATTCCACTCATTAAACTAAACTTCATCTACTGAAAGTTCGATTAAGGCGTAAAAAAAAAAAAAATCCAAACTTGGCCACATATAGAAACATAGAAGAGGGACAACAGAAGAAAAATACAATTTTTTTTGTGCAAAGCCAACACAGTGTCAGATACCTTCTAATACTTTTACTAGGGTTGCCACTTCATCCCTTTAAACCCAAACACATATTAGGCTGGATTCACATTGGTCCGACAAACGCTCCCACATTGAGAGCTCATGTCGCATGACGTGTGAAAATCAATGATTCCCTATGAGAGCCGTCTTAACTGGTCTGACACAAGTCGGTCCAACTTTGAAAATGTTCCCTGTACTACTTTGGTCCGACATTGATCCTACTTCAGCCCATTCAATATTATTGAAGTCGGATCAAAGTAGGAGCCTTGTCTTTACCATCCGACATGAGATTACAGCAGCAGTAAAAGGAATTTATCTCACACTGGGATTGTTTTGATTGGTCAAAGAACAAGTCAGGCTATCACAAAGTCGGATCAAAGTAGTATCCTGTTCATTCAAGTCGGATGGATGTAGGACCGATGTAGGACTGATGTCGCAGAGCAAAGTAGGATGAAAGTAGTATGACTGTCAGGTAGGAGTGTGAACCCAGCCTCAGCCCTGGTTCACACTGGGCTGCGGAAGTGAAGCCGTGCGAGTTCAGCTGAACTCGCACGATTTCACTCCCGCTGGCAGTCCCGATTTCGGACGCGATTTAAGAGACATCTGTGCAGGTTTCTGCACAGATGTCTATGTAAATCGCGGCCCAAAATTGCAAAAAGTAGTACAGGAACTACTTTTTGAAATCGGTGCAGCGCCGAAGATGCGGCGTCGCACCGATTAGGACAGTGTCATTGCCGACAAATGCCGCCGATTTGAGATGCGATTTCACAAGTGAAATCGCATCTCAAATCGAACCAAATCGTACCCAGTGTGAACCTGGGCTCAATGACACTGTGGTTCTGTGGCTGATTAAGGTGATAATTAATATCACTTGGTGCCTTATCTGCATTAAATTAGGTTTAGAACCTGTGTAATTCATATGTGTTTGGGTGTAAGGGCCGATTCACACTGCTGCGAATTCTATTGCGAATTTGATCCGTTGCGATTACTCAAATTCACAAGTCATTTTACTAACATAGTTTTCCATGAGTGCCGTTCACATCAATGCGTTGCGAATCTAAGCTGCGTTAAAAAAGAGTCCTGTGCGAGTTTGATCTATGTGCGATGTGAATTCAGTTCTATAGACTGGTATTACCTGAAATTGCGGTAAAATCGCACGATTTTGAATTCGCAGTAGTGTGAACCGGCCCTAAAGGGATGAGGTGGCAACCCTAATTATTACATAACTACAGTCATTTTGTTTAGTTTTGCATAAAAAGTGGGAAGATTTATAAGGTTCCAAAGCCCACTTCAACCCTTTTTAACCCACTAATCTTCAATCCTTTATGTTGGAAGAATTATAGTGAAAAGCTACATTTTTCTGCCACAAATCTTATTTCATATATATATATTTTTACCACAGTCTGGAGGAAGGTCATGATATCTGCGAGAGGAATATCAGTCATTGAGCAGGACACGGAGTGAGTATTCAGCCTCTTCAAGTACTCTGCATTGTTCTGCAGAACAACCCCACACTTTTCATTCGTTTCCAAACGCAGCTTTTCCAGACATTCTTCAATGCTGATAGAGAAAAACAAAAATACACACAGTGTGTAATACATGCTTTATTATTTCAGTGGAGAAGCCTTAAAGCTAAACTCTAGGTAAATGGTTAATTGTACAACTGAAATACATACATGTCATACCTGTTGAAATATTAGTAATTCTCATTAGCTGCTCTTGTGATTCCGGCCTGGATCCCAGTCTCTGCTTTAGGGGGTGTAAATAAAGCATGCAAACAGTGACTGCTAACCTTTTTAAAAACCTCACTGGGGACGATTTATTAAATGAGTTATTACAATTAAAATGGCTAGGTGGTTAGGATTCTGCCTAGCAGCACTAGGGTTGTCGGTTTGAATCCCAGTCACAGCACTACCTGCATGGAGTTCGCATGTTCTCCCTGTGCCTGTGTGGGTTTCCTCCTGCACTCAAGACACGCAGTAGGCTAAATTGCTCCTGTCTAAATTTGCCCTAGTATGTGTATATATGAATGTGACTTAGGGACCTTAGATTGTAAGCTCCTTGTGGGTTGAACGGAAAAAAAAACTAATAGTGTGTACCAAGCTTTAAAGTTACATTCAGAGCAGGTTTCTCTTCCTGGTGTATGCATTTTAAATACATTGCATCTAGGAAAGAATTCACAGCGCTTCACTTTGTATACATTTTGTTTTGTTACAGCCTCATTTCAAAATGGATCAAATTCATTATTTGCCTCAAAATTCCAAAAAAAAAAATACCCCATAATGACAACGTGAAAAAAGTTTGTTTAAAATCTTTGCAAAAAACAAACAAACACATGTACGGTATTCACAGCCTTTGCCCTGACACTCAAAATTGAGCTCAGGTGCATCCTGTGTGCACTGATCATCCTTGAAATGTTTCTACAACTTGGAGTCCACCTTTGGTAAATTCCGTTGATGATTTGGAAAGGCACACACCTGCTTATAAGGTCCCTGCTTATAAGGTCCCTGCAGAACTCTACCAATCAGGCCTGTAAGGTAGAGTGACCAGCCTGAAGCCACTCCTTAGTAAAAGGCACATGACAGCCCGCCTAGAGTTTTCCAAAATGCACATGATGGACTCTCAGACAATAATAAAACAGAATGCTCTGGTTTAATGAAACAAAGATTGAACTTTTTGTCTTGAATGGCAAGCGTCTTGTCTGGAGGAAACCAGGCACTGTTCATCACCTGGCCAATAGCATCCCTTCAGTGAATCCTGGTGGTGGTATCATGCTATGGGGATGTTTTTCAGTGGCAGGAACTGGGAGACTAGTCAGGATCAAGGGAAATATGAATGCAGCAATGTACAGAGACATCTTTGATGAAATCCTGCTCCAGTAAGCTCTGTACCTCAGACTGGGGCGAAGGTTTATCTTCCAACAGGACAACACCCTAAGCCAAGATAACAGGAGTGGCCACGTGACAAGTCTGTGAATGTGCTCGAGTGGCCCAGACTTGAACCCGTTTGACATCTCTGGAGAGATCTGAAAATGGATGTATACCGATGCTCCACATCCAACCTGATGGAGCTTGAGAGGTCCTGCAAAGAAGAATGGGAGAAATTGCCCAAAAATAGGTGTGCCAAGCTTGTTGCATCATACTCAAAAAGACTTGAGGCTGTAATTGGTGCCAAAGGTGCTTCAACAAAGTATTGAGAAAAGGCTGTGAATACTTGTGATTTTTTTTTTTTTTTAATTTTTAATAAATTTGCAAAGATTTCAAACAAAAACTTTTCATTTTGTAATTATGGGGTATTATTTGTAGAATTTTAAGGAAAATAATGACTTTTGGAATAAGGCTGTAACATAATAAAATGTGGAAAAAGTGAAGCACTGTAAATACTTTCCAGATGCACTGTAATAGTGATTGATTAACATGCAGTGAATGTTTAGTGCATGTCATATATACGGCTTTATAAATATGTCCCTTAATTTAATATCACACTCATCTAAGTGGTTAATCATTAAAGGATAAGTTCACCTTTGTAAAAAAATATTAGGGCTGTTACCGATTAACATTTTTGTGTTCGATTAATCGATTTTTTTAATCGACTAATTTCGATTAATTATAATGCACATACAGATCCAGCTACTTTTAGCTGATCTCCTTGCAGGCCGATTCCCAGTGCAGCTACCAACCACTGGAAAAATGGATAGCAGGATACAAAAAACACACAAAGGCAGCGCTCGATGGGAATAGCATTAAACTTGTATAGTCTTTAAGTAGGTAACAAAATAAATATTGCACTGGAGATAAAATCGATGTAGCTACATAAACTGTAAAAATGGTGCGAGTAATACCAAACGGTAGCAAAAGCAGTCATAAAAACATGTAGCTAAATATGATCCTGGTATAAAAATGTGTACAATAAAACCACTGCTGAATCCAGATGAGGAGAGATTAACATCAGTCCGTCGGCATGTAGATGTCCCACAAAGGGAACTATCACAACTCCCAGTGGATGGTTGTAGAATCCCAGGTTGATAGAGGGAAGTGATTGAGGGAAGTGTAACAGCCCTTGTGTGTGGCAGATAGTAAGGCCCCGCCGGCATGCAGATATGAAGGCACAGCAAAGGCCCTTCAGATGGATACGGCAAGCCGTGACTTTACCGGATCTCCGACAGAACTCCCTGAAGCCGGCAGAGAGGCGAGTACCAATCAAAAGAAAAGAATCAAAAAAAAAAAAAAATAAGATTAATTGATGAATTAATAATTAATTTCCACAGCCCTAAAAAATATTAATAAATGCACTTTTGTTTGCAGCTTGTACTTATCAATGAACTACCAAGCAAAGACTGTCAGTTCTCGTACAGTTCTCCCATTCACTTTTTTTTTTTTTATTGAGACAGCAAGTTCAGGGAGAAGATCCCAGCCTTGCTGCGACAAGAGGCTGTGGTGGACTAGGGAAAAATTCCTATTTGATAAGTTGAGCTTATTCTTTTATTAGAACCACTAAATGTTTCTCGGTTTATATTCTTTTAATTTCTTTTTATATTTTCATATTTCTTTTTATATATGCATATGTATGTATGAGAATGATCAATACTGCTTATTTTCCTTGATAAGTTTTGTCAGACATGTTTTTAAAGTATATTTCAACTTGGATGGACATACAGAGAGAGCTATTAAAATCAAAAAGCAGCTCCATCCCCCTCACTCACTCCGTGTCCCCCCTTCTACTGCCATTCCTCCTTGTGATGTACTCCAAAAGAGCAGAAAATAACTTTTGAGAGGAAGTTCCCATCCCCCATTGCATTCCTAAATCAACTGTGAGCCTGTGTGACTTTTTGGAAGAAAACTGTTTGCAGAGCTAAAATGGACTTGTGGGAGTAATCAGTGGGTGTTTCTGTTTAATGTGAACCAATCAAATGCATTTTTGTGATGTTGTATTTTTAATAAAACTGAAGTGAGGAGGGCTTGCTCTTCCTGTTTGGGATTGAAGCTGAGAGAGGTGAGATGTGGAATTTATTTTGTCTGTAGATTGCATTGTCTCACCTATAGTAATTTGAATCAGACGGTAGAATGGGTAACCCTGAGATTGTATCAGGAAATCAATTAATTAACGAGTCTCTATCAAGGCAGCAGTTCAGAGAATGTCTGCAGCAATGAGAACACTGATCCAGGTATAACTTGCAGTGCCCCTCTAAGCTGGGACAAAGATCTCCCCCACAGTTGCAGTGAAGGAGCAGGCGCCTATGTACCATTTAGGGTTGTAGAAATATCATCAGATAAAGGAAGGAACACCGCTCACCGACCCAGTGAATGAATATGTGAGTGAATGTGGCCTCAGCCAGTGCCACTCCAACCATCCCCTCTCACGTTTCACCTGCACACCAGTATTGGTCACAGTCCCGACTGGAGTGGCACTGTCTGATGCCACATTCATTCACATATTCATGCACTGGGCCAGTGTTCCTTCCTTTCTCAGTAGTGGGAACATGTTACAAGTTCCATGCTAAAAACGTGTGGAACATGTAACATGTTCCCAAAAGTGCACTTATCTTTTTTTTCAATAGACCAAGATCTCCTACAGATTCAACAGTTATAAGGTTCAGACAAACCACGTACTACTGACAGGGGTGCTTACAACGATCAGCTTGGCTGACAATGCTGCTGTTCAAAGGTGTATATGTGTTGCTCCTTCATCCAGAGTGGAGTCATTCTAATACAGGAGGTATGTTACTAGCCAGATCACCAGGTGAAATAAAGACAAATAAAGACAAATAAAGCAAAAAAGAAAAAAGAAACCGAATGCAGCGACTATATCTGATTGGTATGCTGAAATACATTATATACAATTTTTAGCTTGGGGATTATTACTGCTTTATTTTTTTTTAAATATAAATGAGTACACAAATTTTGAAAAGTATGATTTTAATCAATATCTCAATGAACACAAAAACTATTTCCCAAATTTTGACAAAACTGTGTTTTATAGAACATTTATTTAGCTCATTACCTGAAATTAAGGTTAATAATATAACTTACATTACAAAATCTTCAGTTTTACTCAAATTAATTGATGGAAAAATGAATACACCCCACAACAATAACTACTACATCTAGTATTTTGTATGACCTCCATGATTTCTAAAGGACAGAACCAAGTCTTCTAGGCATGGAATGAACAAGTTGACGACATATTGCATCACCTATTTTTTTCCATTCCCTGAGAAGGACTTTTTAGAGCCTGGATGCTGGATGGAGAGTGATGCTCAACGTGTCTCTTTAGAATTCCCCATAGGTGTTAGATTGGGTTCAGATCAGGAGACATACAGCACTTGGCCCCTAAATCACTTTCACCCTGTTCTTCTTCAGAAATGCAACAGTGGCCTTAGATGTGTGTTTTGGATCAATGTCATTTTAGAAAAGTGAATGACGACCAAGGGCACGGAGTGATGGTAGCATCTTTTCTTTCAATATAGAGCATTACATCCGTGAATTCATGATACCATCAATGAAATGCAGCTCCGAGACACCAGCAACACTCATGCAGCCCCAGCCCCACAGAAGGACACTGGCACCACCATGTTTCACTGTAGGCACCATGCATTTTTCTTTGTGCTCCTCACCTTTGCCACGCCAAACAGTTTTAAAGCCATCATTTCCAAAAACATTTATTCAGTCGCATCACTTCAGAGTACAGAGTCCCATTAGTCTTCTTCTTTTTCAGCATGGGCCCTGGCAAATTCTAGATGAGCTTTTTTGTGCATGGGCTTTGGGAGAGACTTTTCCCTTGTGGACGACACCCCTGCATGCCATTCTTCTGCAGTGTTTACTTCATTGCGTCACGGGAAACAATCACCCCAATTTGGCTTTCTTCTTCTTTAGCTAACTGCAGTGAACTTGCATGGCGATCATCTTCAATCCTTCTCATCAGAAGACGCTATTGTCAAGGTGTTAAAGTGAAAGTAAACCCATAGATTTAAGTTTAAAAAAACAGTTCCATTTCTGGCACGTCCCGGGAATGTAACTGTCACATTGGTTATCTTCTCAACCAAACTATCAAACCATCCAATGGCTGGTATCATAACTGATTACGTGTGCAGGATCATGGTGGTTTAAGATTAAAACAGAGGCTAAGATGGCACCTGCTTTGGCTGAAAATGATAGGAAGGTTTACCTACACTTTAACTTCCGTGGAGTCTCTGAGATGATTGCAGTTCCATCATTGTTAAATTTTTATATCACTTTTCCTACAGTATTCTGACTGATAAGTAAAGCTTTGCTGATCTTCTTGTAGCCTTCACCTTTCTTGTGTAAAGAAATAATTTTCTCTTTCTCAGGTCTTGTGACATTTCTCTCCCGTGTCTTTGTTTGTTTTTTTCCAAAAAGTTTGTTGGTTTTCAAAAATAGATAGAACAGGAATTATAGTTGAGGTTGCAGCCGCCACAATCATGAAGTACAGTAGCGGTGCAATGACAAAGTGTTACAGATCAAAGAAATAGGCATATCGCGAAACATATAATAACTCATATAAAATATAAGTAAGAGAACATCATCTTTATGAGACAAAAACTATACTTTTTTGTCTTAAGGCCCGTACACACGGTCGGACTTCCGTCCAACAAACTTCAAAATCTGCAAGTTTTCACATTTGTCCGACCGTGTGTACGCTCCATCGGACCAACTTTTTCGGGTTTCGTCAGACAAAAAGTTCGGTCTGCAAACGGACGATGGTGCCTAGTCTGACCGTGTGTACAGCAAAGCCATCGGACTTTTGTCCGAAGTACAAACACGCATGCCCAGAACCAATGTTAAAATCAACCAACAATAACAGAAGTTAACCAAAGGGTGGCGATAAAGAGCAGAAAAGACACGTGATGTTGGGAAAGTTTTAGAAAAGTTTGCAGAAAAGTCCGAGCGGGTGTATGCTATGGGTGTGACCAGACAACTCACTTCGGACAAAAATCCAAGGGAAAGTTTGTCGGATGTCCGACCGTGTGTACGAGGCTTTAAACTTTTTTTGCGAGATGGAGTACTGGGGAGCACCGTATGTGGCTGTTCAGAACTGCTACAAGTGTATAGGTGGGCTATATCAGGACTACCGGTTAAGCCTGAAAGTGGGTTGCCTATGACGGACATTGTTGCGACTTAGGAACCAGGATTGGAAGACTGAAACAGGAATGGGGGGGGGTGCATGGGACAGGGTGTTTATGGGAGGGGAAGTGGGAGTGGGGAGAGATTGAGAGAAAGGTAGTAGGTGGAAGTGAGTTGGGGGGGGGGTGAGGTTGAGAGAAAGTATTAGGCAAGGATGTAAAGCTAAAAATTAGTGAGTAATGTGTCCATCCTTCTCCCCTAAGAAAGATGGCTTATTGTTGGGGTTGTTGTTAATGGGGTACCTGGGATAAGACCCCAGAAAACACAAAGTGCACCCAACAAGCCCACACTTTGTAAAATATAGATGGGGGTCGCTCTGACCTGATGGTCAAGATCTTCCATTTCTGCAATAACTCGCTGAGTCCATTCAGTCACAGTTGGGGGAGTTTTTTCTTTCCACTGCAAAGGAATGCACATTTTTGCTGCACTGATGAGGTGGAGGAGCAAACATTTTTGACATCGTGCTTGAGGTAGAGAAGTAGGGTGTAGGAGGTATTGTACAGGGGTGTAGGTTGTGTAGGCAATGTACCTCCATCCAAAAAGGTTGTATATCTAGACACGTCCACCAAATATGAAAGAGTGAGCCAGCTTCTTTATTGCATCACCAACATAGGGGCGAGACGTTAGAGTAGAATTTGTGGAGTTTATCAGGTGTTCTGTACCATCTGGAATATATTTTAAACCCATTCTCCTGAGCAGAGATGTTAGTCGATCCTTTGTGGATATAGGTATAGACACGTTCCCAGTCTTCTGGCGACAGGTCCAGAGAGAGTTTGCTTTCCCATTGTTAGCTAGCTTCATTCAATTTGAAGCCACAAGAGGAGAACGTGATTGTGTAGAGGTCAGAGATTATGCGTCTTTGGGGTTCAGTTCTAGTGCACATTGTATCAAATGGGTTATGCTCTCTGTACCATACTAAGATAGGTTTGGTGCTAGTTAGAACGTTCCTCTTATGCAAATCTAAGAACCAGGGGAAGTAGTGATGAGACGGTGTTATAAGTTATAAGAGACCCTGAATCAAAAATAAATAAATTCACGATGACTGGGCACGTCAGATCTGAGTTTGGTGAGGGGGTTTTCTTTGTTAAGCAACGCCCTTTTACAACCAACTGCTGGACACCTGTTTAGTGAATAATTTGACTCACCTGTAGTTGAATTCTTGTTAATTAGAGTTTTTCTGTCTAAATTTTAGCTTTTCTCCTAAGACTTTTATTGTGGTGTATTCATTTTTGCAACATGGTCTTGTGTGTGCAAATTAACAAATCTTGGCTGCAATCAATAGACTGCATTTGTGGATGTACTTTGTAATATAGTTTCACACAGAAAATGTTGATTCTGAAAGGAAAGTAAGGTTTTCTGAAAAATCTGTTAGGGTGTGCCCATTTATGCTGAGCATTGTGTGTGTGTGTGTGTGTGTGTGTGTGTGTGTGTGTATATATTACACACTATCTATATATATATATATATATATACACACACACACACACATACATACCCCACGTTTAAGTACACAATGGGACCAGAGCATGTATGTAAAACGAAAATGTACTTAAAGTGAAACAATACCTTGGGGGTCAGGGGTCAGGGGCTGTAGTGGGGGTGTCAAGAGCTGTAGTTGAGGTCCCAGGGGCTGTAGTGGGGGTGTCAGGGGCACACTGGAACAGGGTGGGGTATGATCTCGGAGTTTCAGCTCCTTCTACTGTGGCTTCAAAATGTCTGTACAGTACTTGTAAGGCACTTAACATACATTCACGGGTATGTCCTTACTCGTGAGTGTACTTAAAGCGGGGTATGCCTGTATATATATATATATATATATATATATATATATATATATATATATATATATATATATATATATATATATATATATATATATATTTTGTAAAGTTCGGGGGACCAGCGGGGACTAGAGGTCGACCGATATATGGGCCGATATTTGGCCGTTTTGGAGAAATCGGCATCGGCCGATTTTTCGCCAAATTTTGCAGATATTTAACATGGCCACTAGCGGTGGCCGCGGCTCCGGAGCTAGGACGAAGCCGCGGCCTTTCCTGATGCTGTGACCGCGACGGCAATCCGCGCATCCGCGGATTCCCGCCGCGGTCACAGTATCAGGAAAGGCCGCGGCTTCGGCCTAGCTCCGGAGCCGGAGCCGCGGCCATCTTGGTACACCCAGCGCGGCGGCCCTCCTCTCGGTTTACACCCACAGAGGAGGAGGGGCTCGCGCTCGTGGGACAGACACCGCTCTCTGGTGTCTGTACTACGGGGGGGGGTCTGTACCGAGGAGGGGGGCGGGTGTCTATCCTATCGGTTGTACTGAGGGTGGTGACACTATATTTTTTTGCACCAGTTCCCCCTGACAGTGCCAATAAGTGCCACTTGCTGTCCAGTACCATCTGCCAATGCCAATACCAGTGCCACCATCCAGTGCCAATACCAGTGCCACCTTCTATCCAGTGCCAATTAGTGCCACCTTCTATCCAGTGCCACCTTCTATCCAGTGCCACCTTCTATCCAGTGCCACCATCCAGTGCCAATACCAGTGCCACCTTCCATCCAGTGCCACCTGCCAGTGCCAACTAAAGCCATCAGTGCCACCTGCCAATGCCAACCAGTGCCATCTGCCAGTGCTAACTATTTCCATCCAGTGCCAATTAGTGCCACCTGCCAGTCAGTGCCAACCAGTGCCACTTGCCAGTGTCACCTGTTAGTGTCAGTGCCATGTGCCATCTGCCAGTGTCAATTAGTGCCACCTGCCAATCAGTGCCATCTGCTAGTACCATCTTTCAGTGCCATCCAGTGCAACCTGCCAGTGCCAATAAGTGCCTTCTGCTGGTGCCATCTTCCAGTGCCACAAAAAAAAAAAAAAAAAAAAAAAAAAAAAAAAATCGGCCTAAAATATCGGCCGCATAAATCGGCATCATATCGCCATCGGCCGCCCCGATTTCTAAATATCGGCATCGGCCAGAGAAAAACCCATATCGGTCTACCTCTACGCAGGACACAGGCTTTTAAATCAAAACTGAGGTTTATTAAACACAAATGGCTTCACAGCAGCAAAAACAAAAGAAATAACAGTCTCACCGACTTGTAGAGCTCAGAACTGCTATCACAGTTAAACAGTCCTTGTAGGTAAGTTATCAGGTAGCAGGCTTCCAGGCAGGACACTGCCAAGTCCTTTCACAGCTTTCCTTGTCCACCATTCACCATGCATAGACTCTCCTACACTCCTTCACTCTCACCTGCAACTTCCTGTCCGCTTTAAAGCACTTCCTTAGACAGGCGTTTTAACCCTTTCCATTCCCTTAAAGGCACCACAGTCCAAACAGAGGGGAAATATAACGTCCTTCCAGGACCCAGCCATGGCGTCCTGTACAATATAGATACACACACACACACACACACACACACACACACAATATGTTCAGCCTGACAACTTCAAAAATAAACAGCAAAACCCATACAAATTTTCCTTGAGGATGACCAATTTTAACATGAAGCAATGGCCTCTTCAAAATGAATTACGGGTGGGTGGGCTGGAATACACTATAGAGAAAGGTGAAGAAAAGACCTTTTCAAGAAATCTCCAAGCATGAGTGAGTTCAAAATGAAGTGTAGTGAAACGAATATCTTCTCATTATCAAACAGCCTTTTCATGATGGCTGAGCACTTTCATGAAAAAGAATACCTCGCTGCCTGTGGCCCATTGAGTTTGCGGACAGGACAGCCCCAGTTGTGAACAGCGGTTCAAAGAATGACAAAAGATTGGCATGCATCTTCTTAACTTGTGTAAACTCTTCTCAGGACTGTGAAATACGATGCTCTATCTATACACCTTGGCTCTGGGGACTCTATAAAAAAAGCTTCTATTGTGGCATCATGAAGTATCTCATTCAGTGAAACCTAACAGATTACAGTGTGGGGAATTGTTTAGGCTTTACTGCCGGTAGCCTACATAAATCTGTTTCAATTAGGAATCCTCTATAAAACTAATCTCCGACATCAAAATCTGAATGTCTGCCAAAAACTATGAGCTGTGAATAGGCTGAAGTTTTCAAAAGGACCTGATACTTTAGTAATTTGTCTCAACACCAACTATAGTCTATAGAAAACAAATACTGACATAGTCTGTTTTGCAGATTGCCAGAATGCCTAATTGATTTATATGCATATTTGACAGGACATTCCCTGGCAGTAGCTTTCAATATGTTCTCAGATGAAAATTCGCTATCGCTTTGTAGTGATTGTTTAACCGCTAGGGCTCTGTTTGCATTTGTTGATTTCTGTGAGTTTGTAAGCCACATTCAGTACATAGTCTTGCTTATATATATATAAGCTATGATTAATTCTGCTTAAAACATTTAACAGTGTCATTTCATGAGATAGGGTGTGTTTAGGGGTGGACTTAGGGGTGGGGCAGGGGAGGGGTTGGGTGGTTCAACTAGTGGCTAGTAACTCTTAAGGCCTGGCTAGTGGCTCAGGACTTTAAATTTTGAGCCCTGTATGTATAAAATTATATATATATATATATATATATATATATATATAAAAAATAAAAAAATTCCTCGAGCTGTGCTGCTATTGCTTGCTAATTGCTAGGTAGATTAGAAAAAAAAAGCCTATCTGAAAAATCGGTTGTATTTAGAACACTTTAAAATTATTTCTCCACAGTTATTGGCTAATTGGCTAATTGGCAGCATTCTGTTCAGGTAATAGGATCCGTTTAGGGCAGCTTAAAGAGGAAGTAAACCCTCTTAAAAAAAAAAAAAATCTGCAAAAAAAAAAAACCCTGCAAGAGAAAGACATAATGAGCTAGTATGCATAGCATTATGAAGCGGTCCTCGATCACCTCCTCCACCGTTGCCATCTCTCTCTGGGTATCGCATGCGCCGTAGACATCGGTGCCCCTTTTTTGTAAAATATCTCCTTAAGGGTGGGTTAAGGAGATATTCCTTGGACCTACAGGTAAGCCTTAATCTAGGCTTACCTGTAGGTTAAAAGTGGTCTGTAAGGGTTTACAACCGCTTTAATTGTGTCCCTCTCCGAGGGGCTGGAGAAGATTTTCCCTGCCTGCAGTTACAGAGTGGCCTGCTAGGTCAGTCATGTCCCCCCTCTGCAAGTCGCACTCAGACTGCACTTGGTCTCTCCCTCGCCAGTCTCCACTCGGCCATCCGTCTTGTGTGCAGTAGAGTAGACTGGAGGAGGGAGGCAGGAGAGGAGACATAAACACAACAGGAGGGACGGAGCAGAGACTGACTGAGCTCGTGAGTGTCATCACATCCCTTATGTACAAATTGACACAATGTATGATTGTGTGTACATGCTCCTTTCATAGTGAGTGTCATCACATGTCCCTTATGTACAAATCTACATGATGTAGGACAGTCAAACAGTGAAGGGAATACATAGCAGCCTGTTGCAGTACAAGATATGTGTGTGTGTGTGTGTGTGTGTGTGTGTGTGTGTATATATATATATATATTTTTTTTTTTTTTATGTATGTATGTATGTATGTATGTATGTATGTATGTATGTATGTATGTATGTATGTATGTATTTCCAAAAAAAGAAGGTTGGAATTGAGTGGGTGGGGTCTATAAGGGGCTTCACCATCTAAAACTTCTGACAGTATGTGTGTTCATACAAATTATATATTTTACACACACACATTATATATATATATATATATATATATATATATATATATATATATATATATATATATATATATATATATATATATATATATATAAATAATTAGTAAGCTGGGGGATAGGTAGCAGGTACAAATGCTCCCTGGGTTGAGCAGGCACAGATACCAAGTCCATAATATAAGTGACAAACAGTGGGGTGTTTATTGGTGCTATATACAAAGTCTTATTTACAGGTGCTGTACAGGGTGCAAACAAAAACAAAAGTAATTTAAACAAAAGCCTAGCCTTGTCTCGGCACTAACTATACAATAAGAGAAGCCCTCACTATCAGACTGAGCAAGCCTACAGCTTGTCAGCTTCCCCACAAAGGCTTAAAAGTTTTTACCAACCTCCTTGCTCTCTCACAGATCAGAACCAACTGTGTTTTCCCAGAACAGAGAGCAAAGGCTGTTTGCTCAGGTGAGCTTAAATTGGCCTGGGGGAGAGGGCCAACACCTGTAGTGGATCCTGGATCAGAGCTCCCTGAACATATAAGAGAGGAGCCTGGGAGAGGTGTAAACCCCGAATAGGACTTTCCCAGGCTCTCTCTGGGACGCTCTGCTACACATCCTCCCCCCTTGTTTCGACCCCAGGGTTGGAACACCTGTGGCCCAACAGGAGTGAAGACGGGACATGGCATCCACATTCCCCATCTCAACACCTGGCCTGTGTTTCACATTAAAGGAGTAATCCTGTAGAGCCAAAAACCAACGGTTCACCCGCCTATTAGTCTCCTCCTTTTGGGCCATCCATTTCAGGGGAGCATGGTCAGTTATCAACTCGAACTGGCGCCCTAACAAATAGTATCTTAGCGCATCCACGGCCCACTTTATGGCTAAGCATTCTTTTTCAATGACTGCATACTTTTTCACATGATCATTGAGCTTTCTGCTTAGGTACACCACAGGGTGTTCTTACCCATTGTGTACCTGTGACAATACTGCCCCAATACCTACATCAGAGGCGTCTGTCTGAACCAAAACGTTTTTGGAGAAATCGGGGGAGTATAGCACTGGCTGTGCACAAAGAACCTTCTTCAGGACTTGGAAGGATTCTTCTGCTATTGGGGACCATTTCACCATTACAGAGTCTTTCCCTTTTGTAAGGTCTGTCAACGGGGCAGCTATAGTTGCAAAATTTGGAATAAACCTTCTATAATACCCCACAATGCCAAGAAAGGCCCTGACCTGCTTCTTGTTTGCAGGACGTGGCCACTTCTGGATGGCTTCTATTTTATTTACCTGGGGCTTTATGACACCACGGCCAATAGTGTAGCCCAAATACTTAGCTTCCTCTAGACCGATGCCACATTTTTTGGGATTTGCAGCAAACCCTTCTTTGAAGAGGGAATCAAGGACAGCCTGGACACGGGGCAAGTGAGACTCCCAGTCAGTGCTATGTACCACTATGTCGTCTAGATAGGCTGCTGCATACTGTCGGTGAGGTCTTAGGGTCCTGTTCATAGCCCTCTGAAACGTTGCAGGGGCATTTTGCAACCCAAAAGGCATCCTTTTATATTGAAAGGAACCCTCCAGGGTTACAAAGGCAGTCTTCTCTTTGGCACTAGCAGTCAGGGGTATTTGCCAATACCCTTTTGTCAAGTCCAAAGTGGTCAGATAGCGAGCTTTGCCAAGTCGATCTATAAGTTCGTCTACTCTGGGCATTGGGTACGTGTCAAACTTTGTCACTGCATTAAGCTTCCTGAAGTCATTGCAGAACCTCCAAGTGCCATCCGGTTTTGAGACTAGCACGATGGGGCTAGACCAGTCACTATTGGACTCCTCAATGACATCTAGCTCCAACATCCTTCTAACTTCATCACTGATGTCCTTTCTCCTCGCTTCAGGAATTCGGTATGGTTTGAGCTTGACACGGACCCAAGGTTCAGTAACAATATCATGCTGAACTGCTGAGGTCGTGCCAGGCAACTCTGAAAATTTCTCTCTATTCCTTATCAGGAACTCTCTAGCTTCCTGTTTTTGGGAATATGACAGGGTGTCTGGAACCTCCCCAACTATTTCAATTACTTCAAAAAGGAACCCTGCCACTTAGCCAGGAACTTGCTCTCAACAGTGGGAACCAAAACGAGGACCCCGTCACCCGGTGAGAAAACACGGAGTTGGGCCCCCCTGTTGTATATTCTCTGTTGGGCTGCTTGGGCCTGCAGCAAGTGTTCTTTTACCACCGGCATGATCGCTGCAATCCTCTCCTGCATTTGAGCGATATGCTCAATGACACTTTTGTGGGGTGTCTGTTCCCCCTCCCAAGTTTCCTTGGCTATGTCTAAGAGTCCTCGGGGTTGTCTCCCATAAAGCAGCTCAAATGGAGAGTACCTGCCCACTTGGTTTGAGGCCAATCTTCCCTCTCAGCGGTCCGTTCAAATGTTAGCAGGAAGGCCTCCGGATCATCATCCGTAGTCATCTTCGACAGAAAGCGACCCACGTGGATGGCTGAAGGCTTGTCTCCAATATCCTTGATTTTCGCAGGTGCCCACTGTGCTAGCATCTCTGCAACCTCAGTCAGGGTTTTTCTATCCGCTTTTGCATCAGTGGCAAGCTGTTCAAACAGCCTCTGCGATTGCTCTTGTGCAGCACTAATCTGTTGGTACAGCACCCTGGTTTGCTCCTGTGCGATAGCATTGGCTTGCTGTTGTGTAGAGTTTGCTTGCTGCAGTGCAGCGTTAGATAACACCATCTGTTTGAGGATTTCCTCCATGTTGTCACTTTAGGTACTGGCCTTTTAAATAGTAACTTACTACTGCTGGTCGCAGTCTCCACCATATGTAAGCTGGGGGAAAGGTAGCAGGTACAAAAGCTCCCTGGGTTGAGCAGGCACAGATACCAAGTCCATAATATAAGTGACAAACAGTGGGGTGTTTATTGGTGCTATATACAAAGTCTTATTTACAGGTGCTGTACAGGGTGCAAACAAAAACAAAAGTAATTTAAACAAAAGCCTAGCCTTGTCTCGGCACTAACTATACAATAAGAGAAGCCCTCACTATCAGACTGAGCAAGCCTACAGCTTGTCAGCTTCCCCACAAAGGCTTAAAAGTTTTTACCAACCTCCTTGCTCTCTCACAGATCAGAACCAACTGTGTTTTCCCAGGACAGAGAGCAAAGGCTGTTTGCTCAGGTGAGCTTAAATTGGCCTGGGGGAGAGGGCCAACACCTGTAGTGGATCCTGGATCAGAGTTCCCTGAACGTATAAGAGAGGAGCCTGGGAGAGGTGTAAACCCCGAACAGGACTTTTCCAGGCTCTCTCTGGGACGCTCTGCTACTCTATATATATATATATATATATATATATATATATATATATATATATATATATATATATATATACACACATACACACACACACACATATATTGTATACATATTATTTACCCATACACATGCATGTTATCTCCTACACGTGCAGTGCTGCAAACAGCCTGATGCTCTACTACCAATTATATATACGCATTTCCTGAAGAAGCGGCTAGCCCAAGCCGCAAAACAGGTTGACGGTGCTAATAGTTATAAGCCACTTCCGCCTTCCTGCCCAGTCCAATTTTCAGCTTTCAATTTGAATGACAATTGCACAGTCATACAATGCTGTACCCAAATAATTTTTTTTGAATTTTTTTCCCCTAACAAATAGAGCTTTCTTTTGGTGATATTTGATCACCACTGAGATTTTTATTTTGTGCGCTACAAATAAAAAAAATTACGAAATATAAAAATAAAAATACATTTTTTCTTTGTTTTTGTTACAAAACTTTGTAAATAAGGAAATTTTTATCTCCTTCACTGTTGAGGCTGCACTAATAGGCACCGATGAGGCAGTACTGATGATGAGGCACTTATATGCAGCACTAATGGGCACTGATAGGCGGTACTGATAAGCAGCACCGATATGCATCACTGATGGGCAACCATAGGTGGCAATAATAGGTTGCACTGGTGGACAGTTCTAGGCGGCACTGATAGATGGCACTGTTTAGGAGTAGGGATGAGCTTTATGTTTGACTCGAACATTGGCTGTTTGCCCGTTTGGCGAACAATTTGGGGTGTTCGCAGCAAATCTATGGGAGAAATCAAAAGTGTTAATATGCAAGTTATTGTCATAAAAAGTGTTTGGGGACCTGGGTCATTGAAAAAAGTGTGTTTTTTTTTTTTTTTTAATGGTGTGGGGTTTCCCCCAAAAATCCATACCTGACCCTTCAGGTCTGGTATGGATTTTAAGGGGAACCCCGCACCAAAATTTAAAAAAGAATGGCGTGGTGTCCCTCCCAAAAATCCATACCAGACCCTCGCTGGAGACTGGAACATCGTTGGACATCGAGGGACGGGATTACATCGCTGGACAGACATCAAGAGACTGGAATTTATTTTTTATTTTTTTAATAAAGGACTTGTCTTAAACCGTCTCCTGTGATTTTTGCAATTTTCAGACTGTTTCTTTGTTCTTTGTACAATGTACCCCTTACCAATTCACATGGGGGGCGGGATCTGGGGGTCCTCTTTGTTAAAGGGGGCTTCCAGATTCCGATAAGCCCCCCGCCCGCAGACCCCCACAACCACCGGGCAAGGGTTGTGGGGATGAGGCCCTTGTCATAAATTGCTTCATTTGATACAAACTGGTTGCCATATGCAACTCAGAAAGTGACTTGGGGAAAAAAAAAAAATAGATTTTTCACATCCTTTTCTCTGCATTGATTAGAGGACACAACTCTGCTTTAGATCGTCACCTACTAGGTATCCTGTCACATACACTTGGTATAACTAAAAGGGAAAAGGCAGCCCACATGCAATCTCTTCTGGTAGCTAACCCCCCAGGACACACATTGTGGAACAAATCAGGAGACATTTTACGTTACATTACCATAAAGAATTATCTTTTAGCTTCTCATCAATGTCTGCAAGCATCTGTTGACACTCCAGATTTCCTGGAATCATATCCAATGCAGAATCCAACAAGGCAAAGCTTAGATGATCTTCTCCAGGAGATTCCATACTGTCATCTGAAAGGATAAAAGAAAATTAGCCAATAAAATACATTCTAACAAAGTATCTTTCTACATCAGGGGTGCCCAACCAGTGGCCCGGGGGCCACATGTGGCCCACGGAGCCCTCTGTTGTGGCCCGCGACCTCCTGCTCTGGAATGGAATAGAATACTGTTATTAAAGGTCAGTTTATTACTAAAATCACAGTGTATAGATGGCCATATCTGTTCTGCAGTGGTTACTGGGATACTTTTAAACAAATCCACAGATGCAGAGCAGCGCACCTGCAGGATACCTGCACTGAGCCATAGACTTCTGTTATTACCTGCGAGTTTGGTGAGCTTTCTGAAAGTGCACCAAACCTGCAGAATATAATAGAAGTCTATTGCAAAGTGCAGAAAAGCCAAAAGATGCACTGCGTTGTACCCGTGGTGTGGGTAAACAACAGCGCATCAGTATGAAAGCAGCCATGGGCCCCTTTCACACGGTCAGTTTGACCCAATTGGACCCTCCTTTAATCTCCGAGTGGCAGATGTAAACAGACTTGTGTCCTACCTCCAATCCAATCCAATCCATATGCAGAGTGGACACGGACCTGCCATCCGCCCGCTCCGCTGATTGTGGCCTGCGACCGATTACCAAGTCACTTAAGTGGCCCTCGTGCTTCAAAAGGTTGGGCATCCCTGTTCTACATCAACAAAAGGTTACCATGCTTGACTGGCAATTCTCACATAACAATATAGCTCCACTTTACAAAAATGTACTTATTTGAATTGTAGATTCTACCTCATCCCTCTATCCACTCTATGACCTTCTTCTGATCAGTACATACATCATTTAATTGAACCATTTTAAAGTAATCCAGAGCTATATACAATATACAATCAAATACAGTATTTAGCCATTAGGTAAGTAAACCTAATAACATCCACCCAAAAGGGAGTTGCCAATGCATTAAATATGCCTGTATATAACTGGAATGTATCATGGACTCCACTAGCAGTGTCGCTAACTGCCCAGTATACCGTTATCCTGAGATATAACCCTAGGGAGTACAAGTACCATGTCCTAGAATTATCCTGCATTCATATTCTAGTGGCAAGCACAATGTAAAAATAGCAACATTTCCAGCACAAAGCTACAAATTGCTGTGTCAAGTAGACATTTTAAGCACATAACTCTGATTACATCACGTTGGCTGTGTATTCCTCTCAACACTCTCCTCTAGCAGGAAAAAAAATTGTAAACATGACAGCTTAGTTTGCATATATGTATTACTCTTAGACATCTATGTCATTTTTTCAGTTAACTTGTCAAAACAATTTATTTGCTTTCCTCAGATTTGCATGATCTAGTTAGCCTATGAAAATCAAACTGCGTTCATTCCGTTTGGCAAATCATCACTTCAAATAGCCAATAATAGTACTTCCAGAATCACAACTAGATTAGCTCTGTGACTGGGATATGAAGCAGTTAGAAAACTACTGCATAAATAAATGGAGTAGTAAAATACACACTAGATAGATTTAATTGCGGTGTATAATATTATTTTTCTGATAAGAGTCTACAAGCCCCTACTACTTATGTCCATAAACAATAAAAGTCAGTACCACTACCTGAAAATAAATATGGTCAGTGTACAACTTGTTCCCAAATGTAACAATTGGTATGTAGACCTAATAATTAAATATAGTCATAGGAACAGACATTGCAAAATACCAGATTATTCCAGAAAATACTGTATATATTATTTTGGAATACTGTATATACACAATATATATTAGGGCGGTTACTGATTACAATTTTTGTTTTCGATTAATCTTTTTTTTTTATCGATTAATCAACTAATTTCGATTAATTATAAACGCACATACAGATCCAACTACTTTTAGCTGATCTCCTTGCAGGCTGATTCCCAGTGGAGCTACCAACCACTGGAAAAATGGATAGCAGGATACAAAAAACACACAAAGGCAGAACTTTTATAGTCTTCAAGTAGGTAACAAAATAAATATTGCACTGGAGATAAAAACCGATGTAGCTACATAAACTGTAAAAATGGTGCGAGTAATACCAAACGGTAGCAAAAGCAGTCATAAAAACATGTAGCCAAGTATGATACTGGTATAAAAATGTGTACAACGATACCACTGCTGATTTCAGATGAGGAGGGGTTAACATCAGTTTGTTGGCATGTAGATGTCCCGTGAAGGGAACTATCACAACTCCCAGTGGATAGCTGTAGAATCCCAGGTTCATAGAGGGAAGAGATAGAGGGAAGTGTAGCAGCCCTTGCAGATATGAAGGCACAGCAAAGAAGCCCTTCAGATGGACACGGCAAGCCCCGCCGGTGTTCGGGACGTCACCGGATCTCCGACGGAACTCCCTGAAGAACCGTAAGCCGGCGGAAAGGCGAGTACCGATCAAAAGAATTTTGATCGATCAAAAAAAAAAAAATTATGAATAATTGAGGAATTATTAGTTAATTTCCACAGCCCTAATTTATTTATATATATATATATATATATATATATATATATATATATATATATATATATATATATATATATATATATATATATATAAATTCAGTTTAGGCTGTACAAATTGATGAGAATCAGGAAAGAACCTGCTGCAGATTGGGGAGTGAAATGAGATCATTGGTCAGGGTCAATAGGACATCATCTGCAAAGAGGAGCTGCATGCATAAGGCATTCCCAAGATATTCCAGTCAGCCCAAAGGGCCATTGCCAGGGGTTCCAGCACCAGGATGAAGAGAGCAGGAGACATCCTTGTCTCTTGTCCCGGAGAGTCGAAAAGGGGGATGAGAGGAACCCTGCATATTTTACTGAAGCAGAAGGGGTCAAGTACAGGGCCTGGATCCAGGCCAAGATGGCTTCCCCAAAACCCCAGAAAGACAGTACAAAGTGCAAATATTCCCATGACAGGGAGTCAAAACCTTTGTAGAGGTCCAAAGAGAGTAGGAACCCAGGAATTTTCCACTGATGTAGGAGGTGTATAAGGTGGACCAGACTGTGGACTTTGTCCCTGTAATCTATTTTTAATTAAAGAATTTCTAAAGGCCCGATCCAATTTTACACACGGTCCAATTTTACGACAATAAATTGTCTGATGGACGTGTTGTGACGGATAATCCGACCGTGTGTATGCATCAGACAATTGTTGGCGGAATTAACGACAACAAATGTTGGCTGTTCATGCTCACCGACTGTCTGGCAATAAATCTGTTACGTCGGATTATCCAATCGTGTGTACACAATAAATACGTCCAACTAAAATCCAAAGTACAAACATGCACGCTCGGAACCGTCTGGATATCCAATCATGTGTACGAGGCTTTACTGTGTTTTTCTGCCCCCTTTAAATGTCCTCTCTAAATTCCCTAACCTCTCCTTCCCCTCTCATTTCCATTTGTTTGGAATGAGCAGCGGACATTAGTTGTGGTCATGTATGCCACGCTATGCTCTTTATACCATATCTCTAATCCATCTAGGAAGCAAGCAAGAGAAGGTGGCTACATTCGTCTATATAGTGGGAACCATGAAGAACAGAGATCGATACCCTCTAACAGGAAGACAAAAAAAAAAAAAAAAGGGGGGAAGCTAAAAAGCAATAGAAAGAACTTTTTTGAGTTAGCGTCCTTTCATACAGGTGTTATCAGTTCAGTCACATTTTTTGCTAAGGAAAAAACATGGTTAGACTTACCAGTAACAATATTTGAGGGATGATTGGCTTCGCCTTTAACAGGAAGCGCATACCACAAAGATTAAAAATCCCCTCCCTTCCCCTCATTTTCAGTTGTTGTAAGAAAAGAACTTCCACCAAATGTACACACGAGGAACCTTTAGGTAAAGATGCAACTATTTCTAACGTCATCACTTTAAACCAAAAACATCTGGGTGGGAATATGGACGCTGTCCTGGAAGGTTCTCGGATATACCGTTACCAGTAAGTGTAACCATGGTTTTCCCAACTCATCTTCCAGGACAGTCAATTGAGAGGATCAACAAGTAAACATACCTTGAGGGAGGGGGCCAATACCTGTAATACCTTCCTTCTGAAGGACAAGTCCTCGCTGGACAACATTTCCACATGGTAGCACTTCCCAAAAGTATGGCTTCCAGGATTATATTGCAGTATAAGTGATTTCTTCCCATAAAACACCTACCCATGCTCCTGCTGCAGCCATCGACCTTGATAAGTGACCTCTGAAGAATGGAGTGAGGCATTGGATACCTGTAAGGCTTCATTCAGACGAGGCGGATCCCCCGCTATGGAGTCCACCAGCTCCCGCCAGCTCAGCGGGAGATCTCTCCGCCGAGTCAGCAGATGACAGGTCCCTCTCTGCTCACTAAGCAGGGAGGGGCTTGTCCAGCGCCACCGTCTTCTATAGAGAGATCGGACGAAAACGATTTCATCAGATCTCACCGATCCGATCCACCATGGACGGATGGTGACGTATCGCCATACGTATGATTTTATTTAGCGGATTGGATGTCAGCGGACATCTGACGCTCCATAGAGATGTATGGAGCGGCTGTTCAGGTTTGCCAACAAAGCTGACAGGCGGACCTGAACGGTCCGACTGTGTGAAAGGGGCCTAATTTATATCCTGCCTTGTGCATATCTCACTCCTTTGAGACTGGCAAGATTTCAAAGGGGGCAATCCATCACCTGTTTGATGTGTTCCAGAGAAGCAGGTATGTTCATTTATTTATTATGGGCTTGCCCACAGATACAGGGTTTCTGGAAGCAGATCTTGGATTTTCTTCACAACAACATGGGCTCCCATTGGTTAAATGGGTACAGGCTATAAGCTGCATATAACCTGTACACGTGTACCCATGTAACCAATAAAGTACTTTGAGCATCCAAGTTGCCAGCCCTTTTTGATTTAAGTTTTGTATTTGTGGGGCCTGAACGTCCTGAACGCTAGAGCACCAGATCACAGTTTGTGGACTTCTATATTGGCAGTGAAGCTGGGGTAACATTTTGTTTCTCTCAAAACAATGTCTGCTTGGGATATTCCCTGACTCAGAACTTGATAAATTCACCAAGGTTTTTTTGCATGAAACACTATTTTCAGCTAGGAAAACCATAGCCAGACAATGAATGACACAGTTACCTACCTGCTTTAACCACTTCATTACTGGGCACTTAAACCCCCTTCCTGCCCAGACCAATTTTGAATACAACACTGTACCCAAATTATATTTTTATCATTTTTTTTCCACAAACAGAGCTTTCTTTTGGTGGTATTTGATCATCTCTGCGATTTTTATTTTTTGCGCTATAAACAAAAAAAGACAGAACATTTTGAAAAAAAAAAAAAAAAAAAAAAATAAAAAAAAAAAAACACAATATTTTTTACTTTTTGTTATAAGAATATCCCATTTTTTTTAATATATTTTTTTCCTCGGTGTAGCCCGATACGTATTCTTCTACATATTTTTGTTAAAAAAAAAAAAAAATATATCACAATAAGCGTATATTGATTGGTTTGCGCAAAAGTTATAGCACCTACAAAATAGGGGATAGATTTATGATTTTTTATTGTATACTAGTAATGGCGGCGATCTGCGATTTTTTTAAGGCCTGCGATATTGCGGCAGACATATCCGACACTTTTGACACAATTTTGGGACCATTCACATTTATACAGCGATCAGTGCTATAAAAATGCACTAATTACTGTATAAATGTGACTGGCAGGGAAGGGGTTAACACTAGGGGGTGAGGAAGGGGTTAAATGTATTCCCTCAGTGTGTTCTAACGTTGTGTGTGGAGGGGGACTAACTGGTGGAGGTGACCGATGCTGTGTCCCTATGTACAAGGGACACAGCATCGGTCTCCTCTCTCCCTGACAGGACGTGGAGCTCTGTGTTTACACACAGACCTCCACGTCCCTGCTGTCACCGCCGATCGCGGGTACTTGGCGGACATCGCGGCCGCCAGGCACGTGCATCGGCATCTCCGTGATGCGCCGGGCACAGTGTTTCGCGCGCCGGGAATGCACATAAAAGGACGTCCACTCGGCAGTTGAGAGCCGCGCTGTGGACGTCTTTCGTCTATAGCGCGGCTCTCAAGTGGTTAATGATTGGATGATATAAATAAACAATACGCTACCACATAAAAATATGCAATGTTATATTGAATATGTATATTGTCTAATAAAAAACTTGTGAGCTCTAATTCTAGCAGGTAGTAAGTAGCCAGAATGGATGAATGAAATAATAGTATCTGTAATACATCAGGCCATGGTACTCTCGGAGGCACTGGGCCCTAGATGGGACCACTTTATAAGACTAGAAGCTGAATAGATCTTTGTTAATCTAGTTTTCAGAAAACTCGAAAGGGCTACCATCTGCACTTTATGGGTACTGGACATCAAACCTTTTTTTAATTTCTGGAGTTAATCCAGAACTGCACGAATGACATATTAATGTATGCCAATTCCTTTTTGCCTAAAATCAAAATGTCTTCCAAAATGTAGTGTAGCGCCTGGTTACTTCAAAGTACCGGTGCTATTTAAATTTAGAGGGAGATCAGAGTGTACTTAAACTATGATCTGGTTAAAATGCTTAAATTGGGTCTCTGTCTCAGCTTGCCTGTGCTGTGGGCTAATTCTGTTGTACTGTGGTGTTCTTCCCACCCCAGTGCAGTAGATGGCAGCAGTAGAGTCAAGGTTTGGGTGCTCTTCCCCAGCAGCCAATCAGGAGGGGTATTTATGGGGCAGACGCCATTGAGTCTGGGTCTTCTTCGTCCAGTGTGGCACCCACCTTTAGGGTGACCACATCATGGCGCCCTGGCGTTATGGCCTACCTGGCCGGGGCGCGCCTGCCACACGGTGTTCCTTGTTTCGGGACCATGTTGGCCCGGAACATTTGAGCAGCGATGGAGACCCAGTGATCAACTGGGTTCCCACTTTTGAGGATCCCAAGCGGTATAGCTGTTAGGTGGGGAGTCCGTCTGAGGAGCGCCAATGAGAGGCTGGTGATCCAAAAGGATTTTGACAAACCACCGGGGATCAAGGTAGCCGGACACTGAAGGATTGATCACCTGTCAGTCGGTACCTGGGCGATGTTAAGAAGGAGATCCAAGGAGGGTCTGTGGCAGAGACTTTGTCCAAAGGTTCGAGCGATACTCTGGCTGCCAGATCAGTGAGAGACGCCTGTCCAGGTAAGCTATTCCCACTCAAGCAGGAGTGGCACAGAGAAGTGTTACACTTGGGAGCAGGACTGTTTCCCTATTGCTACGCCTGAATTTGCTATTCTCCTTTCCTCCTTCAACTCTACTTTCCTCACCACAAGTTTTATTGTTTTTACCCGGCTGGGTTATAAAGAGCACAGCAAAAGACACTTGTTGCGGACATTCCTTTACCATTGCTATATGCACCATTCAACCCTAGGAATTCGGAAGAGCCACGAAGGTAAATGTGCCACCCAAAACAAACCAGCAGCTCCTCCGGGGGTAGTGCTACAGTAGTATATTGTTCCCTGGTATTCAATTTGTGGACAAGGTATTAATGCCCCTTTCCAAGCATCCTCTTTTCTCTAGAATCCTCCTCTGTAGAATACATGGAGAACCAACTGCCAGAGACCTCAGAGCTGAGAACCAGTTCCTTTTTGGACCCATGGGGTTATCAAAATGACTTCTTCTTGGTTTTGGATGATCTTCCTGATCACTAGGGGTATAGAAAAGATATTGGAGGAACACATACCCCAACCCCGAACCCCCTTTAAAGGCATTATAAATCTACCTACCTGCCTTTTACTCGTCTAAGATGCACAATGACCACACAGATTTATTTGCTGGTCTGTACAGACAGTCTATACAGTAGTAGAATACATCTTCACATTCCAGTGTCAGATGTTTGTTTCGTTGAAACAAAATGTAGGTTGTAGGGCACTGTACAGGGTAATGCATGACCTCTGCCTGTAAGCTAACGACTGACACCTCCTGTGAAGAAACTATAAAACCCACAATCCCCAGGGCTTCATGTCTAGTACTGGTGCAGGTAGATTAGATGAGAGTAGATTGGGTGCAGGTAAAAGCAATTAACAGAGTTCATCTTGCTGGGAAATGTTTGTTTCATAAAACATGTGTCATGCACACAGAGGCAAGGCATGCATGATCCAAAATAAATAGTTTGTCCCTCTGGTGAAATAGGGACAGGGTAGAAGATTCATGGATTGACATAGTGTAATCAATTAGTCATGACACTGAAAACTACAGCCACCACATGAGAATTTACCATTACAAGATGAGGCAAATAAACAAAAAATAAAAACAATCCCAGGCCATCAGTTTAATGATATATACTTGAGCGCAAACCCTCAAACGGTACTGCTGATTTGCCCCAGGTTCTCTTTCTGTTCAGGTATATAGGCAGCCAGGCACACAACCATTTGGATAGTCTTACTACTTGATGACCAGGCAAAGGGTGTCTTTTTATGCTGGTAGAAATTGGGGTGCAGGGAAGCAGGGATACTTTGAATTTAGTGCACAAAGTAATCAGAGGATACTCTGAGGGCCAGATCCACAAAAGAGATATGCCGACTTAACTCGATTTTTCTAATTTTACACGGCGTGTATCTTTGCGCCCGATCCTCAAAACGAGAAGCGCCTGAAATTCCGGCTTTTCCGTCCTACCTAAAATAATTACACCGGCGCATTCTCGGGCGCAAATTACGCTAGGCACGCCGCTTTATTTGATAGGCAAAGATGCAAATGAGGGAGATAGGGCGATCCACAGAATTAAGTGTGTGCGCCGTAGATTACGCCCTGTGCGCACCTGTTAGTTTACCGGTGGGAATTTACACTTTATAAAAGCAGCCCTAATTTTACACATGCCGTCTGAATATCTGCTGAAGCAACACCATTGCTGAAGAGCTCAGCACACACACACTTTCAGGACTAAAATCTGTCTGCCAAAATGCCAGGACCATCAATGATCCTAGCTGCATTAGTGTCTATAGAGGCACAAAGAAGGAGGAGGGCACAGAGGAGGAGGAGGAGGGCACAGGAGAGGGTATACCGCCCACGCCAAGATTTGTTTGGCATGCCTGCTTCTGAAGTATTCCGCAACTACAGATTTACCCGTGAGGCCATCCTAGAATTAACAACAATACTTCAGGATGATCTTACCAGCCCAACACAACGCTCCCATGCACTGCAGCCACTCACCAAAGTACTGGCAACTTTGCATTTTCTTGCCACTGGCTCATTCCAACGCACAAGTGGAGGCGTGGCTGGGATGGCACAATCCTCCATCAGCAGGTGTGTGCACCAAGTGGTCCCTGCAATCCTGCGGCGCATGGGAAATCAGTTTCAAAAACCCACCCAGGAGGATCAGCGTTTAAAGACCATGACAGACTTCTATCACATTGCCAGATTTCCACACACCATCGGGGCCATTGATTGTACCCATGTGGCACTACAACCACCCCATGATACTGAGCACATGTTCCGGAATCGTAAAGGCTGGCATTCCATAAATGTGCAAGTGATCGTAGATGCCCATGGCCTCATCTGGCACGTCTGTGCTAAATTTCCGGGATCCTGCCATGATAGTTATATTTACCGGCAGACCCAGATCTCCAGAGATTTGGACCAGAACATGTATGGAGACAGCTGGCTGATTGGTGAGTGACATGTGTGTCAGGTATGTCCCCCCCATGATGCTGACATCACAAGGGGCACATGCATGACTAATATCCTCCTGTCTTTTCCCTTACAGGTGACTCAGGATATGCCTTGGGACCTCACATGATGACCCCATTCAGGAACCCCCAAACCTCAGGAGAGCAACGCTACAACCAGGCGCACATACGTACCCGGGGAGTGGTTGAACGTACATTTGGGCTTATGAAGTCCCGTTTCAGATGCCTGGATAAGTCTGGGGGTACACTGCTGTATTCCCCTGACTTTGTGTGCCAAATAATTGGGGCATGTTGTATACTCCACAACTTTGCCCTCAGAAGGGGACTGCATATTGACTTATGTGATGACCTGACCCCTGACCCAGGCAATACCCCCCCAACCAACTCTACCCGGTCTGCTGAGGGCACAGCAGCCAGGAGACGCCTTGCAGAAGGCATTTTTTCCCAGTAAACGTACATGATTAATGTCACAATAAGAATGTATCTTTTCCCTGTAAATGCACATCAATAAAGTCACAATGATAATGCATGAATGCACACCACTGTGGTTCCTAGCACAGACACATCACATGCACATCGAATTGGATTAGATCCAAGCCCCCCCCCCCCCCCCTTTGGGACTTGGGAGCAGTAGCGCCACGCCACGGCTCCAATTATGTCCCTGTGCATTCATACACCATTCAGGAACCTGGGATTGCACTTCTCCCTGGTCCTGGGGATCCCTACTCCACCAAAACTGAGGGTGACACCCTTAATTTCTCAGGAATGCCACACCCCCACATTCACACATCATTCACACACATAAATCAAATCATAAGTACAGAAGACCAAATTAAATAATAAAAAAAAAAAAAATGCATAAACAAAAAAACAAAAGTATCCCAGCAAATTAATTAGCGGCGGCGATTGCTACGCCTTGGCTGGGCAGGGGCACGGCCACGGCGTCGCGGAGGATGTCCATTGGGGGGGGGGTGAGCTGGGGAAGGAGGAGCCTCCTGGGGGGGGGTGAGCTGGGGAAGGAGGAGCCGCCCCTGCTGGCCTGCCCTCCATGGCCCCTGCAATGCGAGTGAGACAGGCAGTGAGGGCAGCCGCATTGGCCTGGCCAGACCTAGTATTGTCCTGCACAGCCTGGGTCAGGGCACTCAGGTCATGGGCCACGCGTGTTGTGGCGGTCTGTATGTCGTTCAAACATGTAATGACCGCCGTTGAGTTGGTGGCCACATCACCGAGTGCCTCCATCATTTCACCCTGGCTGTGCTCCATCTGCGTAATTTTTTCAAGTATTTTCCCAAGAGTGCGGGTCTGCCGGGCATTGTCCTTCACCACACTGGCCGACAGACGCTCGCCCACAGCCACGGTCTCCTGGGTTGGCCCCCTGGCTGCCGCTGAGTCTTGCGGGCCTGGAGGAGGGGAGAGAGTGACCCTGGTGACTGGAGGCCTGTTGGGGGAGAAGTGGGAGGGGCTACCCCTGATGGTGGCCTGACTGGTGCCAGCCTCAGGGGTAGCCTCAGGGGAAGACTCAAAGGTCATCATATCAGTGGCCAGGAGGACTTCCCGGCCAATCTGCATATTTTCGTCCTCCTCCCCCTCATCATCCTCCCCCTCAACCTCCTCATGAGTGGAGGTTTGGCCAATCCCCTCCCCTGGGGAATCCTGCCCTTCTTGGGACTCATCATCAGCCTGTCTTGGGGGTGGTGCTGCAGCCTGGCCCGATGGGACTGCAACCTCCTGGCCATCTGTGGAGGACACAAAACAATCACATGTTTGAGGAACCACACACTTGGCACATCTTCCCTTCCCCCACCCACACATGCTAATCAACAGAGAATAAACAAAAAAAACCTACCTGTCCTCCTAGGAACATCTGACGTATAGCCAGGCAGGCCCACCACCTGCTGTGGGTGGAAACACTGGGCCACTGCCCATTCCTCCTCCGTCAGTCTGACTGGGCAGGGTCCCCCTCCTCCAGTGCCCCTGGTATGGGCGTCGATCCTTGCCATCTTATTCCGGACGACGCTCCTCAGATCATTTATTTTTTTCTGTATGCCAGCGGGGGTCCTGGTCTCCCCCCCCCCCCCCCCGCCGCATTGATCTGGTCGGTGATTTTTTTTATAAGCTGCCTCCTCCTGGCCGGGGTGGTGTTCTGGCTCTCAGGGCCATGCAGAAATCGCCCATATTTCACAATGCCTCGAGCAAGAATTTGCTTCTCTCCCAGGGTGAAATTAAGCTTCCTGCGTTTGGGGGGCATCACATACACCACCCAGCAACAACAAACACACCCGACAAACAAACAATCTACAATACACACCCAAAAACCTGACAAAAATATATACCACAAAAAACTAACCAAAATCTAAACACACAAGGACACAGCTAATAGTAATTCAAAAACAAACACGCACCAACAAACAAACAAAAAACAAACACCAAAAAACAATCAGCAAAAACACTAACAAACAAATTAAATAAAGACACTTCGCAAAAACAAACAACAACTAGACTCTCCAACTCCTCAAACACTTTTCTCACAAACACAACTTACCAACACACAAACAAACAGAGCAGAAGCAAATTGCTCATGGAAGGGGAACAATGGGATATACTTTTGCAAGGGAAGTGTGTGTGTGTGTGTGGTGCTTTTTACACACAGGGCGATCCTCAAACTAAGTACACTTGGCCTTTTACCCATCTCACTGATTGCGCCGAGACCAGTTCTGCACATGCCCAGTGAGGTCCCGATTCGTGCGCGCATGCGCAGTACGGCCGGCGCCTCATTTGCATGGGGTCACGGCTCATTACAATGAAGCACGCCCACTTCCTTCCCACTTGCAAAAACCCCGCCTTACGCCTCTGAATTTAAGTTAACGCTGGCGCAAATTTAGACGCAAATGCGCTGTGGATACGGCACTTACGACACCAACTTAGGGCAACGTAACTTAAATGACATAAGTTAGGACAAACTAAATTTGCACCGCTGGCTGAGGATCTGGCCCTCTATTCTGTCTACTCTTTTAAGGGAAGCCTTCTTGGCAGAGACTAGAAACACAAGTAATCCTGGGCCTCCCAGCAGGGCAAGTCCCACTTCAGCAACACAAATGCAGTAACTCAAGATACTTGGATACCTCCTGTCCAATATCGGCCAGACCCTGAGAGAACCCCCTTGATTTGGCACCAACTGCTTCCAAAAAAATAGGCCCCTAGCTCCCACCAAGCTGGGACCGCAATGATTCCGAACAATAGGCCCACCAGCTGCCACTGAGCTGGGACCTTGATGATTCCAGACACAGGCCCCTCAGCTCCCACTGAGCTAGGACCTCAGTGAACTCCTCCAACTTTAGCTGTCCTGCCCAGATGAGCAGCAACCTTTCAGGCTGGGATCTTCTCCACCTGGACAAGGACAATGCTGCTCCAGGCCACAAACCTTGTATGCCCTCCTTAGCCATCAACTGGGAACTCCCCTCAAGGACTGGCTTAAACTGCATTAATATTCAAACCAAGGGACTGTCTCTTACAGCCCACTACATTCTAGAACCTACTAGAAGGCAAGGAGAAATAGTTGAGCCAGTGAGACCCAGAGCAGTCAAAAACAATCACATACTGCTCCAATGTCCACAGAGGAGCCAAAAAGACTAAATTTACCTGGGCCTCTTTTTTTAGCAACCTATTTTTAAACAGAAAAGTTTTTATTAATCTCCAGCCTATTGAACCCTATTTTAGGAGGGTTCAATGTCCTTATACATCAGGGATATGCAATTAGCGGACCTCCAGCTGTTTCAAAACTACAAATCCCATCATGCCTCTGCCTCTGGATGTCATGCTTGTGGCTGTCAGAGTCTTGCTATGCCTCATGGGAATTGTAGTTCTGCAACAGCTGGAGGTCCGCTAATTGCATATTCCTGTTATACATGGACATAATAGAAACCCTTATGCAAATGGCAGATTCTAATCCTGGTCTTTGCAGGATACATTTCTATTATAAAGCTTGCTATATAAATCAGAAAGCCTAAATTCACAACCTCCACATTCTTAATAGGCTAGACTACCCTAAAAATATGAGTAGAAAAGCCTTGCTAGCAGCCCAGTAGCCTAAAGCAATAATTACAGGGTACTTGGTATGGGCTTGTGTTAGCAAGTGCAGCACAAAAAGTAGAGGTAGACCACAATCTAGTCTGCCCAAGAGGCAACATTGCTCCCTAAAGGCTCCCTACCTTGCTAGAGAGGACAACCACAATTATCTGAGAAAGGAGAAACAAAACACACATGATAAAGTGTACTCCTGGATGGTTGGAGAGGGGATTTTGTTTTTTCCAGTTTGTGTTTTCTGTTGAAGGTGGAGCCAATCATCTCTGTCTGGACGCACCAAAAGTTTGTCCAGCAGCAATCAATGCAGGTAACCGCTGGCTATGCAGACAGCTACCAATAAATGTGTCCGTCGCCAACCTGTCATTATCATCATCAATGGAAACCACGCAAAATTGTGCACAAAATAATACAGAGATCAGCAAACAGGATATCCTCTCTAATACATTACAATAAGTAAAAAGTGTTGCGTTATAAACATAAACCTGACCAGAAAAATAACAAAAATTAGATCAGTTCAAAATATTCCACAGTGAATAAACCCTGGAAGATGTATGTTGATGACGAAGGGCGGAGCCTCCCCTGTGACATCATTGCGTATAGGAACCAGACGTTGCTGTGATTGTTGCTGGCTTGGTAAATATATTGACAAGCACATGTTTTTGTACTTGTAAGTGCGGTTTTGGGTTAAATAAATGGTCTTGATGATATCTACACTATGAGAAGTGTTTGTTTGATTGCCTTGATATGTCTTTATTTGCCTGTGCTGCTTTTACCATCTATCTGATGAGCAGTGGAGAGGAACAGCATTGTGATCCAAGTTGAAAGCTGCTGCTGTAACCGAGCAATGAAAGTGCTTATAGACCTTAATCAGGGGGTCTTTATTTGGCAAGCTTACATATTGCCTTCACTGTGGTGACAGGTTCACTGGTGATACTGAATGAAGCGAGAATATTGTTAAGGGGGAATGATCACCTATACATTTATTCATGGTGGCATATTTTGATCTGCTCAAGTTTTTTATTTTTCTGGTCACTTTTATCAGTTTTATGTTTATTATAGCGCAACACTTTTTACTTATTATCATGAATGGGGCTGGCGGCTGCACCCAACCTCTCAAAACCCCAACAGCAATCAGAATATCCCTGCAGCTACAATCCGCACAGTGTAATCAGATCAGTCACGTTTTTTTTCTGAGAAAAAAAATTATGACTATGGATTACATCAGTTTGCACATCCATCTTTAGTTTAGATAAGTCTGCATCCGCTTTTGCATCTGTTTTTTTTTTTGTTTTGTTTTTTAAGTTGTTCCGTAAAACCAATCATGAGTGACAAAAGTATAACCAAAAATGTATCTTGCCTAAAAGCAGACATAAATGGAACAGATGTAAACAGATGGAATCCTTTTACATCTGTTCATATCTGTCTAAAATGATGCAGCCTTGCTCCCTTTAACAAATCCAATGCCGGGCATATTTACCCCGGTACAAAAGGCAGGTTTTTTTGGAGTAGTAATTTTTTAATCTAAATTTTTGGGAAAATTAAGAATTTAAAAAAATAAAAATTCACTTTTTAAAAAAAAAAAATACTATCACCAGTGCAGTACAGTATCATATATAGTTGTGCTCATAAGTTTACATACCCTGACAGAATTTATGATTTCTTGGCCATTTTTCAGAGAATATGAATAACACAAAAACATTTTTCACTCATGGTTAGTGTTTGGCTGAAGCCATTTATTATCAATCAACTGTGTTTACTCTTTTTAACCACTTCATTACTGGGCACTTAAACCCCCTTCGTGCCCAGACCAATTTTCAGCTTTCAGCGCTGACGCATTTTGAATGACAATTGCGCGGTCATACAATGCTGTACCCAAATTATGTTTTTATCATTTTTTCCCCCACAAATAGAGCTTTCTTTAGGTGGTATTTGATCACCTCTGCGGTTTTTATTTTTTGCGCTATATACAAAAAAAGACAGAACATTTTGAAAAAAAAAAAAAAAACACAATTTTTTACTTTTTGTTATAATAATATCCCAATTTTTTTTTATATATATTTTTTTCCCTCGGTTTAGGCCAAAACGTATTCTTCTACATATTTTTGTTAAAAAAAATAAAAAATAAGCGTATATTGATTGGTTTGCGCAAAAGTTATAGCGCCTACAAAATAGGGGATAGATTTATGATATTTTTTACTAGTAATGGCGGCGATCTGCGATTTTTTTGTCAGGCCTGCGATATTGCGGCGGACATATCGGACACTTTTGACACAATTTTGGGACCATTCACATTTATACAGCGATCAGTGCTATAAGTATGCACTAATTACTGTATAAATGTGACTGGCAGGGAATGGGTTAACACTAGGGGGTGAGGAAGGGGTTACATGTATTCCCTTGGTGCCCCTTTGTACAAGGGACACAGCATCGGTCTCCTCTCTCCTGACAGGACGTGGAGCTCTGTTAACACACAGAGCTCCACGTCCCTGCTGTCACCGCCGATCGCGGGTACCTGGCGGACATCATGCCCGCCAGGCACGCGTATAGGGTTCCCAGCGATGCGCCGGGCACAGTGTTTCCTCGCTGCGCGCCCCCAGTGGCGCACGCGGGGAATGTAAATAACAGGACGTCCACTCGGCACTTGAGAGCCAGGCTGTGGACGTCTTTCGTCTATAGCGCGGGTCTCAAGTGGTTAAATCATAATGGCAACAGAAACTACCCAAATGACCCTGATCAAAAGTTTACATACCCTGGTGATTTTGGCCCGATAACATGCACACAAGTCGACACAAAGGGGTTTGCATGGCTATTAGTTTGCTTGTAATCAGTTTGTGTGTATAAAAGGTCAATGAGTTTCTGGACTCCTGACAGACCCTTGTAACTTTCATCCAGTGCTGCATTGACGTTTCTGGATTCCAAGTCATGGCAAAAGAAAAAGAATTGTCAAAGGATCTGCGGGAAAGGGTAGTTTTAGTGTTTATAAAACAGGAAAGGGAAATAAAACGATATCCAAAGAATTGAGATGCCAATCAGCAGTGTTCAAACTCTAATCAAGAAGTGGAAAATGAGGGGTTCTGTTGAAACCAAACCACGGTCAGGTAGACCAACTAAAATTTCAGCCACAACTGCCAGGAAAATTGTTCAGGATGCAAAGAAAAACCCACAAATAACTTCAAGTGAAATACAGGACTCTCTGAAAACATGTGGTGTGGCTGTTTCAAGATGCACAATAAGGAGGCACTTGAAGAAAGATGGGCTGCATGGTCGAGTCGCCATTGCTTTCACTACGCAAATGCCACAAAGTATTCTGCTTACAATACGCCAAACAGCACAGAGACAAGTCTCAAACCTTCTGGCACAAAGTCATTTGGAGTGATGAGACCAAAACTGGGCTTTTTGGCCACAATCATAAACACTACATTTGGAGAGGAGTCAACAAGGCCTATGATGAAAAGTACACCATTCCTACTGTGAAACACGGAGGTGGATCGCTGATGTCTTGGGGATGTGTGAGCTACAAAAGGTACAGGAAATGCAGTCAAAATTGATGGCAAGATGAATGCAGTATGTTATCAAAAAATACTGGAGGAACATTTGCATTCATCAGCCAGGAAGCTGCGCATGGGACGTACTTGGATATTGCAACATGACAATGATCCAAAACACAAGGCCAAGTCAACCTGTCACTGACTACAGCAGAATAAAGTGAAGGTTCTGGAGTGGCCATCTCTGTCTTCTAAACTCAATATCATTGAGCCACTCTGGGGAGATCTCAAAATGTGCAGTTCATGCAAGACAGCCCAAGAATTTACAGGAACTGGAGGCTTTTTGCCAAGAGGAATGGGCAGCTTTACCATCTGAGAAGATAAAGAACCTCATCCACAAATATCACAACAGACTTCAAGCTGTCATTGATGTTAAAGGGGGCAATACACAGTACAGGCAGTCCCCTAGTTACGAACACAATAAGGACTGTAGGTTTGTTCGCAAGTGGAACTTATGTGTAAGCCAGGACACTGCATTTGTTAGTGTAAATTCTGCCTGTTCAGGGATGTGGGGTGTTCCAGGCACTTCTGGGCATGCAGTACATGTAGTACTGCAGTGTGGGATGTGTCTGGGGCTGAAAAATAGCTGCTCAGAGGTATCCAGGACCAGCGTGGAGCATAAGCAGCTGGCTTTGAGGCCGTTCGTAAGTAGGTGTCCTTCGTAACTCGGGGACTGCCTGTATTAAGAACTGGGGGTATGTAAACTTTTGATCAGGGTCATTTGGGTATTTTCTGTTGCGATTATGATTTAAAAATAGTAAACACAGTTGATTCATAATAAATGGCTTCAGCCAAACACCACTGACCATACGTGAAATAAATGTTTTTGTGTTATCATTCATATTCTCTGAAAAATGGGCAAGAAATCATAAATCCTGCCAGGGTATGTTAACTTATGAGCACAATTGTATAGTGGATATAAAAAGTCTACACACCTCTGTTAAAATGTCAGGTTTGTGTGATTGAGACAAAGATAAATCATTTCAAAACTTTTTCCACCTTAAGTGCTAGTTCACATCAGATGCAGTTCCATGCGCTTTTTTTCTACACTAATAATGCATGCACAGTGTTTTCCATGTATTCCAATGGCTCTAGTTCACACCAATGCAGTCAGTACCAGTCAGTTTCTGCACCACAAAAATGCACTCATATGTTCCGGATCAGTTTTTGCTTACAGTTCACACCACACGCAGTTCCAGTGCATTTTTGATACAATTTGCTAGGTACAGTACAGTTCTGTGCAGAAAAAAATGCAGCATACGCTACTTTTTTTTCTGCACTAGAAAGTGGCCGGAAACTGATTGGACTGGTGTGAATTAGAACCATTGGAATACATGGAAAACACTGCATGCATTTTTAGTTTATGGGGTTTATGGGGAACTGTGTCAAACGCTTTTGCAAAAAAAGACCTTCCTTTATCTAGATGGCAGCACACCTCCTCATAGAACAGTGATTCTCAACCTTTCTACTGCCGTGACCCCTTGATGAAATTTTCCAAGTTATGGGGACCCCTAAAATTATTTTCTTAGCGTGGGTTGTCAGCACCCAAGGCAAGGCAAGAAATTTGCGCCTCTAACCCATGTAAATTTAGCACTGCCCGAGTCCCTTCCAGTATTAAAACTCCTTATGATACATTTTAGGATCTGCCACTCTTTCTCTTTGTTCTCCTTTCTTTCCCTTTTATCTCTCTATCCTAATTTATTTTCTTTTTTTTTGTCCCATCCCTCTCTCTAGCCATCTTTCTTGTTCTTTCTCTTATTCTTTCTCTCCCTTTTTCTTTGGTCCTCCCCCTCTTTTCCTCTACCTTCTATGTATTCTCTATTTGTATTCCCTCTCTTACTCCTTGGTGGGGGGGGGGGGGTGGCAGTGAGTTGGGATGGGTGGCAGTGCTGGCAAGGAGTTGGGATCAGTGGCAGTGCTTGTGGGTTGATGGGATCAGTGGCAGTGCTGGGGGGAGTTCTGATCAGCCAACTTAGGTGCTCTTAATTAAGGTCATCTGCTAATCTGAGAACTGTAGTGGGGACTTTTAATGGCAACTCTAATCACAGCCTGGTAGTGTTACTCCCTGTGTCTCCAGCTATGTGGTGTCTCGCAGCAGTGACACCCATGCCAAAAATCAGGAGATAGGGTGTCTTCCATCTCCTCCCACTTCACATTCCTCACTGGTCAGCTTACCTCTAGTCTCTCCCCCCACCCTTGCCATGAACTGAATGGGAGGCTGCGAAGAGGCAGACTGGGCGGCTTGCGGGCTCCAGGGACATTTTATATATTACTATTTATTTGGGAAGCGTGCATATACCACCGGTCGGTGGTGCCAAAGCGCTTTGTGACAAAATAGCCCGGATGTTCTGGCGAGGGGAGCATAAATAAAAGAGAAGGGAGAAAAAAAACAAGAAATCAGCGGAGAAAAATTGGCCTAGGATTGAAATGCTTGGCAGAATAGCCAGGTCTTCAGCTTCCTCCTGAATGTATATAGGCTACGGGAGATGCGAATGTTAAGCGGGATTTGGTTCCAGAGAGTCGCCCCCGCGGAGCCAATCCGTTTTCCTCCTATAGAAATTAGCCTGTCAGTATTGTCAATGAGTAGAGCTTTGTCGGCTGAGCAAAGACAGCGTCTAGGTAGCTGCTGGGCAGCCGCGAAAGGGCTGGGAGAGCGGTGCAGGCTTCAGGAACAGCCCAGGATTCGGTGACCCCTGGCAAATTGTAATTTGACCCCTCAGGGGGTCCCGACCCCAGGTTGAGAACCACTGTCATAGAAGGTTAATAGGATTGGTTTGGTAAGAACGATTCTTCATGAATCCATGCTGATTACTGCTAATGATCTACTAAAATCTTGTATATAGTCCCTTATCTCCTCCAAGAGCTTGCATACTATTGATGTTAGGCTAACTGGTCTGTAATTCTCAGGGATGCATTTTGGCCCTTTTAAAAATATTGGTGCTACATTGGATTTTCTCCAATCAGCTGGTACCATTTCAGTCAGTAGACTGTCAGCAAAAATTAGAAACAATGGTTTGGTAATTACTTGACCGAGTTCCCCAAGGACCCTCGGGTGCAAGCCATCTGGCCCCGGTGACTTATTAACTACTTCAGCCCCGGACCATTTGAGTGGTCAAAGACCAGGCCCCTTTTTGAGATTCGGCACTGCGTCGCTTTAACTGACAATTCGTCGTGCGACGTGGCTCCCAAACAAAATTGACGTCCTTTTTTCCCCACAAATATAGCTTTCTTTTGGTGGTATTTGATCACCTCTGCGTTTTTTTTTTTTTACAAGTCTATTTTTAATTCTGTCCTCTGTTAGCCAAGAGGGTGCTTCCTGTGATGTGTCATGAGCATAAACACTGCAGTTTTGGTTACTGAAGCCCCCCCAATTCCCTTGTGAAGACTGAGAAGAATAAATTCAATACCTTTGCCATCTCCCCATTCATTCTTTGTAACCAGATTTCCTTCCTCATTCTTTATGGGGCCAATATGGTCTATCATCCCTTTTGTTACTGTTAATTAACTTAAAGAATTTCTTGGGATTTTTTTGCTCTTCTCAGCTACGTGTCTTTCGTGTTGTATCTTAGCCGCCCTAATTGCACCCTTACATTACTTGTTGCATTCTTTGTAAAATTTGAATGCCGATGATGATCCCTCAGCCTTGTATTTTTTGAAGGTCTTCTCCCTTGCTTTTATATGCATTTTTACATTGGAGTTAAGCCCTCTAGGACTTGTTTGCTCTTTTAAATATATTTCCCAATAGGATGCACTGGCTAATGCCCTTATTTAATATGCTTTTAAAGCAAACCCATCTCTCCTCCGTGTTTTTTGTTCCTAAGATTTTATCCCAATTTATATCTTCTAGTAAGGATCGTAGTTTATGGAAGCTGGCCCTTTTGAAATTCAGTGTCTTTGTATTCCCCTTATGTTTTCTATTTGTGCGATTTATACTGAAGCCAATTGACCTGTGATCACTGCTTCCTAAATTGCCCCTTATTTCCACATCCGTGATCAGGTCTATATTGTTGGAAATCAGTAGGTCTAGCAACGCTTTGTTTCTAGTTAGCGCGTCTACCATCTGACTGATGAAATTGTCCTGCAAGACATTTAGGAACTGGCGAGCCTTAGATGAATGCGTGGTTCCTTCCGCTCAGTCTATGTCTGGATAATTAAAATCCCCTATTATGATGACACTTCCCATCCTTGCTGCTAATCCAAATTGTGATGGAAGGTCTCCCCCTCCTCCCTCAGGTTAGGGGGCCTATAACATACTCCCAGTATTATTATCCCCTTACTTTCAGACCCTTTGGAGCTCTGCCCATAAGGATTTCACTTCCTACCTAGCTCCCTTATTGATGCAATCTCTCACATTCACTTGCACATTATTCTTGATATACAGGCATACCTCTCCCACAGGGCTCGACAAAATTTGGGCGCCAGGTCGCAATTGCGACAAGAAATTGTGACCTGGCACCCGCCGGTAATTGAGGCCTACAAGGCCGCCGCCGCGGCGTCAATTACCGGGCATCGCGCGGCGGGGAGGCACAGGATCCTGTGTCTCCGTGCACCCCCACCTTGCGATCGCGGCAGGCCCGCGACGGCCGGTAATTAAGGCCGCGGCCTTGTGAAGTCCCAAGCTTCCTTCTGTGACCTGGCGCAATCTGGTGGTGGCCGTTGGCATTACAAGTAAAATCAGTTCTAATGTGTACATTTTCACTGCCATCTCCTTCCCTTTAATTAGAACCCCCAAACATTATATATATTTTTTGTTCTAACACCCTAGAGAATAAAATGGCGATCGTTGCAATACTTTCTGTCACGCCGTATTTGCGCAGCGGTCTTACAAGCGTACTTTTTTGGGTAAAAAATACACTTTTTTTAATAAAAAAATAAGACAACAGTAAAGTTATCCCAATTTTTTATACTGTGAAAGATAATGTTACGCAGAGTAAATTGATACCCAACATGTCACGCTTCAAAATTGCGTCTGCTTGTGGAATGGCGACAAACTTTTACCCTTTAAAATCTCCACAGGCGACGTTTAAAAAAATTCTACAGGTTGCATGTTTTGAGTTACAGAGGAGGTCTAGAGCTAGAATTATTGCTCTCGCTCTAACGATCGCGGCGATACCTCATATTTGTGGTTTGAATGCCGTTTACATATGCGGGCGCTACTCACGTACGTGTTCGCTTCTGCGTGCGAGCTCGTCGGCACGGGGCGTGTTTTCTGGCTCCTAACTTTTTTAGCTGGCTCCTAGATTCCAAGCAAATTTATCAAACCCTGATCTCCCATCTTGTCCACCAGGCTCCAGCCATTGGTGAACATGCCACATAGTTTAGACTGGTCGCATACTGTCCTCTTATTGGGTGTTCCGAGATTGCAAATAGGACTTGTTACTATACTTACCTTGGGTTTATGTGCTTTAGTCAACCTACCACTAATGCCCCCAATACTACCCTCTGGAATATGTTCCGCACTGATTATCTCTACCTCTAGACCCTCTCTCTCGTTGTCTAATTTAAAAGCCCCTCTAAGTTTTTGGCCATCTTCACTCCTAGCAGATCTGCACCCTCCATATTTAGGTGCAGACTGTCCCTTATATAGAACTGGTGACCGACTGAAAAGTTGGCCCAGTTCTCCAGGAACCCAAACCCCTCCTTACTACATTAGCTCCTCAGCCACTTTTTTACTTCCCTAATCTCCCTCTACCTTTCTGATGTGGCTCGAGGATTTTGAGAATACTACCTTGGAGGTTCTTTTCCTCAATTTAGCTCCTAAGTCCCTACAATCGTTCTTTAGGACACTCCATCTGCCTCTGACTTTGTCATTGGTGCCAATGTACACGACAGCCGAGTCTTCCCCAGTCCCTCCCTACAGTAATCTGTCCACCAGTTTCGTTTTGTGCCAAACCCGAGCCCTGTTAGACAGCATACAGTTTGGCACTTCAGGTCTTTGTCACAGATTGCCCTCTCTGTCATAAGAATTTAGTCCCCTATCACCAGAAATTCCTTTGCCTCCCCCCCACTCTCACTGGAGGAGTTCTTCCACTGGCAGCTAGGGGAGTCCATCATCTTCAGCAGTGCTGGTCCCTGACTGGTGTCACTTAATGGAGAGTACTTATTGGGATGTTCCAGCCCAGGATCGGCCTACCTGGCACTTTCCCCTCTACTTTTCCTGACTGTCACCCATCTACTCTTTTCTAGTGCCTGCACCTCTGTCTCCACCCACCTTCTTTGCTGGCCCCTGCCGACACCTGCTAGGTACGCTCCCGGTTCTCCTTTAGAATGGAGTGACAGATCGCACTGCTGTGTTGCCCCACGTGAGGTGCGATCCAGGAGAATGTCATAGGACGTCCCCATGTATTGATGAGAGGCCGCTGCCGGCATCATTTGGCCATAGGCTGGGTGGGAACTGGTTAAATAAAAGAGCCTGTATGGACATGGATGATTATCAATTTACATTCGCAAGCCCATAGGGAGTGAATTAGTCCTCATTTACACTTGCTCTGCTGTCTGAAGTGTAATCTGCATTTTGATCACTCTTAGGACAGCAATAGACAGGCGGCGATGAGGCGCTGTATTGCCTCACCACCTGTCTTAACATCCAAATTACCAGACAACTGTGCTGCAACCACCAGACCTATTCACTTGAAGGTGATGTGCTTGACAGGCAGTACCACCCGAGTGTGACGGGGTAAAATACACGCTGCGTCTACAAATCAAAGCATTGTGGCCACAGCATGTGTGTACATCCCTGGCTGCTGCCTCGGCAGAAACAAGGGAACAGTTGGGAAGAGGTAAAAATACAGCTTAACTGCAGGTGTCAAGAAGCCCTGAAGGCCCGTACACAAGATCATACGAAAAAAAATTGCTTTCAAAACCATAGTGCGATAATCTGATCTTAGCACACAACTTTCAAGAGCCGATCAGAACAGTTCATGCAAAATCATCCGATGGGTAAATAAAGGAAATTTTTCCCCGTACTATACCAGAACAAAACATTTTCATTTAATCAGTTAGCTTATTTAATTAGTACAGTTGTCATTCAAAAAAACACAATACAAATACAACACGTTACATCACTTCCAAGTTTTTATTCTGTTGTACGAGGATTTTCATAACTTTAGTAAACTCTTAGGCCCCTTTCACATGAGTGCCTTCGTTATACGGATTCCACTTGCTCATCGCGGGAATCGCCCTGCTGATCCCTGCTGAGCAGACAGATGACAGGTCCGTCTCCGCTCACTGTGCAGAGCAGAGGTGGACCCTATCCGATCCACCAGACGGATGGAAAATGGGACCACCATCCATCTAAATTCGGCGGACGTCAGCATTGACATCCGCCATTCCATTGAGGTAAATAGATTGTCCGATCAGGTACGCCTGAAAAACTGATTTTCGATTAGCAAAAAACAAAACGGACGATCATTTGTGCAAAAAAACGGTTAGGCCCATTTCACACCTGCGGACTGTATGTCCGCTTTTTCATTCATCCGTGTGCGGATGAAAAAGGGACATACATTGGTCCCTATGAGCCTGCAGGTGTCAGCGGATGAACATCCGCTGACACCCGATCTCGCCGTCTCTGCACTCCTCCGATTCTGCAGACGGAGGAAAACCCTATTTTTCCTTCCGTCTGCGGATCGAATGAACACGGACAGACGGTCCGTGTTCATCCGACACCCCTCATAGGGGAGAGCGGAAAAAGACAGGGCGGTCCCTGCACATCCACCGGCTCAGCGGGGATCAACGGAGCGATCCCGCTGAGCATACGGAAGTTCATGGGGCGGATCATTACTGATCCGCCCCGTGTGAAAGGGGCCTTACATTCAAGCCATGCTAAGAATATAACTGTCACCTTTCCATGTTATCTCAACTGAACTGTCAAACCATCAAATGTCCGGTGTCATACCTGATCACATGTGCAGCACCATGGCAACTGCAGATTAAACAGAGAATGAGATGGCAGCATCCATGGCTGTAAAGCTACTTTCACACTGCCAGTGCAGGGGCGTCGGCAGTAAAGCGTTACCATTTTTAGCAGCGATTTACCGCCGTTTTTAACCCCCGCAAACAGCTGAAAACCGCTCGCAAAGCCCCACTGTAGCGGCGCTGCCCATTGATTTCAATGGGCAGGGGCACTTTAGGAGCGGTTTATACACCGCTCCTACAGCACCGCAAAGATGTGGCTAGCAGGACTTTTTTTACTGTCCTGCCAGCGCACCACTCCAACGTGAAAGAAGAGGTTCTTTCAGGGTGCTTTGCAGGCGCAATGTTTAGTAGCCTTAGGCCCCTTTCACATTGAGGAGTTTTTCAGGCGGTACATCGCTAAAAATAGCGCTGCTATCCCACCTGAAAAACTCCTTCACTGCAGACTCAATGTGAAAGCCCGAGGGCTTTCACACTGAGGCGATGCGCTGGCGGGAGACAACAAAATCTCCTGTCAGCAGCATCTTTGGAGCGGTGAGAGGAGCAGCATGTATACCGCTCCTTCACCGATCCTTCCCATTGAAAACAATGAGGAACCGCGGCAATACCGCCCGCAATGTGCCTCTATAGAGGCGCATTGCGGGCCGTATTAACCCTTTATCGGCCGCTAGCGGGGGTTAATACCACACCGCTAGCGGCTGATTCCCGCGGCAATCCCGGCGGTATAGCGCCGCTATTTTTAGCGGCGTTATACCGCCACCGCAGCTCCCGCCCCAGTCTGAAAGGGGCTTTAGGGATAGGAGGCTTTAGTTCTGCTCTGGTTCACATTTGTGCAATATGAAAGTATCACCACTTTGATGTACCACTTCCCTGCCATTTCAAAAAAACTTCAATGGAACTTTGATGTATGTTTTTTTTTTTTTTTAACCCTCACCCTGGTCATCATTGCTGCTTAAAAACTTCCTCCCAAGCACATTCTATTCACACCTAAGCTTAGTGGATACAGGTGTTCCCGCTCGCATTTTTTTTTTGCATGATTTTAAATGTACATCACACATAGGGCAGCCAATTTACTTGAATATGCTGCCCTATGCGTAACAAATGCCCCAAAGTAGCTCTAAAACATTTTCCGTTGTGAAGTGTCACATTTACTCAGTGGGCATTTTGGCGCGGTTGTAGTATATTTTGTCATGCAGCAAAAAACGCATGTCAACAGCGATTGGAGTGTCATTGACAATTAGGCTGCATAACATTTGCATGAAACCTGCACAGAAACACGTGCTTTGCCATGCATTCTGTGCTTGCGTCGCCATAATGGTAAGTATGACGCACATTGCCACGTTTTTGAAATGCAGAGCAAAGCGTGCATTTTCTTGTGGGTTGCCATGCGCTCAGAAATGCGTAGATGTGAACAAACGGTAATGCAAGTGCAATGTGTATTGCCATGCGTTTTCTATGTGGGTTGCCACATGTTCGGAAACATGCAGATGCAAACACAGCCTAAATGGAAATGCAAGCACAATGCATGTGTCTTCGCAGTTTCTGTACAAGTTGTGCTTTCAGAACCGTGAAGATGTCAACGCATGTATTTCGAAACGTGTAGCGTCTGTTTATTGTGTAGGCTGCCACGTGCTAAGAAACGCACAGATGTGGACACAGACTTTTTTTAATGCCTGCTTGCTGCACATTTCGAAACACGTGGCAAAGCGCACATTTTCTGTGCGGGTTGCCGCATGTTCGGAAAGTGAATGTTGCAGATGTGAATGCAGGCTAATTGTTAAAGCGGAGCTCCAGCCACCCTCTTCAAAAATTAAAAGTCAGCAGCTGCAAATACTGTAGCTGCTGACTTTTAATATGATAATAGGACACTTAACAGTTCAGCAATCCGGCAATGTCGGCACCCCAGCTGAATTTTCAATCAGCTCTCGGGTGCTGCTACCGCCACCAAATCATTTAAAACCCGAACACACATGGATTACACTAAGGCTGATTTATTACAAATAATGCACCAAGTGAGTTTAAAGGATAAGTCCAGCCTGATCTTGTGGGTCACAGGATTGCAATTAGTTTTGCACTCCTGTGACCCGTTTTCAGTAGACAGCGGTCTGAAGTCCGCTCTTTGCTGACGTCACTGGAATTAGTCCAGGCACCGCGTCATCACGACAATAAAGTCTGGATCCGCCAGGTGCCTGGACTGATGCCTGTCTCAGTGAGACGCTGAGAGCTTGAGACGGCCACTCCCCGCTCCTCCACAGCTCAGCGATCCAGTGAGCGCAGGGGGCAGAGCGGAGAGCAGCAGCTCTCTGCTCAGGGAGCTGTGAGAACCGAGCCATCAGCTATGCTTGATGGCTCGGTTCTCAGTGAAGAGGCGGCGGAGGGCAGATGCAGCATTGGACTGATGCTGCATCCACCTAGGTAAGTATGACGGCAACAAAAAAAAAAATTAAAAACCTTTGCTCTTTTAATTACAACCTTAATCAACCACAGAACCTGTGTCATTAATATGTGTTTGGTTTTAAAGGGATGAGGTGGCAACCCTACCGCAGCCATTTCTTGTTAGGCTCCTTCCACGTGGGCTTTCCAATCAGGTCCGCCTGTCAGTTTTTCAGGAGGACCTGCTCCGAGCCTCCATTCACTCCTATGGAGCCGCAGATGTCAGCTGTGACATGTCTGCTGACACCCGCTGCTGTCTGTGAAATGCAGACGGATGGTGACCCCATTTTCTTTCCTCATCTGATCCCCCATAGAGGAGAGCAGGGCCATCTCTGCAGTGAACCGAGACAGACCTGTCATCTGCCTGCGCAGAGGGGGATCAGCGGATCGATCCCTGCTGAGCAAAGCGGTGTCTGCCGGGTGGACCGTCTGTGTGAAAGGACCCTAAGGGAAAATGTCAGTGAAGCTCTGCAGCTTCACAGCCAGTTGCCCACTGAACATGCGCTTTCTAAATGACCCGGGGGAAGGGAGCAAACTTCCAGGCGATCTCACCACCACAATGTCTCCTGGGAGTGGGTACCTATCAAAAATAGGTACCCGCTCCCCCACAAAAGGTGTCAAATATGGCAGCAGAGCTTCCCCTTTTTGGGTAGAGCTCCACTTTAGTGACAACCCAATCATAATTGGCAGAAATGTATTTTCCTGTGTGACAAAACATGCTACAAACGCATCAAAATGTGCACCGCTCCCAGACTGAAAGGGATCTTAAACTAATATGAGGCGTCTGTTCAAGTGAATGGGCAGCCCTACGTGTAGAAAATGTCTTTCCGCCACGATCACGTGTGAATCAGATGTGCTAGGGAGGAAGTTTTAAATCAACAATAAAGTTCATTGTACAGAACACAAAAACTATCCAGAAAAATGAGACGGGGAGGAAGTTTTTAAGCAGCAAGGATATCCAGGTACAGTTGGGATCCAAGTACCATTCGTATCTATACTGATGTGACAACAGATGGGATCAAGGTGCAGAGAGTCGCACAAAAGTGGTGCAGGAACTATTTTTTGTCTCTGCGACTTGAGTCTTGCCAATAAGACGCACCCATTGAGATACATGGGACGCGACTTTGACGTCCAACGTGGCATTGGTGAGAAGTCTATGGGACACACATCTTTCTATTATAAGGAACATGATGAAGATGCAGACTTGGCTCAGCAACGTGTCTATGAACGAATGCCGCCAATACAGCACGCTGTGCCCGCGTGACAAGCCTGGCCTATGTTTACACACAACAACCGCCACCCTCCGACGTTTCCACCGGCTGCACCACAGAGAACCCACTCGGCATAGCGGACGCTTCCTATTGGACAGCTGTGGACGAGCTTGCAGGACACGCCCCTAGCTATTTCCCGCCGGTACGTGACGCTACGGTGACGTCCGTGCCTACAGCGAGCTGTAACGGGAACGGGAGACTTGTTACCTGCAGCGAACAGCCCGTCCCGGTATTATCCGCCACACGCCACTGTACGGGAATCTTGTTCAGCGGAACCAGATACACGTTACCTGGTTAGCCGGGAACAGCGGGGTTAAGCGTGCAAGGTAGGAACCGTGTTTCTTGTGTATAACAGCTGTCATGTCACGTATTGGTTGCCATGCTAATGACGTCCTCACGCTGACCACGCCTTTACGTCTGACTGATGAGGGAGGTGTGATTGTCGCGTGTTAGTAAAGCTAGATTTGTTTTGAATGGATGGTAAGGAACTGTGCAGGAGTTCTGTCGTGTCCAGACACAACCAGCTGCATACTGAGCTCTATATACATATACAACTATAACACAACCAGCTGTATACTGAGCGCTGTATACAATTATAACACAACCAGCTGTATACAATTATAACACAACCAGCTGTATACTGAGCGCTGTATACAATTATAACACAACCAGCTGTATAAAGAGCTCTGTATACAATTATTACACAACCAGCTGTATACTGAGCTCTGTATACAATTATAACACAGCCTGCTGTATACTGAGCTCTGTATACAATTATAACACAACCAGCTGTATACTAAGCTCTGTATACAATTATAACACAACCAGCTGTAAATTGAGCTCTGTATACAATTATTACACAACCAGCTGTATACTGAGCTCTGTATACAATTATAACACAGCCTGCTGTATACTGAGCTCTGTATACAATTATAACACAGCCAGTTGTATACTGAGCTCTGTATACAATTATAAACACAGCCAGTTGTATACTGAGCTCTGTATACAATTATAACAGCCAGTTGTATACTGAGCTCTGTATACAATTATAAACACAGCCAGTTGTATACTGAGCTCTGTATACAATTATAACACAGCCAGTTGTATACTGAGCTCTGTATACAATTATAACACAGCCAGCTGTATACTGAGCTCTGTATACAATTATAACACAGCCCGCTGTATACTGAGCTCTGTATACAATTATAACACAGTCAGCTGTATACTGAGCTCTGTATACAATTATAACACAGTCAGCTGTATACTGAGCTCTGTATACAATTATTACACAACCAGCTGTATACAATTATAACACAGCCAGCTGTATACTGAGCTCTGTATACAATTATAACACAGACAGTTGTATACTGAGCTCTGTATACAATTATAACACAGCCCGCTGTATACTGAGCTCTGTATACAATTATAACACAGCCCGCTGTATACTGTGCTCTGTATACAATTATTGGTCCGAGGTATTGCAGAGTATTGGCAGGGGTATTGCAGGGATGGCTGAGCATGGATGGCTGGATCTGTGACTGCAATTGTCACAGATCCAGCCCACAGTGCTGCTGCCATCCGCTCTCTCTCCCTCTCACACTATACAGAGAGGGGAGGGAGGAACCGGCATCATCAACTGACGCCGGTTTGTTTACAAGTGTTTGCTCCGTCATTTGACGTAGCGATCACGTGGTAAACAGCCGCTATCAGTAGCTATTTACCGCGTTCCGTAATGCGCCGGGTCCTCTGGTTAACAAACCGCCCTGTAGACGTCTTTTGTCTATGGGCGGGTCGTTAAGTGGTTAAGACCCTCCTACTGTTTGTGAAATTTGACTGACCACACCCAATATTTGATGTGATTTGCATTTTTGTAAATATTTTATTATATCTTTTCATGTGACAACACTGAAGAACTGACACTTTGCTTCAATGTAAAGTAGTGAGTATAACAGTTTCAATTTGCTGTCCCCTCAAAATAACTCAACACACAGCCATTAATGTCTAAACCGCTGGCAACAAAAGTGAGTACACCCCTAAGTCAAAATGTCCACATTGGGCCCAATTAGCCATTTTCCCTCTGCGGTGTCATGTGACTCGTTAATGTTAAAAGTTCTCAGGTGTGAATGGGGAGTAGGTGTGCTAAATTTGGTGTTATCGCTCTCACTCTTTCATACTGGTCACTGGAAGTTCAACATGGCACCTCATTGAAAAGAACTCTCTGAGGATCTGGAAAAAAGAATTGTTGCTCTACAAACAGATGGCCTAGGCTATAAGAAGATTGCCAAGACCCTGAAAATGAGCTGCAGCATGGTGGCCAAGACCATACAGAGGTTTAACAGAACAGGTTCCACTCAGAACAGGCCTTGCCATGATCAACAAAAGAAGTTGAGTGCACGTGCTCAGCATTATATCCAGACGTTGTCTTTGGGAAATAGACGTATGATTGCTGCAGAGGTTCAAGGGGGGGGGGGGGGGTTGTTCGGCCTGTCAGTGCTCAGACCATAGACGCACACTGAATCAAATTGGTCTGCATGGCTGTCGTCCCAGAAGGAAGCCTCTTCTAAATATGATGCACAAGAAAGCCGGAAAACAGTTTACTGAAGACAAGCAAACTAAGGACAGGGATTCAACTCCAATGAGTGCTAATGTCGCCCTTCCTTCAATTTAGCACAGCTCAGCGCTTAGGATTGTACACTTAAGACAATTTGGCAACAGACTGTCAGATACGTGTAAATCGCAGCAGCTGCTTAAAAAACAACAGCATTTAAGGTAAACAGTAAAACAAAAAAACATTTAAAACTTAAAGTCAAATACAACTCAAATACAAAAACAACAGGAAGCTGACTCACTGTAACCCTTGGAACATTAAATATGTTCGGATGTGTGTCAACCCTGATCCAACTTATGTCGGTCTAACCTAGATAACTTATCTGACATTACTGTAGGAACTACCCGACCAGGTACATTCACATGAGGAGTGCTGCTCTCTGTAACGGATTCAGTTATAGACATATTTTGGTTATTTACGTTGAATGAGGTGTTACTATGTCTCATAGTTGTAGATCCCCATCATCTTCAATAGGGGGACCTAGCGTTAGTTGAAGAAGACCTCATGTTAATATTCTGGGTTTTACCACATTATTAGGTGTTATGTGTTTTTGTTGTCTCTGTTTGCTTTTAAACTGTTTTCACCTGTTTTACCTGCATGCTGAAAGACCTCATAATCTACTTAATGCCTGACTCCCTGGAGTCTTGACCCACAGCCATCCTAATTAATGCAACAGATATTGGCTCCTTCATATCTCCTGTAACGTAGATCTCCTGTGGACGAGAGATACTGATTCTTGACCGTTTCACACCGATTCCTACCACCTCCCCACGAGACGGGAACATACTTGCTCCTGTCAAACCCTACCGGACACTTCCGTATACTAGGAGAGGTTACATACAACCTCCCCCACTCCGGTAATTTGTCCTTTTCGTTGATCCCTACCCCCTAACTTACCTACCTGTTCTCCTTTCCCCCCTTCTCCCCCCCTTTTTTTTCTTTTATCTTTTCTTTCTCTCTCTCTTTCTCTTTCTCTTTCTTTTCTTCTTTTTCTCTCTTCTTCTCTTCCTCCTTCCTCCTCTTCCTCTCCTCCCCCTCCTTCTTCCTCTTTTCTTCTCCTCTCCCTTCTTCTCTTCCCTCCCTCCTGCACCCTTCCCCCTCCCCCTCCCCTCCCCCTCCCCCTTCTACCTCTCAGTCTCCGCCTCCACCACATCCTTTCGAACACAAAGTTATTCAAAACCCTGCCCCTCTCTCATTCTCTGAGTTATCACATAAGAAGACAACCACCCCACATCTGACTGTCATATACTACTCTTAAAACCACACATTATCTCACCATGTCGCATTTAAGTTCCACAAAAAAAAAACCACGCTAAAAATAGTATCACTGAACATAAAAGGCCTCAACATCCCAGAAAAACGCAGCCAAACCCTTGACCTGATGGCCAAATTGAAGGCAAATATAGTGTTCTTGCAAGAAACACACTTTCATACAAACAAAATCCCCAAGCTTACCAACCACCTATTCCCAACAGTGCATCATGCTACCAACCCACTTGCAAAAACCGAAGGGGTCTCGATTCTATTTTCCAAAAACCTTGATTGGCAACCCATAGACTCACTTATAGACACAGAGGGCAGATATATCTTCCTAAAGGGCCGTCTTCATGGGCGACCTGTAACATTAGCTAACATATACAGCCCCAATACTGCCCAAGTAAGTTTTTTCAGATCCATCTCCAGACTGCTCTCAGACTTTCAAACCGGACTGACCATTCTAGGAGGAGACTTCAACGTCGCATTGTTCCCAATTTTGGATACCTCCACGGGAGCAACTTCCCTGCCATACAAAGCAATTAAACAAATTAAGCTACAGATCCAAGATCTTCTTTTACACGACACCTGGCGCACACTTCACCCTGACGAAAAAGATTATACCTTTTTTTCAGCCCCCCATAACAAGTATTCAAGAATTGATTACCTGTTCCTATCCCAGAAGGACATCCCCTTTCTCTCAAATGCCACTATTTAACCAATGTTACTATCAGATCACCACCCAATTACAATGACCCTGACTTTCCCTGATGAACACACTTCCAAAAATATATGGCGCCTTGACTCGACTTTACTTACCTCAGAAGAGGTGATCGCAGACGTTCGCAACTGCATACATACATTTTTTCTAGAAAATAATACATCTGACATAGCCCCACTTACCCAATGGGAAGCCCACAAATGTGTAATTAGGGGGAAATTCATTTCCCTCAAGGCAGCACGCCGAAAAGCTCAACAGCGTACACTTACAGGCCTACTTGACAAGATTAAGACCCTTGAACTCTCCCACAAACAATCCCAAGCGCAACAAACTTATCATGAACTTACCCAAAATAGGAAACTCTTAAAGCGGGGGTTCACCCTTAGAGGGCACTTTTCCCCCTTAGATGGATGCTCGTTTTTACTAGGGGAATCGGCTATTTATTTTAAAATATGTGCAGTACTTACCCGTTTACGAGATGCATCCTCTCCGTCGCTTCCGGGTATGGGCTTCGGGAATGGGCGTTCCTTCTTGATTGACAGTCTTCCGAGAGGCTTCCGACGGTCGCATCCATCGCGTCACGATTTTCCGAAAGAAGCCGAACGTCGGTGCGCAGGCGCAGTATAGAGCCGCACCGACGTTCGGCTTCTTTCGGCTACGAGTGACGCGACGGATGCGACCGTCGGAAGCCTCTCGGAAGGCTGTCACTCAAGAAGGAACGCCCGCTCCCGAAGACCCATACCCGGAAGCGACGGAAGAAGATTCAGCTCGAAAACGGGTAAGTACTGCTCATATTTTAATACAAATAGCCGATTCCCCTAGACCGAACGAGCAGGAAGCTAAGGGGATAAAAAATTTTTTTTTACAAATGGGTGAACTCCCGCTTTAAGTGAAGAATTGAACCGCAAAACACGACGCAAATTTGTCCTGCACCAAAAGCTCTTCTACGAATTCGGCAATAAATGTGGAAAATACTTAGCAAAAGCTCTCCAGACCAAAAAAGCACAGGCTACTATTCACACTATCAAAGACTCACAAGGAAAGTCCTTCATTACTCCGACGGACATAGCAGCGCAATTTGAGACCTATTACTCCACTTTATATAATCTCCCCAAGCATGCGACGAATCATAAGAGCCTTGAAGCTCGTCACACATTAATCAAATCTTTCCTTGACAAACATTGCCCCAAACTCATAAATAGGAAAGATGCCCTCAAATTAGAACACCCCATCTCGGAAGAGGAACTAAAATTGGCAATCAAACTACTTAAAAACGGTAAAAGTCCTGGCCCTGATGGGCTTACAGCTACCTATTACAAGGCCTTCATGGATACTTTATCCCCACACATTATTAAGACTTTTAATTCCTTATCGTCCCCTACCCTCCCCTTCAACAGATTGCTAGAAGCCCACATCACTGTAATCCCAAAAGAGGAGAAGGACCCCACATCGGTCAGCAACTATAGGCCGATATCCTTATTAAATGTAGATATAAAGTTATACGCCAAAATCTTAGCCTCACGTCTTGCACCCTTCCTGCCATCCCTGATAGGGAAAGACCAAGTTGGATTTATCCCTGGTAGAGAAGCCAGGGATAACACAATCAAAGCCCTAAACATACATCATTGGATTAGAAACACACAAACAAGAGGGATTTCTTCTGTCACTGGACGCAGAGAAGGCGTTTGACAGGCTGGCATGGGACTACCTGGAAGCAGTCCTGAAACATGTTGGTCTCCCGGATAGACTACTTAGTGCCATTATGTCCCTCTACAACGCACCAACTGCCAGGGTTCGTGTTAATGGCCACCTGTCAAACGCCTTCACTATTGGCAACGGGACAAGACAAGGATGCCCACTTTCCCCAATTTTATTCGTCCTGACCCTTGAGCCTTTTCTCCAAGGTCTTAGAGCTAACAATAGTGTCAAAGGCTTCCGCATCGCAGACCGTACCTATAAAATGGCGGCCTTCGCCGATGACATACTGCTATTTCTGAAAGATCCCCACATATCAATTCCAAATCTTTTAAAAGAGTTGAAGCTATTTCATATTATTTCCAACTTCAAGATAAATTTTGCTAAATCCCAAGCCCTGAATATCTCCCTCTCACAGGAAGCGGTACTACAATGCAAAAACAACTTCCCCTTTAAATGGAACCATGATCAGATTAAATATCTAGGGATATATCTAACGGCTAAACTTTCAGACTTATTCTCCAAAAATCATCTTCCTATCCTTAAAACCATCACAAGTGACTTGAGCAAATGGAATAAACCACATTTCTCTTGGTTTGGAAGGGCAGCAATTCTAAAAATGAACACACTCCCCCGAATCCTATTCATCTTACAAACCTTACCCATCAGACTCCCCCCATCCTTCTTTCAAACTTACAAACGACTTTGTACTAAATTCTTATGGAATCAGAAACGACCCAGGAGTAGCTTACGATCAGTTAACAAAACCAAAAACGAAGGGGGGCATTGGGCTACCAGACCTCAAAAAATACTATTGGGCATGCCACCTCGCTAGAATTGTAGACTGGTCAATCCATAGCCACAGTAAAGATTGGGTCTCTCTTGAACACACCTTCTCCCCCCTACCATTACGATCCATTCCTTGGACCTCATGCAAACACACCCCGAAGAGTCTAAACGAACACCCTCTCATTGCCCCGACACTTCGCTGTTTTCAAGAAGCCTGCCGAAAGTTACGCATTTCCTCGACCCCTGGGCCCCTTACTTCAGTAAAACTCAATCCAGAATTCCCACCTGGTATGTCCACAAATTTTCTGACAGACACCTGGCAACATCCAGAAGTCTTGGCACATCACTTCTACCACTTAGGCACTTTTCTAGAGCGCTCTTCGTTACCAGCCAACACAGAAAACGTTGCGTTTCCTCTCTGGACATATTTCCAGATCAGACACTTCCTGAAAGATGCTGACCGCACATCCTCTGTCTTTTGCCGTCTCACAACATTCGAACAGCTATGCTCCCACTCTGCACCACAGCAACACATGATATCTAACATTCACAACATACTCTCCTCAGACAGCTTACTGAAGACTAACAAAGCTTGCTCAAGTTGGGAAAGAGACCTACAGATAGAAATGATAGAGGCACAGTGGGAACGCATATCGACAATAACTCATAAAGGCTCTCTCAATGTCTCGATACAGGAAAACAATTATAAAGTCTTAACGCGCTGGTACAGAACCCCGGTTATCCTCAACAAATACAATCCCGCCCTTTTGGACAAATGTTGGAGATGTTCTAGCGACACAGGTACTCTGGAGCACATTTGGTGGTCTTGCCCCCTAATCCAGCCATTCTGGACCCAAGTCCGAGAAATTACATCGCAAATCTCTACATACACTTTAGAATATACCGCAGCACAGCTTCTTCTACACCATTCTGACATACCAGCTCAGCGATACTGCAAAATGCTGATACCACCCCTACTAAACGCCGCCAAACTATGCATCCCTCTACATTGGGGAACAACACATGTTCCAACCATTCCTGAATGGCTCAATCGCATTGGAAAAATTGCAGAAATGGAAGAATTAATCTCTATAGCCAAAGATTGTCCAACCAAATTCTCCCACACATGGGCCTGCTGGACCCACTTCTGTACCACAGCCAATTACAAACTTCTGATGGACCAAACAAATGGGAATCATCCACCTCCAGACGATTGAAGCCCCTGGTAATTGTACGATTACACTCTGTACTCTTAACTAATCAAAATAAGCGACACCTAGCCTCCCTCCCCTACACAAGGGAAGACTGATGGAGGACCTCTATTGACTCATCCTGATAAACATACTGTCAATTATCTATAAAACACAAAACTTTTGGTATTCACCATATCCCAACACTTGGGATCCGGTGGCGGAGACTGGGAGGTACCCCCCCCCCCCAGCCTACCCCTCTCCATTCACCCCCCCCTCCTCTCTTTGATTCTAAGTATGGATATCTGCACATTATATTGCTCTCTTCCTATACTTTATATTATTTTACTTTACTCTTCCTTCTTTCTTTCTTCTTACCACGGCTCTTAATCTCTCTTCCCCCCCTTTCTCCCCTTGTTCTTCCGCTCCTATACCCATCCCTCCTCCCCCTCCCCTTGGGGAGTCTACAATCGGATTCAATCCCCTCACACGCTACAGCCCATTCTATTTAATACCGACAGCTGACCAACTTTAGCACCCAAATTATTAAAAGAGAGTAATTACGCAAAGTTGGTCAGCTCCATATGAACTAGCCAGCCCCTGCCTCCTTCCGCTGTTTACACCTACATAGAATTCGATATGAGACATACACACGATTACCGTTGGAAGCGCAGATAGTCATTAAACTAGTCATAAACTTTGCTCGCATCCCATAACTTGTTAAGTATGTCGACAAATGCTGTACTTTTTTCTGTACTCCTGATTACATGCTAGTTCTGATTATCAATGCTGTAAAACCTACTGTTTTATTTCAGACTCCTTGTCCAAATGTAATGTAAACCTTATTCTGTTTACCAATAAAATTTATTATGGAAAAAAAAAAAAAAACTTAAAGTCCAATGTAAAACTGTAGCAGCGCTACTTCCAAACTGGCGTTTGAAACACTTCTATATGTCAAGCGAGTATAGGAAATCGATGATAGTGCAGATGGAAAAATACACAGAAAAAAATCCTTAATCAGTGCTCCTTTCACCAAGGGGGGCATTCACCACATGGGGGGGATATTAACTCCCCTTTTGGGGATGCACTCACCACAAATATGGAAATAAAGAGCCTGGAATATATATCCATGTTTATCCTGGAAGTTGCACTCTCCACCAGCAAGTATGTTTTGTTCAATCAAACCGCAATCACATATAACAGAGAAAAAACTCATATAATGTGATATAATTTTAGACAAGTTTATTGAGCCCCAAACATCCCCTTATAAATTGTGCGTACCACAATATAAAAGTATCAAGCATAAAAAAGATGATATCAGTACTGTGCCTGTATGCCTCTCCTGGCCAAACAGTGAAGCTGCTGGTGCTTAACTTCTCCCATGTTCCTGGTCCCGGGGGCTGTACAACGTCTTAGGTCAATGGATAAGCGTTACGCCCTGACACGTTTCGTCATTGGTTGACTTCACTGTTTGGCCAGGAGAGGCATACAGGCACAGTACTGATATCATCTTTTTTATGCTTTATATTGTGGTACGCACACTTTTCCATCCTTATGTACTTGGCCGGCGCATCCTAAGGAGGTTGCGCTTCATACTTTGGGTGTGGTAAGCGCTTTGTGGGTGTACCTGTCTGCTGCGGCTCCGTTTCGGAGAACTGACGCACTTTTTGTGTCGGTGTCTGGTCCACAAAAGGGCCTGGCGGTCTCGTCAGCCACTATTTCTCGGTGGATCAGGCAGACCGTGATACAGGCCTATACTCTTAGGGGGCAGGCGCTCCCTTTCCGGTCATGGCACTTTCGACCAGGGTAATTGGTGCTTCCTGGGTTTTCCGACATCAAGCGTCTGTCTCACAGGTGTGCGAGGCGGCGACTTAGTCGTCCGTTCACATTTTTTATTTATTTTAATTTTTTTCAAAATTTTACGCGGTTGCTGTGAGTGCATCTTCTGATACTACTTTCGGCCGCTAGGTTTTGCAGGCGGCTGTTTAAAGATGCAACTCCTCCGTTGAGGAGCTCTGCTTGTTTTAGGGTGAACTTATATTGGTTTTACTGATTTTTTACACTGCTTGGGGACAAGTAGGTTATGTTCCCTGTTTACATGAGAGAACTAGGCAGAAACATGTTAGATAATTAAATACATGTTACATTAACAGAGTTGAACAGCCCCACCCAGGGGGCGGTCCCTCCAGACATAACCCTCACTGCAGCATGCAGCCTCAGTTTCGTTCTGCCTAGCAAGGAGAAGGACGTATGGCTCCCTTTGGGCCCAGCACCCTGAGAAGAAATTTAATTTTATTTTACTTTTTCTTGAAGAATCTTCTTTCAACTGTCGGCTGAGAGACAGGCTGGATAATATAGATCCTTGTAGTCTACTCAGTCCGACCAGCAAGCGTGGACACACCTTTGCAAACAGGCTGGGTCTGCCACGCCATACCCCATGACTCCTGGGGTGGCCGGTGAGCTTTGCTCCGAAGTCCACATATGACTGGGCCGATAGCTACCTCCATTGCGGTTGTAGTTCTGTCAGGAATGCGTCAGCGAGTCCTCGCTCGGACGGGTAAGTACAGTCCCTCCCGCTTCGGTGGGTTGGTACGGCTGGGCATTCCTGGGGTTCGGGGGTACTCTTCTCCTCCCTTCCCTGCTCCTTTTCCCTTGCTGCATTGCTAACATTGCTGCTGTCAGGGGGAGGGGGCCTTTATGAGGGGACTGTGTTATCTGGCCTGTGTTTTTTCTTTTTTGTATGGGGCTTTCCTGTGAGGGTTTTTTCACTGTTAAAAAGCCCTAGGAGGCTTTTCCTGTTTAAACGCAGCATTTTGCTGCCATTTGGCACACAGTTACCTCACGGTTATTTTCCTCTCACACGCTGTGTTCTGAGAGCGGACGGCAGCGCTGGGGAGTCCCCTCCTGAGGTGAGTCCCCTGGTTACCCCTGGTCAGCGCAGCAAGTGGGTGAGATGCCCTGAATAGGGCTCTAGGAACTTTTGTTTATTTGTAAGGACAGGTGTGCATATTATACATACACACTATGTAAATATTATTAATATTTGGAGTCAGTATCTGGGTCCTTCCTCAACATGCTGGTGGTGGCCGCAGGTGTTAGCACCTTGGATTCCCACAGAGGTTTTATTGTTAGTCCTGGACACATTTGTGCCAGTGTGGGGGTGAACTGCAGATGGGCGATAAGAGTGCCCCCTTCCCCCGTTATCCCCTGGGGAATGCTCTGTTATGGAGCCATGGACCAGGTACCTGGGTCAGGGACTCTCTTAAGCTGGATAGTGCAGCTGGGTTTCCGCCGAGGGCTCAGTCTTTTTTGGGTCACACAATTCAGGCCGCTCTGTGTAGGTTTTTTCCTTCTGTGCCCTTCTTTGATAATTTCTAAGAGGCGGAATGAGAACAGCCGCTGAGGGCTTTTGTAGTCCCTCACCGCCGGGCGGTTCAGTGCCCCTTTGAGGAGAGCCTTTTCAAAAGGTGGGCTTCTTCTCCGGTGGTGGACCATCTGGGTGTCATGTAAAGGTGACTACTCTTCCTATTGTGGGAACCCCCGCTTGTATGGATCTGACTGATAGAAGATCCATACATACGGGAAGTACTGACCCGTTCCATGCTTACCATGCTCTGGTCTGACTTGCGGCTCATTGTGGCAACTACTCTGGGGTCTCAGTCGGCGCTGGCGCCATTTTTGTGAGGTTTTTCAATTACATTGAAAACTCCCATCGGCGGCCTTTTTAACGTAGCCGCGCAGCTTACATTGCGGTCGGCCATTTTCTGTGGCCACGTTCTGAACGCCCGGCGGCCATCTTGGAGTAGTCCTGACCCCTAGTGCTATATACAACTCACGGAGTGAGCATTTTGCACCAGACAGTGGAGGCGCACCGACTCTCTCCCGAAGTTATTAGGCTAGCGGACCAGGTGGTCCAGGGCCTCATATAGGTCTGTGATGCTTCATTGAATGCTGTGCCCTTGTTATCCAGGGCTTCTGTTTCAGAATGGTTTTATGAACACGGTGTCTGCGTGGGTTTCCTCCGGGTACACCGGTTTCCTCCAATGGCATGTGTGCATACAACCTACATAATATACATATTATACGTATTATTTAGGGGCAACCCTCCCAGGCCGTCAAAGGCCCAGCTGGGAGACTAATCCGTCCCTGGGTGCGTAAGCTGATCACGCCGGCACCCAAATCCTGCCAATGTATGTAGCCTTTCCTCCCTGTCTCTAGGTGGGAGGGGCAGCTTACAGGTTCACAATTTGGTGAAACCTCCCTGCTCTCCGACCAGTGGGTCTGCGAGGTGGTCTCTTCGGAGTACTAGATAGGGTTTCCTCCTATCCAAAGAACAAAGTTCTTTCCTCGTGTCTTCCTCTCCCAGCCTGTCGGTTTGCCTTGGGCAGTGTGGGACTTGCTAAGCTGCGGGGTAATTTTACCTTTCCTGCAGGACGAGAGGTTTGGGGTTTTCTATGGGCCTCTTTTGTGAACGTCGGGTAGATCCGCATGCAATCCATTCGTTCGGTGGTAGCTGCGCTCCATCCGGGGGATGTCCTGGCGTCCTCAGACATCAGGGATGCATACATGCATGTCCCATTTTGCGCATGTCAGTGTTTTTTTTCTGTGCTTCGTGATGAGAGAGGGTCTCTGTCAGCCTGTGGCCCTCCCTTTTGATCTGGCGTTAGCACCATGGGTTTTCAGCTGGGAGCTCGCACTTATTCTAACTTTGTTGGGACAGCAAGGCTTTGCCTTATTGGCTACTTGGACGACTTTCTTCTGAGAGCAGCTTCTGTCTCCGACCTAGTGGATGTGTTATTCCCATTCAGATCCTCCGAAGATTCGGGTGGGTGTTAAACATTTAGGCCAGAAGGTGTAGCACAGTGGCAGCATGCCTGCCCTCCATGTGTGCGACCCAGGGTTCAAATCCTGCGCATGCTAGGTTCTGACTCAGCGTTGGAGTATCTAGGGTTGATCCAGACTCCTCGTGGCGAAGGTCCTTCTTCCCCTGGAGAAATTGCAGACTCTTCAGTCTGCGGTGAAGGTATTGGCATCATGCAATCGGTCTTCTCTCCGGGTGCCTGCTGGTCCGGGGGGCTGTGGGTAGCCTCCTTCGAGGCGGTACTGTATGCCCAGTTTCACACTCCAGGTGGTAAAAATCTCTTGTCTCTGAAATCATCAGATTCCGGTGCGCCACCTAGTCAGAGTCTCTTTGAGTTGGTGACGGAGATCCCAGACTCTTCGGTCTGGGTAGTTGTTTCTTCCTTCCAGTGGTCAGTGTTTGACGGATGCCAGCCTCACAGGTTGTGAACCTGGGGGGTCCATTTGGCCCTGAGTTGCTGGACTTGCGTGGACCTACGGCCACACCTCCCTGAATGTGCCTGTTCTTCTGGTCTCGGTGGGAAACCGCCTGGGAATACCAGGTGCTGTCTACAGTTCATTGTCCTACTATTTTAGGCTTGGTCCCTATTCTGGTCCCTCCAGACATAACCCTCCTCACTGCAGCATGCAGCCTCAGTTCGTAACAAGCAGTACAAACCTAAAAAGGAGGGGTGGGTGCTGTGTCCGTCCATGGACTCAGAGAAAAGGATTTTACGGTGAGTACAAAAAATCCTGAGTCCATGGACGGACACAGCACCCACCCCTCCTTTTAGGTTTGTACTGCTTGTTACAAACTCTTGTAAACAGGGAACATAACCCACTTGTCAAGATTTAAGGAGCTGTGTCCATTCATGGATTTAGAGAAAAGGATTTTACGATGAGTACAAAAAATCCTATTTTTTTCTTTACACACACAGAAGTTTATCCCTTTGATCGAAGACCCCTTTTACACTGCCGGACCGTTCAAGTCCGCCTGTCAGTTTTTTTCGGCGGACATGAACTCTCTATGCCTCTCTATGGAGCGTCGGATGTCAGCGGATATGTCCGCTGACATCCGATCCGCTAAACTCAAATGGATGTTGATACGGCTCTGTCCTATCGGATCAGGTGAGGATAGGAGACAGCAGCGCTCAACAAGCCCCTCCTCGCTCAGTGAGCAGAGAGGGACCTGTCATCCACCGACTCAGCGGAGATCAACGGAGAGATCTCCAGCCAAGCTTGTGGACCGCTGCAAGCGGATCCACCACGTGTGGAAGGGGCCTAAGGAGGAAGCATTAGTTACAATGTTTCCTGTTAAAAACTTGGCAGACTGCCCGGATATTTCCTTTTGACAGCTAAGTGAGCAGATAAAGTCTCTCCACTTGTTATATGAAAGAATCGGCAAACTGCATTGCAGATCGTCAGGGGGGTTGAATCAAGATCATGATTTTTTTAACGATTAATTGTGCAGCTCTTGTGTGATGTATTGTATGTATGTGTGTATATATTGTGATAGTGAGAGTCCCTGTCTGTGGGGAAAATGGGGTTAAAATGGACACAGAGTCTGCATATTGGCGGACTACAGAGCATAGCTTTGAAACTGAGAAAACAGCTGCTTTGGCAGCTTTCTCCAGATTTTGCTATTTCCAGATGGGGCTCTGTAGTTTGGAGATCCCTCAGAAGGTTGGGTGGGATGGGATCTCCAACCCTGTGTCTGGGTCTTGTGGACAGCCAGCAGGGTGTGTGCTCAGGTGCACACAGCCCATATAATGAGGGGCTAGTGAGAGCAGTGGGTGGAGAAAGGTGGAGTTGGAGCAGTGGCTGCTAGTGTCTCTGTGTGAAGACAAAAGCTGTGTGCACTGAGGGGCTTGAAGCCTGTGTTCGTTTAAGAAGCCCAAAGCTGTGTGCATCCAAGACTGTGGGCCTGGTAGAGCTGGTGGTTTGAGGGACCAGTACCTATATAGCAGTGTGTGTGTGTATATATTTCTGAAAGCTGAGGACCTGTGGAATAAAATGATGGTAGTTGATTTTTTTTATGTCACAAGATATGTGAACAATTGTTCATTAAGGGCCAGTTCACACCACATGCAGTTTACTGTTGTTTTTTTTTTATTATTTCTATATATAAAAACAAATAGAAAGAAGGTTATATGGCAATGGCATAGTTCACATCAGTGCAGTCAGTTCCAGGGCATTCCAGTTCTAGAAAAAAAGTACAACATGCTGCATTTTTCCTGCACTGGACTGTACTGGAACGCAGTAAAACACACTGGACCCCAGTACAGTTCATCCGGAAAAGCATGTCTGGGAAGATCGCCACGTGCACATTGCCAAAATGGATATTGCCTTTTTCACGGGTTAGCCACAGGGTATTATCTTAGTCCCTTTAACGGCCAAACGTTTTAATCATTAGGTTTTCCAGGAAGGTTGGTGGGTCAGAGTCCTCGGCTCTCTCAGGCAGGCCCACAAAACGGAGATTGCACCTCCGAAGCCTATTTTCCATATCGTCCTGCTTTTGTAATACAGAATTAAGTTGATGCTGCAGCCATTCTGTATTTACTTGTAATGGCAGCAGCTTGTCCTCCACAGGGCTGATGCTGTGCTCAGTTTCGGCCACCCACTTCCGTAGCTTGTGGAAGTCTTACGGTGCAAGCAAAATATCAGCCTTGACTTCTATCTTTGAGGTGAGGGCAGTTTGGCAGTTGAATATGATGGTGGCTTCACATGATGGTGGCTTCACATGTGGACTCTCTGATCAGAAGTGCATTCTTTGATCAAAAGTGCCTGAGTTAAAAACCAGGAGTTGGCTATTATCTGCTTCTGCTTGCAGATTTTTTTTTCCCCTCTTTTTCTCTGACACTTTTTAAACAGCTTTTTTTCTTTTTCCTTTCTGCTAATTAAGGGGAGGGTTTAATTGTTCACAGGTGTGTGTTTGTTCACAGGTTTTCACAGGTGAGTATAAAGTGGCTGTACAAGCTCCCAGAGGAGCTGGCTCCCAATGATGGTGGCTTCACATGTGGACTCTCTGATCAGAAGTGCATTCTTTGATCAAAAGTGCCTGAGTTAAAAACCAGGAGTTGGCTATTATCTGCTTCTGCTTGCAGATTTTTTTTCCCCTCTTTTTCTCTGACACTTTTTAAACAGCTTTTTTTCTTTTTCCTTTCTGCTAATTAAGGGGAGGGTTTAATTTTTCACAGGTGTGTGTTTGTTCACAGGTTTTCACAGGTGAGTATAAAGTGGCTGTACAAGCTCCCAGAGGAGCTGGCTCCCAATGATGGTGGCTTCACATGTGGACTCTCTGATCAGAAGTGCATTCTTTGATCAAAAGTGCCTGAGTTAAAAACCAGGAGTTTGAAACAGGAGGTAAGACAGGAGTCTTCATTATTTTTTTTCAATCACTTATCCAGAACAAGCTTGCAGCTAATAAAGTTGGAACTCTTGCTATATAGATTCAGCGGTACAGCAGACGCTCTCATCTTAGTCTGCTCACCCCAGGGATAGTGAGAGCAGGACGCTCTCAAACGAGTCGGCTCTCCCCAGGGATAGTGCAGCCAGGCAGGGTCCTCCCAGCTCTCAGGTGCTGCAGACACAGCTAAAAAAAACAGGACTAAGACCCCCCCCCACACCCCCCTAGCCAATTGATCCAGGGTTGCACCGATCGCCGTTAAGGGGTCAGGAAGGAATTTTTTCCCCCGATCTCTGCAGATTGGCACAGCACGCCTGGGGTTTTTCGCCTTCCTCTGGACCAATCGGGGAGAGAAGACTCAACGAGTGACGGCTCACTTGGACAGTCTTCCACCCATCACGTCCGGCATCTCTTCCCGCATCCGCGCCAGACCAGGCCTCATTCGCGGCCGCCGCAATTAGGAAAGACTGACGACAATGGCTAATCTGCGATACTCTGCGGACTCTATTCGGGGTCTGAGACAATTCGCAACAGCATTACCAGCCGTCACCAAAAAGGCCTTAAAAATAGAGCAACTTTTGAGATAAAAAATGTAAACTATTTAACCCAGCTCAAGCACATATCATGTGCTTTGATCAACACAAGATCGGCAGTAAAACACCGATTAGAAATCCACGATTTCTTACTACAAAACGATCTAGACTGCCTCTTTATTACAGAAAGCTGGCTCTCAGACGACTGCAACACCATTCTCGGAGAATTGGTGCCAGAAAACTATCGCATTATAACGGAAAACAGAATAGGGCAAAGAGGAGGAGGCCTGGCGGTGATCCACAAGAATCACATTACAATCACTAAGCCAGCCCTTCAAAATCCTCTTCCATTCATGGAAAACCCTTACTCTTCAACTTCAAACTTCCCCCCAGGAGACTGTTCACATTCTCCTCTGCTATAGGCCACCTGGGCCAAAATCGCAGTTTTTGCCATCTTTAACGGAGTTTATATCCACTTATACCCTTAACGGCAAACACCTTTTGCTGCTCGGGGACTTTAATCTGTGGGCCAACTCCGCACAGGATCCCATTGCGGACGCCTGCATCGATCACCTGGAGGGATTAGGGCTACAGCAACTTATATGCGGGCCAACACATGCTTCAGGTCACACACTCGACCTAATTTTCAGACAAAATCTGAAAATAAGCATTTTAGAAAATGAACCATTGCCATGGACAGACCACCATGCAATCAATTTCATAATCTCCAAAATTCCCCCAGTGATAAAAGCACCCAAGCCGGTGACAATACACTGGGCTAGATCTCAGAAGAAGCTCCATTCGGAACTCTTTAAATCTACCTTGGGAAACAGAATCAAAACAATCCATCCACATCAAACATCCGCAGATACACTGGATGCCATAAACGCAGCCCTGCTACAGTCAGCCGATTTAGTAGCACCGAAACGCAAAGCCTGCATCCGAAAAAGAAAGTCTGGCTGGTTCAACAACCAGCTGTCGCTTCTGAAGCAAGAGCGCAGAAGGGCGGAAGCCGCCTGGAAAAGAAGCCCTGCAGAGGATAACCTCATCATCTACAAGGCAATAACAACACGATATCATAAAGAAATCTTCAAAGCCAAGAAACATCATTTTTCTATGGCGATTAACAGCGCCCTAAACCGCCCCCGCGAACTCTTCAAGATGGTCACCCAGACCATGAATCCAGGATGTCTTGAAGTCCCCAACTCAGACACCCAAGAGTTCTGTAATGAACTATCGGATTTCTTCATCAACAAAATTGAAAGAATCCGGGAAAGCATCTTGCAAAACAATACCCCCCTCAACCCCACCGTCAATCAACCACAAAACACCCACAGAAACGCTCTACAATCAACAAAGTTCACTCTGGAACCGATCTCCATCGATACCACAAAAAATATCATTGGTGCTCTGCGGAACAGCACATCGCCCAATGATATCATCCCCACCAAACTGCTGAAGGAATGTGCTGACATCCTGGCACCACCCATCACACAGCTTATAAACCAGTCATTTAAGGAAGGCACAGTGCCATCCCTGTTGAAAGAGGGCACAATCCAGCCCATCTTGAAAAAACCTAACCTGGATCCCAAGGACCCAACTCACCGCCGTCCCATAACAGGCCTAAATGTTCTCTCCAAGATAATGGAGAAAGTAGTGGTACAACAGCTGCAACAGCATCTAGATACCCACAATCTACTGGATCCATTACAATCAGGCTTCCGTCCCGGACACGGGACAGAAACGGCCTTACTCAAAATATGGGACGATGCCCTCGAGGCCGCAGACGAAGGAGAATCTTGTCTCCTGGTTCTGCTGGACCTAAGCGCAGCCTTTGACACGGTAGACCACAAACTGTTACTGATGCGACTAGCCAAGGTAGCAGAAGTCGCAGAAGGTGATTTACCATGGTTTTCTTCCTTTCTTGAAAACCGATCACAAACAGTTAAATTGGGTTCTTTCACGTCGGAAAAGCGCACGGTGTCATGTGGAGTCCCCCAAGGATCCCCCCTGTCACCGGTGCTTTTCAACATCTATCTTCGCCCTCTCTTTGATATTATCAGTAGCCAAGAACTACTCTATCACTCTTATGCAGACGATACGCAACTGTATTTTCGCATCTGCAACAAAAAGGATCATCATCCCAGTTTAGAGAAATGTCTCTCTTTGATAGAAAACTGGATGACAAAGAGTTATCTTAAACTCAACAGTTCAAAAACAGAACTCCTTATGTTTCACGCCAGCCGAAAGAGTCAACTGGCAACAACCTGGACACCCCCGCCCATTCTGGGCCAAATCCTCACCCCTAGCTCCAAAGTCAAAAGTCTCGGGGTCATCTTCGACACCTTCATGACAATGGACGCACAAATAGGGTCAGTAGTCAGCGGAGCGCACCATCTGTTGCGCCTACTACGCAGACTTATTCCATTTATCCCCAAAGAAGACATAGCAGTCGTGGTGGGAACAATCGTGAATTCCAGACTGGACTATGCTAACGCCCTGTACCTCGGACTCCCAAAGTACCAAATCTCCCGTCTGCAAGTCGTTCAGAATACGGCCGCCAGACTGGTGACTGGGGAAAAAAAATGGGAATCAATCTCACCTTCGTTGAGAACCCTTCACTGGCTGCCAGTAAAAGACAGAATTGCATTTAAAGCACTCTGCCTGACACATAAGTGCATCCATGGGAAGGCTCCGCAATATCTTTGCGACAGGATAGAACCTCACAATTCGAATCGCGTTCTGCGATCCACCGACCAAAATCTGGTCAGGGTACCAAAAACCAAATACAAGTCCAAAGGAGAAAGAAGGTTTGCTTTTCAGGGTCCTAGACTATGGAACGCTTTACCAACCAGCATTCGGTTGGAGGAAAACCACCTGACTTTCAGAAGACAGATCAAAACTCTGCTCGTTTGATGTCATGAGACACGAACAACTAGCGCCCAGAAGCGATTCAGTTCGCATGCGTCGCGCTTTATAAGTTTTTCATTCATTCATTCAATATCTGCCTCCAGCACCTTGGCAGTGTCCCCTGCAGTGAATAAGACACCAGGAGCGGAGTGGCGCCATCTTCACCTGCCAAGTCTCTCTCCTCATGGGCAATCTGTCCAGCTTAGCCACTGCACCAGACACTTTCTTCGATGGAGACATCACTGGATAAGTGAAGGGGGGTCCACCCCTGGCAGGTTGTAGGTGTTAACCACTAGCCGACCAGCCGACGCAGTTATACGGCGGCAGGTCGGCTCGGCTGCGCGAAATCACGTAGCTATACGTTATTTCGCATTCCAACCATTAGGGGCACGTGCTCACCCCTGGTGCCGACGCACGCGCCCAGTGGGCGCGATCACCGCCAGGCACCCGCAATCGCTCGTTACAACGTGAGAACCGGGAGCTGTGTGTGTGTAAACACACAGCTCCTGGTCCTGTCAGGGGGAGAAATGACCGTTTGTCTGTTCATACAATGTATGAACAGTGATCTGTCATTTCCCCTAGTCGGTCCCACCCCCCCCCCCCCTTCAGTTAGAACACACCTAGGGAACAAAATTAACCCCTTCCTCGCCCCCTAGTGTTAACCCCTTCCCTGCTAGTGGCATTTTTACAGTAATCAATGCATTTTTTTAGCACTGATCGCTATAAAAATGCCAATGGTCCCAAAAATTTGCCCGAAGGGTCCGCCATAAGGTCGCCGTACCGATAAAAATCGTTGATCGCCATTACTAGTAAAACAAAATAATAATGCCATAAAACTATCCCCTATTTTGTAGACGGTAACATTTTTGCGCAATCCAATCAATAAACGCTTATTGCGATTTTTATTTTTTTATAAAAAATATGTAGAAGAATATGTATCGGCCTAAACTGAGGAAAAACATAGTTTTTTTTTATATATTTTTGGAGGGTATTTATTACAGCAAAAAGTAAAAAATATTCATTTTTTCTTCAAAATTGTCGCTATATTTTTGTTTATAGCGCAAAAAATAAAACCGCAGAGGTGATCAAATACCACCAAAAGAAAGCTCTATTTGTGGGGAAAAAAGGACGCCAATTTTGTTTGGGAGCCACGTCGCACGACCGCGCAATTGTCAGTTAAAGCGACGCAGTGCCGAATCGCAAAAAGTGGCCCGGTCGTTGACCAGCAAAATGGTCCGGGGCTGAAGTGGTTAAATAGGAAGGATATTCCCCAGGATAGGTGAAACACAATCCTGCTCAATCACAGCTCTTAGTCTGCACACCCTACGACATGTAGCTCCAGGCCCGCCTCAAGTTGGGCATGATTAAATAGAATATAAAAATCTTGTCTTGTAATAGTCACATTTTCAACAGGTGTATTAAAGCGATAGCGTTTTGTTTGTTTTTTTTACAACCAAAAAAACTAGCCAGTTTGTATATTGCTAGGGCTTAGTGTTTACCGTCAAACTCACCATCCATAAGCAGTCTATTAATGTCAGTACAGAATAACGGAGAACTAAACCAAACTGAAAAGAATCATTTGTTACAAGGCCCCTGATCTGTTTCTATGAAATCACAAAATACATTTCAGTAGAATGAATCTGACTTTGTTTGCTGGTTAACAAATCTTAAAAGGAAATCTAACATTTAGAAACCATCATATCACCACAACCATCATTCCTGGCTGAAAATAATAGAGAGTGTCACTGTCAATTTTGCTTGCTCACATTCACTTCCGTTCTCTCCATCTGATTTTAATAATCCTTGTCAAACCACAAACAGTCCACATTACTTTCCTGACACTGGAGCTTTCAGGAAGACAGAATCTCAACATTCATTTAGCCACTACAAAAGAAAGCTGTCCAGCTGGACAAATATTATTTCCACACTTGACAGTCTCTACAGTTAAGTATGCCTTTTAATTTTAACTGAAGCTGCCAAAGAGTTGATATGAGCTCCTTGTTCAGTGTAGATTGACTTGCAGGATTAGCAGAGCAACAATTGTAATTGTAGCAGAGGAGCTGTATATGTTCAGTACAAAAAATAAGCCACAAACTGCATGTGAGGATTCTTTTATTTGAAATGAATGACCTATTTTGACCTAAAAACAGAAATTTTTTTTCAGAGACCTTGTTTGGCACCTTTTTATGGATAAGCCTCAGCCTTATGTGTCTGACCACTCCTAGATTATTTCTCCCTGGAATGTCTCAATGGAATGCCCATTCTCTATAGTTAAAGAGAAGGCAAAGCAGAAAAGACCAGAACAAGAGATTGTCTAGTGTAGTAGATTAAAAAGAGACAAGTTTTATTAAATAAAAATATTGCACTCACAATAGAAGGAAGTGTAAAGGCCCATAAACACGATCTGACTTTTTGACAACAATGTTTTCGCTTTTTCATCTGACAAATGTTCACTGTGAATGCTCTCAAACTTTTCGGCAACAAATGTCCTACGTCGGCTAATCCGATCGTGTGTACACAAGTCCATCGGACTAAAGTCCAAAGTACAAACACGCATGATCATAACCAATGCTAAAGATCAGACAACAATAGCAGAAGTTGCCCAAAGGGTGGCGGTAAAGAGCTGAAAATGTCCTGCCGTGTGTTTGCAGAACAAGTTCACGGCCAACGCCCATTTGGACCAAAATCCATGGAAAAGTCAGATGGAAGTCCGATCATGTGTATGATGAAGCTAAGAGTATGTACAGTGACACCAAAGAATGTGCAGGCAGCCAGATCCCTCTGGAACTGACACAGTCCTGGCTAGGAACAATATCAGAGGATGCTGGATTGATTTTAATCGAGAGGAGGGATAATCGATAGAAGGCTAATTTCCAACCTGGACCCGCCCACAATGCTGACATCAGTCAGGAAGCCAGTGATAGTGCAGAGATGTGTTTCAGGGAGGTCCTCCCTTTCTTCAGCCTGGAGGAAAGGCACCTGCTAAAATGCCTCGCGGGGACACTACTGTTGAGTCCTTGTTCACACCTGAGTGCTCAGTTGATTGTCATTATACAATTCAGTGAAAAGTACAGGAACTTCTATTCAGGCAGATTTGGGCTTTTTTAGCCCCATAGAGTTCAACAAGAGTGCCTGAAAAGGTGCACACAAACGTGTGTCATTTGCATTTTTCATGGACTTCCTTGATAAAAGTCGATGGGGCATGGAAATGCGAAATCCTGCCCCAAAGAAGCTCCTGTACGCATTGTTACTAAATAAAACGTGAAACTTATTTCATTGAAAAAGATGAAATACAAAAAAAAAAGAGATTAGCAGTCTGGGGAATACCATGTATATAACAGGGGCGTCAAACTGAATTTCATCACAGGCCGCATCAGCGTTATGGTTGTCCTCAAAGGCCCAGTTGTATCTGTGAGATTTGATGTCCAGAGCATCCCACCCCACTTACATCTGATGTCAAGACCCCCCTACCATCAGAAGTCAAGAGTCCCTCACCCTCCCTTACATCACAGTGCACCCCCTTTCCTTGTGCTGCTGCCAGGAAGAAGCTGGGGTCAGAGCTGATGAACAGAAAGTGAAGAGTCTGGAGGAGGGCTGGAGTCTGCTGAATGCTGAGCCTCCTCTGTGGCTGCATGGAAATGTGCAGGATATGGTGGAGGAGAGGTGAGGGCAACAATGATGGGGTTGCCCCAGCTGCAGGAGGGGTGCGAGGGCCACATGACATGGCCTGATTGCCAGATTCGGCCTCCGGGTCGTGTGTTTGACACATGTGGTATGGAACAATAGCAGTTATGGGGCGGTACAGTGAAGATCAATAGAGAAGTGTGGTGCTACAGTGTCAGTCAGTAGATGAGTTTATTGGTACAGTGGCTGTCATTTGTAGCTCTCTCAGGGTTGTCCTCTTGTGCAGTGTCTTTCAGGAATAATATCAGTGCCAGCATTGGAAGTATGCAGTCAATGTCAGGTGGATCAATATGCCTGTAAAAGGTAATTTGGCTTTCCATCAGCTATGCCACCAGAAGCATTCAGCATGCATTTGAAATCATTTTGAGACACTTTTAAGATAATTTTAGTTAGTTGGCAGGTGATTTAGACCTGCAGTTTACCTCCTTCGACCTGCATTTGACTTTTTTATAAGCTTCATCAACACTTCAAGCTGATTTTGCATTCACATTGACTTGTTGACACCGACCCTCAGACTTGGTTCACACAAGTGCAATTTGAGTCGCACAGAAGCGCATAACAGTGGAAATCACATTGTTTTCAATTGTGCTTGTTTACATTAATGCAACACAGCCTGGCAATATTTCAGAAACAGTTTCTGTACTACCTTGGTGCGATTGCAGCTCAATTTTGGTCCCATAGAAACACTACCAAGTAGAATCTAAGTTGCACTACATAATTTCACTAAAAATCAAATTTAAAATTGGATAGCCGTGGTGTGAAGCAAGCTTAAAGCTTTCTGTGTGCAGGAAGCCTCTGGTACTGCAAAGGATAGCTGGGAGAGGGCAGTGAACCCTGAAGAGAAGTCCAGACAGGGAGATGGGAGTATACTCATCCAAGGGTGTAAACTTTAATTGGCTACAGGAAGCAATGAACGTGCTGTGGTGGGATCTCATTGGGTGGATTGTGAATGTGGCTTAGCTTAATCACTTGTTGACCAACGAACATCCTTTCAGCAAGTGGTTATTACACGATCATGGCTGAACTCTCACAGTTTCACTCCCCTTGCCAGCCCTGACACAGATGTCAATGTAAATCGCAGCCCAAAATCTCAAAGCGTAGTTCAGAAGCTACTTTTTGAAATCGGTGCAGCGTTGCACCGATTAGAACGGTGCCATTGCCGGCAATTCCCACCGATTTGGAATGCGATTTGACATGTCAAATTGTACCAATGTGAACCAGGGCTAAGCCCCCTTTCACACTACTGCAACTTCAAAGTTGCGCAATTATGCCGCTATTTTAGGGAATGCCTGTGTAACTGGCATCAAAATCGGGGAATACTTTGAAGTCGGAACGACTTATAGTCATATTAATATGAATGGTTGTCATTGGAAATCATAGGGAACGACTTCTCATGCTACTTTGCAGTCCCAAATTAGTGGGACAATTTGTACAAGTGTGAAAGGAGCCCTAATCAGCACTTTTATTAGTCCTCTTGTGATAGCAATAAAGTTCAATAAAAAAAAAAGAAGTGTAATAAAAAATGTAAGAAAAAACTAAATTTAAAATTTTTCTAGAAATGTGCAGTTGAAAAATGGCTATGCAAATATTGTGTATTGCATAAATTGCAACAGTCACCACTTTATTCTCCGGGACCTCTGCTTTCAGAAAATATATATTGTTTGGGGGTTCTAAGTTATTTTCCAGCAAAAAATGCTGATTTTTTAACGTGAATTTTTTTAAAAATTGCCCAGAACAGCTAGTAGTAGAAGCTATATAGTAATAGGAATAGGATAGAATGTATTTGTCACGATCAGGCGTCAGGCTTGATGACCAATTGCAATAGCAGTGGCAGAACAGGCATACAGGCAGTCACTTCTGGCAGATGACACAGGCTCCCCTGAGGTGCGGAGTCTAAGTACTAGCTGGTTTTCTCCAGAGCTAATGGTGGAGATGGATTTAGCTGCAAGCTAGTACCAGGTCGCGGTCCTCAAGTTTGCCCCACCAGGGTGTGAGCAAGCCGGGGTCCAATAGCGGATAAACAGACAAGGATGAAACAGCAGCATGGTCAGTAAACAAGCCAAGGGATCAATCACGAGTGGTTGCAGATTGGAATCCGGCAGTAGAGTAGTCCAAGATCAGGTCGAGGGTCAAACACGGGTGGTTGCAGATTGGGTTCAGGCAGTAGAGTAGTCCAGGAACAGGTCAAGGGTCAATCACAAGTGGTTGTAGATACAGATGGCAGCAGGAAAGACAACAGCAAGGCACTGGCAGGAAAGGCACAATAACCTGGCAAAGAGGAAGTGCTGAGTATAGGCTTTTTATAGGAAGTTCATGGGAGGAGCAAGGGGTTCAAGGTTCAACAGCAATTAAGACACAGAGCAGAGTAGTCTAATGGATCAGGTCCTGACAGTATGTGAGGCAGCCATATTTGGTTATATACATGCTATACTTTTGCTTAGAGGTGTTTTACCGTTTTGTATCTTACTTATTTTTTTTTTCTCCAATTCCATGTCTCCAAGATAGCTACTAAAAACAAAGGTTTATCCCTCGATCTCTGTATTCATTTTTTAGGACTTCTGATAACTAATTAGACATACAGGTAGCAACATAATTAGACATACAGGTAGCAACAAATTGAGGTGTCTTTAAATGTGCATGTTGAATTCTTTAGCAACCAGTACAAATATGAAAGTGACCTTTAGGCCCCTTTCACACGTGCAAACCGTTCAGATCCGCCTGTCAGTTTTTTCAGGAGGACCTGATTGGGCGCTCCATGTACCTCTGTTGAGCGTCGGATGTCAGCGGTGACATGTCCGCTGACATCCGATCAGCCCCGATCCGATCCTCTCCGCTAAAGTGTGACGGATGCAAACCCTATTTTGAATCCGTCTGACAGATCGGATCGGATGAAAACGCCCCCCCCCCCCCCCCCCACATAGAGGAGAGCGGAGATCTGACTGGTCTATTTCTGCACAGTGTGCAGAGATGGACTAGTCATCCGCCGGCTCAGCGGGGATCAAAGGAGCGATCCCTGATGAGCAAGCGGATGTCCAAAAATGGATCCTCCTGGGATCCGCACTTGTGAAAGGAGCCTAAAACATCACAGCACATTGGGTTTTGTTGTCCAGAACCAGATTCTAGTAGTCTTTGCAGGATGGTTTGTGGCACGGAAAAAAGTGAAGGGGGGGGGGGGGAACATGCTACATTACATGGCTTGACTCAAAACTTAACCTCAACTTTCGGCTGGCCCTAACGCTTCCATTCTCTGAACCTAAAATGAATACCCTAAAGCGGGGTCAGCAACCTGTCAATTGCAATATACCTGTCGACCGCGGGCAGGTGACAGGTAGATCGAAAAAATGTCCCTTCTTTGCTGACCCCATTGCCGCTCCTTCCCCCGAGTTTCTACTGCTCTCACCCTCATGGCAGAGCAGAGGGCAGGAGCTTTTCAAGTTAATTGGCAAGTGATTGATTGCTTGAACACAGAGCGGTTCTAGCAACCAATTACGAGCTTGTTAATAGTGGGGGAGGGGGGTGTTCCCAGATGGTGCTGGAGACGATCCTGTAGTTTCCGAGCTCAGCTTCTGCCCTAGGAATCTGCATTTTTTGAGACACATTCTGCCCTCTGGTTATCCTTCCACTGGCTTCTGCAAACCCCCTCTGACACCCTGGGTGCCTCGGGGTGCTTCTCTGGCGATATCACTCGGGAAGCAGGGGGGGGGCACAACACTGAGCCGGTAATATTATCACAGGGCTACACTTCCTCTCCTAATACCTGTGGCTCTAGCGTGCTATGGAGGGGAAGATTGGAGGCAGAGGATACTGCTATGGAGGCATAGGTGGGGGGTAGAGGACATTACCTTTGGAAGGAAGGGCGAGGGAGAGGACACTGCCATATAAAAAAGGGGGTTTGGAGGGGACAAGGGAGCCCCCAGAAAGCAAAAAAAGGCGGGTCAACAACGGCTTAAGGTACAAAAAAATGAAAAAGGCTTTATTAGGGGTGGATGTATCATATACATCAAATATCAATCATATGTGAGGAACAATGTATGTATCCATTATAACACAGTATATCTCACAATACATAACCATGCGGGGGCAGAGGACACTACTATGCTACTACGGGGGGACTTGGGCAGAGGACACTGCTATGGGAGTGGGAAAAGGGGGCAAAGGACACTGCTATAGGGGGAGGGTGATATGAAGAGGGCAAAGGACACTTATATGGGCAGGGCCAGCAGCGCCAGCATAAGGCTGCTTACGTAGATGCCTCCCGCTGTCATTTAGCTGCTGCAGGAGAAAAATCCAGTAAACGCATTCCCTGCTGCCACTCCTGTCCTTGTTCCTCTTTTTCTTCTGCCTGGGCCCCTCATATGCTCCCATTTTACCAAAGCAACAACCCAACATGCTCCTAAAAAAATAATATTGCAAAAAAATAATAATAAAAAAAACTACTGACACTGTCCGCACAGCTTCTACTGCCCTGCTGACATATGCACTGCCCTACTGACCCTGTCCACTGACTGCTCTACTGCCTGACACAGTCTACTTTTAAGGTAGGCTTTTTATATATTTTTTAAGTTGTATATTTTTACATTTTGACATTTTGGTTTTTTATTATATTTTTCTAAGTTTTCCTTACTGTTTAGTTAGGCCTTGCTACTTAATTAGAAAAAGAACAAACCCCAGTGAGCTTTGATTTATCTCTCTCTTTTTCAGGTAGATCTCCACCTCTCAAAGGTTGCCTACCCCTGCCCTAAAGCAAACCTATCATGAAAAATGATTGCTAAAACTGCTATTAGATGTTAACCGCTTCCGGACTGCCCCTTGTACATTTACTGCGGCAGGGCGGCCTCGCTGCACAAAATCACGTATCTGTGCGTGATTTCATGAATGCGGTTTAGGGGGGTGCATGTGCACCGCCGGCTTGCCGTTCCCACATTGATTGGACACAGCGGGAGCCAATGAGCGAGTCCGGCGGCTGCGATTGCTGCCACGATCCGCCGATCATTCACAGGTGAGACGGATGAGCTGTCTGCCTGTGTAAACAAGGCAAACGGCGGATCTGTGAGGAAGGGAAAAAGAGATCTTGTGATTCAGCTAAGCCAAGCTGAATCACAGATCTCTCTTTTCCTTCAGTGTGACCTTTCCCCACACAATTAGTAATCGTCTCCCTAAGGAACATTTAACCCCTAGATCGCCCCTGGTGTTAACCATTTTTATAGGTATTGGTGTTACTGGTCCCCAAAAAGTGTCACTCTGTCAAATTTGTCTGCCGCAACTCGCAGCCCCACAAAAAAACACAGATCGCCACCATTACCAGTAAAAATAAATCTATCCCGTAGTTTGTAGACACAATAACTTTTGCGCAAACCAATCAATATACACTTATTGGGATTTTGCTTACCAAAAATATGTAGCAGAATACATGTTGGCCTAAAAATAATTTTTTTTTTTTGAATATGTCTTATAGCAGAAAGTATAAAAAATGTATAGTTTTTTGTTTTTATTTTAAAATTGTCGGTCTTTTTTTTTGTTTATAGCACAAAAATTTTGAAGTGCAGAGGCGATCAAATACCACCAAAAGAAAGCTCTATTTGTGGGGAAAAAAGGACATCAATTTGGTTTGGGTACAATGACCGCGCAATCATCAGTTAAAGCAGGGGTGGCCAACCAGTGGCCCGCGGAGCCCTCTGATGTGGCCCGCGACCTCCTGCTCTGGAATGGTGGGTTGGCAAGCCCAGATCGCAGGTTGCCAACCCGCCATGCTGCAGCATCAGTGTTGAGAATGAAGCTGGTGGTAGAGGAAGAAAGGAGGCCCATAAGCCGATGCTTTCTCTACAGCGCCGGCTTTTGCCACAGGCGGAGTCTATGGCAAAGTTCAGCTAACCCGCAGAATAGACACAGGTGCACTATGCTGCACCCGCGTTGTGGGTAAACTGCAGCACATCAGTGTGAAAGCTATGAGTAAGCATCGGTTATCGATGTGAAACGCGTCAGCTCTGTTACCCCACTGTTTGGAGTTTTTTTTGCTGTTGTAGTTTTCGTTTTACTGGAATAAAAGGCACCATTTTTTACACTTTATTGGAGTGCGGCTGTCCATCATCTCCTCCCTCTTATTTATGCTTTGTGCATTGCCTGCACCCATCGGGTTTTGAACCATACTCACCGCTGAAGTGCATTTGTCTGGAGCGGCGGCTTTCTTTCTCTATGAAAACAGTCTTGGGCCCTTTTCACACGATCAGCCCGACCAAATGGAACCCTCAATTCACCTCTACAGAGCGACAGATGTTCGTTTATGCCCGCCTACCTCCAATCCGAAAAACAAAAGGGAATTCGTCCCCTTCCATCTGGGCGGATCGGAGGACCTATAGAGTAGCCATGACCTGTCATCCGCCCGCTCCGCTCATTGTGGCCCTCGACTGGTTACCAAGTTGCTTAAGTGGCCCTAGTTCTTCAAAAGGTTGGGCACCCTTGAGTTAAAGCGAAGCAGTGCCGTATCACAAAAGAATGATCTGGTCAGGAAGTGGGTAAAATCTGCCAAAGCTGAAGGGATTAAAGAAGGCATTAAAAACTCCCCTTCCCCAGTAAGTTTCAGGCTACAATTGAGGATTTACAAACCAACAAAGACATAAAAAAATAGGGTTCTGGTGCTATTATTCAAATAATTTAAATAAAAAAATAACATAGAGAATTTTGCCACTGATCTTTCCACTATGAAAAATTATATCTGTAACGGTTGACATTAAAAGCTTCATTCTCATATTTTTTCTTTCTATCTGCAATGTCGTCTTCAAAGTGAACTTTCTAGCACAGTTCACAGTTCCACATAAATCACTTTAAAAGTAATTGATTTTTCTGATGAACCTGACAGTAGTTGAATAATTAGTGCTTTATTTAAAGCTTGCACGTGTCAATCAAAATACTTTAGATTGCTTAAAAATAAGAAGATATTCATGCCTTCAACTGATTTGTAAGGTGTATTATTCAAAAGACCTTCTAAATGTAATTGATTAATTAAACATAATTGCTTAATTTAGGTCATTTTTGGTTCCTTTTTTTGTATAGAAATTATTTGTCAAAGTATAAGTAACTGTTTAGGTTTAGGTTTAGGATGGCCATAAACAGTCAGATTATATCCAGAATGCCAGTACCTCCACTTCTCTTAGGCAATAGTTATTGTACTTTAACCACTTGACCACTGGGCACGTAAACCCCCTTAATAACCAGACCAATTTTCAGCTTTCGGTGCTCTCACAATTTGAATGACAATTACTCAGTCATATAACACTGTACCCAAATGAAATTTTCGTCCTTTTTTTCACACAAATAGAGCTTTCTTTTGGTGGTATTTAATCACCGTTGGGTTTTTTATTTTTTGCGCTATAAGAGAAAAAAGACTGAAAATTCTGTAAAAAAAAATAATTTTTCTTTGTTTCTGTTATAAAATTTGGCAAATTTAGTATTTTTTCTTCATTCTTTTGCATAAATGTGAAAGATGAAGTTACGCCGAGTAAATAGATACCCAACATGTCACCCTTCAAAATTGCACACGCTCGTGGAATGGCGCCAAACTTCGCTACTTAAAAATCCCCATAGACTACGTTGTGGGTTATTGCGGAGTATTGTGGGGTATTGCGGAGTATTGTGGGGTATTGCAGGGTATTGTGGGGTATTGTGGGGTATTGCGGGGTATTGCGGAGTATTGCGGAGTATTGTGGTGTTTTGGGAGGCATTGCGGAGTTTTGCGGGGCATTGCGGAGTTTTGCGGGGCATTGCGGAGTTTTGCGGGGCATTGCAGAGTTTTGCGGGGCATTGCAGAGTATTGCGGGGCATTGCAGAGTATTGCGGGGCATTGCAGAGTATTGCGGGGCATTGCAGAGTATTGCGGGGCATTGCAGAGTATTGCGGGGCATTGCAGAGTATTGCGGGGCATTGCAGAGTATGGGGGCATTGCAGAATATGGGGGCATTGCAGAGTATTGCACAGGGAGGGATGGATGGCTGGATCTGTGACTGAATGTGTCACAGATCCAGCCCGCAGCAGCAGCTGCTGCTGCTTCCGCTCTCTCCCCTCTCCTCTCTCACACTGTACCGTTCGGTACAGAGAGGAGAGGGAGGAACCGGCGTCATCACATGACGCCGGTTTGTTTACTAGTGATCGCTCCGTCATTGGACGGAGCGATCACGTGGTAAACCGCCGCTATCAGCAGCGATTTACTGTGATCCGTGATCAGTCGGGTCCGGAGGACCCGGCGATCACGGAGACTCCCGTGTGCGCGCCCCACAGGGCGCGCGGGAGCACGATTCTAGGAGGACGTACATTGACGCCCTCCTAGAGTTAAGCAACCGCCTTGTAGACGTATTTTGTCTATAGGGCGGTTGCTAACTGGTTAAGAAATGGTTAGGTTATGGAAAGTAATGTTTATAACTGGCAGCATTGCTTATCTATTTCCTTAAAAGGTAGTATGTTTGTATTATTAATTTTACCAAAATGTTCTTGGGAAAAAAAATTGTAAAATGTGAATGGGCTGTAAATGTATGTTTTGTTTTTATTTAGCTCAGGACAGGTATGTATACATTTGTTTTAATTTAGTGTTGTAAATATCAACTAGGGCATATCAATATTTTGTATTTTCATATGCAGCCAGCAGATGGAGCTCTTGCCTCATTTTTTTTTTTCCGGGGTCTTTGAAGCTTGTTCAAAAACATGTTTACAGAGCTCAGTGGCTCAACCTAAAATTGATGTACAGATGGGAATATAATATAATGGCTAAAAAAGTCAAACTCACTGCCCTATAAAAAAACACACACCAGTTCTGGGTTTGCTTTTCACAAGAAGCATTTCCTGATGTGAATGATGCCTTGCACAAAAGAGCTCTCAGAAGATTAAGAATTGTTGAATTGCATAAAGCTGGAAAGGGTTATAAAAGTATCTCCAAAAACCTTGCTGTTCATCAGTCAACGGTAAGACAAATTGTCTATATGGAGAAAGATCAGCACTGCTGCTACTCTCCCTAGGAGTAGCCATCCTGTAAAGATGACTACAAGAGCACAGAGCAGACTGCTCAATGAGGTGAAAAAGAATCCTAGAGTGTCAGCTAAAGACTTACAAAAGTCTCTGGCATATGCTAACATCCCTGGTACCAAATCTACGATACGTAAAACACTAAACAAGAATGAATTTCATGGGAGGATACCAAAGAGGAAGCCACTTCTGTCCAAAAAAAAACATTGCTGCACGTTTACAGTTTGCACAAGAGCACCTGGATGTTCAACAGCAGTACTGGCAAAATATTCTGTGGGCAGATGAAACCAAAGTTGAGTTGTTTGGAAGAAACACACAACACTATGTGTGTTGAAAAAGAGGCACAGCACACCAACATCAAAACCTCATCCCAACTGTGAAGTATGGTGATGGGGGGCATCATGGTTTGGGGCTGCTTTGCTGCGTCAGGGCCTGGACGGATTGCTATCATCGAAGGAAAAATGAATTCCCAAGTTTATCAAGACATTTTGCAGGAGAACTTAAAGCGGGAGTTCACCCATTTAAAAAAAAAAAAAAAATCTCCCCTTAGCTTCCTGCTCGTTCGGTCTAGGGGAATCGGCTATTTATATTAAAATAGGTGCAGTACTTACCCGTTTTCGAGCTGTATCTTCTTCCGTCGCTTCCGGGTATGGGTCTTCGGGAGCGGGCGTTCCTTCTTGATTGACATTCTTCCGAGAGGCTTCCGACGGTCGCATCCATCGCGTCACTCGTAGCCGAAAGAAGCCGAACGTCGGTGCGGCTCTATACTGCGCCTGCGCACCGACGTTCGGCTTCTTTCGGAAAATCGTGACGCGATGGATGACGCGAAGGGGGAAAAGTGCCCTCTAAGGGTGAACCCCCGCTTTAAGGCCCTCTGTCCACCAGCTGAAGCTCAACAGAAGATGGGTGTTGCAACAGGACAACGACCCAAAGCATAGAAGTAAATAAACAACAGAATGGCTTAAACAGAAGAAAATACGCCTTCTGGAGTGGCCCAGTCAGAGTCCTGACCTCAACCTGATTGAGATGCTGTGGCATGACCTCAAGAAACCGAATCACACCAGACATCCCAAGAATATTGCTGAGCTAAAACAGTTCTGTAAAGAGGAATGGTCAAGAATCACTCCTGACCGTTGTGCACGTCTGATCTGCAACTACAGGAAACGTTTGGTTGAAGTTATTGCTGCCAAAGGAGGTTCAACCAGTTAATAAATCCAAGGGTTCACATACTTTTTCCACCTGCACTGTGAATGTTTACATGGTGTGTTCAATAAAACCATGGTAACATTTAATTATTTGTTTGTTATTAGTTTAAGCAGACTGTGATTGTGTATTGTTGTGACTTAGATGAAGATCAGATCACATTTTATGACCAATTTGTGCAGAAATCCATATCATTCCAAAAGGGTTCACATACTTTTGAAATGTGGTAGGTCAAACTTAAACATTCATTATTTCAATGTTTCTGCTGTTGCAATGTTTACACGTCCATGCATTGCATCATGGGATAGGAAGAAATTGCTGCATATCAGTATATATTTTGATTAAGAACTGACCAGCCATACACCATGAACATTGGATCTAAGCACTGAAGGGAAGAATGATTAGAGGATAGAAGTAGCTGAGCTAAAAACTGGGATCACGCATTACATGGCAATATTCAAGGTCCTGTTGGCAGTGTAAAAAGCTGTGCAGAAAAGTGGATTGTGCCATAGACCATTGATCACCAATGTAATTACCAACCTTCTATTAACTAAAAACCTATTTCCGAACTACACTAAATGCCGATCATCAGTTTTATGTATGTATGTTTTTAAGCAATTTTGTGTTATGTTTACACTTCGGTTTTCTCAAATTAGGTGCATTGTATTATATTTTTTTTTTCTTAAAGGGCTCCTCCACACAAAATGATCAAGGGGAAACCGTGGAACAGGGGTAAGGTAGAAGCTCCCTTTCTGAGTGATTTCAGTGATTTCTTGCCATCATAAGCAATCAAGACATCATCGTCTTTTGAGGATCTGTGTGTCATAGAGAAGGATATTGCGGTACAGACTAAATTTTGATCCTGGAAGTCATTGGGATTGGAACTTCCTACTGATAAACTGAAGCATTGGAATATATAAACACACTACTCTTACCTTTTTCCTACTCAATCAGTCCCCATTTGATCTATTTGTGCAAAAAAGCCCTTTACTCTTTCAGATGGAAGTGCCTGTGAGACAAGTAATTGTTCAGCTGACTGGTTTCAGAGACACAGAAAAAGATTCTTTGGCCGGAATGCTCAGCAAGCTACCCTGTGAATTTATCGATGGTGAAGTAAGTACACCTTTTATAATTATATGATAACTTTACCTTTTAGGGCAGTCCCCCAGTAAAAAAAAAATTATATATATATATATATATATATATATATATATATATGTGTGTGTGTGTGTGTGTGTGTGTGTGTGTGTGTGTATATATATATATATATATATATAAACAAACATACTGTAGTTATATGCATTTTAAAATGGTGGCATAAAACTAACTGGAAGTCTATTTTTATATTGTCTTTCACATTCCTCCTTCATAGAAAAAGTTTGAGTGAGGGCCTTGTATGCAAGTCAAGCTGTTCTTTTGCACAATGCCCCCATCTAACATATTTCAGTTAGCAAAAGCTAGAGGTTTTTCATATGGAAGGAAGATGAAAGCACAGAAAGGACCTTTTTTTATGCCTTGTACACACGATCGGTTTTCTCGGTGGTAAAAAGTCTGCCGGAAAAAACGAGATTCTGCTCGGTAGCTTTTTCCCAATACAAACGGACATTTTTGGAAAACTGCCATGAGAGCTTTGGTCGAGAAACCCGGCCGTGTGTATGCTCCACCACAGGCTTTCCCCATAGAAAAACTGCTGGCTTAAAAACCACCGGGAATCCCAGCAGGAAAAAAGAAAACATGTACTAATTTTTTCCGACAAGATTACCGGTGGTTTTCTTATCGCGAAAACTGCCATGGAGCATACACACGGACAGTTTTCCCAGCCAAAAGCTGTCATGGCAGTTTTCCCAACGGGAAAGCTGGTCGTGTGTACGAGGCATTAGCCCACTAAACTAGTAGATGACACAGGTAGCTGCAGTAGTAAATAGTGGTGTCATTATCCTGGCAAAATGTGAATTACAAGTGACTGAAAAAAATAATAATTATATTAACAAGTAAAACGGATTATACATATGTTCTAAATTATGGATCTGGAGTTCCGCTTTCATTTTTCATTTTTATATATGCCTGTAATACACACATTATTTAAAGTGGTTGTAAGGCTTCATTTCCATGGACGTTTTTACAGCCACTTTTTTTAGCCTTTTTTTACAGCTTAAGAACGCCTGTCCATGTGTTTTTTTTTTTTTTTGAGCTGGAGCTCAAAAACGTTGCAGTAGCGTTTTTTAACGTCTGTTTTTTTTGTTTTTACAGCTCTAAAGCTGGAGCTTCAGAACGCACTGGTCCTGTTTTTTTTTTTTTTGCAGCTTAAAAATGGCTCAGCCATCTACAGCTCAAAAACATCATGGTGGGCATGAGGCCATAGACTAACATGGAGAGCTGTTTTTAAGCTGCAAAAAACGTTTAGAAAAGTGGCTGTAAAAACGTCCATGGAAATGAAGCCTAAAGGCACAAGGCTTTATTTTACCTTACTGCATTCTATGCAGTAGAGAAAAAACATTCTGCATGCAGCTTCCCCTGAAGTCCCCCTAAATGCATATCTGAACCCAATTTCAATCCAGTGATGAGCACGAGAGCCGAGGCGCTCTCCCTCCTCATTGGCTCAGATACAGCAGCTTTTATTCCTATTACAAGGAATGTAAACATCCCTTGTAAAAGGGATAGGGCATAACAGGTCCTCTTTATGGAGATATGTGGGGTCTATAAGACCCCACATCTCTCCTCTGGGCTGGAAAGGCTGAGATTAAAAAAATATATATCTCTGCTTTTCCAGCTGAACATCTGCCGGTGCCGGATGTGATGTCATAACGTCGCGCCCGGCCTCCGAGAGTCATAGAGATGGCCAGGGACCATCTGATCCTCAGTTAGCTCTATGGTAAACTTCCACCGCCGGTGGATTCCTTCTCTGGCTCGCCGATCACACAGGTGAGCTGGTAGAAGCATCCTGTAAGGCAGGCATCATTCTGATATCTCCACTAAAAGACCAGGCTGTCATTTGACGTTCAGCGGTATGGAAGTGGTTAATAGAAGTCTATGTAATGAAATCGGTAGAAAGTAGTGGAGGAACGTTTTTTGCAATCGATGCGACATGAGTCGCGACCATAAGAACGGTTCCATTGCTGGCAAAGGGGTGCGACTTGGAAATGACAAGTCACACTGGTATGTTAAACATACTTCAGGTCTGATAAACTCCACAATATCTACCTATATATCTGTAAATGTTACTAATTATTATTCTGTCAGTAAAAATTGCAATTCATGTTGGCTGACCTCTATTCCAAGACAACTGATTTTACACTATACAGTATATTTTTGATTTTTATCAACTCAAAAAAGCAAAACTGTTTAAAGTAAATAAATATAACATTTGCATTTTCAGAAATTTCAAAACTGTACACACCTAATTGCAAAGAAACCTTGCAGAAGTGAAAAGTGGCTAGCTGCCTGTGCTTCAGGTTAGTACCCCTCAAGCTGGATTAGCTTTCAGCACTTTCTAAATCATGCTTGGCCTAAAATATGAAAGTGCTGATCTTACCAACCAAGACTTTTACAGTCATTTTCATTATGCATTTTGTCCACATTACAAAGCCTCGTTGGTATCGCTACTTAGCCTTTTTCATCTTCCCAGCAGGACACAGAGCAAAAAAAATAACCCAATCATAAAATTTAAACAAAACTAAGGCCCCTTTCACACTGGGGGGTTCGGCGGTAAAGCGCCACCATTTTTAGCTGCGCTTTGCCATAAATTTTGCAGCACTATTTGGCCGCTAGCACTTTTAACCCCTACTAGTACGAAAAAGGGTTAAAACCACCCACTGCAGCGGCGCTTTGCTGGCGGTATAGCCACGGTGCCCATTCATTTTAATGGGCAGGAGCAGTATACACCGCTTCTTTACCGCTCCGAAGATGCTGCTAGAAGGAAGTTTTTTAGCGTCCTGCCAGCGCACCTCTCCAGTGAGAAAGCCCTTGGGCTTTCACACTGGAGTGAGAGGAGCAGCTCTTTCAGGGTGCTTTGCAGGCACTATTTTTAGCGTTATAGCGCCTGCAAAGCGCCTCAGTGTGAAAGGGGTCTACCAAAGATCTTACGTTTTAAAGCTGAAGCTTATTGTTTGCGATACAGCACCAAATACATTTGGGGTTTATTTACTAAAACTGGAGATTGCAAAACCTGGTGCAGCTGTGCATTGTAGCCAATTAGCTTCTAACTTCAGCTGGTTCAGCTTTGACAAAAAAAAAACTGAAAGCTGATTAATTTCTATGCAGAGCTGCACCAGATTTTGCACTGTACAGTTTTAGTACATCAACCCTGTTGGGTATGTGTAATGATATGTTTGTTTCTGAACACCCACCCCAAAAAATTAATTAATTTATATATATATATATATATATATATACACACACATAAGGGTTCGACAAATTCCAGGTGCCAGGTCGCATTTGCGCCTAGAATTAGCGACCTGGGGCAGCACAGCTAAGGAAATCTTGTGTCTCCGTGCGCTTCCCCCCGCGATCGCACAATCTCGTTGGCCGCGCTGGCCGGTAATTGAGGCCGCGGCTTTGCGGCCTGCTGGAGCGAGATGCACTGGCACCCTCTTGTAGTGGCCGGGGTTGAGACAAGCAAGGCACACCCCTAGCTATTTCCCGCTAATACGTGATGCTACGGTGACGTCCGTGCCCACAGCGAGCTGTAACTTCAATGGGAGACTTGTTACCTGCAGCGCACAGCCCTCCCCGGTATTATCCGTCACACTGTACGGGGCTCTTGTTCAGCGGAACCAGATAAATGTTACCCGGGAACAGCAGGGTTAAGCATGCACAGGTAGGAACCGAATTTCTTGTGTATACCAGCTGTCAGATGACGTATTGGTTGCCATGCTGGCGTAGACCATGCCTTTAAGTCTGACTGATGAGAGAGATGTGATTGTCGCGTGTTAGTAAAGCTAGCTTTGTTTTGAATGGATGGTAAGGAACTGTGCAGGAGTTCTTCCATGTCCAGACATAGCCAGCTGTATACTGAGCTCTGTATACAATTATAACACAACCAGCTGTATACTGAGCTCTGTATACAATTATAACAAAACCAGCTGTATACTGAGGACCTGTCATCCACCTGCTTAGTGGGGATTAGCGGAGAAATCTCTGCTGAGCAAGCGGATTCTGCTTAGTAGAGGCGCCCGTGTGCAAGGGGCCTAGGGTGGCATGAGTTACTGGATCTCCTATCATCCCCACCTTGCTGCACTGTGAGCTGCTGTCCATCACACCATCAAGCCTTGTACACAAGGACCGAATGCCGGGCGACATTGGGCGGTTCAATAAAAACTGTCTGCCATTCAGCCCATGTGTATGGCAGCCGGTTCGAAAGAAGCCAGCCATTCGGCATGCTGGGAAAAAAAAAACTGACTCCTAACTTTTCTAGCTGGCGCCTAGATTTCCAGCAAATTTGTCAAGCCCTGATATACATATACACACAGATGCATGAATATTATATATCTATTATCTAAATTTAGATGATCAGTTCTAAATCAAACATTTAAAGGGGTTGTAAAAACAAAAATATGTTCCTCTCAAATTAAAGTCTGACAGTAGCTGATAAAGTAATGTTTTGCACTATAACTAGTTTGATACCTGTTGAAATCGAGCTGTTTTATTCACCTCCAGCACTCCTGAATCATTATTCTCACTGACTTCCTGGTTTGCGGTGCGCATTCATTCTTGCTACATCATGGCCTAATGGGAACTACAGTTCCCATTAGGCTTAGCCTCCATGCCTGTGAGGGATAAGAGAGCATATTCACGCAGGGCTGTAGTCATAGGGAGGGGGTGAGCACATTCTGCTTTCCACCATGCAAAACGGCTCAGATGCTGGTGGGAAGCAAGAAGGAAATGGCATTTTCAAACCTGGATTACTGTATTTTGGAGGTCAAAAGGAAAAAACGAGGTAAGTGATATTTAAATGCTCTAGCTTACAGCAATCAATTGATCTAATAAAAAACAAACCTTTAGTGTTCCTTTAAAGCAGTAATCGTTTGCAAAGTAAGTTATTTCTTGTACACATTTTTAAATTGGTTTTAATGTTCTCAAATCTGCAGATTTCATTAACATAATACCTTATGATCCTGCCATGAAGGCCCTTGTTATCCACTTGAGTCCCTTAGGCATTTTGCAATTCGGCACTGCGTCGCTTTACCTGACAATTGCGCAGTCATGCGATGTGGCTCTCAAACAAAATTTACGTCCTTTTTTTCCCCCACAAATAGAGCTTTCTTTTGATGGTATTTGATCATCGCTGCGGTTTTTATTTTTTGCGATATAAACAAAGAATAGAACGACAATTTAGGAAAAAAATCAAAATTTTTTACTTTTTGCTATAATAAATATCCCCCAAAAAGATATAAAAGATATAAAAAAAACATATTTTTTCCTCAGTTTAGGCCGATACGTATTCTTCTACCTATTTTTGGTAAAAAAAATTGCAATAAGCGTTTATTGATTGAAAAGTTATAGCATCTACAAATTAGGGGATAGTTTTACGGCGATCAGCGATCGGACACTTTTGATACATTTTTGGGACCTTTGTCATTTTTACAGCGACCAGTGCTATAAAAATGCATTGATTACTGTGAAAATGGCAGTGAAGGGGTTAACCTCTAGGGGGTTACGTGTACCCTAGTGTGTGATTCTTACTGTAGGGGGAGTGGCTGGGCGTGTGACGTCACTGATCATCGTTCCCTATGACAGGGAACAGACGATCACTGACAAGCCACTAGGAAGCACGGGGAGAGGTTTGTTTACACTTGCCTCTCCCCGTTCTTCAACTCTGTGACCCAATCGCGGGACACCGTCGGCGATCGGGTCCCGCGGGCGCGGTCATTGAGCTTCTGACCGTGTCGCGACCGTGCCGCCGCCGGCGCACTCGCGACCCACGGCTGGGTACTTAAAGGGGACGTACCTGTATGCCCTTGTGCCCAGCCGACGTATATATCGTGCGGCGGTCCTTAAGTGGTTACTTATAGAGACTCCTGGGGTCTATTAGAGCCTGGATGTTTTCGCTGTACTCCACTGCAGCTGATGGAACACAGATCGTGTTCCAACATCTTCTTTCTCATGCACCAATCCCAGATAATGACAGTGCCGAACAAGAAAGTGAGATCATACCCATTGCTTGCTAGTCTATTCACACAAGTTCCTTGTTCCTTCAGGATCACATAGCCATACCCTCCATGACCGCACCAGACAGCGGAGCCTGGTATGCATGGTGGGGGGGGGGTCATGTTGCAGAGCTTGTGGAAGTGATTGGCCAGCTTCACATCTGCTCATATAACTTCCACATGAATGCAGACATTTGGCTATTTGGTCATTTTCAAGTGGCTCTTGGACTCAAGTGGTTGTCACTTTGTCACATATGCCCCTGGTGGTGACTTCAAGTGTTTTTTTTTTTGTTTTTTTTAATCACAAAAACTTGCAATGAATGAGCAGTGTCCCTTGAGCTGATGGCTGCTATGTTGAAGTTTTCAGTTCTCTGACACATCCACCCCCTGCAGCAGTGTTCTTTTGGCCACGCTCTCTTTGAGTTGTGACAGCGAGTACGGGGAGAAGATCCCAAGCTTGCTGCCACAAGGAGGGTGGGAGAGGGGTCTGATGCTGAACATGTTACATGTTGCACCTTAAATATGGGTGTAACATGTTCAGAAAGGTGAGCTTATTCTTTAAATTGAGTCACTGGACCTGTCAGAGGCATATGTCAAATATGCCAACTATGCCCGCCCTTTCTGCCCCCTGCTCCAATCATAAAAGCTGGACTATCTCTTCCTGCAGTGAAAAGAGTTCTATGAATGATCCATTCATAGATCACATTTCATTGCAGGAAGCAATATTACAGCTCTTATTATTGGGAGGGGGGAAAGGGTGGGCATAGTTGGCATTTTTGACTTGTGCCTGTGACAGGTGCAGCCTCTTGTATTAACCCCCACAGCACCAAAAGATCACAGCTGCAGAGGTATCCAGGTGAGCAGAGGGTTAAAGATATAAAAAAACATAAGAGACACCAGCACTTCTCAGTCATTTTTCACTCACTGTAAATACTGTCTCTTTTATAATTAACAAGGAAAACCCTGGCAGCCTAAATAACACTTTGATAAGGTGCCCTTTTCACATATTGAATTTACAAGTTTATACATTTTTACTTTTTTTTTTATATACAACTGTATATTATAACTATGCTTATAAGTTATTAGGGCTTTTGTTAATATCATGACTGACAGTGACATGAAAGCTTTTAAGGAAATTTCTGGGGCCATGTAGTTCTAAAATGAAAACGCTGGGATTTAATTGCTGTGCTGATCATCCTTTTATTTACTATTTGTCCCCACAATTTTATTTTTGGCTCACAGTTCATTTACTTTCCAGGAAAGTGGGTACTGACTAAAGAGTACGTAATTAACAGTGCAGAAAGCGGCAGATGGCTTGATGAAACGACTTACGAATGGGGATATAAAATGGAAAGAGACGCCCATTATTCACCTCAGATGCAAGCTGCACCAAAAAGATGGCGCGAACACCTGACACACACTCGTGCTCTTGGGGCCTTCAGCAGATGGAAAGTGGTCCTTCTTATTGAGAATGCTGATAAAGAAAGGGAGTCTTTTCTGAGGTAGGATGTGATTCCCCTCTGCTAAAGACGGGAGATAAAAGCCTGCTTCATTCCATACATTTGGCTAAGCTTCGTTCTATCATCTTTGTAAAGAACATATGTTTAGTATTAGGGCTGTCCCGATACCACTTTTTAAAGTACCGATACTTTTTTTCAAGTACCCACCAATACCGATTACTGATACTTTTTTTCATGTGACAGTGTTTGTTTGTTTTTTTGTTTTTGTTTTTTACAATTTTTTTTTTTTTTTTTAATTACTTTCCTCAATTGTATTTCTTTTTTTTTTTTTACAATTTTTTTTTTTCCCTCAGTCAGCTCTATGGTAAACTTCCGCTGCCGGCGTATTCCTTCTCTGGCTCGCCGATCACGCAGGCAAGCTGGTAGAAGCATCCTGTAAGGCAGGCATCATTCAGATATGTCCACGAAAAGCCCAGGATGTCATATGACATTCAGCGGTATGGAAGTGGTTAATAGAAGTCTATGTAATGAAATCGGTAGAAAGTAGTGCAGGAACATTTTTCATCGGAGCATTTGCCCGAGTACAAGTACTCAGGCAAATGCTCGGTATCGGTGCCGATACTGATACTAGTATTGGTATCGGGACAACCTTACTTGGTATACAAGCTTACATTGTATTTTAATTTTTAAGCTTTAGTGTGTGTATAGGTTGTGTTGTGGTTATACAGTATACATTCAAGGTGTTCTCCAACTAGTCATAACAAAAGATTCATCTTAAAATTTCAGATTGCTGGTCAGAGTAAATCTTCTTTAAATATAATAATTTTTACTTAAAGGGGTTGTAAAGGTACAGTTATTTTTTTTCCAAAATAGCTTCCTTTACCTGAGGGCAGTCCTCCTTCACTTACCCCATCCTTCGATTTTGCTTTTAAATGTCGTTATTTCTTATGAGAAATCCTCACTTCCTGTTCTTCTGTCTGTAACTCCACACAGTAATGCGACACTTTCTCCCTGGTGTGGAGTGTCGTGCTTGCCCCCTCCCTTGGACTACAGGAGAGTCAGATAGTGAAAAGAAGCTGTGTGTTAGTGGGCGTCCTGACTCTCCAGTAGTCCAAGGGAGGGGGCGAGCATGACACTCCACACCAGAGAGAAAGCCTTGCATTACTGTGTGGAGTTACAGACAGAAGAACAGGAAGTGAGGATTTCTCAGAAGAAATAAGGACATTTTAAAAGCAAAATCGAAAGATGGGGTAAGTGAAGGAGGACTGCACTCAGGTAAAGGAAACTATTTTTGAAAAAAAAATTGTACCTTTACAACCCCTTTTAAGATCTAGATATGAACACAATAACTACAATATTTCTGTAACAGCTGTATTTCTGTATGTTGTCTATAATTGCAGGCAGTTGTTTCCTCCACTATGTTTCTCCATACAGTAAGTTTTGTGGTGGCATAGATTCAATTAGGTTTTGCTATAGTGTTATGTAAGTACTAGTAAATGTAGGGATAGCTGGATGGAAAAGGGGGATTTAGAGAGGGGCCTATGAAGACAGAGGGTTATTTGTATAGAAATTTAGGACATAACCTTGATGATTCAAAAAGAATGTTACCAGACTTTGATGTTCAAGCTTTTTTCACTTATCTTACTTAAAGTGTTACTAAACCCAGTAATATAAAAATAATTAATCCGCCCCCCAGTACCTACAGCTTATAAATCTTGTTTTTACATTAAAATACTGCCACTATATACCTTTTTGGCTGATCTGTATACCATGATCACATGATAAACTGCAGGGTCTGTCCAGTGCTGATAGTTCGGGTAGGAGGAGATTTCCACTACAGCCTGTGTCCCTGTGCTGTTATGGAAGGTGGACCATACATAAATTTAAGATATAACATCACACCCACTGTGTTCTTTTTTAGCCATTGGGCATGGAGGAGGAGGGAGGGACTACACTGTCATTTAGGATATGTATACACACCCACATGTGTGATGTGATATATCATGTGACCTGAAAAGCTCAGCTCAAGACAGGAAATGTGCTTTCCAGCAATAGAGACCAAACTGAGCATGTGTAGGAGAACTACCCTTACTGTGTATTATCTGGCCTTGCCAAGAGAGAACCTACAGGAAGGGGAGGATCTGTGCATACAGGATGAAATAACCTTTTTACACAATACAGAGGATTAACCCCATAGTGAGTATAACAAGCATGCTATTCTGCATATACAGACCGATTTTACTGTTGTATGTTTTATAACACTTTAAGGCCAGGTTCACACCATTGCGGGTGTGAACCCGACAGAGGGTTATTTGTATAGAAATGTGCAGAACAGCGTGTAAATTGCACCTGTTCCCACACCTGCAGCCAAAACATGCTGCTGCTTTGCAGATGCACGGGGCTGCCTTTCATTCTTAATGGCACCCCAACGCATCTGAAAACACCGGACTTTTTTTTAGGTATCATGCTTTTTTTTCATATGGTATGGTGCTTTTGGTGCAGGCAGGGTGGATTTGATTTAAATCAAGTCGATTTAAATCACTATTAAAAAGGCTTGATTTAAATCAACTCAATTTAAATAATCATTTTTAAAAAGCAACTGTCATCTCTGTCGCGCAGTGGCTCCTCCTCTGACCCGCTGTTGACTCACCGACAGTCCCATTCACTTTAATGGCATATCTGGTGATGTGGCAGTGACACAACCAATTGAGGGGCGTGGGGGCAGCAGGTGAGTGGAAGCATGCTAACAGGCACTGCCATGATGGATCTGAAATGACAGGTGCTCTTTAACCACTTGAGATCCGAGGACGTCCATGGACGTCCTCGGCTTTGTGCGGTGATATCTGAATGATGCCTGCAGCTACAGGCATCATTCAGATATCACCGTCTTCAGCCGGCGATTCTGTGCAACATAAGAATGATCATCGCGGTGGTTCCGCCGCTTGATCGTTCTTATAGGCGGTGGGAGGGGACATCCCCCCTCCCGCCGCCATCCGGTGCTTCTCCGGGCTCTCCCGTGCCATCGGGGGCCTGGAGAGCGAATCGGCCAGCGTTCGTTGGGAAAGCATAGAGATGACTGGTGACCAGATGGTCACCAGTCATCTCTATGACCGTCGGAGGTCCGGGCGCGACGTTATGACGTCACGCCCCGTACACGGAAGTAAACAAAGCCGCAATCGCGGCTGTCGGCATTAGATCGGTGAATTTTTTTCACCGATCTAATGCTTGTAAGCCTGGAGGAGAGATGTGGGGTCTTATTGACCCCACATCTCTCAATAAAGAGGACCTGTCACAGTGATTCCTATTACAAGGGATGTTTACATTTCTTGTAATAGGAAATAAAAGTGATCAAAAAAAAAACTGTATGTAAAATAAAGTGTTAAAATTAAAAAATGAAGTAAAATAAAAATAAAAAATATATATATTTTTTTTAAAACGCCCCTGTCCCCAGTAGCTTGCGCTTAGAAGTGAACTTGCATGCAAGTCCTGCCCACATATGTAAACGCCCTTCAAACCCTACATGTGAGGTATTGTCGCGTGCGTTAGAGCGTGTGCAACAATACTAGCACTAGACCTCCTCTGTAACTCGAAAATAGTAACCTGTAAAAAAATTTAAAGCGTCGCCTATGGAGATTTTTAAGTACTGAAGTTTGGCGCCATTCCATGAGTGCGTGCAATATTAAAGTGTGACATGTTAGGTATCTATTTACTCGGCGTAACATCATCTTTCACATTATACAAACAAATTGGGCTAACTTTACTGTTTTGTTATTTTTTAATCCATGAAACCGTTTTTTTTTCCCAAAAAAAGGCATTTGAACAATTATTGCGCAAATACCGTGCGAGAAAAAAAGTTGCAATGTCCGCCATTTTATTCCCTAGAGTGTCTGCTTAATCAAAAATATATAATGTTTGGGGGTTCTGATTAATTTTCTAGGGAAAAATTGTGATTTTTACATGAAGGAGAAAGTGCCAAAATAGGCCCGGATGTCAAGTGGTTAAATGTAAGGACTTATTCTTGCTGGTAGTTAGCATTTTTATTACAGTATTTGCTAACAAAGTGAATGTTTCCTATTTAGAATAATAAGCTTGTCAGGTTAGTAAAACAGTGATATCATAACCAATTCAATCATACAGTTTGTAATGTACATAGATTTGCAAAACAATGGGATAAAGGAATATTCCTGAACTTTGTTTTATCTCATTGTTACTTTGAAATTGTGAGAATGCATCAATGCAATGCATGTTATTTTAGCTTACAGAGCTTGGATTCATTGAATGAATTTACCAAAAATGTAAATATTGCAGAATATACAGCCTCATGCTACATAACTAAGCTCTGTTTCATGATTAAAATTAAATTAATAATGTATCTTAAATAGAAAACCATCTTTGTAAGATTTTTACTCCCAAAGCATTTTATTAAAATAAATTTTGATAAAAACCAAACAAACCTGATTTTAAATTTAAAAAAAATCTGATTTTTAATAAAACATTTTTAAATATCATTGCTTTTTATCCACCCTGGGTGCATGAGGTTTTTTTTTCCTATATGTCTTGCTCAAACACGATTAACAGCAAGCGCATGGGTATTAAACTAACAAAACTGATCATTTTTTTATTTTCTTTTCTTCTTGTGAACTGGACATCCCTTATAAAGGTAGTGCAACAGATCTTTAGTCAATAGTAATGCATATTTATTTAGGGCTTCATACCATTTGTGGTGACCCTCATTTTACTGCACAAGAACATCAAAGTTCACTCCTAGTGTACAAAGAATACAATTGTACAATATGAATTGTACAGCAGCAGTGATGTGTGTGGTGCTGTGTGGAAAAATGCAGACATGAAACATTTTCCTACAGCATAACCCATCGCACCATGGCTCAGCCTAGTTTTCAGCAGGCTTCAGGTTTTTATGTTGTCACTCATTTGACAACCATTTGTTTCTATTTGTTTTTATTTCAAAAAGTTTTTTAAAAACGTACACAATTCACATTAAATTACATTTATGTTTAATTTATACGGAACAAATTCATCTTTAAATACACTCAACATAACTTAAATATACATGACAACATTAAAGACAACATTCTCGATTTGGGTCTATCTTACACCTTTTTATCTTTCTCCCTCTCCTTTCCTTTATCTTCCCTCTTTTCTTATGCTTTCCCTCCATCCTCCTCCAATAGAGAGAGAAAAAAAAAAAAAAAAAAGGGGGGGGGAGGGAGGGGGAATTAAATACTACGTGTATCTTTATCCTCTTCTCCCTTTCGTGACACCTATCAAAATATCTTTGTGTGTTTTGTTTTATATTTATCCCCAGTGATTAAATCCATTTATTTTTATTTTCCCTTCCTCTTAGGGGGGAAGGTTAATTAACATTTCTCTCCTTCAAGTCCACTCGTGAAAAAAAAAAAAAAAAAAAAGGGGGGGGGGAGAGGAATTAAATACTACGTGTATCTTCATCCTCTTCTCCCTTTCGTGATACCTATCAAAATATCTTTATGTGTTTTATTTTATATTTATCCTCAGTGATTAAGTCCATTTATTTTTATTTTCCTTCCTTAAGGGGGAAAAATTTAATTAACATTTCTCCTCTTCAAATCCACTCGTGTAATAAAAAAAAAAAAAAAAAAAAAGGGGGGGGGGAGAGGAATTAAATACTTCATGTATCTCTATCCTCTTCTCCCTTTCGTGATACCTATCAAATTTCTTTATGTGTTTAACTTTATATTTATTCCCAGTGACTAAATCTATTTATTTTCACTTCCTCTTCCTTTCCTCTTAAGGGGGGAAATTTAACTAACATTTCTCCCCTTCAAATCCACTCGTGCAAGAGGGGGAGAAAAAAAAAATGGGGGGGGGAGGGAAAGGAGGGAGGGAAAGAAAAAAGAGAAGAGAAAAAAAATCATTAATATTAATAAAGGAAAAACAACCCTTTAGGGAGTGACCTCCCTCTCTCTCCAGAGGTACTAAACCCACAAGCATATCTACATCCTATCTTCCCTGCTCATAATATCTTGATAGAGCTGGGATTGCTTAAAGTCCACCCAGCCTCTCCAGATCCCTGCTTCTCTCTGGTTTATTTCCCAGTGCTGATCTTCCTCCATATTTCTAACTTTTTCCACTTCCTTTAACCATTCTTGTGTTGACGGGGCCTGTTTTTCCTTCCATTTTTTCGGAATCAATAATTTTGTTATATTTAGTAAAATAGGCACAATTGATGTTTTATATTTTTTCCTGGGTGTGGTTGTTACATGGAACAAACACTGCCAGGGCTCCAAAATAATCTCTACTTTACTAATCTCTTTTATTATTTCTAATATTTGTTTCCAGTATTGTTGGATTTTAGGGCACTGCCACCAGATATGGGCATGGGTTCCCACCTCCCCACACTCCCTCCAACACAGGGGTGAGACCTGGGGGTTTATCTTATGTAGTTTTGCTGGGACGTAGTACCACTTAACCAATAATTTAAAATTCATTTCTTTTATCCGGGTATTTATTGATGTTGAGTGTACATAATCTACCACTTTATTTCTCATATTTTCTGGTAATATTTGGTTTAATTCCCTTTCCCAACTTCTTGTTGGGCATATAGCTCCAACTTCCTGTTGTATTATCAAAAGCTTATAGATGGTTGAGATTCCGTAACCCCCTGTGTCCGTTTGATCCACTAATTTTTCCCATACATTTAATTCACCAGTCCCCCTGAGTGGTCTAGGAAGGGAATCTAGAAAATGTTGCAATTGTTTATATCTCCAGACCTCCCAAGGGGAGGGCCCATATATTTCACGGAGTTCACTTAGTGAGCACAAGACATTCCCCTTCATTACATCCCTCAATCTTAAATAAGGTGCTGTAGTCCATTTTAGATATAATTTGTTGTCCTTCCCCGGAGGAAAGTAGTTGTTTCCTGTTAAGGGCACTAAGGGACTATTTTGTTGTAACTGTGAACCTTTGGCTAGTTTGTCCCAGGTGTTAAAAACTACCGAAGTAATTGGTGCCACTGGTTCCGTCATCCCTCTAAACTGCCTCGGGATCCAGAGAATCTGCCCCAACGTTACTTTAGAAATTTTTTCTTCCAAATCTACCCATTTTTTTATTTTTTTCCCCTGGGAAGCGCATGCCCAATCTATCGCTCGCCTCAAGATCGCCGCCTCGTAATATTTTTCAAAGTCGGGGAGAAAGACCCCCCCCTTTTCTTTAGTCTTTGTTAGTATCCGAAAAGCAATACGATTTTTTTTGTTATTCCATACAAATCTCTGTATTACTGATCGTAATGTTTTAAAGAAGGTCCCAGGAATATCTATTGGTAAACTCTGAAAAATATATAGGGCCCTTGGGAGGATCATCATTTTGACTACATTTATTCGTCCGAACCATGATAGTCTATGGGCAGGGTATCCTTTGAGTTCGCTATTAATATTATTCAGCAGGGATATATAATTATCTTGGTATAAGTCTGTATTTGATTTTGATAGTAACACCCCTAGATATTTCAACCCCTTAGTCTTCCACTTAAATGGGTACACTCTCTGAAGGTCCCTACTGTGATTTGTTGGTACCGAGATATTCAAGATTTCTGTCTTATCCATGTTCACTTTTAGATTTGATACTAAACTGTATTTTCCCACTTCCTCCAAAGTTTTTGGGAGAGTTTGTATAGGGTTTCTTAGATATATTATAATATCATCTGCAAAAGCTGATATTTTGTATTCTTCTCCCCCCACCTCTATCCCCTGAATCTCTTGATTAGTTCTTATCGAAGTCAAAAATGGTTCCAAAGACAACACAAAGAGCAGGGGAGACAATGGACAACCCTGTCGCGTCCCATTAAAAAGCCTAAAGCTTTCAGATAAGGTCCCATTAACTTGAATTTGCGCCGTTGGAATAGAATATAGGGCCCCTATCCATTTAATCATTTGTGGGCCTAAACCATATTTCTTTAATGTCTGTAGCATAAAGTCCAACCATTTGTAAACAATTCCTTTTGCTATGTAGTTGCTGGGTAGCGCCACAAAATAAAGAATTACCAGCTGGCATTCATAGTTTGTTTGTTAGTCAGTGGTCTATAAGCTCTCTCAGACCAGCAGTTAGTTAATGTAAGTCACTTTATTAGCTGTTTAACATCTCACATTACCTGACAGAGGTGTTCAATAAGGTAGAACTGACTGTGAATAACAATAAAGATGGATCACTGGCATGTATATAATATGCTTGTACAGAGCCTTGAAAAAGTATTCATACCTCCTTTTGTCATGTTACAACCAAACACGTAAATGTATTTTATTTGAGATTTTATGTGATAGACCAACACAAAGTGTCACATAAGTGTGAAGTGGAAGGAAAATGATAAATGGTTTTAAACATTTATTACAAATAAATATATGAAAAGTTTGGCGTGCATTTGTATTTAGCCCCCTTTACTCTGATATCTCGAACGAAAATCTAGTGGAACCAATTCCTTTCAGAAGTCACCTAATTAGTAAATAGAGTCCACCTGTGTGTAATTTAACCTCAGTATAAATGCAGCTGTTCTGTGAAGCCCCTAGAGGTTTGTTAGAGAACCTTATGCCCCATACAAAAGATCAGAATTTCCGATAGAAAAAGTCTGGCGGACTTTTTCGATCGGAAATTCCGATCGTGTGTATGCCCCATCGGAAATTCAGATGAATTCCATCAGAGATTACATAGAGAACATGTTCTCTTTTCCTCCGATGGAATTCCGTCGGAATTCCGATGTGAATTTGGTCGAACAAAGGTCCGATCGTATGTACAGGGCATTAGTGAACAAAACAGCATCATGAAGAACAAGGAACACCATACAGGTCAGGGATAAAGTTGTGGAGAAGTTTAAAGCATTATTAGGGTATCAAAAAATACCCCAAGCTTTGAACATCTCACGGAGCACTGTTCAATACATCATCCGAAAATAGAAAGAGTATGGCACAACTGCAAACCTACCAAGACATGGCCGTCCACCTAAACTGACAGGCCGGGCAAGAAGAGCAGTTGTCAGAGAAGCAGCCAAGACGCCCATGGTAACTCTGTAGGAGCTGCAGAGATCCACAGCTCAGGTGGGAGAATCTGTCCACAGGACAACTCTTAGTCGTGCATTCCACAAATCTGGCCTTTATGGAAGAGTGGCAAGAAGAAAGCCATAAGAAGTCCTGTTTGCAGTTTGCCAGAAGCCAGGTGGGGGACACAGCAAATGTGAAAGAAGGTGCTCTGGTCAGTTGAGAGCAAATTTGAACTTTTTGGCAAAACGCTATGTGTGCCAGAAAAGAAACCCTGCACATCACCCTGACCACAAAATCCTTCAGCAGGGTCAGGGAAGCTGGTCAGAGTTGATGTGAAGATGGATGGAGCCAAATACAGGGCAATATTAGAAGAAAATCTGTAATGCCGCATACACACGACCGTTATTCATGTCATGCAAAAAAATTAAGTTTTTCCCGTCGTGATTCCTTTCAAGCCTGCCTTGCATACACACGTTCATGAAAAAAAACCGCTCGAGCAAAGCGCGGTGACGTACAACACATACGACGGCACTATAAAGGGGAAGTTCCATTCGAATGGCGCCACCCTTTGGGCTGCATTTGCTGATCCTCATGATAGTAAAGTTTGGTGAGAGACGATTCACGCTTTCAGCTTCGTGCTCTTCAGTCCGTTACAGTGTGACGAATGTGCTATCTCCATTTTGAACGCTAGTTTTACCAGAACGAGCGCTCCCGTCTCATACTTGATTCTGAGCATGCGCGTACACACGACCGTTTTTCACAACTTGAAAAAGAACGATGAGAAAAAATAGAGCAGGTTCTAATTTTTTTTTCGGGCAGTTTTCTCGTCGAGAAAAATGCTATGGCGCATACACACGACCATTTTTCACAACTAATCTAAAAAATTGCATTTTTCTCGTCATAAAAAACGGTTGTGTGTACGTGGCATTAGAGTCTGCAAAAGTAAAGTAAAGTAAATAGATACCTAACATGTCCCGCTTTTAAAATTACACTTTTCTGTTAAAAAATAAAATAAAAAATTGCGCGCACTTGTGGAATGGCGCCAAACAGTACTTAAAAATCTTCATAGGCGACGCTTTAAAAATGTTTACAGGTTACCAGTTTAGAGTTACAGAGGAGGTCTAGTGCTAGAATTATTGTTCTCGCTCTAATGATCGTGATGTATGTAACCTGTGTGTATCTGGCTCTGATACTAGCCAGTGCCTTACCACACGTCCCTGACTTATAGTCTCAGTAGAATTGACAGACAGTGACCTAATCCAAATGTCATCTTGCAGATAGTAGACAGCTTTAATAACACTTGTGCAGATCTTGATAGATGAACATAAGATAGGTCAAAAAATCATAATAAGTCTAGCCTCAGCAATTACATGAATAGAAATAAAGACACACTGAAGGAGGGGGGCACTAACTGTACAGAGCAGCTCCTAGCTACAAGGAAGGAACGGACAAAATGTATTTCAAGGCAAACCAAAAACAATGCATGTTTAACATATGTACTGGTGCAATAGAAAATTATCAGATTTCAATACATAGTTGACATGTTATTGTTGCTTAACAGAGTTCTCACGGCTGGTCAAGCAACTGTGTGCGATGCACAGAAGACGAAGGGAGGAGTCACGCATGTTTTTACCAATAATAAAAGCTTCTTGAATGAAAAAGAAAGGAGTTCCAATGCTCCATATTACTCAGTGCTTTACCTTGGAGCATATCTTCTAGAGGTAATATTAATTCAATATCTTTGTGAAATATGATCTTACAATTTTCTTTTGACAAAAGAGCATAATATAGAAGAAAGTAGTTCTGTTAGAAAACGTAGGGCTTGTTCACAATTGTGCAGAGACCTATGGTTTTCTGCATTTAGTAAACCTCAGGTCTGTGTTCTTTTCACATTTAACCACATCAATACTGGGCACTTTCACCCCCTTCCTGCCCAAGGCATTTTTCAGCTTTCAGCACTGTCACACTTCGAATGACAATTGCGTGGTCATGCAACACTGTACCCAAATGAAATTATAATAATTTTGTTCCCACAAATAGAGCTTTCGTCTGGTGGTATTTAATCACCTCTGCGTTTTTTATTTTTTGCGCTCTAAACAAAAGAAAAGCGGCAATTTTGAAAAAAAGCTATATTTTTTACTTTTTGCTATAATAAATACAAAATAGGGGATAGATTTATAGCATTTTTATTTTATTTTTTACTAGTAACTAGTTTTTACTAGTAATGGCGGCGATCAGTGATTTTTATCGTGACTGCAATATTGTGGCAGACACTTTTGACACTGTTTTGGGACAATTCACATTTATACAGCGAACAGTGCTATAAATATGCACTGATTACTATGTGAATGTGACTGTCAGGGAAGGGGTTAAATGTGTACCCTAGGGAGTGATTCTAATTGTAGGGGGAGAGGACTGACTGGGAGAGGTGACCGATCGGTGTCCCTATGTACAAGGGACATTTGACGGCGGGCGGTAGGCTAGTGGTTAAACTTAGTCTTCATGTGAGATGTGGTGCAGTGCAGAAATCTGCAAAATGTTAGCATTTTTTCTGTTCCTCACCGCAGCACAACCACATCTATCTCTGTGTTTCTTTGCACCGCAGTTGAGCTGTGGTGCATAGAAATGAATACGTCATGCTGTGACATTTCAATTAAGTTGCTAAAAACAAGAAGGTAAACATTGTTCTGTGCTTCAAACACAAGACACCACCGGCCTGCACTTCTTGGGCATGTTTACAAGCAAAAAACTTCTGTAATTAAAGTGGATATAAACCCTCCATACACCCAGTGAAGTCAAAAGCCTCAGATGATACACAGGGATGAACCATATCTCCCTACATAGGTTTTACATCCATATCTACTGTCTTCACATTTATGTACTGTTTAGAAAGTTCAGATCGTTTTAGGAGATTTTCTCTTCCTGTTTAACACAGAGTGTGATGATGTCTGGGCATAAAGCCACGATGGCTAGAATTGCTGTTTGGAGGAAAGGCACACACCCCTTCTCATCATAGGCAAAGACTGAGGTGTTTTGTAACAGGGCCAGCTCCCTGCTAATCTATTTTAGCAACCTCCCCTGACAGAAATGTCAGGCTGCTTTTATCTGATGTGTCAGAGAATTTGTTATCAGGCCGATAATAGAGTAACAGTTCAGGACCAGCTTCATGACTTGGCTCTTTAAAGAGGGATAACAAAACACTGCAGATATATGTGCCCAGCTCAAATTTATGAAGTGGGTTTACATCTACTTTAAGGTAAACCTTAGAACTAATGAAAACAATGAAAGAACAATCTATAACTGGGGGACCCTGGATCCGACGTGTATGTTGTTCTCTGTATATATATCAACCTTTGCTCCAACCTGGCATTATCCTCGCCACCAGTATCGGATACTTGACAGACATCAGGGGCTACTGTATTATTGGACTGTTGGAGGAAATAAAATATTTGACTTCATGAAGGCCTCTGTACAGTGTGCAATACTGAAGGACTTCCTTGGTGGGTTGTTCACAGCAGCCTGCAGCTTAAGAAAAAAGCATTACGCTGTGGTGCAGTGGCATGTGGTGAGGTGGGTTATGGAAAAAGACAGCATGTCTGCCTTTTTCGTATTATACACTGCAACTCAACTCAACACAGCACTTTGGTGTGAGCAAATGGTTGCTTTGTATGTGCTGTTGCGTTGATCCTATGTTGATCTATGCAGATAGAGGGCTCAACTTTCATAGTGTGAATGAATGAATGAATGAAAAACTTATATAGCGCGGCACATGCGAACTGAATCGCCTCTGTTTTAAGAACAAGCTCTTAAAACAGTATTAAACCCAGAAGGGAATATTTACCAATTCTTATGCCGCGTACACACGGTCGTTTTATGTGATGAAAAAAAATGACGTTTTTAAAAACGTCACTTTAATTGACCGTGTGTGGGGGAAAACGTTGTTTTATGTCTTCTAAAAAACGACCAAAAAAAATTGAAGCATGCTTCAATTTTATGTGTCGTTTTTCAAAACGTCAACTTTTACTTCACAGAAATTGACCGTGTGTAGCAAAAACGTCGTTTAAAACGACGTTTTTTCATCCGCGCATGCCCAGAAGCTACTTATGAAGCGAGCCTCAATGGAAAAACGTGGTGGAACGTAACCTCGCTTTGCTAGAACATTGTGAGAAAAACGATGGTGTGTAGGCAACTTCGTCTTTGAAAATTGAAGTTTCAAAAACGTCATTTTTTACTTCACAGAAAATGTCGTTTTTTTTCATCACATAAAGTGATGGTGTGTACGGGGCATTAGGTGTGGTTGGAGCATTGGGTTTCTTTGTTAAGCTTACTTTCCTTTATTTTTACTTGGTGATCTGGCCAGTAAATCTGTGTTTTATCAACAGAACAAGCTGTCCTGCAGATGTAGCAGTTTAGACAAACTATATAATCCTGACAAGGGTGCTTACAACACAGCACTGACAATTGTGTGACTCTGAACCCAAATAAAGTTGATGCACTTTTTGCCCACAAATAGAGCTTTCTGTTGGTGGTGTTTTATCACCTCTGTGGTTTTCATTTTTATGTGCTAACAAAATAAGACCGCCAATTTTGAAAAAAAAAACAATATTTTTTACTTTCTGCTATAAAACGCATCCAATAAAAAAAATTTAAAAATCAAACTGCTTTATCAATTTAGGCCAATATGGATTCTGCTACTTGTTGTTTGTAAAATAAAAATCCCAATAATCGTATATCGATTGGTTTGCGCAAAAGTTATAGCGTCTACAAACTATGGGATATTTTTATGGAACTTTTATTTATTGTAACTTTTTACTAGTAATGGTGTCGATCAGCGACTTGTAACGGGACTGCGACATTGCGTGGGACAAATCGGACACTAAGTGATAATTTTTTGGGGGACCAGTGACACTAATTTAGTGATCAGTGCTAAAAAAAATGCACTATCACTTTACTAATGACAGTCAGAGAAGGGGTCAACATCAGGGGTGATTAAAGGGTTAAATTTGTCCCTAGGGAGTGTTTGCTAACTGTGTGGGGTGCTTTAACTGTGGGAAAACAGAGATCAGTGTTCCTGCTTGGCAGAAACACAGGATATCTATCTTACCTACTAACTGAACAGCACTCTGTATTGTTTACATAGGCAGACCACCGTTCTGCCTCTCTCGGGTACAATCAGTGGCTCCCAGGGGACATTGGGTCCTGCTGTGTCTAATCACAGCGGGAGCAGGTTGCAGACGGTGCATGCCCCAGTGCAGAATTGCGTGCCTGTACGTAATTCTGCGCACAGGAGACACCGTCCTGCAGTAAATGTATGTGGGGTGTTCGGCAAGGGATTAAACTAGTTGAAGAGACATAATAGCTTTGTAAAGTTTTGTTATTTGTACACCTAGACCTGTTGGGTCACTTGCATCATCAAAACCCCCTTTTTCTTTTTCGTACATGGGACACAGAGCCTTAATAACTAAATGGGTTGTATTCCACTTTAGGTGATTGGACACTGGCACACCCAAGACAGGAAGTTCCCCTCTATATAACCCCTACCATACAGGAAGTACCTCAGTTTTTTTGCCAGTGTCTAAGTTGTTGGTCACGATTAAAGATGTGTCAAGAAGAAGCTCTGCTGAGGGATCCCTGTGGGATCAAGGAGCCATGTAACTGGACCCTTCCAAAATGCCATTAAAAGGCCAAAATAGGATGGTACCCGGGCCTCGTGGAAGAATGAGGTCTTGCCTGCAACGTCTCTCTTCGAGAACTGGACCCTGGGACCCAGCACTTTGGGCACATACCTATATGCCCAAAGGTTTTCTGGCAGGGTGCCTTAGAGGTCCAAGTCCCTGAAGGTCTGGCAAGACATAGCCCGCCGTGATGGGTGAAGATTGGGTCTGTCTGGTCTTCAGCAGTATCCTGCGGCGGGATAAGGTAAGAGAAGATAATCCTAAGAAACACCTTATGGTGCTCTTAAGGATTTCTTCTGAGTAGTTGCATGTCTTGCCCATTTTTTCCCCACTAGAGGGCGCCAAAGTACATACCTGATGTTTTTTCTTACCATCTGTAAAGATGCTCAGGGCAGCAGGTCCATAGATCAGCTCACTCCCTCCACTGCAGGCTCTGCCATGAGTTAGGAAGGGGGGGTTCCTCATTGCCTGCAGGGCTCCCGGTGGTCCCCCATGTCCAGGTCTTTCTTTCTCTACCCCTGCCGGCCGCTCACACGCGTGCACATGCAGGAGACACTTATATGCCTACAGACGGCTGGGACGGCGGGAAAAGAGGGGGGCATGGCTACCGCCCAATGTGCGCGTGGATTCCGGTGTGCACGTCGGCTCACAGGGCAGGTGCAGGCTAACTGATAAAAGCCTCAGAAGTGAGTAGCCCTGTTAACGTTGGGACACATCAACATTTCAGGGGGATGTAAGCTTTATGTGTTGGATACAGGCATACCTTTGTAAAGACACCTATTTAGCATCAGGCTGTGCAGTGATAGCAGCATTTTGTTGCTGAACTACAAGGCTCAGCAGTGGATGCAAGTATTTTTAGTACTTGTGGTTACGATTATGCCTTCCCGAAAAGGAGGTTCAGGGGCAGGTAAAAGGGGTGTAAAGACGTCAACATCGGGGTCTGAGGATCTTGGTCCTGCCTCTGCGGTACCGTCCTCCCCTGAAAGACCTGAGGTGGCTGGTCAGGATGAGCCATTAGTCCTGTCAGGCATGGCAGCTTCTACCAACATTGCAGCCCCTGCATACGTCACTGATGACTTTTTTGCATCGGAATTAGGGGGTTTGGAAGAAAGGTTAGCTGCTTTAATTACAGCATCTTCAGAGGGCAGTAGAAAGCGGGCTCGCTCTGGACCCTCACTCAGAGGATCAGCAGTTTGATGAGGAGGAGTCACCATCAGCGGACAGGAAACAGGAGCAATCTGATGAATCGGGAGTTAGAAGAGCTTTTTTCAGCTTCACAGACTCTGAAGTTGCAGGTGCAATCTTTTACAGAGGCCTTTCGTGCCACGTATAAGTTGCCCTCAGCCAAGATGGCTGAAGCCCCTACCTCCTCTTTAGGGTCTCTAAGGTCCCTGCAGGCTTTATATACAGTACTTTCCCAGTCCACCCGTTACTGGAAAAACGTATTTATGCTGATTGGGATCACCCTAAGTTCCCCCCCCCCCTCCTAAAAAAGTTTTCCATACTTTATCCCATGGAGGAAAAATTCACCAAGAGATGGAGTGTTCCAGCAGTAGACTCGGCCATCTCTTTCATGAATAAGACTCTAACCTGTCCAGCAGATAATATTCAGGTGTTTAGAGATCCAGCGGACAAAAAGCTGGAATCTCTTCTTAACACTTCTTTTTCTATGGCTGGTGCAGTAACTCAGTCTGCAGTAGCAACGATTGGCATGTGCCAGTCCCTAAACTTTAGGGCCTAAAGGATCAAATGAAGCAGATTATTAAAATTGTTCCTGCTTAGCAGGCCAAAGTTTTGGCCGGCCTTCCCAAGGACTTATGTTTTGCGGTATATGCTATCAAAGATTCTATTCAGCAGGCATCTTGTCTCGCTCTCCTGCTAGTTCATATGCGCAGGATTCTGTGGCTGAAGCATTAGTCAGCTGAAGCACCATGTAAAAAAACTTTTGGCTGGATTCCCTTTTCATGGAGAGCGTTTGTTTGGGGATGACTTGGATAAGTACATCCAAAAGATTTCAAGTGGTAAAACTACCCTTTTACCAGTCAAAAGAAAAAGTAAACGTCCTTCTTTTAAACGTTCTCTTTCCCCAGTCTCTGGGACAACAGCCAGCAGGCAGTGGCGATGGCCTCCTCAGCCAGGCCCTAGAGGTAAAACCCAAGGCCAAGCTCAGGATCAAAGGTAACCCTTGGGAATGAAGGCTGCAAAACAGAGCACCAAGGCCTCCTTATTAAGGGGCACCCCCGCTCGATCGAGTGGGGGGAAGGCTTCTGTGATTCTCAAGGGTTTGGCAGGAAATGATTCAGGACAGATGGGTCATCTCCACAGTATCTCTAGGTTACAAGCTGGAATTTCAGGAATTTTTACAATCACGTTTTCTAAGATCGAGCATTACCAAGGACCCAGTAAAGAGAAGGCCCTTGTTTCTGGCTTAAGACCACTTGTTATCCCAAGGGGTAATCATAGAGATTCCATTAGAGGAGCAGGGCGCAGGTTTTTTTTCAAACCTCTTTACAATTCCAAAACCAAATGGAGATGTCAGACCCATTCTAAATCTCAAGGATCTAAACCAATTCCTAAACATCCACTCATTTCGCATGGAGTCAATATGCTCAGTAGTGACCACCATACAAGGGGGAGAACTTCTAGCCTCAATAGACAATTTGAATTACGCGCGCTTACGCTGGCCCATTTACGCTACGCCGCCGTAACTTAGGAGGCAAGTGCTTTGTGAATACAGCACTTGCCTCTCTGACTTACGGCGGCGTAGCGTAAATACGATGCGCTACGGCGGCTCAAACATACGCCGCCCTACGTGAATCCAGCTACTAGTTTCTATAGTCTGTAAATGATACAGTATAAACCTGGCAAAATATTTCCTTTTTTTCTTTCACCATCCTTATATTGCCTGTTTCACTGCATCAGAAGCAAGGACAATTTAAATCACAACTCCAGTCGCTTTCAGATTTTTTTTTCCCTATTGGAAAGATTTTCTTGCCTGTCAGGACTGCAAGTGATTGTAAATGTCTTCAACCCGGACTCATACAATAGAAAAACAAAGTAAAGTAGAAAGAGTTAGAACTTCTGACAATGCTTTAAGCTTCCTGGCTGAATGATAACTCTCCCTCACTTCATTCCCTTTAGGTTATGTCAAAACATACTTAAAATTACAACGGTTGTCTAAAAGTGTACAACTGCAATACAGTAAGACTCTCTGTTATTTCTCTGGTGCTGTCACTGAAGTGAACAGGCAGACCTCTTGTCTGCTATATTTGCAGGTCTGTGGTAACTATCCCTCCTGTTCATTGTAAAAATAAATCGCAGTCCAAAGTATTTTATTTTAAATGGCTCATGCCATTTATTTTGCTGTCTGATTTAACAGTAATGCCACAATTTTTCCAGATCGATTCAGGGTACAATGAGTATCCCAGATCTCACAAGAAGACCCCTCCCACCCGGCACTAATTAGGAGTGTCTTCATTATTGCTTGCTGGACCAGTCAAATTTCATTCCATGTATGGCCAGCTGAACAAATGCTTGTATCAGGCACGAATGTAATATATGATTAATTTAGCCAATTTTTATATGTGGACCCCTAAGCATGTATTTCACATCTCAGTTTCATAAGTGTGTTTTAGGATTTTAACATTCAGTAGAGTCTGTTTTGACACTGGAATTCACATGGGGTTCAGTGCGGTGCGATTTGAGCTGATTCATTTGGAATGGGCTCAAATTGCACTGCACCGCAGCAGAAGTAGGTAATGCCCTATGTTTGGAAATACACTACAACCAGATTGCATGGTTCTGCAATCTGGGGCAAAAGTACCATGCAATCTGGTTGCATTATTTTTGGGGTGTCGTTAACATTGACACCAGTTGCAAATTGCAACTTCTGTGTGTTTTGAATGAAGTGAAGAAAATGCAAACCGGATGTAGGTTTCCAGGGTCTCAAAAATATACCATGATTAGATTTTTATATATACTAAGATCATATTTATGTTTATGTTGTCTGTGTTTATAAGATAAAAAGATGATTGTTGCAGCTTAATGTCCTGTAAGATGAGCTGTGATTGGGATGATTGCTGTGTAAACACTCCAGGTGTAGAGATAACAGTGGCTCAACTAGGTGGCTTGGTCACTGTGTCATCAGTGTGCTATGTAGCTAGCTATGATGTACATGATTTGGATGAATGATGGCTATAGCGGCTTCAACAATAATATTTTATGGTGGTCAACCTGAAAGTCCTATCTGGACTCCAGGGGAGAGGCTTAAGGAAGGTAAGGCTGAACGTCTTAGAAAATGCTCGGGAACCTTAAAGGGATATGTGTATGATTATCCTAAGAACTACAGAACCATAGAGAGGGGTCGGGGGAGAGAACACCTCCAATAAAAAATGTTCCTTTTTTTGTTTTGTTTGTTTGTTTTTGTTTTGTCTTGTTTTTCCCCTAGATGCTCTTCTTGGGATATCGGGGGGGGGGGGGGGGGGGGGGGGGAGGAGATATGTATGAAATAGATATATGCTTGATTTTGACTATAAGGAAACAGGGGATGTAAAACAATAGGTAGGACTGTTATTGTTGTGTTGTATTATTGTTTTCGTACTATGTGTTGTAATATTTTGTTTTATAATAAAAAAAGAAGTATAATCAAGGAAAATATTTTATGGTGGTCATACATTTTTTTTATCATCTTACAGGATCCAATTGAAAACATTTCAAGAGAAATGACTGAAGAACAGATTGCAGAGCTAAAAGGTTCCATCTGGAAACGATTTTGCATGGCACAGGTAAGTAAAGTAGAATTACTTAATAACTTTTTCAAAATGTGAGACTTGCTTGTTCTGCATTGATAAGTAACATGTCTTTAATATTAATTTAATATTAATAATTTTAATATTTATTTAATATTAATAAACAAGTCCACTTGAATGTGTCTAACATCTACTAGCTACACCTAGGAAATCATATATGAGTATATGTATAGGAGATATTTCCGTGCTACTATGAGGTATTCTAATAGTAAACCAATTGCTGCAAAACACTTAACAAGGTAAAACCATACCTTATGTTGAAAAATGTGTATACAAAGTAGTGTTGAGCTGTTGAAAATAGTTCTTAAATCAAAACATGTAAGTGCAATGTGCAAGGATCCGTGATTTTAAAAAACAATAATAAATGTTCCAATTCTAATGCCGCGTACACACGATCGGTCCATCCGATGAGAACGGTCTGATGGACCGCTTTCATCGGTCAACCGATGACGCTGACTGATGGTCAGTCGTGCCTACACACACTCGGTTAGAAAAACAATCGCGTCAGAACGCGGTGACGTAAAACACGACGACGTGCTGAAAAAAACGAAGTTCAATGCTTCCAAGCATGCGTCGACTTGATTCTGAGCATGCATGGATTTTTAACCGATGGACGTGCCTACAAACGATCGTTTTTTTTCTATCGGTTAGGAATCCATAGGTTAAATTTAAAACAAGTTGGCTTTTTTTTTAACCTATGGATAAATAACCGATGGGGCCCACACACGATCGGTTTGGTCCGATGAAAACGGTCCATCAGACCGTTCTCATCGGTTTGACCGATCGTGTGTACAGCATTAGTGTACTAGCAGTACTAAAAAGATATATTGCACAAATAAATAATGTGCAAAAAGCTTGTGGTCCCAAGTTCATATAACACAATCCAAAATATACTTACTGTTTTAGTAAGGTAACTTGCCCTATCAGCAAGTGCTGTAGCAGTGGTAAAGTGCAAATGTGCAAAACAAAATATTGCCAGGCAAACAAATCCTTATAATACAGATACTGAGGCTATGATAAAGAGGCTCCGGTGCTTGTAGTGTCCATACGCAGATCGTCATTGACCACGTGACTTCATCAGGGAATAGAAAACAAAGATGTTGCTATATTGGTGCATAGTATTCTAATCATGGCGGCCATTTTCCTGGAGCTCAGTCACAGGAAGTGTTCGGCGGCCATATTGCTGGAGGTCTATGTGTGCCGCTGAGCGCGGCCATTTTAATGGTGATTTAAAATGGTGTGATATGTAAGGTGTGTAAAGTCTATGGGCCAGATTCACAGTAAAAATACGCCGGCGTATCTACTGATACTCCGGCGTATTTTCAAATTTGCCGTGTCGTATCTTTAGTTTGAATCCTCAAACCAAGATACGACGGCTTTAGGCTTCGATCCGACAGGCGTACAGCTTCGTACGCCTTCGGATCATAGGTGTAATACTTCCGCACCCGCTGGGTGGAGTTTGCGTAATTTTCCGCGTCGGGTATGCTAATTAGCTGTTTACGGCGATCCACGAAGGTACGCGCGTTCGTCGCATTCTCTTACGTCGTCGCTAGTCGTTTTTTTCCCGGCGGATAGTTACGGCTGGTATTTCATGGCTTATATTTAGACTGCCCATGTTAAAGTATGGCCGTCGTTCCCGCGTCGAATTTAAATTTATTTATTTTTTTTGCGTAAGTCGTCCGTGAATAGGAATGGACGTAACGCACGTCGCTGTTCAAAAGATTACGTCGGTGCAACGTCATTTCGCGCAAAGCACGGCGGGAAATTTCAAAACGGAGTGCGCAGTACGTTCGGCGCGGGAACGCGCCTAATTTAAATGATACACGCCCCATTTGAATTAGGCGGGCTTGCGCCGGACGTATTTACGCTACGCCGCTGCCGCAAGTTTACAGGCAAGTGCTTTGTGAATCAAGCACTTGCGCTTAAAACTTGCGGCGGTGTAACGTAAATGGCATACGTTAGACCGCCGCAAATGTACCTGAATCTGGCCCTATGTATTTACAACGTCAACATGGAGATAAAACTTTTAATTTGTCCGTGTGGCTGCAATAATAAAATATTTTTTTAATTAAAATCTTGCATTTATTTTTTTTAAATACAAATGGGGTTGGTTTAAAAATTGGTAATAATAAAAATAAATTATTGCTACCGGAAATGACACGTGCGACAACAAATTGGCATACAATAATATGAATATTTGCATAGGCATGCAGGTGATCTTTGGTGAGGTGAGAATAAGTGAAAAGAGACAGCTTTAAATAATGGGTGGTAGAGATATATTAATAAAGGGTGGTAAAAAATTGTCCAAAAAAACTACAAATCGCTGAGAAAGCAATTTAAATCAAATTCTAGGTTAGGATGAAGGAAAAAAGCTGGGACAGCCGCACTCCAAAAAAACTCCTCCTTTAATTAAAAATCACAAAATACATGCCACAGCAAAAAACAGCACAACAAAAGAAAAGCTGACGTTTCGCACTATGCCTTAGTGCTTCTTCATAGCTAACTAAGGCATAGTGCGAAACGTCAGCTTTTCTTTTGTTGTGCTGTTTTTTGCTGTGGCATGTATTTTGTGATTTTTAATTAAAGGAGGAGTTTTTTTGGAGTGCGGCTGTCCCAGCTTTTTTCCTTCATCCTAACCTGCATTTTGATTGCACTGCCTGCACCCTTGGCTCGGACCACAGGAATCAGATTACCTGGTTCTCTTTGAGCGGTTACCCACTAAATCAAATTCTACATTGAGGCCCAGAGGCACAAAGTATAAAAATATCCATTTGGATTCCAATTGGCTTAAAGTCCATGCATTATATGAATATAGGAAAGAAATTGAGGGTTTGCTTTTAACAATCGGAACCAGTCAAACCACTAAATACACAAATTAAATACATATAAAGGGTCTGCTTTACAATTCTCCCCATCCATTTTTAAGAATTACAAAGCAAAGTCTGGTGCATGATTTCATTACAGTTGGGGGGAACACAGTGGTATCCATTCTCATCCCATCTTTTTAGAAAGTGAAAGAGCAGCAGCAGACTGATGAGGTTATACCCATGTTCATTCTGCTCTTTTTCCTTCTAGCACACCTAATTGGATCCTTGGATCCTTCTTCTCCCTTTTCCAAACCACTGCTGTTTATGGAGATTGCAAAAGGGCTATTCGAAGTTAGGCCTTGTACACACGAGAGGATTTCCGCTGGAAATGGTCCACCGGACCGTTTCCAGCGGATAAATCCTCTGGCGGATTTTGATCTGATGGCTGTACACCCCATCAGATCAAAATCCCAGCGGAATACATTTGCGGTGACGTCGCCACAAAATGACGCGGCGACGTGCGCGACCCTGGAAGGTAAATACTTCCACGCATGCGTCGAATCATTACGAAGCATGCGAGGGATGGGATCGGACGGACTTATCCAGTGAGTCTGTACAGACGACCGGATCAGTCCGCTGGACTGGATTCCAGTGGATAGATTTCTTAGCATGCTAAGAAGAAATTTTTATCCGCTGGGAATCCGTCGGCTGGATTTTTATCCGCTGGGAAATGTCCGCTAGGCCGTACACACGACCGGATCTATCTGCTGGAACTGATCCGCGGATCAATCCCAGCGGATAGATCCGGTCGTGTGTACGGGGCCTTAAAGGGGTTGTAAAGGTAATTATTTTTTTTTCTAAATAACTTCCTTTACCTTAGTGCAGTCCTCCTTCACTCACCTCATCCTTCCATTTTGCTTTTAAATGTCCTTATTTCTTCTGAGAAATCCTCACTTCCTGTTCTTCTGTCTGTAAATCCACACAGTAATGCAAGGCTTTCTCCCTGGTGTGGAGTGTCGTGCTCGCCCCCTCCCTTAGACTACAGGAGAGTCAGGATGCTCTCTACGTTGCAAATAGAGAAAGGAGCTGTGGTTTAGTGGGCGTCCTGACTCTCCTGTAGTCCAAAGGAGAGGGCGAGCACAACACTCCACACCAGGGAGAAAGCCTTGCATTACTGTGTGGAGTTACAGACAGGAGAACAGGAAGTGAGGATTTCTCAGAAGAAATAAGGACATTTAAAAGCAAAATGGAAGGATGAGGTAAGTGAAGGAGGACTGCACTAAGGTAAAGGAAGCTATTTAGGAAAGAAAATTGTACCTTTACAACAGGGTTTGACAAATTTGCTTGGAATCTAGGACCCAGCTAAAAAAGTTAGGAGCCATAAAACGTGCCCCGTCCCGCCAAGCTTGCGCGCAGAAGCAAACGCATACGTGAGTAGCACCTGCATATGTAAATGGTATTCAAACCACACGTGCGGTATCGCCGCAATTGCTAGAGTGAGAGCAATAATTCTAGACCTCCTCTGTAACTCAAAACATGCAACCTGTAGAATTTTTTAAACGTCGCGACATGTTGGGTATCAATTTACTCGGCGTAACATTATCTTTCACAATATCAAAAAAAATTGGGCTAACTTTACTGTTGTCTTATTTTTTTTATAAAAATAGAAGTGTATTTTTTCCCAAAAAAAGTGCGCTTGTAAGACCGCTGTACAAATACGGTGTGACAGAAAGTATTGCAACGATCGCCATTTTATTCTCTAGGGTGTTGGAATAAAAAATATATATAATGTTTGGGGGTTCTAATTAGAGGGAAGGAGATGGCAGTGAAAACAGTGAAAAACACATTAAAACTGCTGTCTTACTTGTAATGCCAATGGCCACCACAAGATGGCGCCAGATCACAGAAGGAAGCTTAGGCCGCAAAGCCGCGGCCTCAACTACCAGCGGGCGCGGGCCCGCCGCGATCGCCCGGCGGGGGAGGTGGGGGCGCACAGAGACACAGGAGGCCTAAGCTTCCCCCGGCGCCAGGTCACAATTTCTTGTCGCAATTGCGATCGGACGCCCGGATTTTGTCGAGGCCTGCTTTACAACCCCTTTAACTTGAGATATAGTACTTACACTAGTTGCATTAAAAAACCCTTTAATAAATGTATCTCGCATGAGCACGCAAACTATGTCCAACATAGGCAGTCAGATAACCTACCAGCATGCCTTTGTGGGAGAAAACCAGAGTACTCAGCAGAAAAACCCATGTAAACACATGACAAGCATGCAAAATTCATAATGATAGTGTACTGGTTGGGATTCAAACTGGGATCCCCAGTGCTGCAAGGAATATGTGCTATCCATGGAGCTACTGTGCTGCCATTTGTGTCTTTTATATTTGCTTGGAGTTCAGCTTATCATTTGCTAGTTGTCAGCACAATTATTACATAAGTAAATTATGGTTGTTTTCTTGCCTGCACTTTTTTGTATCGTGTCCCTTAGTAAGGTAAAGTTGGCCACACAGAGGAATCGGCTGAAATTCTAACAGTGGGTGGTTTAGGCTGACCATAGACAGTTAGTTTGAGTATTGTCCGGCTCAGCAAGAACCAGAAGAGATTCAAACCATGTATGAGCAGGTGTGAATGACCGGCCTGCTGGATTTTACATGACATTATTGCTAGCAGCTGTTATAGCCGCTAGCAATATTAGCTGTCTTCTCCTGGGGGGGGGGGGGGGGGGCTTCCCCCACCATGAGAATAAATGGCTCGGTGGGAGGGATTCCACTGTCAACCCATGATTGCAGGAAAGAAATCTGCTCCATGTATGGCCTGTCATGGACGGTTCAACAAAAGTCAATTAATCAATTGACTTTTGTCGAAAGAGCTGGCCCAAAAATTGTTGTCCAAACAGCGACTGCAGTCAATCGGCACTTGCTGCCTTCAGAATAAAATATCCAAACAGGGTGGATGTGGATCTTTCTACGTTGTTTGTATGGATGGAGGAATCTATTTGTTTTCTATCATTCAGTTTGCAGGCTGGACAAGAGAATTCTATGGATGCATGTATGCTCCCGCCAGGCATAATTTAATCAGTATATTTATTTTTTTTAAATATGTTTTTTTCTAGATATGCCGCCAAAGGTGTACAAGAAAGTTCACAGGGTTTTTCGAGAAGTCTAAGGTAAGTTTATTGTATAGTGTGTTTCTATATTGGTGAAGATTACTTTAATCACTTGAGACCTGCGCTGTAGACGAAAGACGTCCACAGCGCGGCTCTCAAGTGCCGGGTGGACGTCCCTTGACGTCCTTCTATTTGCATTCCTCGCACACGCTGCTGGGGGCGCGCAGCAGGGAAAAACTTTGCCCGGTGCATCGCTGAGAAGCCGATGCGCGTGCCTGGCAGCGGCGATGCCTGGTAGGTACCCGCGATCGGCGGTGACAGCAGGGACGTGGAGCTCTGTGTGTAAACACAGAGCTCCACGTCCCGTCAGGGAGAGAGGAGACCGATGCTGTGTCCCTTGTACATAGGGACACAGCATCGGTCACCTCCCCCACTCAGTTCCCCTCCCCCCACACAGTTAGTATCACTACCAGTTTACACATTTAACCCCTTCCTCGCCCCCTAGAGTTAACCCCTTCACTGCCAGTCACATTTATACAGTAATCAATGCATTTTTATAGCACTGTTCGCTATGTGAATGGTCCCAAAATAGTGTCAAAAGTGTCCGATATGTCCGCCGCAATATCGCAGGCCTGAAGAAAAAAAAAATCGCAGATCGCCGCCATTACTAGTAAAAAAAAAAAAAAAAATCATAAATCTATCCCCTATTTTGTAGGCGCTATAACTTTTGCGCAAACCAATCAATATACGCTTATTGCGTTTTTTTTTTTTTACAAAAAATATGTAGAAGAATACGTAACGGCCTAAACTGATTAAAATAATATATATTTTTTTTTAATTGGGATATTATTATAACAAAATGTAAAAAAAAATATTTTTCAAAATGTTCTGTCTTTTTTGTTTATAGCGCAAAAAATAAAAACCGCAGAGGTGATCAAATACCACCAAAAGAAAGCTCTATTTGTGGGAAAGAAATGATAAAAATATCATTTGGGTACAGCATTGTATGACCGCGCAATTGTCATTCAAAATGTGTCAGCGCTGAAAGCTGAAAATTAGTCTGGGCAGGAAGGGGGTTTAAGGAAGGGGGTTTAAGTGCCCAATGAAGTGGTTAACAATACAAAAATATGCCCTTGTTTGTTTTGTTTTGCCATTGGCAGCCATCTCTCATGGGGTTCTCCTATGTCCCTGCACCCTGGTTATGTCTTTGTCTTGTTTCCAGTTCCTTTCACTTGTTTGCTACCTCTGTACTGTGTTGCTGATTACAGCTGGGCAGTTTCAAAGAGCTTGCTCTGGCTAGTTGTTCTGCCCCACAGTTCTATTCTCATCACCAAAGACTATTATTATTATACAGGATTTATATAGTGCCAACAGTTTGCATAGCACTTTACAACATGAGGGCAGACAGTACAATTCAATACAGGAGGAATCCGAGGTCCCTGCTCATTGGAGCTTGCAATCTAGGACTATAATAAAAACAAGGCACTTCTAAGATCGGCATCTTGCAGAAAGCAATCCTCCATGTACTGATGACACTGAATGCTCTGCTATCTCGGTTTGTCTGTACTTATGCTTTGACATCCAGTTCAGACTTTAGCTTTGCCTCAGGTATCGATCATCAGTCTCATTGCTCCAGCCATAGGACCCTCCAAGCCAATTAGCCACTATCAGCAGAGTCACACTGATTGTTACAACGGTCTTCTTTCAATTTTCTACAACTCCGCTTTCACAAACCTGCAACCTTTCCTTCCCTGAGTGCTTTTCACTGTCACAGCTTGACAGCAGCCAAAATCAGAAATCTGGTTTAGATGTTGCCGCACAAGATTTAAAGTGTGCCTTGATGACCTTTGTAAAACAAAAAATAAAAAACTATGGTTCTGCAACAGAAAATTCAAAAGGTTACTTTGTAACTAAACTGTGAAACTTATGAAAGCTTAAAAAGAAGTGTGACAAATTCAGTTTGGACCCTATCATAGTAAAAGTACAGGCATCATGAATATAGAGCACACATACTTTGTATGCTTTGAAGCTAGGAGATATAAATAACTTTGAATAAGACCCCATTCACACCTGGGCGTTTTGTAGCTTGAAGCCTGAAGCTACAAAACGCTGGAGGGGAAAAAATCTATTATTCTCTATGGAGATGGTTCACATCTCCACTACAAAACGCCTGAAGCCTGAAGCTCAAACAAGTTCTGGGACTTTTTTTAGGCAGATTTTGGCGTTTTTCTGTTTTTAACATTGGTGACCCTAGACCTGTCCAGATTCGCGTCAAAACGCGGTAAACAACGCCGCAAAAAAAAAAACGCCGCAAATATCGCGGCAAAACGCTACGCTCAGGTGTGAATGCAGCCTCAGAGTTGTTCTCAAAGATGTCACTACATTCTGGTCCATACTGAGTGAAAGGGTTAAGTACTATCACGATCGGACCCCGTTGTTCCTTATCTCAAGGCGCAGCGCTGTGAAATCACTTCTGAACCCATAAATTGCACACTGAGACGAGTTCAGGGAATGATCTAATGGTATATCTTTATTCATGGCTTTTATAATATTCTACAAGTAATAAGATTACAGAAGAAATTAACCTGGTCATACATCAGGTGGAAGTACTAATATGGTCTTAGCATCTTATGGTACAACAACAAGTTTATCAGCAGACATGTTCTCATAACAATACATTGAAATGCGTCTTTAACACAGAACTCTGTCTATAAACTCCAAAACATAAGATAAGCGTTAAAGGTCGAATAACAAGCTATGTTCTATAAACAAATGGTTACTTAGAACAGGCTAAAACAGAGAGAGAATAATAATGTCTTGACGAGATGAATCTAAGATGGATACTTATTCCTAAGATGGAGTCACAGTGGCTCACATCCTTTCACTGAGTACTTCCTAACTGTCTGTCCTGCGCTCTCTATAGTTGTAAAGTTTGAAGGTCACAGGGCCAAATCCTCAAAAAACGGGCTTAACTTAACTTTTCCGAGTTAAGTTACACTGCCGCAAATCTCCCAAGTTAGGTGCCGATCCTCAAATCACTTACCTGGAAATTTTCGGCAGTGCAACTTAACTCCGTCCGGCGCAAGGCGTTCCTAATACAAATGGGCGATTCCCATTTAAATTAGGCGCGCTCCCGCGCCGGACGTACTGCGCATGCCCGTGACGTCATTTTTCCCGACGTGCATCGCGTGTTTTTACGATACGCCGAGTTTTGAGGATCGCGCCAGGTTAAAAAATTGTGACGGGTTAAAAAAAAGATACGGCGAAAAAAAAAAATCAAATTTAAAAAAAAATCGCGGCGATCGAAAAAAAGGTCTGTTTTTACAAGGTGTAAACAGTTTACACCTTGTAAAAGCAGCCCTAATTTTACGCACGTAAACTTACGGAGAAAAAACAAAGCTGAAAAGCTTTGTGGATCTCCGTAAGTCCTCATTTGCATACGCAAAGCGGCATTTCGACGCGAAATGCCCCCAGCGGCGGATGCGGTACTGCATCCTAAGATCCGACAGTGTAAGTCTCTTACAGATGTCAGATCTTCTGCCTATCTTTGGAAAACTGCTTCTGAGGATCAGTTCCAAAGATAGGCACAGGGATACGCAGGCGGAACAGCAGATCCGCCTCCGTATCCCTTTTGAGGATTTGGCCCACAGTTCCTAACCTCCTACTAAAAATGCTAGATGCTTGGCTATCATGCCTCTTTCTTTCTGACTTTTAATCCCTTACCTGGCACAAGTCTGAGTAAAGTATTGATGCCAGTATTAGTATTTGCATAGAAGCTAGTCAAGCAGCATTTTCAGTTTGGCATGACATTGTATGTCAAAGTGGTAATAAACCCCAAAGCAGACATTTCTTGTATCACAGCTTACCATTTCTTAGATGTGATGGCTGCATTGATTTTTTTAGACTTTATTTTATCTTCGTCTGGTGATTCAGCCAGCAAGTCTGTTGTTTTTCTGCCCAGTGTTTTCTACTGCTGGGGGTCTTTTTCAAAGAGGAGTTTGGACACTGTTTAGCCTTTTTAGGCTTTCACTGTTCAAAATGCTGTGTTTTGCCCCCATTTTGGCGGCGCTGACGCCATTTTTTGGGTGATTTTCAGTTACTTTTGAAAATCCCATTGGCGGCCATTTTGCTTTAGCCGAACTTTGGCACAGGTTACTATTGTGGTCGGCCATCTTCCTTTGGCCGCGTCAGCCTTTCTATGCAACGTTCGGCGGCCATCTTGGCTGAGTCCATAACCTCTGGTGCTGGTTCCTACGGCGCGCAGCACAGGTCTCCTCACGAATTGCCCCACAGTTTACCTCACGGTTTTTCCTCCTCTCACACATGATGTGTACTGAGGGCGGGCAGTGACACTGTGCAGTCTTCTCATTTAGTCTAGCCTGAATAGGGCCCTGGGAGCTTCTGAAATGGAGTTAGTCTCTGGGCAGATTTCAGCCTTGGCTGTTTTTTTTTAGTGGCCTTTTGCGGCCCATTCCCTGGTGGGTACCTTTTTGTGCTGGGGGTTTGTCATATACTTCCCCCTCTTGGTTCACCTCTTCCCCCATGAGTTTGGACTCTGGTGCTCTCAGTTCTTCAGGAACCTTCCTTTTTTGAAACATTTTTTGGAGAGATTCTTCTCTTGACACTATCTCGGAAGGTGGCATTTTTAGTGGCCATTACTTCTGTCAGAAGGGTTTCTGAGTTGGCGGTCTTGCCTTGCAAGTCCCATGCTTGATCCTCCATTAGGATTACGTGGTGGTGTGCCCGCGAACTTCCCTTCTTCCGAAGGTGGTTTCGGCCTTTCGCCTGAATGAGGACTTTGGTCTTCCATCCTTTTTGTCCTCGGCCGTCGCATCCTATGGAGGTTGCGTTTCCTACTTTAGAAGTGGTACGTGCTTTGCGGGTGTACCTGCCTGCTACGGCTCAGTTTCGGAGATCTGATGCTCCTTTTGTGTCAGTGTCTGGTCCACAAAAGGGCTTGGCGGTCTCGTCGAGCACCATTTCTCGGTGGATCAGGCAGACCGTCATACAGGCCTATGCTCTTAGCGGGCGGGCGCCACTTTTCCGGTCACAGCACTTTTGACCAGGGCAATTGGTGCTTCCTTGGTTTTCCGACATCATGCGTCTGTCTCACAGGTGTGCGGGGCGGGACTTGGTTGTCCGTTCACACTTTGGCAAGGACATTTTTCCCCAGTGGGGTTTTTTAGCAGCGAAAATTCCAACAATTACAAAATTATATGTTAAAAGGGTTTATTAAATGTGTATATTTGGACACAGTCATGATAATAATATTTTTTTTGTTGTGTTGTGTTTGTAACTGTATGTATGGACTTTTATTCTTGTGACTTAAATTGTGTTTTTATTATCATGACTGTGTCCAAATATACACATTCAATAAACCCTTTTAACATATAATTTTGTAATTGTTGGAATTTTCGCTGCTAAAAAAACCCCACTGGAGAAAAATTTCCTTGCCACAATATATCGGGGTGCGCAGCGCTCTTCACTTTCCATTATGTGTGTCTTTTTCATTTCGTCCGTTCACACTTTTTCCAGATTTTACATTATTGCTGTGAGTGCATCTTCTGATGCTTCTTTCGGCCGCTAGGTTTTGCAGGCGGCTCTTTAATGTTGCACCTCCTCTGTTGAGGAGCTCTGCTTGTTTTGGGGTGAAGTTAAAATTGGTTTTACTGATACTGTTCACACGCCTCGTTTTTGACACTGCTTGGGGACGTCCCACTTGTCAAGATTTAAGGAGCTGTGTCTGTCCATGGACGATAAGAGAAAATAGGATTTTTTGTACTCACCGTAAAATCCTTTTCTCTGACGTCCATGGACGGACACAGCACCCACCCCTCCTGTTTAGGTTTGTACTACTTGCTACGAACTGAGGCTGTATACTGCAGAGAGGAGGGTTATGTCTGGAGGGATCACCCCCTGGGCGGGGCTGTTCAACTCTGTTAAAGTAACATGTATTTAATTATCTAACTTGTTTCTGCCTAGTCCTCTCCTGTGAACAGGAACATAACCCACTTGTCAAGATTTAAGGAGCTGTGTCCTTCCATGGACGTCAGAGAAAAGGATTTCATGGTGAGTACAAAAAATCCTATTAGTGTATTTGCGCCTCATATATGGGGAATAGCTTTACGCCGGACGTACGACTTACGCAAACCGTGTATATTATGAGCCGGGCGCAAGTACGTTCGTGAATCAACGTATCTCCCTCATTTCCATATTTGAATAGGAAATCAATGGGAGCGCCACATGCGTCCAGCGTAAATATGCGCCCACGATACGCCGGCGTAGGCAAGTTACGTCGGTCGGATGAAGCCTATTTTTAGGTGTATCTCAGTTTGTGGGCACGGCTCATAGATACGACGGCGCATATTTGCACTTACGCGGCGTATCTCGAGATACGTCGGCGTAAGTGCTTTGTGAATCCGGGCCTTTGTCTCCCAACATAAAGCATACCTATTAGGAGTAAACGTGTATCATGCACTTGGTTTTAAAAGCTCTGGATCATACAGAAGCTGGAATATGACTGGTAGGCAGTGTCTTGAAAAAAGATACCTGCAGGCCTTTACTGGACTAATTTACATTCACACATTTTCTACTCTGAATCCTTGTATATCTCCAGCAATGCAGCCTGTACACAGGCCTTCCTTAGTAGTTTCAGGCTGTGGTCTTGAAGGAGCAACAGAGGTTTTTCTAGAACCCTGGTGGGTTTTTAACCTGGTCATTGCCAGCAACAAATTTCACTATGTGTTGACCTTTGCCTGGTAAACAAACAGAAATACCAGACTTTTACCCACTGCCTACTACAGTGAATATAATTTCCCAATACCATGGGTCAAACATCTTCACTAAACTAAACCTTCATAAAGACTATTTATAAATTCTAATTGCATTGCAGGCCAATAATCTAACAACTGTTATGACACATCTGGGACTTTTCCACTTTAAACACGTCTTTTGGGCTATGCTTGGTTTGGAACAATTTCCAAAAATAAAGGTCACTGTGTTTTAAGGAATACATGGTGTAACAATTTACTTGAATCCTCAACCATTCACCTTCTCCATCAGATTTTTCACAGACCAATGGAATAAAACCTCTCCCTAAACAATTTTTTTTTTCACAAACTGAGATCTGCTTTGCAAGCCATAGACACTCGGCTGGATATACAATCTTTACAATGCAACATTTATGCTATACATGAATTACCTAATCCAAAATACAAAGCAGAGCTTGCTTCATTTCTAGAATTCACAAACAATTTTTAAGGTTTGTAACTGAATATGTTGAAATCACAACAACTTTATGTGTCTTACTTAAAAAGGATGATGAATGGCAGGACACAAGCCTGCACCAGGGCTGTACGTGCTAGAGCAAAGAAGTACCAGGTCGAACAAGAGTGTACCCCTTGTGTGGGACACCTTTGAATATCTTGTTTATCTCTGAAGTTGTGGCCTCAGTGCCTTCTATGTGAGCCCTCTTTTACCCCATTGGGGTTTTTTATTATTCCTTTCTGGCTATGGGAGGTTTTACCCTATGTTATGCAGGTTTTATTGTCCCGGCTTTATCAGTTGGTCACTGTCTCCTGATTGTAGAAGCCACATGCAGCAGGCTTCACCCTTTCCTGCTTTGTGTGAGCCAGCCAGTTGCTGTGATGTTGACCATCAGATGCTCCTTGCATTGAACTTTATGTGTGTTGTGACACTAGATGCTAGTCACTTGCTTCCCTGCATCAGTCTTATGTTGGGGTATATACGCAGGACACTCTGGTTGAAGTGTGGGACTTTGGAGCAAGCTTTTAAGAAGGTGCTTTGCGATATGCCATTTTTGGGTAAATGTTTTTATTGGTGTGTAGTTGGATAAGCTCATGAAAAACGTCCTCGTCCTCATCTTCCCCAAGCATGGAAGAGTAGGGATCATCCTCGCAAGGTTACACTATCTTTTTATTCGCTTAAAAGACCTTCAAACGAGACAAGCTCACAGATAAGCCACAGATAAGCCCTGCTCTACATGATGCCAGCACTTTTTTTTTCCCAGGGTGAGTGGATGTATATTGGTCTTTACAGACACCTAAAAGTCTCACATATCTGTTACTTGGGTGCCAGAGGTAATTTCCAAAGGTTACATTTTCTACCCCCTGCTTGCTTACTGGCTTCAAACCTTCTGGTGTCCTTTACTTGCATGTTTACCAAGCCCTTCAGAGTCTTCTGGACCGAGGAGTCGCTGCACGTGTTTCTGCCTTAACCACTTCCAGACCTTAGGTGTTTTTCAGATTTGGTGTTTGCAAGACTAAAACATTTTTTTCTGCTAGAAAATTACTTAAAACCCCCAAACATTATATATATATATTTTTCTAACACCCTAGAGAATAGAATAGTGGTCATTGCAATACTTTTTGTCACACCGTATTTGCGCAGCGGTCTTACAAGCGCACTTTTTTTTGGAAAAAATCCACTTTTTTTAATTCAAAAATAAGACAACAATAAATTTGGCCCAATTTTTTTATATATTGTGAAAGATAATGTTACGCCGAGTAAAATGATACCCAACATGTCACGCTTAAAAATTGCGCCCGCTCGTGGCATGGCGTCAAACTTTTACCCTTAAAAATCTCGATAGGCGATGTTTAAAAAATTCTAGAGGTTGCATTTTTTGAGCTACAGAGTAGCTCTAGGGATAGAATTATTGCTCTTGCTCTCGATCGTGGCGATACCTCACTTGTGTGATTTGAACACCGTTTTCATATGCGGGCGCTACTCACGTATGCGTTCGCTTCTGCGCGCGAGCTTGTCGGGACGGGGCACTTTAAAAACATTTTTTTTTGTTTTCTTATTTATTTTTATTTATTTTATTACTTTTTACACTGGTAAAAAAAAAAATTGATCACTTTTATTCCTATTACAAGGAATGTAAACATCCCTTGTAATAGAAAAAAGCATTACAGGTCCTCTTAAATATGAGATCTGGGGTCAAAAAGACCTCAGATCTCATATTTGGGCTTAAATGCAAAAAAAAAAATTGTAAATGTCATTTTTTCAAATGACAAAAAAAAAAAATTGTCTCTTTAAGAGGCTGGGCGGGACTGACGTTTTGACGTCACTTCCGCCCAGCAGAGCTATGGGGACGGGCGAAGGAGATTTTTCCTTCAGTCTCGTCCCCGCTTACCGACGGCTCCGGTAAGAGGCGGAGGGCGCGGGAGGGAAGGGGGGGGGGGCCCCTCTCCCGCCACCGATAACGGCGATCTCGCGGCGAATCCGCCGCGGAGACCGCCGTTATCGTTTACCAGACCGCGCACACTAAAGATTGATACCTCGGTTGTGGCAGCAGCTGCTGCCGTTACCGAGATATCAATCTTTAAAAAATGGACGTACATCGTCGTGCGCAGGTCTGGAAGTGGTTAAAGCTCTTTCAGGAGTTGTATTCCATCCTTTTTGTGGTTTTCAGATCAAAAGGGTCATCTTCAAATTCAAAGCCTTTACCTTGTGCCCACAAGTTTATGACATAATTCCAGCTGTTAGTCATTGCCACCTTTCATCAAGATAACTGTTTGGCCCCAGTAGGCATGAAATATGTGCACCTACAGATACTTATCTATTTTAATCGTATAGTAAATGACACAGGTGACATATTCATACACCATGGGTTATAGGTAAGGATGTCCCGATACCACTTTTTTAGGATCGAGTACAAAGTATCGATACTTTTTTTCATGTACTCGCCGATACCGATACTTTTTTTTTAAATGCAGCCATGTGTCCCCAAAATGCAGCCTTGTGTCTCCCCCCAAATGCAGCCTTGTGTCTCCCCCCAAATGCAGCCTTGTGTCTCCCAAATTCAGCTTTGTGTAGGTCTCCCCCCGCCGTCTAGTTGTTCGGCGCTCGGAGAACATAACAGCTTTCATTTGAATAGCTGTGTGTTCCCCGCCGCGTGTCGTCATATATAGCCCCTTGTCCAGGCACTTTGATAGACAGATCACCCGTCCAATCCTGGGATGGGTGATCGGTTTATCAAAGTGCCCGAACAACGGGGAGGGGCTATATATGACGAAGCGTGGCGGGGAACACACAGCTATTCAAATGAAAGCTGTTATGTTCCCTGAGCGCCGAACAACTAGGCAGCGGCAGCAGCTCTCCTCCAGTGGCATGTTTTACATACCCGAGGACTGCTCTACTCTCCGCCTCCTCTCCGCCTTCCTCTCTGCCCCCTCAGTCTCCTCTCCGACCTCTCTCTGCCCGCACTCTGCTCCCACTCAGAGGAAAAAAAATAAAGTATCGGTGAAGCACCGGGAGCATTTGCGCGAGTACAAGTACTCGCGCAAATGCTCAGTATCGGTACCGATACTAGTATCAGTATCGGGACAACCCTAGTTATAGGCACATACCTTTAGGTGTTTGGACACTGGCAACCTTTTGAGGACATGCCCTTCTGTGGTGTCTGCCCTATAACCTTACCCTACTCTGAGTTCTCATATTTTGCTAATGACTGAAAGGAATGGATCGTTTCTCCTTCGCAAAGAAATATATGCACATTTAGATGCCTGTCTTTCCTGCTTATCAGTGTCATTTTTAGTTCACTGTAGATCCCTACAACCACCAGTTTGTTGCTCCTTCATCTAAATTTCTGGGATTTTCACGTTTGTTTTAACAGACAATAACCAATCCAAAATCCGAAAGATCCAAAATAAAAAAATGCTTTATTTTCGTATCCATTATATTTTCCTATAGTTGCGACAACAGTTCGATATAGATAGATGATTCGACATGACAGTGACAGTAGAGATCGGTGTCTATCGAACCTGCGGTTGAATGTGCCTAACCTAATTCCACGTACACACGATTGGAATTTCCGACAAGAAATGTTCAAAGTGAGCTTTTGGTCGGAAATTCCGTGTGTAGTCCCCATTGGACATTTTCTGTCAGAATTTCTGACAGCAAAAATTTGAGAGCTAGTTCTTGTCGGATATTCCGATTGTATGCAATCCAACGCACAAAAATCCTACGCATGCTCTGAATCATTGAACTTCATTTTTGCTCTGAATCATTAAACTTAATTTTTCTCGGCTCGTCGTAGTGTTGTACGTCACCGCGTTCTTGACGGTCGGAATTTCCAACATTTGTGTGACCGTGTTTATGCAATACAAGTTTGAGCCAACATTCCGTAGGAAAAAAAAAAACACGGTTTGGTTGTCGGAATTTCCAATTTTCCAAGATTATTCGAAATAGAGAGAAAAAATTTGACATTCGAGTAATGAAGATTCGACGAGGCAGCTAAAAACATACGATCGCCGCAAGTGGACAATTATGGTCAAATGTTCCACCCATAGGCTATAGAAGAATTTGAACGTTGTTTGACTAGTAATAATAATTATTACTAGTCAAACAACATTAGAATTCTACTATAGCTCGTGGGCGGAGCATTCAACAAGAAATGTACGATTGCGGCGTCGTACAGTTTAGCTGCTTCGCCGAATCTTCTTGGAACATCCGACAGACACCATAAGCCTTCAATTGACAGATTTGATCTCAATTAATTTGGATTTTCCAGAAACTAAATAAAAACTAATTTAGGGAGTAACAAAATAAATGTATTTTTCGGACAAAACCAAATTCCGAAACAACATATTTCAGTGTGCACATGTCTACTACTAAACTAGTCCAATTGTACACTAGTTCCTACAATACAGATTACTTGGATAATGCTTTTGAAGGTATTTATTTAAATGTTGATACATGCAGATGATGGGTACATTGGACTTGGCCATATTTAAGTTAAGGAAATACAGTATCTCAATTCTTATTTTTTTTGTATTTGTTTTATTTTAAGAACTAACATTAATATCATAATGTTGACTGACTCAATGCCCTTTTCCATCACATCCTAGAAACTCTTTATCTCTTTGCACCGCATGCTAGCATTAGATCAATAACTAGGCTGAGTCTGTGTATGTACTTAAAGTCATGTTTAATTATTTCAAGTGTAATGCACATGCACTGTGACAGCAGAAACAATGCAAGAATAATAGAATATATAACTGAGAGCAGCCACCAAGCTAACATGCTCAGTATGTAAATCAGCAAAACAAAAGATTAATGCTCCTTACTTTGGAGACTCTGCCAGAAGCTCATAAACACCTCACAGCAACATCAAAGGGTTTGTGTGAACAAAAACTAAATATCAAAGGAATCAGTTCCAAATAGGCTGCTACCCTTAAATTCACGCATAGTATACATCAACTGTAAGTAACAGGATTTCATGGGAACCATCAGAGCTAAGAGAAACATTGATTATATACTCAGACTTGCTTTGAGGGGAGATAACAGATGTTCTGTCTCCATATGTGCAAATATACACAGTTTGCCATTGCTAAGGAAAGCAAATCATGTTTTGTTTTGTTTCCTAATATTATTTATTGGCACATCGACATTTTATACCTTTTTATCGATTTATCAATACTGAACATACTGCGCAATTTATTTTACCTGCTACGTTTTTATTCTCGGTCAATTTTACTTTTTTTAAATGTATAATGAGAGATTTCCAGGCACATTATCACATGCCACTAAAAAGATCCTCAAAGCTCTAAGGCAATGCAAAGGGAGTTCAGTGGCAGCACATCTACAAAAATCTAAAAATACAGTATGTATTCACCACAGCCCTCCAATATGTGCACATTTCCCCATCTTATGTCTTTTAAGACAAAATATAAAAAAACGATGATCCTGCCAGAAATGTATGCTGTTTCTGAATATTTTTTAGTGGACTGACAACACCACCCCTGCTGCACTAAAATTCCAAGCAGTGTTCTATACCCCGCCTAAGTTCTGGATTATGTCAGCACTACCCCTTCTCATTTCAATAACTTTTTTTCCTGACACTTTTCCCGCAGGTGAATGGGTAGGGGTACAATGTACCCCATACTCATTCACATGGGGTCTGCGGGCGGGGGGGCTTATTAGAATCTGGGAGCCCCCACCCTGACAACCAATAGCCAGGGTTGTCGGGAAGAGGCCCTGTCCTCATCAACATGGGGACAGGGTGCTTTGGGGTGGGGAGGCTGCAGGGCGCCCCCCTGCCCCAAAGTTGAGGGCATGCGGCCTGGTACGGTTCAGGAGGGGGGGGCGCTAGCTCGTCCCCACCCCTTTTCCTGACCGGCCAGGCCGGGTGCTCGGATAAGGGTCTAGTGTGGATTTTTGGGGGACCCCCACACCGTTTTTTCGGCGTAGGGGGTTCCCCTTTAAATCCGTACCAGACCCAAGAGCCTGGTATGCTCTTGGAGGGGGAACCCATGCCGGATTTTTGTTTAAAAATTGGCGTGGAGTTACCCCTCATAATCAGCAAAGCACAAGTCGCATGCCAAAGTCGGATCATGCAAGACGGCGTTCCGACTTTGATCCGACTTCAATGATATTCAATGAAGTGAAGTAGGATTAAAGTCGGACCAAAGAGCATTTTCAAATTCGGTCCGACATGTGTCGGACCAGTTAAGACGGCTCCCATAGGGAAACATTGATTTTCACACGTCATGCGACATGAGCTTCCAATGTCGGAGCGTTTGTCGGACCAGTGTGAATTCAGCCTCAAGCTATAAAACCCAACACACAAATTTAATGAGAGGCATATCTTTCCAGTAAGCATCTGATATTATAATTATTGAACAATCTAATGCTAGCCACACACAGCAATTTTTCAGGCAGTTTCAACCAGATTTCAAGTGCCAAAATGGTACATTTGCAGCAGCTTCTATTTACACTGTCAAGGACCAGTATACAGTACATCAACTTTAGAGCCTGTTTTTTCACCAGTTTTTGTGTAAGCAAATCAGTGATCCAAGTGGATTCTGATGAGCAAATACATTTTGACCATTACATTTTTTTTGTATTAGCCCCACACCTGATTTTAATGTATTAGCCCATAATTACCTTATTGTATGGATAAGCAGTAATTATTTTCTGAATGTCCAATGGTTGTGACAGTTCTTATGTGGATAATTGCTTTCACAAAGTTGAATCCTAAAGCCCAGTTTTTTTATCGTGTAATATGTAGATAGCTTTTTTTATTGGAATCAAATTAGTGGTCTTTTATATGACTAGATTGAGAATCTCTGTTCTGACCAAAACCTTTTTTTTTTATGTGTGTTGAGGTTAGAGCTGGGCGATTTTTTTTTTTCCCTAACAAAATCTGCGACATTGGCTGTATGTTTGGGGTAATTGTTCTGCTGCAGAATAAATTTGGGGCCAATCACATGCCTCCCTGATGATATGGCATGATGGATAAGTATCTGCCTTTATTTCTCAGCATTGACGCCACCATTAATCCTGACAAAATTTCCAACTCCATTTGTAGAAATGCAGCCCAAAACTTGCAAGGACCCTCCATCATGCTTCACTGTTATCACTCATTATTGTACTACTCCCCAGCCTTTTGGCAAACAAACTGCCTCCTGCTATAAGCAGATATTTCACATTTTGACTCGTCAGTCCAGGGAACCTACTGCCATTTTTCTGAACCCCAGTTCCTATATTTGCAATCCAATATATTTGTATTGTGGTTTATATACAAAATTAGACCATCAACCAATACATGCACACTGTACATCCCAAATACAAGAAAAATCATAATAATTTCATAATAAATCACGACACAAAAAAAAGGGGGGGGGGGGCGACGACCATTTTTTATAAAATTAAATCCTCTCCCTCCACTTGATCATTCCTCGCTTCTTGGCATCCTTTCCTATGTTACTGTATATCTATTTACATATCGGGCTTACAGGCCTCCAACCAACTTTTCCAAATATTCTCAAATTTCCCTGGGCAGCCTCTATGTGGAAAAATATATTTCTCTTTTATCAGACTTTCATTAAGGGAACCATGAATGCCAACAGAACATGATCCCTTCCCTTTAGAGATTGGGTATTCCAAGTAATGAACTGTAGCTCCCCAGTGTCGGCAGTACTTATGCAGCGCCAGACATGCTTGACTGTAGGCAAGACCCATATTTCAGATCCTCAGATAGTGACTGTAACGGTCACCACAGTTTACGATATTCATTCCATCAACCACGACAGCTTATCCGACAATCTACAATCCAGCAGACAGGACCCATTGGATTTTCCCCAGAAACAACAAGACAGAGCTCTGTCACTGGTTCCAAAATCAATGAATGAATACTTTTAATGGTATCTTAGCTTTCTTATTTACAGTACAAGCATGTTACAGTTAGTCACAGGGACAAAGACACACTCCACCCACACATCACACAATGGGGGGGCTTCAATACACCTTCTCTTAGACAATGACATTCAGTTGAGTTAATTATTAGTCATTATCCAGACAGCCTGTCTCCGCATACAGCTTGACAAGTCACATTCCACATCTTATACTTTTCACACAAAACAGTGTTATTAGCATACATAATGAAAGGTCTTAGGAGCAGATCTAATTAGCACAATGGACACAAAACTGTATTAGCATCACACAATGGAATGTCTAGGAGCAGACGCAATTAACACCTCAAAAGCATGTGTCCCCACATTGAATGAAAACACTCCATTTGGAGTCAGACTTTAACAACTTGTAATATTCCAAGATATCCTGCAAAACATGAATTATCAGTAATGTCCCATTTCATGTAATTTATAATTATCATTTATCAGTCACCCTATGCCCAAAAGGGGCACAGGGTGACCCAAGAGTCATTAGTGACGCTGGCACAGGAGTACCCCACATCCTTCAAAGGTCTCTGGGTGTCACGGGCCATTCCGTTACAGTGACCAGTATGAGAGAGTGAGAGCGATAACACCAAATTTAACACACCTGCTCCCCATTCACACCTGATACCTTGTAACACTAACAAGTCACATGACACCTGGGAGGGAAAATGGCTAATTGGGCCCAATTCTGACATTTCCGCTTAGGGGTGTACTCGCTTTTGTTGCCAGCGGATTAGACATTAATGGCTGTGTGAGTTATTTTGAGGGGACAGCAAATTTCCACTGTTGTACAAGCTGTACTTTCACTACTTTACATTTGAGCAAAGTGTCACGTCTTTAGTGTTGTCACATGAAAATATATATTAAAATATTTCCAAAAATGGGAGAGGTGTACTCACTATTGTGAGAAACTGTATGTGTGTGTATATATATATTATGTCTGAGACATAACATGTTTAAAATTGCAACTTCAAAAATTCACCATGCCTCTTACTAAATACTTTTGATTGTCTGTCTACTTTCCAAGAAGGGGTCATTTGGTGGGTATTTGGAGTGTCCTGGCATTTTAGGGCTGAGACAGGTCATCAGTACAACGGTTTTCAAATCTATATACCATAGTTAATCACAGTCTATCTTTCACACATAATAAATATTGTTTAGTGGGTATAGAAAAGAATCACCCCTTTAAAATAATCACATTTTGTTGCCCTGCAGCCTGAAATGAAGGCAGACAGTTATTGTTTTATCCAGCTGTATTTATTAGTGCCACGTCTAACATCCAATGAAAGATATAACCCCAACATGTGAAAAAATAACAGAATCATTGAGTTGGAGAAAGGATCACCCCTCCTTATGTCAATATTTTGTTGGATCACATTGTGCTTCAATTCCAGCTTTTAGTCCGTTGGGATATGTCTCCACTAACTTTTCACATGGGAACTTTGCAATATTTTCCCACTCTTCTTTGCAGAACTGCTTAAGTTCAGTTACATTTTGTTACAGAAATTGCTGCCCAGCAAAGCACTCAAGATCAATACCATAGTCCTTCATTGGAGCCATGCCACCACTTGTATTTCCTGCTTCTGTATTTGACCCAAGGAGGAATCCCCAATAAGGAGAATGAGGATACAGGATGGGGTAAAACGAGGAGAACTATGGGAGATTTCAAGGTAGGAGAAGAGGCAGAAAGATAGGATGTAGAGGAGGGGTGAAAATTAAAAAGTGAAAAGGGAGTTTTAGCGTAGGTTTTTTAATTTAAGTGAAGCTGTATTATAAGAGAAAGAAATAAAGGTTTTAGACCTAGGTTTAAAATATGCTCCCTAATAAAAGTCTAAAAAATTTGCTAGGAAGCTTAACATGGACAAATTTTGTTTCAAATCCAGTTCAGCATTGTTTTTTTTTATATGTTTTAATAGACTTTTTTGGTTTAAAAAAAACACTGGCCAGTTCTCCTGAAGGATAAAATCTTGGGGATAAAACAACCTAGCTTACATGCAAGAGGGCTTCCGTTCAAGGACCAAGTTGGTATATAACATATTGGTCCACCTGAGAAAAATAATTATTTGAAGAAAAAGTTTTCTACACAAGCATTATATGTGCACTATTTTGAAAAATTTGAAACAATGGTGGAAGAAGAACCCAATATTTATTCAACGCTACAAAAAAAAAAAAAAACTTATCGTACAAGACAGTTTATATATTGCAAAAGTACCTACATGCTGGAATGTGGACTTCAATATGTGGGTCAAACTGCTAAAATATTGTTTGCCAGGATTGGGGAGAAAATTATTATTATTAAAAGAGGGTTTAGTAAACATAACATGTCCAGACATTTTAGAGACTTCCAAAATAAGGGGCCAAGAGAGTTGATATTTTATGGTATAAATAAAGTGAAAAAACTTTTGGGGTGGTTCAAATTTGAAAAAAAATAAAGTTACAAAAATGGATTTAACGAAGAACATTGAATCCGATAGGTTTGAATATAGACATAGACCTTAATTGTTTTATAACAAATTATTATTTACAGGCCCCGATTCATAAGCATTTTGTGTTATGTTCTCTTACAGTATGAGGAGCTGTATAGGGTATTGAGAGAATTTAGAAATAGGATTGAGGTGTCTAAATTTATAGAAATGTAAAGGTAACCCAAAAAGAAATTGAATGTAGCTCTTATAAAGGAATTTATGTCAGAATATTCAGTACGAGAACTGGATCATCCAAGCTGGTGCACACAGAAACTGGTGCAGCTGTGCATAGAAACAAATCAGCTTTTAACTTCAGCTTGTTCAATTAAACTTTAATTGTCAAAAAACTCAGAAGCTGATTGGTTACTATGCATAGCTGCATCAGTTTCTCTGTGCACCAGCTTTAGAAAATCTCCCCCCACTCCTGACAATGCTAGTAGGCACATAATGTCATTCTATGCAATTGAAGCGATTGCACAGAAGCAGGAAGCGCTAGTGGTGCATGTCTCCCAAGTATTGACTATGCTATTGATCCTGAGCGCTAGGCTGGGCAGCAATTTCTCTAAGTTTAATCTGTTTTATTATATTTTAATAAGATATGGTTGTACACAATGAGGTTTTGTCTGCTTACTGCACAACCTAATGGAGGCTTCTGGATGAGCGAGATTAGGGGAAGGATAGCTTCTGATATAAACCAAGCATGAATGACCCGTAAATTTAGGGGTTCTCTAAATTTGGTGAGAAGGCTATGTATGCAAAAATGGCTGAAGCACATTTTTATCTTGCAACACAGTTTTATCATGTATACTGTAAATGCTACACTGGATGTATACTTTGGACTGCTGTTCCCGTTAGTGATTTTTGGGAAGAAAATAAATTAACTTTTAATTACTGTTCTATATAGATATTTATTATTTGTAAAAACAATTCTCATGAAATGTTGTAAATTAAGGTATGGTTTGATCACATTGTTTATAGAGCACTTTGCATACTGAAAATTATTTTGATCCGAAGGCTTCACTACTGAACAAAATATTAGCAACAGGTTCTCAGATGTCGCAGGCTGGATGCTTGTTCTGGGTCAGGGACCAAGTATGTTTTTAAAGGCTATGTTAGCCAAATACTATGTAAATATGATGTAAAAGGAGGACATGTATTATAAACATGGGCCACTATGTAAAGATGGTGCTGTAATGTAAAAGGAGACTATTTTGTAAAGAGGGAATATTTTAATGTAAAGGGGGACTGTGAAGTGAAGGGAGGGGCTGCTGTGTAAAAGAGGAGACTGTGAAGTAGGGGCTGAGTAATAGTGGCAGTAGCTAAATGGGGTAGAACATGTAATGCCGCGTACACACGGTTGGAATTTCCGATGGAAAAAGTCAGATGGGAGCTTTCCATCGGATATTCCGACCGTGTGTATGCCCCATTGGACTTTTTCCTTTGGAATTTACGACGGACTTATAGAGAGCAGGTTCTCTATTTTTCCATCTTGGAGTTACATTTTTGGGGTTTTGGGTTTAGATACAACTTCATAATTATTGTTTGGAAGGTCAAATGTATATAGAGGTAATTAATTATTATTTTTTTTTTTCATTGATGAGACTCAGAAGTGTTCTTTTTCATGCCAGTTGGCAGAATACTGTAATTTTACAGTCCTAAACACATGTGGTTTCCAACAGAACATAATACATTTTAATTGCAACTGTAGTCCTGAACAGGGCATACACTGTAGTCAGGGGAAGATATGCATTGCCCTTATTTCAGTTTCAGGTAGTAGGCTTTTAATAACCTATCAATTTAGGGGCCACAGAAACTAATACTGGGACACAATTTGGGGTTAGAACCCACAGGTGGGGCACATATAGTGTAGTAAATAATTGGTAACCATTGGCAACCTCACCTGAAAATGCAGATTTTTCTGTTCCTTCTTTTTCTACTCTGTGGCACAATTTCTGTCTTAATTTAGAGCCCCTGTATTACTTTAATGACAAGTTGACTTGAATAGAAAATGGCTTAATTACATGGTCTTTTGATTTCTATTAGGTTATGCGTAATGAAATTGGGCAATCAAGTTGGAATAGAATTGAAGAACTTATAGATGGACATTTCTTCACTGAAGCATTTGGAGAAATTGAAAATCTCCTTCCTTCATTGTTCCCTCAGAAATGTTTCATGTCCCTCCTCAAGAACTTTATTCAGGTATTTACTTTTCGTTTTTTTGCTTAATAAATCTACATCTACATTTATAGTTACCTCTATTGTATTAATCAGTCTCATTAAAAATAAAAAGGGTCTACATATTGACATCAGCATGTTGACCAGCTGTCACTACTGCCAAAACAGTACATGGATAAACCAAAATGCATTTGTTTAATCTTTGGACATACTTGACATTCGTGAGGAAAGATGACAGCTACTAGATTAACTGAGTGGTCATTCCTCATCACTGGTCATCTGTGGACATCTGGATGATTACCTGACAAACCAGTGTTTTTTTATTGTGTACACTGGCAAAATATGAACATGTATTTAAATGAACAAAGGAGCTTAATTGTCCCTTGCCTCATTTTTAACCCACACTAAATTATATTATTTATAAGTAATAATACCATAGATTGTTGATCCAGGGAATATCCTATTGCCTTAGGGGCTCAGGAGGAATTTTTTTTACCTGTTTTACCTGTTGAATACCTTCATTTTCTTTTGATGAAACTTGGTGGGCTTGTGTCAATATAAGTTTGAGACACTTTTACGATTTAGAGGTTATTGGTATATGCAGTTGACCTCCTTCTAACCTGCATTTAACCTGTGCAAAGTGGGTTTTCTTCTTTCATGGACCAAAATTGGAATTCAAAACCCATTCAAAGCAAACAAAAGAACATCAGCACAAGCCATAACTAACAAGCAACTTGGTTTAAGGCATCAGAAACTGGCAGTATATTTTCTCGTAAAAAACTCAACAGTCATGCCACATCGGGGGAGATTTACAAAAACTGGTGCACATGGAATCTGGTGTAGCTTAAAAGCTGATCAGCTTGTAAGTTTTATTGGCAAAGCTTAATTGAAAAAAAAATGTTAGAAGCTGGTTACCATGAACAGCTGCACCAGTTTCTTTGTGCAATACTTTTAGAAAATCTCCCCCATCCTGTCAATCAGGGAAGGGAGATACTAGGGGGCTTGCATCTGATTAGCGCTTTTAGCTCTGTCAACAAGAATGTGGCAAAATGACTTCCATCTTTTGATGGGCCCATAAGGACTTTTGTCTGTAAAATGTATGGCACATTGATTAGAATCAAATATTAGTTGAGCTATAAAAAATGCCTTGACTTCCACTTTAACGCAAAGTGTAATGATGCTATGCAGTTAACCATATTAACCAACGTGGTATTAGTTTACTACAGTGAGATCACTTGAGAATTTTTACTTATTTTTTTTCACTTTGCCTTTTTCACTTTGCAAGTTTGACTGAAATATTGCAGATGCCAACTTGTATATTCATTGTAAAATTGTGAATTGCAATATATAATGTGAGGAATGTTTGACTTTTCTTTGAAATTGCTTTACGAAAACTGTTGTTATTTTAGAAGAATTTCATCTGTAAACTTCTATAATCAGAACATGCAGTTTCATGAAGATTAGATTCCTAAATCATTCTACAAAATAACATTGCCCTTGTCTGTGAACATTTAATATTAATTATTATTAATATTATATTATTATTGCTCCAGTGATTGTGTGCATGATAAAAAGAACTGTTGTGAATTGTGTTTGTTTTTTATAGGGACATGTGGACATCAACCATTTTGAGAGATTTTTTGGTGTGTTTTCCAATCTTTTGCATTATCATCCTCCGTGGGAATCTGTTTCCATGTCCCAGTTTTACCTCAATATTCTTCAGTGTCCTATTTGTAAAAAGGGGACCTGGTCCTTCATCGAAGCCCTGATACGGTAATGATTTTAAGCTGAAGAAAGAGATGGTCTATTTGCCTGTTTGTAGACATACCCTCACAGGAACCAATAATTGGAAGAATTAATATTTTACTGGCCTGCCTCCTCTTAGATAAAATTGAATTTGTTTCTGTGGTTGCCTGCACATTATACATTAGTGTGTTTTTTTTTTATTTTTATGTTTAACATTTTTAGTAAGCCCCATTGATATTTTCTTTGGATCTTTTACAGTTCTATTTTAAGCGTTATATAGTAGTCATCCTAAAAACCCTGGAACGCAGCTTTGAATTCAGGGATTTGAGATAGACTATAGTTTTTGTACATAAATCTTAACCCAGAAGTAATTGTGAGGGGGGGAAGTTGGGCATTGGGTATACTTTAAACCATGGGTGCTCAACCTGTTGTCCTCCAGCTGTTGTGGAACTTCAAGTCCCACGAGGCATTGCAAGGCTGACGGCTGCAAGCATGACTCCCAAATGTAGAGACACAATGTGACTTTTAGTTCTGCAACAGCTGAAGGGCCACAGGTTGAGGGCCCATGGTTTCAACATTAAAGCCACGTACACACGACCATTTTTAATGTCCTAGAAAAAACAACGTTTTTTTTTTACGTGATTCTTGTCAAGCCTGCCTTGTATACACACGATCGTGAAAAAAAAACTGCTCGAGCAAAGCGTGGTGATGTACAACACGTACGACAGCACTATAAAGGGGAAGTTCCATTCAGATGGCGCCACCCTTTGGGCTGCTTTTGCTGATTTTGTGTTAGTAAAAGTTTGGTGAGAGACGATTTGTTGTTTTCAGTCTTCGTGCTTTTTATTCTGTTACAGCGTGACGAATGCTAGTTTTACCAGAACGCGTGTTCCCATCTCATAACTTGCTTCTGAGCATGCACGTTTTTTTCACATCGTTAAAGCCTACACACGACCGTTTTTCACGACGTGAAAAAGGACGCGAAAATTTAGAGCATGTTCTAAATTTTTACTGCCCATTTTTCATGTCGAGAAAAATTCTCTGGAGCCTACACACGATCGTTTTTAATGACCATTTTAAAAAATTACATTTTTCATGTCATGAAAAACGGTTGTGTGTACGCGGCATAAGTTCTGAAATTGGTCATGCTTTTATTACTGTTTGCATATTTTTTCCACATTGCATGCCTTCTTTTGTTTATGCAGTCGACATCACACACCCTCTGCCTCCTTGTCAATATGCCTCAATCAAATCCTTTACTATCTATCAACCCATTCCTTAGCCTGAATCACACTATCATGCTAGAAATGTTCACCTCTGACAGTTTTTTTTAAAAGGCAACATTTTGGAACTGAAAGCTAGTTTAAATACAGTGTACCAGCATAGCTGGACTTTGGTCATTTGTGCTTTGCCATCAGAGTCTTTGTAGTACAGGAGGAACTTGAACTTGTAGCTTCTGTTTTTGCAGGGCCTCACTCCATGAACTCAAATTACTTCCATTTTCCTAATTATAATAAAACAGTTTCAAAACTTGCGGGTTTAATTTGAACTCTTGTTTGTATGTGTGTGAATATTTGGGTGCAACCCCATTTGTTCATGACATCTGCAAGTTCTGCTTCCTGATTAGAAGTGCTTCACAATGTTGTGCCTTGTTGACTTGAAAATTAAATACTAGGGTTGCACCGATGCCACTTTTATAAGACAAAATACAAGCACAATACTTTTTTTCAAGTACTCGCCGATACCGAATACCGATACTTTTTTAGTTTCTGTCGGAAAATATTGTAAATAAGTACTTTTTCGCCTTCATGCTGTGTGCTATTGAGGCTGCACTGATAAGGCACTGAGGGGGCACTGATGAGGAGGCACTAATATGCAGTACTGATTAGGTGGCACTAATATGCAGCACTGATAGGTGGCACTGATTATACAGCACTGATGAGCATTGATAGGTGGCACTGACTACTGGGCACTGATAGGTGGCACTGACTGATGGCTGGCACTGATAGGTGGCACATATGGGCACTGAAATGCAGCACTGATTGGCAATTGCTGGCCTGGCGTAATAAATTAAATGAATGATGAGAGGAAAGGAAGGATTTTGCAATGCTATATGTTGTGACGCCCATCTTGGTACAAATTGACAACTCCGTTACCAAGTCTGATGGAACATGTGGCTGCACCTCTGCCCAGGCCAGCTTGCCTTCCGCTGCTGCCAGCCTGTTGAGGACTCGTTCTCAGCTCCGCACTTTCTGCCCTCTGACTTCTGGTTGAGAGCAACACCGCCTCTTCATTCCCAGGTATCGGATTAGGCATCAGGAGCATTTGTGCAGGTGCAAATGCTCGTTATCGGCACTAATACCGATACTAGTATTGGTGCAACCCTACTAAATACTCCACAATTTTTAATGATATCAAACCCCTGTAATGTTCCTGGTAGCCAGAAGCTATGAAGCAACAGCTTTTCTAATCTTTCTTAAACAACTGTTACTTTTCCCCCCCAAATAAGAATGTTATTAAAAATAATCATAATTCTCGTGTGGCTTATTTGTGTATATTTGGATGGAAAGTCTATTTTGATTAAGTGAATCTTGTATTCAGTAACCTCATTCAACAGTAGAAATATTGGAACTTGTTTATGTTTCTGCAATTAATGTAGTGGGATTCTTTAGGCCCCTTTTTTAAGATAAAACAATATAGTCTGATATTTCGTGTAGAGTGAAATGGACACAAGCTATATTTTACCTTTGTTTTTAACCACTTGCTGACCAGGCCTTTTTCTGACATTTGTTGCTTACAAGTTAAAATCATATTTTTTTTGCTAGACAATTACTTAAAGCCCCCAAACATTATATATTTATGTCACACGGTTTTATGCAGCCTGAACAATGCCCATCTCAGAGAGGGGGCAGGATGAGCGCCGTCAGATTACATACAGCGAGAATCTCCTGTTTTCTCGTCGGCCTCTTTAATACAAAGTCCTGCCTCCTGGACAGTCTTCTATGATAGACAGAACACTGGTCCAATGCCGGCCCAGGAGACAGGACTTCCTATTACAGAGGCCGCTGAGTAAACAGGAGATTCTCGCTGTATGTAATCTGATGGCGCTTGTCTAGCCCCCTCCCCGTTCTCTCCGAGGCAGCCCAAATTGCAGTATCGGCGTATAACACGCATCACACTATTTTGCACAGGGTGAAAAAGTGAGTGTTATACTCCAATAAATAAACTTAAATGAATAATAAAAAAAAACATAATATATACTCCAATTTTTTTGTATAATATGAAAGATGATGTTATACCAAGTAAATAGATACTTAACATGTCATGCTTTAAAATGGCGCCAAACTACGGTACTTAAAAATCTCCATAGGTGCTGCTTTAAAAAATTATACAGGTTACCAGTTTAGAGTTACAGAGGAGGTCTAGTGTTAGAATTATTGTTTTCGCCCAGATGTTTGTGGTGATACCTCACATGTGTGGTGCAAACACCATTTACATATGTGGGTGTGACCTATGTTTGCGTTCACTACTGCGCGTGGGGACAAGGGTGCTTTAAACATTTTTTTTATATATATATATATACATGTTTACACTGTTCCTTTAAAATAAAATAAAAAGTAAACATCCCTTGCGATAACAATACAGCATGACAGGTCCTCTTTATGGAAAGATCTCTACTCCAGCCCTAAGGCCTCGTACACACGACCGGATCTATCCGCTGGGATTGATCGGTGGATCAGTTCCAGCGGACAAATCCGGTCGTCTGTACGGCCTAGCGGATATTTACCCACGGAGATTCCTCCGGCCGATCGATTTCAAGTGGATAGAAATTTCCTAGCATGCTAAGAAATCTATCCGCTTGAATCGTGTCCAGCGGATTGATCCGGTCGTCTGTACAGACTCACCGGATCAATCCGTCCGCTCCCCTCCCTTGCATGCGTCGTAATGATTTGACGCATGCGTGGAAGTACTTACCTTCCAGCGTCGCGCACGTCGCCGCGTCATCGTCGCAGCGACGGCGCGACACGTCACCGTGGATGTATTCCGCGCGGATTTTGATCCGATGGTGTGTACAAGCCATCGGATCAAAATCCGGAGGAGGAATCTCGTGTGTACTGGGGCCTCAAAGCAAAAGATCCAAAAAAAATATTTTTTTGATTTTTTGCTCTCCCATCGCTTCTAAAAGTGATCTTGCCGCTTCTAAAAGCTAATCCGCCGCTGGGAACACTTTTTATGGGGAAGCTGAGACTGCCTAAGTAAAAAAAAAGATAAGGCATCTAGTTGCAGACATAACCCCAGTATTTAACGTCAAACTAATGACGTATATTTACAGTTAGGCGGTCGGCAAGTGGATATGCAGGAACAATTGTCTGCTGTTTGTTGATTGTACAACTGTAAAACGCCTTGCACTTGCTGCTGTTAATTATGAGTTTTCTTCCTCTAAATAGGTGTTTTATTGATGATGCTTTCTGCTTATGCCATGAAACGTTTGATCTGGAAATTGATACTAATAAAAGAAGAAAAGTTGTTGCAGCAGTCCTGAAATTTATTATCAACATAATGCAGGAAGAGGCAAAATCACTGAGTGCAAGGTGAGATTTTCTCTCTTCATGAAGCTTAACCACCTAAGGACTGGAAGGATTTAAAAAAAGTACATTTTGGAAAAAAAATAAATATGTATTTTCTACTATAAAACATACCCAATAAGAAAAATTCTAAAATCAAATTTATTCATCAGTTTAGGCCAATATGTATTATGCTACAATTTTTGCGTAAAAAAACAAAACAATAGGTGTATATTGAATGGTTTTGCGTAAAAGGTATAGCGTCTACAAAATAGGAGATAGATTTATGGCATGTTTTTTAATAGTGGTTGTGATCAGTGATTTTTAGCGGGACTGCAACATTGCGGCAGACAGATTGGACACCTAACTGACATTTTTGACACTTTTTTGAGAGCCAGTGACATTATTACAGTGATCAGTGCTAAAAAATATGCACTAATGACACTGGCAGGGAAGGGGTTAACGTCAGGGGGGATCATGGGTTTAACTGTGTTTCCTCGGTGTGTTTACTAACTGTATAGGGGAGAACACAGAGATATGCCTTCATGCATAGCAGAAGGACAAGATCTCAGTGTAATCCCCTGTCAGAACATAGATCTGCCTTGTTTACTTAGGCAGATCCCCGTTCTGTCTCTGCAGGGAACGATCCCGGCAGCTGGCAGACATAGAATCCACTGGACCCGCTGATTGGCTCCCCCGCTGGCCAATCGGCATCCGCACCCACACAAGCTAGTGCACGAATCTACGTACAGCTACAACGATTCGCGCAGCCGAGCCAGCTTGCCGCAGTATAACTGCGGCGGCTGGTCGGCAAGCGGTTATGACTCTGCTACTACTTTAAAAAACTAAAATGTCTCCTTGCAAGGAAAAGGGTTTAAAACTTTATTGTCCCACTTCCCGCTCTGCCAGTCTTCACTTTCTTAACCCATTCCAGCTGACAGGAGCCAGCCTTTTCAAAATTTCATAACACCGAAGGCATTACAATGGGCTTCCTGATCATTTGATAACTGTGATTGGTAATCAAAGTGACTGTGTGATTGAGAACACGCCCAACCAGTGCCTGATGGTAAACTGGGATCTGTTTGTCACAGTGCTGGGGTCAACTGAGCACATTCCCAGCACAGAACAGCAATGCCATTACCAATGCCATTACGCATATACGTGGCTTCTCGGCGTTAAAGACCACCACCGCTGCCACATATATGCATATGGTCGGTGGGAAGAGGCTACAGTGCCAAGATTGCTGAAAAAAATCAGTTTCATGGTCCCCCCCTGTACAGTGTGGTTTCATCCACTGTTTCCGTGCGTCATTACAAGTTACATTAGTAATCTTGGGGCAGGCCAAACGGACCACCAAGCACTGAGAGGGTGGGACCAGAAATGTGTTTCTCCTGCTGCCTCTTTAAAGGGTTTGTCAACCCATATATATAAAACTGTGCCAGCCCCTCTATTAGAGGCTGGCATAGCACACCATGTCATCAGTTTTACAAAACGAGCGCTGTAAATACATCATATCAGCTGTCTTCAGGCCGCTTTCCAGCTCTAATGAATAGCTTCTGAGGGAGGGGCCATGATCTCCCTCTGACGAGAGACAAGGAGATCAAGTGACCGCTCCTCCACAGAAACCCTGTCTCGGAGCTGTAAAGCGGCTGTGAGTCATGTGACCGGCCTGAAGACAGCTGATATGTATGTACAGCGCTCGTTTTGTAAAGCAAATGACCTAGCGTGCTATGCCAGCCTCTAATAGAGAGTGCCGGGCGGAGACAGACACAGAGGCAGATGACAGTGAGGAGGGGGGGTGAGGGGGAGAGAGGAGAGCAGAGGGGACTGCGTATGACAGAGGAACACACTTAGACCACGGTGATCGGTGCGGAGCTACCCTGGTTATCGTGGTCTGTTTAGAGAGGGGATACAGAAAGTGCAATATTCCATTTTTTTGTTGTTTTTTTTACAGTTTAGAGGGGGGCATATTACACAGCACAAGCACTGTGCTCTGTAATCTTGTTTAAGGGACCAGAATATATTTTTTTTTGTTGGGGGGGGGGGGGGGGGTAACAAACACTTTAAGGGGTTCTGAACTACGAGAGTTCCTGATCATGTGACAATTGTGACTAGCTGTCACAGCGATCACATGATCAGGAGTTCCTCCTGCCAATTGATTGAAAACAGTGATCGGGAGCTGTCTGTGACAAATCAGTCATTGTGTTAGGAGCAATAAGAGCACAGAATAGCAATACGCCATGGGCATGTGCGCCATTTAATGCTCACCCTCATATATGAATTGGGCAATCAGCAAGAAGTTGAAAATGGCAGCATGGGTGGCTGGCCAGGTAAATATTAAACCTTTTATATGCAGGGAGGATTTTTTTATTTTATTTTTTAAATCCCTGTAGAGTTGCTTCAAAGAAAAAATTCCAGAAAGTACTGTAAATGCTAACTTTTAATGTTTTCTTTTCCATAAGTGATTTTTTTACTTGCATTGTGCCTTTTTGAATTTTCTATTACATTTGACTACTCTAGGTAGAGTCAATTCCCTTAGCACAGCCCCCTCCTTGCACATGCTAGCCCTCTCCTCTTCTGGGAGTGTCCAGTTGCTCTTTGTGCCGGAACCGCTCTTCTGACCTTTCCCTAGCAGAGTTTTTGAATGTCTACACAAGGGACAGTTTTACAGATGGGACCCCCATATAACTCATCACATACCACAATCCTCAGTTCTTTGGTAGTGTTTTTAGGTGTTGGAAGTCTCCTCTGTAATCAATGGTATTGGTTTGTTAGTTACAAAAATTTAATTCGTCAAACAACGTTCATTTGCTGTGGCCATTGTGTCATTTTATGCAGCTTCTGGATTGCTGCCTCGTGGCAAGAGCTTTGAGGACTGTACTCGGGCCCCACCAAAGAAGGAGCTGGCCTGTAAAGTTGCTTTAGGCACTGAATCCTCCATTAGGCATCCACTTTGGCACTTAGGCCCCATACACACGGGAGGATTTATCCGCGGATACGGTCCAGCGGACCGTTTCCGCGGATAAATCCTCTCGAGGATTTCAGCAGATTTTAATGCGATGGAGTGTACTCACCATCGCATTGAAATCCGCGCCGAAATCCTCTGGCGATGACGTGTCGCGCCGTCGCCGCGATTATGACGCGGCGACGTGCGCGACGCTGTCATATAAGGAATTCCACGCATGCGTTGAATCATTGCGACGCATGCGGGGGATCCCTTCGGACGGATGGATTCGGTGAGTCTGTACAGACCAGCGGATCCATCCGTTGGGATGGACTCCAGCAGATGGATATGTTGTGCATGTCAGCAAATATTCGATCTGCTGGAATCCATCCCAGGGGAGATATATCCGCGGAAAAAGATCCGCTGGCGTGTACACACTATAGGATCTATCCGCTGAAACCCATTTGCTGGGATTTATCTGCGGATGGATTCTATGGTGTGTATGGGGCCTTAGGGTTAGCTGCAGGGTACTATTAAGACTGATGGGGTGCACCCTTCCAAAGTAGCTGAAGTCATAGGTACTGGGAATCAATCCCCTATTTACCCTATGTGGAGTTACTCACTGAAATTGTGAGTATATGGAGCCCTAGGATCCTCCCTTCTCCCAGTGAATAGATGTTTTGGCCAACCTTCATATTTTCAAATTGACAACTCCGTTACCAAGTCTGATGGAACATGTGGCTGCACCTCTGCCCAGGCCAGCTTGCCTTCCGCTGCTGCCAGCCTGTTGAGGACTGGTTCTCAGCTCCGCACTTTCTGCCCTCTGACTTCTGGTTGAGAGCAACACCGCCTCTTCATTCCCAGGTATCGGATTAGGCATCAGGAGCATTTGTGCGGGTGCAAATGTTCGGTATCGGCACTGATACCGATACTAGTATTGGTGCAACCCTACTAAATACTCCACAATTTTTAATGATATCAAACCCCTGTAATGTTCCTGGTAGCCAGAAGCTATGAAGCAACAGCTTTTCTAATCTTTCTTAAACAACAGTTACTTTTCCCCCCCAAATAAGAATGTTATTAAAAATAATCATAATTCTCGTGTGGCTTATTTGTGTATATTTGGATGGAAAGTCTTTTCGCCCAGATGTTTGTGGTGATACCTCACATGTGTGGTGCAAACACCATTTACATATGTGGGTGTGACCTATGTTTGCGTTCACTACTGCGCGTGGGGACAAGGGTGCTTTAAACATTTTTTTTATATATATATACATTTTTACACTGTTCCTTTAAAATAAAATAAAAAGTAAACATCCCTTGCGATAACAATACAGCTTGACAGGTCCTTTTTTTGGAAAGATCTCTCCTCCAGCCCTAAGGCCTCGTACACACGACCGGATCTATCCGCTGGGATTGATCCGTGGATCAGTTCCAGCGGACAAATCCGCTCGTCTGTACGGCCTAGCGGATATTTATCTGCGGAGATTCCTCCGGCCGATCGATTTCAAGCGGATAGAAATTTCTTAGCATGCTAAGAAATCTATCCGCTTGAATCGTGTCTAGCGGATTGATCCGGTCGTCTGTACAGACTCACCGGATCAATCCGTCCGCTCCCCTCCCTCGCAGGCGTCGTAATGATTCAACGCATGCGTGGAAGTACTTACCTTCCAGCGTCGCGCCACGTCATCGTCGCGGCGACGGCGCGACACGTCGCCGCGACGATGGATCCTCCCTTCTCCCAGTGAATAGATGTTTTGGCCAACCTTCATATTTTCAGTGTACCCCCTCTTTACTTTAGCTGACATTACAATACAGGTGGCTTATTAGTTAACTTTTACCACTCAGGCACTTCCACAGACAGCCGTGGGTGGTCCTACTATCCTCCCTAGGGTCATAAGCCCCTTGGAGTCTACTGTGCGGCGAATATTTTGACTTTCAGTTTCCCGATTCACATGTGTCCCATCCCTCTGCTGCATTACCTTGCTATCTGGTGCCCAATCACAGCTGATGAGGGAACAGTTACCTACTGTGACACAGAAGTGACCTTCATATTTGCACCTTCCTTACCTCTTAGGTCACAGTGAGTACCCTATTAAGGTACCCATAAATTTTGTGGTGGATCACAGAAGGAAAGGGTCAGGGACGGGGAAAGAGAGTCTTAATATTACCCTGGCTGTTTAGGGACATTTTTTATTGTCCAATCTGACTTCTCACACTCCTCCTGCCTTAGTAAGGAGGATTTTGTGGCATCCATGTCAAACATTATGGGTCAGATCTCAGGCCTTATACAGCAGAGGTGCCTAAATGGTGACTCTCTGATGTGGCTTGCGACCTCCTGCTCTGGCAAGACCAGATTGCGGATTGCCGACCTGCCATCCCAGAGCATCAGTGTTGTGAATGCAGACGGCGGAGAAAGCATACCGCTGCAGAGGGAGCAGAGCTGCATAAGCCAATGCTTCCCTTGCAGCATTGGCTCCTGTCCCAGGCAGAGTAACACCAAATGCACTCTGCCTGGGACAGCAACATTACTACAGCTGTGCGATACCTGCAATGTTTACAATACATTAAGGCTGGGTTCACACAAAGGTGCAGACAAACCCCCCCCTTGTCGGTGCAGACATACCCCCCCCCTCTCTCGGTGCAGACAGATTCCCCCCCCCTCTCTCGGTGCAGACGGCCCCCCCCCCTCTCTCGGTGCAGACGGACCCCCCCTCTCTCGGTGCAGACGGACCCCCCCTCTCTCGGTGCAGACGGACCCCCCCTCTCTCGGTGCAGACGGACCCCCCCTACAGAGAAAATTACAGTAACAACTGCAGTAACCAAAGATGATCCAATAGAAGTCCAAGAATGGTCAACACATTTTACAGAGAAAATATGTGACTACATTATATAGTCAACATGTTTTGCGGAGGTCGCTTCTTCGGGAGCTAGTAGTGTTTCTAAGAAAAAACTGACTATTATTGGTTTTGGGGTTACATAACACAGTATAAACATAAAAAAGACAGAAAAGTAAAAATAACAACAAAAGGTTGTTCTAAAAATCAAGTTAATGTACCACGTGTATTAAAGCACTTTTTTAAAACCAATCAGGACGTACGAAAAAGAGCCAGGGATCACCCAAAGGAAAGTCACCAAAGAGGAGCCACCCGCACAAGGCACCAGGGAGGAGATGTGGGGACACACCTAGTAAAATATAGTGGAAAAAGATTAATAAGGCGGGGGAAGTTTTTTATATATGTAGTATAGCATAATATATATATATATATATATATATATATATATATATATATATATATATATATATATATTTATGAATAGTAGTTGGTAAACTATATCGGTGCCAAGAGCAAGAGTTGTAGCTTCCATATAATGGTAGACTAAACTCATAGGAGGCACTTTTTTTTTTCTTTTATTAGTTTTTGTAACCACGTTTGCTAGTGCCTCCTATGAGTTTAGTCTACCATTATATGGAAGCTACAACTCTTGGCACCGATATAGTTTACCAACTACTATTCATATATATATATATATATATATATATATATATATATATATATATATTTTTTTTTTTTTTTTTATGCTACACTACATATATAAAAAAACTTCCCCCCCGCCTTATTAATCTTTTTCCACTATATTCTACTAGGTGTGTCCCCCACATCTCCTCCCTGGTGCCTTGTGCGGGTGGCTCCTCTATGGTGACTTTCCTTTGGGTGCTCCTTGCCTCTTTTTCGTGCTTCCTGATTGGTGCTTTAATGCATGTGGTACATTAACTTGATTTTTATCACAACCTTTTGTTATTTTTACTTTTCTGTTTTCTATGTCTTTTTTATGTTTATACTGTGCTATGTTACCCCAAAACCAATAATAGTCAGTTTTTTCTTAGAAACACTACTAGCTCCCGAAGAAGCGACTGTGTTTTTTATTTCTTTAACAAACCCCCATGGGGTATATGTTAATAAATGTATTTGTATTTTTATTATTGGTGCCTAAAAAGTCCACCTGGAGTTTACACCTGCCTACCCCCAAAATGATCCGGAAAAAAAACAGAAGGGGATCCATTTCATTCTATCTGGGTGGATCGGATGGCCCATAGTGTAGAGTGGATGTGTCCATGTCTGCTTTGCGTATGCAGAGTGGATATGGACCTGTCATCCACCCGCTCTGGTCATCGGGGATCAGTAGACGGATCCCCACTGAACAAGAAAACTATGACCTGTGTGATTCTCAAACCCCCCACCCTTGCAACAGGGAAGGGACCAGTCAATATATAATTTACCAGTCCTTTCCTTCTCTGCTATTATTTGTTATGCTAATGCAAAAAAAAAATTGAAATTCTTAACCGTTTTCATCACATTGTAACTCAAGACCTGTTCCGCAAAAGCTTGAGCACTCCTGCTATATAGTCTTTAGGCAACCAGGGTCGTAAGTGATCCCCAGTGCCCTCTACACCAGGTTCTGTCTCTGATTTAGCTCTTGGACTGGGTAAAGGATAGTGGGGTGAATGAGAAGGGAGAAGTAGAGCCTTCGCAGCCATACACATTCTGGGTGTAGAAAATTAACAGGCAGATTTTCTCAGCCACCAGGAACTAGATTTGGGAGAGTAGGCCTTATTCCTGGAAATATTTCAGGACATTTGCCAGTGATGGACGTGGATCTCCTAGTGACAAGGTTCAACCACAAGGTGGGGAGATTTGTGTCTCAGTTGTGAGATCCGAGGGCCTTTGTGGTGGACACCCCAGTGTGTTTGGTTCTTCTGTTGAATGCCTTTCCTCTTTTAAAGATCCTCCCTTGTCCCGGATTGAGTCTGAAGGAATTCCAGTGATACTAATGGCCCTGAACTGGAGTTCTGTGGCTATTACCAGACCATCCAAATCTACTGTCTTGGAGTGCAGTGTCCTATTCACTTGATGGCATGGCTGGATCTGGTTCAGTCTGTTAGGCCCCGTACACACGACAGAGGAACTCGACGTGCTTGGCACGTCGAGTTCCTCGTCGAGTTTTGGGATGAAGCCGCCGAGGAGCTCGGCGGGCCGCCTTCTCCCATAGAACAACGAGAACAACGAGAAAATAGAGAACATGTTCTCTATTTTCTCGTCGAGTTCCTCGGCGGCTCCATCGAGCCAAAACTGTACAGACGACAGTTTCTCGGCAGAATCCGGGTTTTGACCGAGTTTCTCGGTGAATTCTGCCGAGAAACTCTGTCGTGTGTACGAGGCCTTAGAGTCTACCTAGCAGCTCCTTACTGAGACATTGGTATTCTCTCTTTTTGATTTTGGAGGGATTTTGCAGGGGGTTCCCTTCATCTTGTTACACCATTATTAGGTGGATCCATCAGGTTGTTGTTTCTAAATCAATTCTGCAAAGAGGGAAGTTCCTCCCTTTCCAGAGAACACTCATTCTATTTGATGCAAAGCGTGTACACTGCAAATTTGTAAGGCTGCCACCTGGTCTTCGCTCCACATGTTGGGTACAACATGTGCGTTTTACCAGGTGGACATTCAGGCCCAGGCTGATACAGCTTTTGACCGCAACGTGTTTGAGGTTGCTGTTTGATTTGAGCCTGGACCCCATTTTGGTTGTAGTTGGGCTCTAGTGTTTTGTTTTTTCTTTGTTTTAACCTCCCCTCGTTGGTATTGCTTTGGAACTTCCCAATCATCTTTAAATCTGTCCTGTACTATATGAGCAAGAAAATCAATATTTTTTTTTTTTTTTTACTTGTCTGTAAAACAATTTATTGGAGTATAGTACAATACACAGGCCACCCTCCCATCTGTGATCCTTGTATTGCTTACTAAAGCAATGAGGATTTCTGGGAGTGGGAGGGATTATTGGGGACCTTAAAGTTTTTTTGCCAGTGTTCAGTTACCCAAAGGTATCTGCCTTATAACCAAGAAGTATCTGAATCTGCCTGTGTCCTGTAAATACCTGAAGAAATTGATTTTACAGGTAAGTTAAAAAAAAAGAATTGTTGAAACGAATGGTCTGGCTCTTTAACGACTAATTCCAGGTAGGCCGTGAAATACACAGGTGGGATACAACAGCAATATTCCACCAATCTGAAACTCCGTTGTTTCACTGCTTTGGCCACTTTTATCTGCTGCATTTTGGATTTTATACACACACACACACACACACACACACTGTATAAAGAGATGAAAAAAAGGAATAATAAACAAATCCATCTAAAGTAGGGCTTGCTCCATTCACTGGATAAAAAAGACAAACTGCATCTTGGTTTATGCACTCTGAGTGCTCATGTTCCTCCTCAGAGCACCAAGGGATGTTAGCCAAGATGCACATACGGGGCAGAGACAGTGGGGTTGATTATATAAAACTGTAAAGTGCAAAATCTGGTGCAGCTCTGCATAGAAACCAGCTTCCATTTTTATTTTTTTTGGTCAATACTTAATTAAGCACACTGATGTTAGAAGATGATTGGCTACCATGCACAGCTGCACCACATCTTGCACTCCCCAGTGTGTTGTTGAAAGGGCTAGATGGTTGTGTTTTTTGTTTTGTTTTTTTCAGTGCATGGAGCAAGCCCTGCTTTGGAGAGATTTTTCATCTTTTTGTGCTTTTGCCAGGTACTTTTGTGGATATTTTTCTTCAATTTGCCTTTTATGCCAACATTGTAATAGACTGAGGATGTACAGTAAGTAGCTAGTATACAATTTAAAACTACCTTCTCTTTTTTTGAGTATGTAAGTAACTTATCAACAAGACTATATTCAAGACGTATCCTAAAGTACTGACAGTTTGCATTTATTCTTATGCTAGACTTTCTGAGCGGACAGAATCCCATAAAACATTGTTTCCATCTTTTATTGTTGGAGTCTTTTGGCCTGAGACCAGGACTATGGTGTTTCTAAACAAGAATTTGACAATACTAACAGACCTTGTAATCATGTCCTACAAGAAAGAACTTCATTCAAAGAGTGTAAGTATTTTAATAGCAACATAAAAGTTTCTTCTGTGTGATTGCTGAGCTTCTAGTTCATAATTAGATGAGGAATCTGGAAGTCAGCAAGGCATAGTGTTGTACATTGGTTATGTGTTTAACAGGTGGTAGTTTAGAAGGTTTAAGCATCCTATATTGAGCTATACTAGGGAATTACAGTTGAAATGAGGTATTAAGGCAGATTCATAATGGGGGGGATTATGTTCTTAGAACTCCTGCCAGTTGTCTGACAACGATGTTAGCAAGACATAGGTCATCTTAGCCTTAATACTACCCAAAAAAGCAAGGTGAGTGCAGCTATGTGTTTTCAGCAGTTTCACCACTATAACTCATACTTACTTATTTTTTTTTATTTTTTTTTTTTACAGTAGCCAACCCACTGTGGGTGCTATAAATCACACTTTAACTGTCTGGGGCTTTGTTCTTTTTGATTTCAGTATTAAATAAAATACTTATGTGGACCTTATTATTAATTGTCCAGAATAATTTGTCACGCTTTCTAAAGTGTCAGCAAGGAGTTAGCTTACCATCTAAGAAAAATGTCGCCTCAAAACTTGTAATTTACTTTTGAGTGGAAAGGGAATTTTTTTATGGTTTTCCAATCACCTCTCACAATAATGTGCATAGGTGAGGGTTTCCATTTTTTCTCCAATAGTTGTGTCTATGAAAACTATTTGTAAATCCTTCATAGTAAATTCTGTTATGGCTGGGGGAACTTCAGATCAGGCCTGCATACTTGAGTACAATTGTACAAGCTCCATTCAGAAATCTATAAATAATTTTGGGCAGCGTTATTTTAAATGTATTTTTCATTATAACAACATTGTATAATCAGATGCAAAAATGTATTTCTTTTGCGAACGCTAGATAGCAAAAGTGTCAAATCTGTGGATATGTCTTTACTTTACTGAAACATGTAGGGAACTGCATACACTGGGGCTTCTAATGAGAAAAGACTTTGCAGTTTCAATTAAGAAGTACACAAATCAGGACACAACTGTGTAATTCTTGTACCATTGGGTTATACATTACTTTCAAGTGATTGGTCACTGGCAAATAGCAAGCTTGTTTCAGTCTTGTCTAACCCCTCTCACTCCCAGCATTGGAGTGATGGACCTTATTCTCTTTACTAAGAGTGCTTTCTTACTTTGATACAGTTCATGAGGATTTACATGTGCGTTTTGCTGCTTACCCTCAGTATTCCAGAGTAGCTGCAATTATTTGAATCTTTTCCTTTGGATTTTCTTTGAAGAACTGTAACCAAACCCTGGTGTGAAGAGGGGTGTCAGCCTGTAAGCTGCTTATAGCTCTGGATCCTGCCACAGATGCTCACCTTGGTGGGTAGTTGCATCTTGAGAAGTAGCATTACCGGGTTGCTATACAGGTCCAGGCCTGTGGTCTGCTATGGCGGAGCCCAGTCCTTGAAGCCCCTGTGCGTTATGTCTGACCTGGACTGGTGAAGATTGAGCCAGAACGGCTCTGTGATGTTCAGATTAAGTTGACCCTATCTGGTGTCCCCAATGCTGGTTCCTGCCCCTGGAGGTTTTGGAGGCACTTGGGGCATGGTAATGCCTAACTTCTGTGGTGCCCAAAAGCGGTGTGCTGACTCCATCAGAGAGTGTCCTAGTAGCACTGTGCAGGCGCTTTGAGAGTCTCTGTTGGCAAAGGTGCTGGGCATGCGTGTGCGCTCCCGGTGTAATGTAGTGGTGCAACCCAGATGACGCACTACGCATAAATAGCAATCATTTTTAATTTGGCTCTTTCTTGTCCTGCTACTGACCATGCAGGATGCACCTACAGCAGCTCTACGAAATACAACACTGGCCACCTTGCAACAGGAGGATTTTGGGACTCTGCATGGTACACTGTAAGGCTGTTCTTACATTTGATTGGCACTGTGAGTATTGCACCCTTTGCAGGCACAGCAAACATGACAGAGTTTAATAGGGGGGGGATCTTGTGGATTTTCTGCTGCCTTTACCACAATGCTGGAACAATTAGCAGGCATCTGCAAGAATGTATGGTAGAGTGACCAAAGGCATTCTAGGACTTCATCACCACAGGAGCTACCTTGTGAGTTTCCTCTCCCTTCCTTTCTAGGGTTGGAGGAAGAGTAAAGGTTTGAGGAAGCAGACCCTCATTAACATTTCCTAAACGCAAAGGTCCACAGTGAGTTTGCTCACTGTCACTGCTAGAACCATCTGGACCTAAGGCCAACAGGGTGGGGTCTTGGAAAGTGCCCAAATTGGTAAGCGGATTACCCGAGCCGCCAGCAGCTGTTACCAGGAGAGTGGTCTTTCCACCACAAGGTTTTTCAGACTATATGCCAGAAATGGGGGACCCCATATGTAGACTTACTAGCTTCCAGGGTCAACAAGAAGTTGGACACCTTTGTGTCAAGGATAAGAGATCCCCTAGACTTCGGAATGGATGCACTAATGATTCCCTGGGATCAGTTTTCACTGATCTATGCATTCCCTCTGGTTCCGCTCTTGCAGAGACTACTTTGCAAAATCAAAAAAGAGGGGATACCTGTTCTCCTGGTGGCTCCAAATTGCCCCAGAAGAGCCTGGTACACCGAAATCATAAGGATGGCGGTAGGGGAACCTTGAATTCTTCCACTCTGCCAAGACCTGCTATCACAGGGTCCAGTGTTCCATCCTTCCTTACGAAAGCTAAGTTTGACGGTTTGGCTGTTGAAACCTACATATTGAAGAAACGTGGGCTCTCGAGTCCAGTTCTCTCCACTCTCATTAACGCTAGAAAGTCGGGCTCATCTATTATAGAATCTGGAAGGCATATGTTTCCTGGTGTGAACCCAGAGGGTGGAACCCTCAGAAGTATGCCACTAGTTGGATTCTGGCTTTTTGTCAATTGGGAGTAGATATGAAACTAGCCCTGAGTACCATTAACCTCTTTACCACCAAAGACGTCCCTGGGACGTCCTCCACTTTGAACGGTGATATCTCAATGATGCCTGCAGCTACAAGCATCATTTAGATATCGCCGTCTTCAGCCGCCGATTCTCTGCACCATAAGAACGATCAAAGCGGCGGCGGACGCCCCTCCCGCCGCCATCCGGTGCTTCTCCGGGCTCTCCCGTGCCATCGGGGGCCCGGAGAGCGAATCGTTCGGCGCTCGCTGCAGAACCATAGAGATGACTGGTGACCAGACGGTCACAGTCATCTCTATTACCGTCGGAGGACCGGGCGCGAGGTTATGACGTCACGCCCGGTACCCGAAAGTAAACAAAGCCGCAATCGCGGCTGTCGGCATGTGATCGGTGATTCTTTTTTCACCGATTTCATGCTTGTAAGCCTGGAGGAGAGATATGGGGTCTTATTGACCCCACATCTCTCCATAAAGAGGACCTGTCACACTGATTCCTATTACAAGGGATGTTTACATTCCTTGTAATAGGAATAAAAGTGATCAAAACTTTATTTTTTTTTTTAAAGTGTAAAAATAAAAAAAATTAAGTAAAATAAAATTAAAAAAACCTACTCTAAAAACTCGAAAATAGTAACCTGTAAAAAATGTTAAAGCGTCACCTATGGAGATTTTTAAGTACCGAAGTTTGGCGCCATTCCATGAATGTGCGCAATTTTAAAGCGTGACATGTTAGGTATCTATTTACTCGGCGTAACATAATCTTTCAGATTATGCAAAAAAATTGTGCTAACTTTACTGTTTTGTTATTTTTTAATTTATGAAACCGTTTTTTTTTCCCCAAAAAAAGGTGTTTGAAAAATACCGTGCGAGAAAAAAAGTTGCAATGACCGCCATTTTATTCCCTAGGGTGTCTGCTAAAAAAAAAAATATATAATGTTTGGGGGTTCTGATTAATTTTCTAGAAAAAAAATTGTGATGTTTACATGAAGGAGAGAAGTGCCAAAATTAACCCGGTGGGCAAGTGGTTAAGGGTCAAATCTCGGCTCTTTAAATTTTCTTTCAGAGACTGCTGGCATCTCGTTCACTAGTCCGGCCATTTATTTAGGGAGTACTGCGGGTAAATCCACCAGTCAAACCTCCCTTATGCCCTTGGGATTTGAATCTAGTTCTGTCGGTCTTTCTTTTCAAATTTTTTATTGAGGATTAAAACACAGAGTACAATAACAGACATTTCCAGTTTGTCACACGAATGGGCACATTCTGGTACAATCCTGGTGAGTCAAATAAGAGCACAATAACAAAAACAAAGTATACAAAACATAGACATTTAACGTCCAAGACAAGGAATGTCAGATACATCATAGAGAGATATAAGGACCATAGGCCCATCAACGGGAGACCAATAAAGGGAATATCAAAAAAAAGAAAGAGGAGGGGGAGGTCCTATACCGTTGACACTATACATTTCGGAAGAGTCTGTCGGTCTTTCAATAGCAGTCCTTTGAACCTATTCGCCATGGGCCAAATCCACAAAACAGCAGTTACGTCGTCGTATCCCTGTTCCTAACTATGGAACTGATCCACAGAATCAGTTTTCCATAGTTAGGCAGAAGATCCGGCATGTGTAAGGGACTTACACTGCCGGATCTTAGGATGCAGTACCGCATCCGCCGCTGGGGGCATTTTGTGTCGAAATGCCGCCTCGGGTATGCAAATTAGCACTTACGGAGATCCACGAAGCTTTTCAGCTTCGTTTTTTCTCCGTAAGTTTTAGTTTGCAAACGCAAAATTAGGGCTGCTTTTACAAGGTGTAAACTGTTTACACCTTGTAAAAACAGACCTTTCTGTCCAGCGACGCGATTTTTTTTTAATTTTGATTTTTTTTTTCGTCGCAATCCACAAAGCTCGGCGTAACGTAATTTCACGCTATGCACGTCGGGAAAATGACGTCACGAGCATGCGCAGTACGGCCGGCGCGGGAGCGCGCCTAATTTAAATGGGAATCGCCCCCATGAAAATAGGAAAGCCTTGCGCCGGCGGAATTTAAGTTGCAAAGCCCAAAATTTCTTGGTAAGTGCTTTGTGGGTCGGGCACTTAGGTAGAAATTTTAAGGCAGTGTAACCTAAATGGAAAAATTTATGTTACGCCGGATCTTTGTGGATTTGGCCCCATATTCCGTTAATTCATTTGAGTAGGAAATTGGCCTTTTTGGTTGCTATCTCCTCTGCTAGGAGAGTTTCTGAATTAGCAGCTTATTTAGTTTGTCACAAAGACAAAATTGTGTTATGTCCCCATCCTACCTTCCTTCCTAAGGTGGTGTCGACGTTTCATTTAAACCAAGATGTTTTGGTAAATCTGAAGACAAAAATCTTCAGAAAATCGAATAGTGTGTATGGGGCTTTAGAAATGAACACAAACTGTCAGTTGAACATATTTTATGAAGAATTCCACTGTCAGGTAGTAGATGTGTGGCTTGTGCCTGGATGGTCAACTTCTTTTTGTCTCTCATTGGTCTATAGGCAGCTTTTAATTAGAATACGTTTTTACTTTTTTTAGCTTTTGGCTATGAAAGTGTGCACAAAGCATTTGAATGACATCATTGTGTTTTACTTACTGTATTGTATGTTGTGATTTTACTGATATGATTTCATTATGTAAAGGTATTATCTGAAGAGATTGCCACACTATTGAATGGGATGCTGGCAGCTACTGTGGACTTCTGGATACTGCTTGGATTCTACCTAAACAAGAATTTGCTGCATCAGGTGGCCAGTGATTTTCTATACTACATCTGTGTTTCATGTGAAGGTATGGTCATTTTTTTCCCCCTAGACATTTGCATTGCTCCTATGTGTATAGAACCTGCAGGGGTAATGGTGCAACAAAAACCTACAAAGAACATCCTCTTTGGAAATAATCAAATTTAATTACATTGTTTACTTAAAGCTTAACTCCATTAAAATATGAAAAAAACTGATTCATGTCGTAATGTATTTGTTAAAAATGTGTTAATTATGAATGCAATTCATGCAAATTCAGAAATCTGTCTTTATTTCAGCCTCTGGTCATCGCCTATATGGTAGCACCCGCAGGCTGTGAGAGGAATGGGGTAGCATTGAGGAATGGTTTCATAAGTGTGCTTTTATTGCCAATCAACGGGCTATGGGTGTGTTTTGGACCAAGCTGGGTTGTAGCTTCAGTGTAAAGTAGACTACAGTGTTTCCCCGAAAATAAGACCTATCCCAAAAGCAAGACCTAGCGCTATTTTCCAGGAGGGCTGCAATATAAGCCCTACCCCAAAAATAAGCCCTAGTTTGAAGTGCTTTTCCGGGAAACGCGGTATAATACACTGTTACGGCGGTGTGTGTGTGTGTCTCTGATCTCCTAGCTGTTGGCGCGGGGTCTCAGGCCCCCTTGCCTGCAGTGTTCAGAGTGGAGAATACAGCTTGGGGTAAGCGATGGAAGCACGAGCACGGGTGGGTCTCGGCCCCCCTCCCTGCAGTGTTCAGAGCAGAGAAGACAGCTTGGGGCAGGCGATAGAAGCGCCGAGCAGCAATATACTGTAAGGGTGTTTGCACAGTTGTATTGCAGCAGCACCTTTTGCATTATATGATCCTTTTACTGGTATGTTTATACTGGGGATTCCTGCATGGCGAGCACTACCCCCGAAAATAAGCCCTAGTGTGTTTTTGGTGTCCAAAATTAATATAAGACCCAGGCTTATTTTCGGGAAACACGGTATATGACAATACAGTTTGGGTAAGAGGGGGTCAAGGTTATAAGACAGGTTGAACAGAATTGTAAAACAAATCACATATTCATAATTCATCTGAATCATTTGCTGCTTGCCATGAATATAGTTTTAAGAGAGTGTATATTAAAGTATAGTTGTGTGGAGAACATTTGTTTTGTTTAAAGCCAGCATTGTATAAGCTGGAAATTTCCTTTACATTTGTAAAGTCAGGCCTTTGCTTTTATTTCAGAGTTTACTCTAGAAGAAAAAGAACAGTTTGTTTGTTCTATTGCTTCATCTTGGCTTCAGATGTTGGTCTCAGAAATGATATTCAAGAACCTTTACCTAGAGAACAGTGTTAACATGCCCTCTGAGCCAATAACTTTGGAGAAGCTGGTAAGCAGTCACAGATATAGATATGCACACACGTGGACATGGTACTAACAAACTCTATGTTCATAGCATTACCTCAACCTTTCTGTTACAGCAGCAGTGCAGTAAGGAGACTTTTTATGGATTGTATTTTAAGGCATTTTCATGCAAAATTATAGCTTGCAGAAGTTAGGTTGTAAAGTTTTTTTATTTTTTTTACAATAATGTGCTATACTTACCTGTTTGCACAGAGCAGCCCAAAACCTCCTCTTCTGGCGTCCCCCACCAGTGCTGTTGACCTGTGGTTGACTCGCTCCTGAGCCAGACTCAGTGTCATCTTAAGAGCATTATAGGCCCCCGGGCAATACAGTGCACTGGGGCCCTGTCTACACAATCACGCACGAGAATTTACTGACAAAAATCATAAAATTTACTGGCAGAACACATCTTTTACTGCCAGTGCAAAAAAAAGTACCTAAAATTACAGTTTTCAGTGCCGAACAATGCAAATGTCAGTATTTAAACTATAAAATGTCTTCATTGACATGGAGGTCAGGATACTCTAACCCAGCCAGAACAGAGTTTCCTCTTACATCAGAGTCTGCAGGGATCCCCCTTACAGTGAAAGGGAACTCTTATGTAAAGGGGAACGCTGCAGATCATGATCTAAGGAGGGAACTCTGATGTGGAGGGGGGCTCTGGTGACCAGAGACCACCTTATATCAGAGTCCACTGCTTTCTCTTTCCCACTTACATCAGGGTCCGCAGACTGAGTTCCCCCTTGCATTGTAAGGGGGAATCCTGCAGACTCTGATGTAAAGGGGAACTCTGATGTGGGGGGCACTCTGGTGACCAGAGACCACCTTCCGTAGAGTAAATACACGAAGGTAAGGGGGGTCACTAATATAGGAGGGGGAACCTTTATATCAGTGCCCCCTTACATTTTTGCATTCACTCCCCCCTTACATCAGCAACCCCCCGCACTAATGGAGGATCAGATCTTCTCTGTGATTTCCGCAAACTGGGCATTAGCAGTTCTAACCCGTCACTCTCCACAATTTTTTACTGGAGTTGCTGGGCAGCCGGTGGGGCCCCCCAGGCAAGCAGGCCCCCCGGGCAACTGCCCAGCGTGCCCAATGGAAAAGATGGCCCTGGCCAGACTGTATGCATCTATAGATACACATAATGTGGCTCAGCCCTGTCCTCCGCTCCCTCTTTACAGGATTTGACTGACAGCAGTAAGAGCCAATGGCTTTTAAGAGCAGAGAGAAGTGAGAAAACAAATGCAACCGGGCACATCATTGGATCAATAGTGGATTCAGGTAAGTATTGGGGGGGGAGGGGTAGCTAACAAAGTGGTAGAACATTTTTTACCTTAATGCAAGGAATGCTTTAAGGTAAAAAACATTTTACCTTTAGAGCCTCTTTAAATTGGCTTAAGCCCTGACGAGATTCTCTTGCCGGCCGAGTGTACACACGGGCCATTCAAAAGAATGGCACAAACGCGGTGACGTCACTACGACGAGCATGTGATCATCATATTTGATGCCGTCGCTGCCATCTTGCTTAACCCTACCTATGCCTTGGAAGCTACCGCGCATGCGTCAAAGTCATTTCGAGCATGCACGGGTTTCCATGGAGAAGTAAGTATACACACCCTCGGGTTTCTCGGCAAGAAAAAACACTGCCGAGAATCTCACGACGAGAAAATAGAGAATGGGTTCTTTATTTTTCTCGTCTAGATTCTGGACAGTTTTCTTGACGAGAAACCTCAAAGCCTCGTACACACGCACGGTTTACTCGGCAAGAAAGCTCTGCCAGCAGTTTTCTTGCTGGTTCTTGCCGAGAAAACCGTGCGTGTGTACGAGGCTTTAGTCTCAGCATTTAATGGATAACCATTAGCAGGTGTCATAATGATTTCATGCTTTTAATCCATATCTAATATTTCCTGTTATGGTGTAAAAAAATAAATATATAGTGACAGTGAAGGCCCCCGCCACTGTATGAGGCCTGGTTCACACTAATACAATTTCAGGTGCAACTTCAGTCGATTTTGGCCCCATAGAATCTGTAAAACAAATCCAAAACACAACCAAGTTGGACTACATAATCACAGTGAAAATTGGATGAAATCACAGAGCAGTAATGTGAACCTAGCCTAAAAGTAGGCAAAAGGGATGCAGGATTTGCATACATGTTAACTGGGGGACTCTGAAGTATCGATTTTGAGCAGAGAAAACATTTCACAGCTTTCTCTGGATTTTGGTATTCCCGAATTGGGCACCATCATTTGGAGATTTTGAAGTGCTTTGGGAAGGGAAGAAATCTCTAACCCAGGGTTCCAGGTCTTGCTGAAGGCCATCAGGGCATGTGTCCAGGTACGTACAACCCTTATACTGATAGGCTTGGGCATAACTCAGAGCTCTCATCAAGAGACGGGTGTGGGCTCCAGCCAGGGGACTGCAGGCCTCAGCATAGGAGTCAGGAGGGCTCCCTTTCCAGAAGACAAACGGCTTCAGGGGCAGGGTGTGCTCATGTCCAGGTCTGTTCAATGTGGCAGACAGGTACCTTCTCCAGCCTGACATCTGACAAAGACGTGTTGGTCACTGTGGTATGCTGTGGAGGGAGCAGCCTGTCCGACCAAGACACTAGCCTGATTGAGAGGCATTCTGACAAGGCTGGGGCATGAGAGAAACAGGAGGCTGAACAGTTTGTGTTAAATTGATGTTGTGGGAAACTGAAACCCCCCCGCAGTATGGAAATCCAGATGTTAGGACTTTGACTTTTTCCTTTTCAATAAAAGTGGGGACTGGCAAGCACTAAAACCCCAGTTCGGACTGACTTGGCCCTTGCTACTATCACTGAGCTGAATAATCCCCAGGTCAATTTAACCAGCTTTGTCACGTGTTTAGTAGGGATGAGCCGAACACCCCCCCAGTTCGGTGCGCATCAGAACCTGCGAACAGGAAATAAATTTGTTTGAACATCCGAACACTGTTAAAGTCTATGGGATACGAACATGAAAAAGGCTTATATGCAAGTTATTGTCATAAAAAGTGTTTGGGGACCCAGGTCCTGTTCCAGGGGACATGTATCAATGCAAAAAAAAGTTTTAAAAACAAACGTTTTTTTCGGGAGCAGTGATTTTAATGATGCTTAAAGTGAACAATAAAAGTGAAATATCCCTTTAAATTTCGTACCTAGGGGGTGTGTATAGTATGCCTGTAAAGTAGCGCTTGTTTCCTGTGCTTAGAATTGTCCCTGCACAAAGTGTACTTTCTGAAGGAAAAAAAGTAATTTAAAAGTACTCGTGGCTATAATGAATTGTCGGCTCCCAGCAATACAGAGAAAAGTCTTCGCTGAAAAAAAATGCGTAGGGGTCCCCTCAAATTCAATTACCAGGCCCTTCAGGTCTGGTATGGATTTTAAGGGGAACTCCACCCCATATTAAAAAAAAAATGGCGTGGAGTTCCCCCCAAAAATCCATACCAGACCCTTTATCTGAGCACGCAACCTGGCAGGCCGCAGGAAAAGAGGGGAGGACGAGAGAGCGCCCCCTCCTGAACCGAACCAGGCCACATGCCCTCAACACGGGGAGGATGCTTTGGGGCCTCATCCCCACAACCCTTGCCCAGTGGTTGTGGGGGTCTGCGGGCGGGGGGCTTATCGGAATCTGGAAGATCTCGCCCCCCCCCCCCATGTGAATTGGTAATGAGGTACTTTGTACCCCTACCATTTCACAAAGAAAATGTAAAAAAAAAAAAAAACACAGACACCGTTGGGATAAGTTCTTTATTAAAAATAAAAAAAAGATTCCAGCGGTGGTAATCCACTCTCGGTCTCCACTCCCACGCTGTCGGTATCCTGCGATGGATGCTCTCCTCTGCGGGGTCCAGCGATGGATGATCTCCTCTCCATCCATGTCCAAGCTCCAGCGATGAGATGTCCAGCGCAACTCATCCAGTCTCCACCGGAGACACCCCGGGAATATTGTCGCCGCAGCCTGACAGGTCTTATGTAGCTGAGGGCGGGGCCACCTGTCACGTGACCCCGTCCCCCTCAGACGTAAGGGGAATCCCGGGCTTACCCAGTGACGTGACGGGTGACCCTGCCCCGCTCTGATGCAACGGGAAACCTGCATTACTTTAGAAGGGAGTGGGGTCACCGTCGCGTCAATGGGAAGGCATGAGTTTCCCCTTGCGTCAGAGGGGGACGGGGTCACTTGGCGGGTAGCCCCACCCTCAGCTACATAAGACCTGTCAGGCTGCGGAGACGATATTCCCGGGGTGTCTCCAGTGGAGACAGGATGCGCTGCGCTGGACATCTCATTGCTGGAGCCTGGACTTGGATGGAGAGGAGATCATCCATCGCTGGACCCCGGAGAGGAGAGGAGAGCATCCATCGCAGGATACCGACAGCATTGGCGTGCAGACTGAGAGTAGATTACCACCGCTGGAATCTCTTTTTCTTCTTTTTTTTTTTATTATTATTATTATTTTTTTTTTTAATAAAGGACTTATCCCAATGGTGTCTGTGTGTTTTTTTCCCCATTTTTTTACACTTTCTTTGTGAAATGGTAGGGGGTACAATGTACCCCATTACAAATTCACATGGGGGGGGCGGGATCTGGGGATCCCCTTTGTTAAAGGGGTCTTCCAGATTCCGATAAGCCCCCTGCCCGCAGACCCCCACAACCACCGGGCAAATGTTGTGGGGATGAGGTCCTTGTCCCCATCAACATGGGTACATGGTGCTTTGAGGGGTCACAGACCCCCATGTTGAGGGCATGTGGCCTGGTACGGTTCAGGAGGGTGGGGGGCGCTCTCTCGTCCCCCCCCCTCTTTTCCTGCAGCCTGCCAGGTTGCGTGCTTGGATAAAGGGTCTGGTATAGATTTTTGGGGGAAACTCCGCCATTTGGGGTGGAGTTCCCCTTAAAATCCATACCAGACCTGAAGGGCCTGGTAATTGAATTTGGGGGGACCCCCGCGCATTTTTTTTTTTTATCAATGACTATCAATGACTTTTCTCTGTATGGCCGGGACACAAGTGCTAATTTACAGACATACTATACGTACCCCCTAGGTACGAAATTTAAAGGAATATTTCACATTTATTGTTTCACTTTAAGCATTATTAAAATCACTGCTCCCGAAAAAACATTAGTTTTTAAAACTTTTTTTTGCATTGATACATGTCCCATGGGGCAGGACCCAGGTCCCCAAATACTTTTTATGATAATAACTTGCATATAAGCCTTTAAAATTATCACTTAAGATTTCTCCCATAGACATTTACAGGGTGTTCCGCGGCTTTTCGAATTTGCTGCGAACACCCCAAATTGTTCGCTGTTCGCCGAACAGGCAATGTTTGTTTTGAACATGGGTTCGACTCGAACTCAAAGCTCATCCCTAGGGTTTAGTAATCACGCAGCATTATTATTTTGTCTTAATATCATGCAAGTAACATATGTAATTTCCAAGTGTCCGACCTCTCTGCCGCAATATCGCAGTCCGGGTAAAAATCGCAGATAACTGCCATTACTAGTAAAAAAGAAAAGAAAAAAAAAAAGTCAGAAATCTATCCCCCATTTTGTAGGCGCTATAACTTTTGCACAAACCAATCACTATACACTTACTGCAATTTTTTTTTACCAAAAATATGTAAAAAGAATAAACTGAGAAAAAAAAATAATATATATATATATATTTTAAAAATGGGATATTTATTATAGCAAAAAGTAAAAAATAATGGCCCGGATTCACAAAGCACTTACACTGACGTATCTCGAGATACGCCGCGGAAATATGCACCGTCGTATCTGTGCGCCGTGCCCACAAAACTAGATACGCCTGAAAATAGGCTTCCTACGACCGACGTAACTTGCCTACGCCGTCGTATCGTGGGCGCATATTTACGCTGGGCGCATTTGCCGCTCCCATTGATTTTCTATGCACATATGCAAATGAGGGAGATACGCCGATTCACGAACGTACTTGCGCCCAGCGCATAATATATGCGGTTTGCGTAAGTCGTACGTCCGGTGTAAAGTTATTCCCTATATATGAGGTGCAACTCATGCTAAGGTATGAACCAGGGGACGCAGCCGTCGTATTTTACGTTGTTTACGTAGTACGTGAATAGGGCTGGGCGTAGGTTACGTTCACGTCATAGGCAGTGATCCGTCGAATCTTAGGGAGTATTTCCGACGTGATTCTGAGCATGCGCACTGGGATGCGTCCACGATACGGCGCATGCGTCGTACGTTATTCGTATCTTTATGGCGCTCGGGCCATCATTTGCATGGGGTCACGCCTCATTAGCATGGCTCACGCCCACTTCCACCTACGCCGGCTTACGCTGAGGGAACCCAGCGCAGTTTGGGAGGCAAGTGCTTTGTGAATTCGGTGCTTGCCTCTCTGCGCTACGTCGGCGTAGCGTATATTAGATACGCTACGCCGGCATAAATATGCGCCAATGTATGTGAATCCGGGCCATTGTGGGTTTTTTTCAAAATTGACGGTCTTTTTTTGTTTATAGCGCATAAAATGCAGAGGTGATCAAATATCACCAAAAGAAAGCTCTATTTGTGGGGAAAAAAGGACCTCAATTTTGTTTGGGAGCCACGTCGCATGACCGCGCAATTGTCATTTAAAGCGCGACGGTGCTTAAAGCTGAAAATTGGCCTGGGCAGGAAGGGGGTGCAAATGCCCCGTATTGAAGTGGTTAATTTACCCTTTGACTACAAAGTAGTTTATGGTTTAATACCAGAATGTAATGTTTTGACCATTTTCAATACCTGAAAATTCTTCCCTTTCTAGGGCAAAAAATAAGTCATCCCTAGACTCCACCATGGTTATACAATTGACAAGTAAACGTTCCAATTGCGTTGCCATCGTTGAGGCATTTTAAAGCATGTTTTGCTGTTGTGCATTTCACATAGCCTTTATCAAGCAAATCTGCAAAGAACCTGTAGGGATATTTGTCCTTACTCACCTCCTAATTAGCTCTGACTGCTCATACTAATTTTTCAGGTCAGGTCTTGGCAGAGGGGCAGCTGTTATCACTCAGAACTGTCCCTTTAGCTTTAACACATCATTGCACAAAGTTAACCCTTAGGGCACATACACAAGCATAGTCTCAAGTTTCTATCTAAACAAATTGCAGCTTGAAAAAAAAACACTGTAAAGACGGCACAAAGCTTAGATCTCTCCCTTTTATACTGAATAGACAGAAAACATTAATATTTGTGGTGCAAATCAACAATCTTGCTTGCATCCTCAAAGCTATGTAATTAACGTGTGTTTGTTTTATAGACTAGACAACATCTAGTTTTACATAGTTGTCCTGTGCTCCAGCAAAGTTCGGATGGCTTTCTAGAGAAGAGAATTTATCTTAAAGTGTAATTCTAGTCTTCTATTTTAAATTGTATTATATTTGTACTATGTTGAAATATCACACATAAAAAATCAATAATAATATACTGTAGCATATACAATTGCAACACAAGCCATAGGGGTTGATTTACTAAAGGAAAATCCACTATGCACTACAAGTGCACTTGAAAGTGCAGTTGCTGTAAATCAGAGGGGAAGATCTGAAATGAGGGGAAGCTGTACTGATTTCATTATCCAATCATGTGCAAGCTAAAATGCTGTCTTTTATTTTCCTTGCATATCCCCCTCAGATCTTCAGCTACTGCACTTCCAAGTGCACTTTGTCTTTAGTAAATAAACCCCATAGTGTAAAATATCAATATAAAAAATATTACCTTTCCTTTTAAATCTGCAGCGCTGTAATTTTCTGTAAAATGCATTTTTTTTTTTAATTGTTTATTTATTACGGGAAAGGGGTGCACACGGGTCCACATGGTACAGGGTAAAAACACAAACATCGGGGAAACATCATACAAGTAAATTAGTCTGCTGGCACATAGTACAATGAACATACTTTCATTGTCACACAACACAATCAAAATATGCGGCAGCGACAACCCAATAGCTTCCCTTTGGCGTCCGACCATAATCAGCCACCCGGCCGAGGTTCTCATATGTACCAGAGCGAACAGGGGTCGAAAGAAAATACCCCTCCTCACTTCCTGGTAGAGACTTGTGTGCCACCCGTGAATGTTGATGAAAAGCCCTAGGTCCCCATGGGCCCAATCCCGAGCTTTTTTTCGTATTTACAACAAGAAATCCCCCAGAGTGGGGGACAGAGGGAAAGTAAAGAACAGGTAAGAAATAGCATAGTCCGAGAGAAGCGGGGGGGGGGGGGTTAGCGTACCCATGAGCATGGAGCGTCAACCCCATCTGCTGCTCCACAGTTGTATCCTAACTTGTACAGGTCGGGCGATCCCGCCCTGGAGAGCCTACCTGCTCTTCCGCCGGGATCCCCCGGAGGGCCTGGCCCTCATCCGAATAGACAAACATGTTCCACATCTGCCATGTGTTAGAGAACGCCTCCTGTCTGTTCTGTGCTGTGAGTATCAGATCCTCCATGTGTTTGATTTCCTCTACTTTTTTGAACCACAGTGCAAGTAAAATGCAATTTAATATGATGCTGTACAGAAAGAACGACTCCCAGAAATCTAATGTCCTGCATGTGTGATTGGCTGACTGATTTTCCCATAAGTCTGCACTAAGGCCCCTTTCACACTGGAGCAGTAGGTGCGGTATAGCGCCGCTATTTTTAGCGGCTCTATACCATCGGAATTGCTGAGGAACTGCGGCGGTATTCGGCCGCTAGCGGTGCAGTATTTACCCCCGCTAGCGGCCGAAAAAGGGTTAATACTGCCCACAATACGCCTCTGCAGAGGCGCATTGCTGGCAGTATTACCGTGGTATCCCATTGTTTTCAATGGGAAGGAGCGGTATACACACCACTCCCCTCACCACTCCAAAGATTTTTTTTCTCCCGCCAGCGCATCGTCTCAGTGTGAAAACCCTCAGGCTTTCACATTGAGAATGCTGGGCAGGAGTATTTCAGGTGTTATTTATGCGCAGTTTTTAGCGCTAAAATGCCTGAAATACTCCTCAGTGTGAAAGGGGCCTAAAATAAAAGTCAGATTTTAGGCATCCTCTGCAACATACATTTCAGTTTTTATTGAGATACTCCCAAAGGATTAAATTGGAGTTCCACCCAAAAGCGGAAGCTCCGCTGATCTGCTACCTCCCTCCCTCCGGTGCCATATTTTGCACCTTTCAGGGGGAGGGGGTACCTGTTTTTGACAGGTACCCATCCCCACTTCTAGGAGACTGTGCCGTAGGGCCATCCCTCAGAAATTTAGCCTCCTTCCTCTGCCGCCGGACCAGTTTGAAAAGAGCTTTGTGGATGAGCAGTAGGGAACCAGCTGTGAAGCCAAAAGGGTACTTATATTAAAACTCAACAACTACATAATTTGTAGCTACTGACTTTGAATCTTTTTTCCCTAAGCTGGAACACCACTTTAATGATGTCTAAAGTGATTCAGACCCTGCCACTTCCCTCATTAGAACTCTGCAGATGCAGCAGGTGATCAATAATGAAAAAAGTCACTCCCATTCACATAGACACAGAGAGACAAACAGCATTTCTTCAGAATAACAAAAGGTAGGAATTTGTAACAATTGGTAAAATCCTTGCAATGTACATTGATCACCCGGGGGGGAATTTTTTTTTTCCCCCAACAAAAGTTGAGTTACTTTTTAAGATCTTTGTCAATATATGTAGGCCATGGTATGTCAATGCCCACCTTTACCCTTGACAGCTATGAAAGGCTAATGCACTGTACACACGATCGGAATTTCTGAAGGAAAAAGTCAGTTGGACTTTTTCTATCTGATTTTCCGATCGTGTGTAGCCCCATCAGAGTTTTTTCATCGGAAATTCAGATGAATTCCATCGAAGTTTAGATATAGAACATGTTCTATATTTTTCCGATGTGATTTGGCTGGGCAAAAGCCTGATCGTGTGTACGCGGCATAAAAGTGAGTGTCCACGCACAACCTCAATTTTATTTACATGTTTATGACTTTTGCAGGCATGGGATTCCCTTAAACCATAGGGTTGTACTTTTTTTAAAAAAATTTGACTTAATACTTTGTTCTCAGTTTAAGGTGTAAAGGGCCCTTAATTCTTTAATAGTCACAATTACTCAGATTGTGTTTTTTATCAAGAGTGTTCATGCAATGTGTTATTTTTATTGCCCACAATTTATTCATTTGTTTGTGTATTTTTCTCAATACAACATCTCTGCCATCAGACTTGCACGTATATCCCAGCTCTCTGGAAAGCAGGGGCAAGGAGCAGTGAAAAAGTCCAGAAACTCCAAGGAAAAAGGAAAATAGGGCAGCGGCCTTGCCTGGAGTCTCAAAGGGCTTTACTGATGCTAAATGGTGAAAATCAAAACCAAGGCGATGTGCTGCTTGATCTGCCGTAAGTAATACCTATAACATCACCATTTTTCTGCTTTGGGGGACAGCTTCTGACGTGACACATATCCTGAACTTTGTGTGACCTTTGTTGTTGTCTGAATATGAATCTGACTGTCAGAAAGCCTTTTTGTGTTTAACCTACAACACATCTCGCTGCTCTCTGGTGATTTGCTCCAAACAAGCCTGCAGACCTAGCAAGGGCGCATTGTTCAATTGAATGCCAGTTGTTACAGTTTTTCTGCAAAATGCCTCATTTTTTTAAAGTTTGCATATCAATAAATACATTTATTTTACATAGTACTTAGATTATATATATATATATATATATATATATATATATATATATATATATATATATATATATATATATATATATAATCAATCTATCTATATGTGTATATATGTAGATAGATAGATAGATAGATAGATAGATAGATAGACATACAGTTGTGCTCATGAGTTTACATACCCTGGCAGAATTTATGATTTCTTGACCATTTTTCAGAGACTATAAATGATAACACAAAACTTTTCTTTCACTCATGGTTAGTGTTTGGCTGAAGCCATTTATTATCAATTTTTAAATCACTATTGTTAAATCATAATCATCATCTACCAGGAAATTCTAGAGAACTTCAAGCTTCCCTCTGCTGACCAGCTTTATGGTGATTCTGATTTCATTTTCCAGCAGGACTTGGCACATGCCCACACTGGCAAAAGTACCAATACCTGGTTTAGTGGTCATGGTATCCCTGTGCTTGATTGACCAGCAAACTCGCCTGACCTAAACGGCCGCTATCAAAGCAACCTGGGCTTCCATATCACCACAGCAGGGCCACAGGGTGATTGCCTTCATGCCACACCGTATTGATGCAGTAATTCATGCAAAAGGAGCCCCAACAAAGTATTGGTATAGTGCAGGGGTCATCAAACCCCGGCCTGCTTTGATGTTTTATCCAGCCCACAGCTCATTCAGAGACTGCCTGCTTCAATTCCACCGTGCGGGCAGTGGGACAGAGCAGAAGGCAGGTGGGGCAATGTATGTGTGCCGCTGTCAGAGCGGATCCAATGATTCAGAGGAAGGTGGAGCGGTGGGGGGGATTCCCATGCACGCAGGGAGGAGGCGGGGCCCCGCTGTCAGGCAGAATGAATATGGGCTGGCTGTGCATGCTGGAGTCAAGCTGGGGGAGTGGCGGCAGGGGAGGAGGTTGGGCTGGGGGAGTGGCAGCAGAGGAGGAGGTTAGGCTGGGGGAGTGGCGGCAGAGGAGGTGGTTGGGCTGGGGGTGTGGTGGCAGAGGACGAGGTTAGGCTCGGGGAGTGGCGGCAGAGGAGGAGGTTGGGCTGGGGGAGTGGCGGCAGAGGAGGAGGTTGGGCTGGGGGAGTGGCGGCAGAGGAGGAGGTTGGGCCGGGGGGAGTGGCGGCAGAGGAGGAGGTTAGACTGGGGGAGTGGCGGCAGAGGAGGAGGGTTGACTGGAGGAGTGGGGACAGAGGAGGAGGGTTGGACTGGGGGAGTGGAGGCAGAGGATGAGGTTAGGCTGGGGGAGTGGTGGCAAAGAAGGAGGTTGGGCTGGGGGAGTGGTGGTTGAGGAGGAGGTTGGGCTGAGGGAGTGGTGGCAGAGGACGAGGTTGGAGCGGAGGAGACTCCCGCTCTGTGCAGCTGCCAGATTTCTATGAAGGTATTGTGCCTGTTCCAGTGGCAGCTAACCCACCCTGGTGTGCTGCAGATTCCTGTGTGTGTGATGGTGGAGGGGTGTGTTAGAAGAGAGGTATGAGGGGGGGGGGGGGGGTGTAATCAGATTGGAGAGATTTAAGGCGGTGTGATCTGGGGTGGTGGTGATCAGGTATCTGGGGGGGGGGGGTGGTGGTGTTCTATTGGGGGGGTATTTGGTGGTGTAATCAGTATGGGGGACACAGACGTGCAGAAAGGCTCTGATGGGGACACAGAAGTGAGGAAAGGCTCTGACGGTGACACAGAAGTGAGGAAAGGAGCTGACGGGGACACAGAAGTGAGGAAAGGAGCTGACGGGGACACAGAAGTGAGGAAAGGAGCTGACGGGGACACAGAAGTGAGGAAAGGCTCTGACGGAGACAGGAGTGAGGAAAGGCTATGGCGGGCACACAGATGTGCGGAAAGGCTCTCACAGGGACACAGACGTGAGGAAAAGGCTCTGACGAGAACACAAGTGCGGTAAGGCTCTGACGCGATTATTTAAATTTTTATTCATTTATTTTTAAATGCATTTTTTTGGCCCTCGAATATTTATAAAATCTACAATGTGGCCCCCGGGCTAAAAAGTTTGGAGACCCCTGATATAGTGCATACTATACTGTAAATGGACATACTTTTCAAAAAGCCAACATTTCTGTATTATAATCCTTTTTTTTTTTTTTACTGGTAGTATTATGTAGTATTCAAATTTTCGGAGATACTGAATTTTGGGTTTTTATTAGCTGTAAGCCATAAACATCAAAATTAAAAGAAAGAAATGCCTGAAATATATCACTCTATATAAAATATATGAGTTTCACTTTTTGAATTGAATTACTAAAATACATTTTTTGATGATATTCTCATTTTTGAAGATGCAACTGTGTGTGTGTGTGTATATGTGTGTGTGTGTATATATATATATATATATATATATATATATATATATATATATATATATAGCCATGTAAACTGAAGAAATTATTTTCTTAGAGCTTGCATCAACTTTATTTTTCTGCTGCTTTGTCCAACAACAGTCCACTGGCAGTTGTGAGGCTTACATGTTCCTTGTTGCAAATTCAGAAGGACTTTCGTATATCTATAATAAGACAACCTAGTGATTGAAAAATGGCCATTTACGATACAAAACATTCCTTTTTTATGAAAGATCTTTGACTTTGTACTGCTGTATTGTGACTATATATTAGGGTGACCAGACATCCCCAGTTTCAGGGGACAGTCCCCTGATTGAGGACACTGTCCCCGGACCAAGTCTGTCCCTGGTTTTGTCCCCAGATTGGATTTAATAGGGGGCAGGGGCAATTTCAAAGACAATCAGTGCAGAATTAAAATAAAAAAAATAGAATTACACACCCCCGCTCTGCCGTGCCTACTAGCATAGGGGGGGGGTTGTATTTTCCCATTATCTGTGCCCCTTTCTGATGATCATGTGCTGGTCGGAGCGGAGGGAATATTTCTTCAGTTTTGGGTGCATGCCCATTCAGCTCCGCTCGCATGTTCTTCTGCCTTGGCTCAAATCCTGGCCAGCCACCTGCCTATCTCCTTGCCTTCCCTGGCGGAGTGATCTTCCTCCACTCCCCATCCAGTAGTAGCCGGGGACCCGAAGAGTAAGACTTGAGAGGCTGTGAGGCGGGCGGCAACGGGCAGAGAGTCGCTGATTGTTTCCATTAGTAGTAAAGAAAAAATATGTCCCCGGATTTCATTTTAAAAATCTGGTCACCTTACTATATATTATTTATAGAAGTTTTGCTGAATTCAGGTTCTTTGACTTGCTTGTGACCTCTCTCTGACCTGCATTAGACCTCTCTCTGACCTGCATTTGACCTATATCATGTCGGTTCTGCATTCCCATAGACATGTGTGAGAAACCTGTTTAAAGTAAACAAGAGTCCATCAAAACAAGCACTTAGACAAAAAAATTTATAGAATAACTAAACCCTTCTGAAAATGCATGTTACAACCATATTTAGTATGTAACATGTTCAGCATAAGTAATTAAATCTTCACTGATGGGCGGTACTGATTAGGTGGTCTGTATGGCCGAATTCGCATTGCACAGACATTGCATGTGATCTGCACAGCAATGCAGTGCGAATCACATTCGATGTCTATGTTTGCAATAGTGTGAAGCCAGGCTGAATAGCGTGAACCCAGGAATATGTCTGATAATTTTGCTGTAGAGAGTTACTTCCTTTTTTTAAGGCATGCCTACGGTTTCTTGTCCAATAACTTATTCTAGGTCTAAAAGAGCTACACGATTTCTTGTAATTCTGGTTTTCCGCAATGGAAGAACATTTGTAAAATTTTCCAATGCAAGCTGGGCTATGTGTGCATTATTTTGTATGCTCAAATGCCTGAAAGCACACAGTAAAGCGATAACAGGGAGTAGAAAAGACAAGTGTCTGGAGCCACAGTAAACAGGGTTACCCTCAGGGCTCAAGTCCTGCGGGAACGCGTGGGAACGGAGTCCCTGCACTTTTTTCACAGCAGGAACTCCGTTCCCTTTGCAGGACTAGAGCAGCCGAGCCGCCTGAACCAATCCTTCACTAAGCAGCGATGCCGCGAGGAAGTGACGGAATACCCGCACACTACCCGATGAATCCATATACAGGAAGCGGCCAGTAACATAAAGGATTATTAAGGTACAGTGGATTGAAAAAAAAAAAAACTTGCAGTTTAGTAATTATGCATATAAGCGTATCATTTTTTTTTTTTTGGTGGGGGAGTGGATTATGGGTGGGAGTTCCCACACTTTTTTTCCCCAGGACTTGACCCCTGGTTACCCTGCATTACCTACCAAATTTAGCACAATATAATACAATTGAATATGTCCAATTATTACATTTAAAAAAAATAATAGCATTTTGGCTTACCAAAAAGACGTATGAAATGCCCATGCTCTATGAGTGAGTGAGAGACTTGTAAAGCGCAACACATGCAAACTGAATCGCCTCTGGGCGCTGTATCCATTTCATGGGTAAGGAACCCATTGACCTCAGAAGGGATGGGTTTTAATCTTTCTCCCGAAGGCCAAGTGGTCCGACTCCAGTCGGATGGTGGTTGGTAGTGCATTCCACAGTCGAGGTCCTTGGACTGCAAATCTTCAATCTCCTTTGGACTTGTATCTGGCTTTGGGTATCTGGAGGAGGTTTTGATTGGTGGATCGCAGAATGCGATTTGGGTTATGGGCTTTTATTTTTTCGCATAGATATTGGGGGGCGTTGCCTTGAATACACTTATGTATTAGACAGAGTGCCTTGAAAGTGATTCTGTCTTTTACTGGCAACCAATGAAGGGATCTCAGTGAAGGTGAGATTGATTCCCATGGGTTTTTCCCAGTCACTAGTCGAGCGACCGTATTTTGAACGACTTGCAGACGAGTGATTTGGTATTTGGGGAGTCCTAGATAGAGGGCATTTGCGTAGTCGAGTCTGGAATTGATGATTGTTCCCACCACGACTGCAACGTGCTCTTTCGGGATAAAGGGCGTGAGTCTGCGTAGTAGGCGCAGCAGGTGATGAGATCCGCTGACTACTGACCCTATTTGTGCATCCATTGTCATGTAGGTATCGAAAATGACTCCGAGACTTTTGACTTTGATGCTAGGGGTGATAGTTTTGGGGGAGTCCGTGTTGACGCGGGGTGATTTTTCCGGTTAGCGTGAAACAGGAGAAGTTCTGTTTTCGAACCATTGAGTTTAGGATAAGATGTTTGTCATCCAGTTATCTATTAGAGTGAGGCATTTTTCTCTAGTCCAAGAGAATGATCCTTTTTGTTGTAGATGCGGAAATACAGTTGTGTGTCGTCTGCATAGGAGTGGTAAAGTAACTTCTGGTTACTGATGATTTCAAAGAGAGGGGGAAGATAGATATTAAACAATACGGGCGACAAGGGGGATCCCTGAGGGACTCCGCATGACACCGTACGTTTTTCAGAAGTGAAAGACCCCAGTTTCACTATTTGTGGTCGGTTTTCCAAGAAGGAGTAGAACCAGGGTAAAACACCTTCAGCGACTCCGGCTACTTTAGCTAGCCTAGCCAGTAGTAGTCTGTGGTCTACAGTGTCAAAAGCAGCGCTTAGGTCCAGCAGTATCAGGAGACAAGATTCTCCTTCGTCTGCGGCCTCTAGAGCGTCATCCCATATTTTGAGCAGCGCCGTTTCTGTTCCGTGACCCGGACGGAAGCCTGATTGAAACGGATCGAGTAATTTATGGGTGTCTAAATGCAGTTGCAGCTGTTGTACACCATACACTATAAACCAACTTGTTCACCTTAAACTAGATAAAGTACAACATGCCCTTAAAAATATTTAACCACCTTATACCCACACCACAGCTGAAAGATGGCTACAGTGTGGCTCTCTAGTTCTGCGAGGGCACCCTGTAATCCAAGTGCACGCTTCCCCCTGGGGTGTGCTTCGGGTGCACTCTGTGACTGCTGTGTCCTTTGGACACAGCTGATTACAGATTGAGGTAAAGGGCCAATCCCTTTACCATGTGATTAACTGTGTCCATTTAACGCTGATCACTTGTAAACAAACTTGCCGGTAATCCTCATTCCTTTCCTCATGCACTGTCACTGTGTGAGGAAAGAACTAACTAAACTAAGACATTTTCATTTTTTTTTTTTGTTTGTTTAGTAAAAAATAAAAATACCACCAAAAGAAAGCTCTATCTGTCTCAAATAAATAATAAAAAAATAGTAATTTGGGTAAGACTGTGCAAGTGTCATTCAAAGTGTGACAGCGCTGAAAGCCTGAGCAGAAAGGGTGTGAAAGTGCCGGTATTGAAGTGGTTAAGGGGCTTAAACATTTTAGTTGAAAACGGACACATTTAACAATAAAAAAACAAAAAAAACAAAAAACATTCCAGTCTTGTGTTCACTGAAACACTTCTTAAACTTGCTAAGCTTGTCCACTGAAAAAAGTTACCTGCTTTCAGCAAGAGAAAGTGATCTGTCTACATTTTATACTTAAAGCGGGAGTTCACCCATTTAAAAAAAAAAAAAAAAATCTCCCCTTAGCTTCCTGCTCGTTCGGTCTAGGGGAATCGGCTATTTATATTAAAATAGGTGCAGTACTTACCCGTTTTCGAGCTGCATCTTCTTCCGTCGCTTCCGGGTATGGGTCTTCGGGAGCCGGCGTTCCTTCTTGAGTGACAGCCTTCCGAGAGGCTTCCGACGGTCGCATCCATCGCGTCACTCGTAGCCGAAAGAAGCCGAACGTCGGTGCGGCTCTATACTGCGCCTGCGCACCGACGTTCGGCTTCTTTCGGAAAATCGTGACGCGATGGATGCGACCGTCGGAAGCCTCTCGGAAACCTGTCAATCAAGAAGGACCGCCCATTCCCGAAGCCCATACCCGGAAGCGACGGAGAGGATGCGTCTCGTAAACGGGTAAGTACTGCACATATTTTTAAATAAATTGCCGATTCCCCTAGTAATAACGAGCAGGAAGCGAAGGGGGAAAAGTGCCCTCTAAGGGTGAACCCCCGCTTTAAACATTCACTTTACCTGAAACAAAGGGATTAATCAACTGCAAAGTGTGCACAGCGCTTGTGTACTTGTTACAGGTTAAAGGGGTTGTATAATCTCATGGTTTTTCACCTTAATTGATTTCTATGCATTAAGGTGAAAAACCTTTTATGCTGCAGCTTCCCCCAGAGCCCCCCCCCCTTTCTTACCAAAACCTGATTGTTCCAGCAATGTGCACAAGCCCAGCGACTCCAGCTGCTCTCTTGGGTCCTCATTGGATAGATTGATAGCAGTGGGAGCCATTGGCTACTGCTTCTGCCAATCAAATCCAGCGAGCCAGTGGCAAGGCAGAGTCTTGTTGTCTGTGTCATTGGACGCAGCAGCCGGAATTGTGAGCGCGCCTGCACGGGTGCCCCCGGGGAAAGTGGCTCTCCATGGGGGCACCCAATAAAGATGAGGAGCCTGGAGTGCCACCGAGGCCCCCCAGAAAAGGAGGATCGGGGCCACTCTGTGCAAAACCCTTGCACAGAGCAGGTTAGTATAATATGTTTGTCAGGGAACAGGCTAAAATAACACATGCCAACACATTTACTATTCGGCACTGAAGCCTCATCTGAACATGCTGAACATCTTGGTATGTTTTTTTTTTTTTGTTTTTCATATCTACATAAGCAGTAAACTACTTCTAATATGACTGATGTGAATGTGCAATGGGGGTTATTTATAAAAGGCAAATCCTTGTTGCACTACAAATGCACTGAAAGTACACTTGGAAGTGCAGTCGCTGTAAATCTGAGGGGGACATGCAAGGAAAATAAAAAGCAGCATTTTAGCTTGCACATGATTGGATGACAAAATCAGCAGAGATTCCCCTAATTTCAGATCTTCCCCCTCAGATTTAAAGCGACTGCACTTCCAAGTGCACTGTCAGTCCAATTTCAACTGCACTTTGCACTTGTAGTGCAGAGTGGATTTACCTTTCGTAAAATAACCCCCAGTGTATATGTAAAGTGCTGCGCTGCGTAAATTGACAGCGCTATATAAGTACCATAAATAATAATATGTCTGTCTGGATATGTGTACTTGGTGTGTAAATATTGAAAGTATACATATGCAGTGCGTTTTTCTGTCTGTGTTGGAACACACTGCAAGCGCTATAAGTTGTAATAAATGATCTGCTAAATATGGTTCTAAGCGCTAACCAGTAACCAGAACACTTTTTTTGTGATTCATGTGTTGGCATTCTTTCTATTTTGCAGTCATCAAACAGGATATGTAACCGAATCAATGAGTGATTATCCCTTAGATTGGGAGTCAGGTGTAGGCAGGTATCATGGTTAACAGGTGTAGGTCTTTTCAGATGTAATAATTGTACACGAGACAAAGAAAATTCTTGATGCCTCCCAAGATATACTACCTGTCTCAGACCCTTGATGACCCCAAATTAATATCCATGCCTGCAGGTGTGTTTCTGAGTGAAAACAATCCCAAGGAAACCCTACACAGCTTTCAGGAGTGAAGCCACTGTCCCCTTTCAGGTTGGGTAGCTCAACAGTTGCATGTTTTATTTAATGACCTTGTACCTTGTGATATACTTTTCACATTAAATTTAATGTATGAAGACAAGAACTACTAGAACACAAGAAGCAATTAATTTGAGGCCAACCTTTTATTATTATTTAGGATATAATTAGCATTTATTTTATTTTTGCAGCACTGTGATATTTCACGTCACATTGGTGAACAATGAACCTACGTATAATCTTCTTTTTTTTTTTTTTTTTACTAAAGAAAGCATTTTATATTAAATAATGATTCACAATATTACCTTTAAATAACAGCTTTCATTTTGTTGCAATAAAAAATACCCCCTGATATTTATTGACAAAATTCAAGTTGTAGTTGTTATTTGCTTGTATTGTATTTCAGTATGACTGTCATCCACAGCATTAAGGAATAATATACATTAGTACCAAATACTGTGTAAACAGTTGGCAGGAAGAAGCTTTGAGTTTTATATTTTCTTGGATGGATTTATGTCCTCTTACTTATCTACAAAGAATTTTCTTTGTGCTTTTCTGGCTTTTTCAATCAACTCAAAAGTTGGCAATCCTTGTGGCAACTCAAGTAAATTATTTTCATTTTCAATAAGGTAGTGCCGAGAATATTATTGAAAAAGGTATATATAATCTTATATACCAAAATTAAAAAAAAAAATAAGATTTCCTGGATACCATGACCACAGTTTTTCTCCTTTGCCAAATCGTGTAACCAAAAGCATGTAGCAGAATACATATTGGCTTAAACCTATGAAGAAATTTGATTTTTAGAATTGTTTTATTAGGTTTTACAGCAGAAAGTATAAAATATTGTTTTCTTTATATTTGATTTATTATTTATTTAATTGTCTGTCTTTTTTTGGTTATAAAGCAAAAAATTTAAAAAACGCAGTGGTGATCAAATACCACCACTACTATATTACCAAAAGTATTGCAACGCCTGCCTTTACACACATGAACTTTAATGGCATCCCCGTCTTATGCCGCGTACACACCATCACTTTATGTGATGAAAAAAAACGACGTTTTAAATCATGAAATAAAACAACGTTTTTGAAACTTAATTTTCAAAAACGACGTTGCCTACACACCATCGTTTTTTCAAAATGCTCTAGCAAATGCGTTTATGTTCAGCACTCTTTTCCATTGAAGCTAGCTTCATAACTTGCTTCTGAGCATGCGCGGGTTTAAAAGCGTTGTTTTAAACGTTGTTTTGCCCACACACTATCATTTTAATTGACACAAAAAACTACGTTTTGAAAAACGACACAAAAAATTCAAGCATGTTCGAATTTTTTTTTGACGTTTTTCAGAAGACATAAAACAACGTTTTCCCCCCACACGGTCATTTTAAATTACGTTTTTAAAAACGACGTTTTTTTTCATCACAAAAAAAGACCGTCTGTACGCGGCATTAGTCTGTAGGGTTTAATATTTAGTTGGCTCATCCTTTGGAGCTATAACAGCTTTAGCTCTTCTGGGAAGGCTGTCCACAAGGTTTAGAAGTGTGTCTATGGGAATGTTTCACCATTCTTCCAGAAGTGCCTTTGTGAGGTCAGGCACTGATGTCGACTGTAATGGCAGGCATCCCAATACTTTTGGTAATATAGGGGTTGATTTACTAAAGGCAAATCCACTTGGAAGTGCAGTCGCTGTAGATCTGAGGGGGACATGCTTGCACATGACTGGATGATCAAATCAGCAGAGCTTCCCCTCATTTAAGAGCCTCCCCTCAGATCTACAGCAATCTACAGCGACTGCACTTACAAGTGCACTTTCAAGTGTACTTGTAGTGCAAAGTGGATTTGCCTTTAGTAAATTAGCCCCATAGTGTATACGCGATTCTGCACTTGCGCCTGCAGGGGGCGCTGGTGCTGCCAGCCACCTGCTACTGCTGTTATTATTTATAACAGAAGCCGATCTGCGGGTGCCGGGGACTGGATGTCTTCTGACACCCGCTGATCATCAGTAAAACTCACAGAACTGAGATCTGCCTATGCAAACAAGGTAGATCTCAGTTCTCACAGGGAAAGGATTTTGTGTTCCTGAAAAACGGGAAACAAATAAATCTAGTAAAAGCACCTAACATAATGCACAAAAACACTGGCTAGGCACACCGTTAACCCTTATATCACCCTAGATGTTTAACCCATTCCCATCCAGTGTCATTAGTACAGACATATTTTTTAGCACTGATCACTGTAGTAGTGTCACTGATGTCACTCGTTTCCACTGAACGGAACGGTTCGGGTCAGTAAATTTGGAACGGTTAGAATGGACTGGTCTATTCTCACGAGCGTTTCCACTGCAAATCGCACCGTCAGGGACCATACAGGATTTAGAAAAAATGCCTAGCGCGTCCACCAATCAGTGGAATGTATTGCATCTCCGCCCTAATGGAACTGTTCCATATTCTATGGCCCCACATCTGAAGCAGGACCCAGAATGGTCCAGTACGGTTCGGTTTTATGGCACATTTTCATAATGGAAACACCCAAAATAGCGTACCGTACCGAACCGAACCGATCCGCTCAGTGGAAACGAGACATTAGTGTCTGACTGTCCACCGCAGTATTGCAGTCCCACTATAAGTAGCTGATACAAGTATAAAAATACCAAAAGTCCTGTGCAAGAATTCTTAAAGTGCTGTAGTGCTCCAAAATATCACGCAGTGAACTGTGTTCCACAAACCCCCTTGTGCTTTTATTCACCAGATGGTATGGATCCCTTAGCAATACTGCATGTGGATCTATTAAGCTTATACTGGTGAGAAGGGAGATGTATCTTCCTATGTAGTCACCACTCATACATGAAGGAAAGAAAATCCATATGTATACCTTTGGTCTTGTGATAAGGCCATGTGGGAGGGGCGTAACGCATTGACGTAGATTCCGGTTTCTTAGTGACGTCACGTCCGGCGATCTGTTGAACGCATGCGAGGTCAAGCAAGTTTCTGGAGCGAGCAGACTGCCCTGCTATAAGTATTTATGTACAAAGCGAACACTGTAATGCCTTGTACACACGATCGGAATTTCCGATGGAAAAAGTCAGACGGAATTTTTTCAACGGATATTCCGACCGTGTGTGTGCTCCATCTGAGTTTTTCCATCAGATATGCCAACAGACTTAGAAAGAGAACACGTTCTCTTTTTTTCCGATGAAAAAAAATTGTATCGGAAATTCCATTTGTCTGTATGGAACTCCGACTGAGAAAAAAACACGCATGCTCAGGAACAAGTCAACGCATGCTCGGGAGCATTGAACTTCATTTTTCTCGGCTTGCCGTAGTGTTGTACGTCACTGTGTTTTGGACTGTCGGAATTTGGTGTGACAGTGTGTATGCAAGACAGCTTGAACGGAAATCCGTCAGAGTTTATCCCGACGGAAATTTCAATCGTGTGATTTTAAACATTTACTGTATATGATAAACGAAAACCTACTACACTATATGGATTCTCTTTCCTTACATAGTCACATCAAGTCTAAACTATGTGTGTGATTTTTTATTTTATTTTTATCAGTATTACATTGTATATCCCTGTATGTTGTGGTAATTCGGGTGCTTAGCTAATAGTTTTCTGAAATTATCGATGCTCTCCGCTGAAACCACTGCCTGTGGAAGAGGATCTCACATCCTAACCGCTCTTACAGTAAAGAACCCTCTACGTAGTTTAAGATTAAACCTCTTTTCTTCAAATTTTAGTGAATCTCTGTCTTAAAAAAAATCCCTTTTGCGGAAACGTTTTATCCCAAACCCCTCCTTTCTACACCAGCTCTCCAGCCACTTGTTTACTTCCCTAATCTCCCTCTGCCTTTCTGGTGTGGCTCGAGGTACAGGTAGTATTTCTGAGAATACTACCTTAGAGGTCCTTTTCCTCAATTTAGCTCCTAAGTCCCTAAAATTGTTTTTTATGGCACTCCATCTACCTCTGACTTCGTCATTGCGTGCCAACGTGCAACATGACAGTTGGATCTTTCCCAGCCCCTTTCATTAATCTGTCCACCAGATCCGTGATGCGTGGAACTAAAGCGCCCGGTAGACAACATGCAGTTTTACCGCTTCAGGTCTTTGAGACAGATTGCCCTCTCTGTCCTTCTAAGAATTGAGTCCCTGTCTTTTCTTTCACTGGAGGAGTTATTCTCCTGGCAGTGCTGGTCCCTGACTGGTTTGACCAATGTCACTCAATGGGGCGGACTTATTGGGATGTTCCAGCCCAGGACCAGCCTCCCTGACTCTTTTCCCTCTATCCTTTCTGACTGTCACCCATCTACTCTACTTTGGTGCCTTCACAGCTTTGTCTCCACCTGCCTCTGTGCTGGCACCTGCCTGGTATAATCCCAACTCTCCTTTAGTATGGAGGGACCTCTCAGTGTTGAAAGTTGATTTCCTAGATTCAGAACCTGGGCTTCCAGGGAAACAACGTGCTTAGATTTTGCATAGCAGTATTTGCCCTCGGTCAGATGATCAAGGAACACAAAATTATGCATGATGTGCAGAGAGTCGCATCTCCACACCCTGCTGGGCATCGTACCCACTAATTTAATGGGGATTGGGGTCTGTCCAAATTAACGAACAACTAGCTTTCTGACACTAAAACTCAACTATACACGGGTTCTCAACAAGACAATACACAGGAACTTGCAACACATGTGCACTCACAGTCCACGTGCACTCACACCTCTCCTTCATGTATGAGTGGTGACTACAGAGGAAAATACATTGCCTCGCTCACCAGTATAAGCTCAATAGACCCACATGCAGTATTGCTAAGGGGTCCATACCATCTGGTGAGTAAAAGCACAAGGGGGATTGGAACACAATTCACTGCGTGATATTTTGGATCACTACAGCACTTTAGGAATTCTTGCACAGAAGCACCTTGGAAGAAAGTATTGTTTTGGGACTTTTCTAGTCTATCTTGAAAAGGGAAGATAGCCGCTCCAGGTGGGAGCCTTAATGAAAATCCACCATTGCAGGTATCACAGGTGCAGGCAATGCATTCAGCAAGACAGGAACAAAAATGTTTCTCTACAACCGAACAATCTCTACTCTGAACAAGAGATTTAGTGTGAAATGCGTCCGCTGTCCAGGTTTTTGTTTTGTTTGATGTGAATTGTAGTGCTGTTCCTATTTCAATTAAGGCAACCATTGTTCAGAGTGCGGCTGTCCAGAAACATCTTTTTGTTTTGGACTTTCACTAGCTACCTGCTTTCTAGCTTATATGGACTTTTTGATTTATTTGGTTTGAAACCCACAAAGTGATTGGTTTATTGTTTATTTTATTTTTCGTTTGTTGTGATAATTAATACTGTTTGTTCTGTGGTTTGTTGTATACTACTGGAGTCTATTGCAAAGAAATAGATGACAGACCAAGCAGCAGCGTGTGAAGGGCAGGAGATTTCTTTGTGTACTTACTTTCAGACTTATCCTACTTACCTTCCCAAAAGAGCAGATACCTAGTGATTTTCTGAAGCGCTCCAGTCTCATTTCTGTTCATACTTTTAACATTTAATTATTATATTGTATGGAAATTCCCTAGGTCTTTTTCAGTTTTTTTAATTGTGTTAGTTTTTGTGTGCAGGCTTTTGGGTCACTTGAGAAACAGGGGTTCTTAGTAAGAACACATTGGTCCATAATTGGTATTCATGTGGCTAAATGTTATTGACTTTTCCTAGAGTCTGCATTCTTTTCTCAGCTACAATGTATGTACAGTAGGTACACTATATACAAGCAGTCAAAGCCAGGCTTTGACTGCTTGTATATAGTGTACCTACTGTACATACTTTACTGTTTTTATAGGGAAGATATTTGGTCCCTTGTTTGTATATGTGTATGTCTTTGAACTTTTTTTCAATAATAAATTATATATTTTCAATTTTGTGTTTATATTATACTTGCCTGGAGATGACCATTCAACGCCCTATATCCATTACCTACTTTTCTTATATTTCAATACCAGGGTTGGCACTCCATGACCATCACTATTTCAAATGATTGGTGGATCTTTACTATATATTACATATATGACTCCATTCTATTTTTTTTTTTTTTTTTAGGTTTATAAACATACTTTAATAGACAAGGTCTTAAAGATACCAGATTTAGTAATTTTACTTAAAAATAACAGGTGCTGACTTGTGTTGTAGAGCCTGACATCGAAATAAATGTAGAGGAATTTTATTTATGCATGTTACAAAATGTTAACTTCTTTGTTATGGCCATTTATTATTTATTTGTGGTTTGAACAGGATTGCCTCAAAGTTAAGGAAGAGGACTCAAGGAGGTGCCGATGCTACAGTGCGACTAAAATCCAGCTGCCAAAACAGGAAAGGTAGACCCCATTCTATTTACGTATCTTGTTATAGTTTAAATATTAACTACAGTAATTTAGAGCGCATTTTAACCACTTGCCTACTGTGCACATACACCCTCTTCCTGCCCAGGTGAAATTTCAGCTTCCGGCACTGCGTCGCTTTAACTGACAATTGCGCGGCCGTGCGATGTGGCTCCCAAACAAAATTTACGTACTTTTTTTCCCACAAATAGAGCTTTCTTTTGGTGGTATTTGATCGCCTGTGCGGTTTTATTTTTTGTGCTATAAACAAAAAAAGAGCGTACATTTTGAAAAAAACACAATATTTTTTACTTTTTGCTATAATAAATATCCAATTAAAAAAAAAAAAAAAAATTCTCAGTTTAGGCCGATACGTATTCTTCTACATATTTTTGGTAAAAAAAAAAAAAAAAAATCGCAATAAGCGTATAGTGACTGGTTTGCGTAAAAGTTAAAGCGCCTACAAAATAGGGAACATAATTATGATTTTTGTTTTATGATATTTTTATTTTTTACTAGGAATGGCGGCGATCTGATTTTTATTGGGACTGTGACATTATAGCGGACACATCGGACACTTTTGACACATTTTTGGGACCATTCACATTTATACAGTGAATAGTTGTATAAATATGCATTGATTACTGTATAAATGTGACTGGCAGTGAAGGGGTTAACCACTAGGGGGCGGGGAAGGGGTTAAATATGTAGCCTAGTCAGTGTTCTAACTGTAGGGGGAGGGGGGTGACTGGGAGAGGTGACCGATCTGTGTCCCTATGTACAAGGGACACAGCATCTGTCTCCTCTCCCTGACAGGTCGTGGATCTCTGTGTTTACACACAGAGATCCACAGTCCTGCTCAGTTACTGGGCAATTGCGGGTGCCCGACACATTGTGTTCCCAGTAACGCGACAGGTGCGCGCGCGCCCCCTAGTGGCTTTTAAAAGACAGGACGTCATATGACGTCCTGTCAGAACAATTGAGCTACCTTGCCTCCGTCATTTGACGGCGACTGGTGACTAAGTGGTTAAAGATTACTTTACAAAAAATAAATTCCACCCTCCCTAGCCCCCATAACTATACCTAGAACCCCCCCCCCCCCCAAGCGCTTACGTACCTCTCCTTGGTTACCCCAAATCTTCACCTGTACAGTAATTCCCCATAAGCTTGAATCAAAGTCTGTTGGGAGTTATTGTATAGACAGATTCTGAGTCTGTTCTGAGGTTTTCTTCATTAGATGACTAAAGAGGACATTTTTTTTTTTTAGTTAGGCATTTTTTTTAAAGTTCATGTTAGAAGTACACAACACCTTGCCCAAGTGCCAGAGGTGTTACTATCAGTATTTAGGGTTGAGCTCAGGCATTTTTCAGAGTCCAAACCCGGCTGAGCTATCCATCCAGGAAGCTGTCAAAGCGGACAAAGGTTGTGGAGGAATGCCCAGCCCCACAGCCACATATATACAAGGGGCATGTATGCACCCAGGGCGGGGAATATCTCCAACACCTAAGATTGGCTGTCCCCTTTGACAGCTTCTGGGTGGGATAGCTCAAGCGGGTTCAGAGTCATGGCTGAACATGCCTAATAGGCTCATACATGTCAGTATTACTGGAAGTGATGTGTACGTACTATATTCTTTATTCTCATATGTGTTAAACTATTTATGGCATCCTTTTTATTTGGTCAGTTTTGCAATATTTATTTATTTAGCCATTAAAAAACATAATTTCTGTACAATTTGTGTTTTGGCCATACATCTGTTCTGTTCTTAGTGTAGCTATCATCTGATTTGGTAGTATAATTCTGCCTGTCTGTCTGTTTCAGACCTAGACATTTTGTGAACAAAGGCTGGGTCTCGTTAGTTTGCACAAATTTCAGCATATGGACTGTTTTACTCCAGGCACGGAGCCCAGACTGCATCACCCTTGGCTTCATTTAAAACTGTATTTAAGCCCAAATATTTTACAATGAAGTCCTGTTATATTTCCCTCATCCCCCACACACAAGTTAGTAAAGAAAGTACTGCTATACTTGCTCCAAATTAGTAAACAGGTTTTAGATTCTTTAACAAATCTGTTTACAAGATATATTAACCACTTCCATACAGGGCATTTTCACCCCCTTCCTGCTCAGACCAATTTTTAGTTTTCAGCGCTGTTGCACTTTGAATGACAATTGCGGGGTCATGCAACACTGTACCCAAATGAAATCTTTATGTTTTCCCCCCACACAAATAGAGATTTTGTTTGGTGGTATTTGATCATCTCTGCGGTTTTTATTTTTTGCGCTATAAACGAAAGAAGAGTAAGGCCTCGTACACACGATAGGTTAACCAGAGGACAACGGTCTGATGGACCGTTTTCATCGGTCCAAACCGATCGTGTGTGGGCCCCATAGGTTATTTAACCATAGGTTAAAAAAAAGCCAACTTGCTTTAAATTTAACCTATGGATTCCTAACCGATGGGAAAAAAAACGATCGTTAGTAGGCGCAACCATCGGTTAAAAATCCACGTATGCTCAGAATCAAGTCGACGTATGCTTGGGAGCATTGAACTTCGTTTTTTTCAGCACGTCGTTGTGTTTCACGTCACCGCGTTCTGACACAATCGTTTTTTTAACCAATGGTGTGTAGGAACGACGGACCATCAGTCAGCTTCATAGGTTAACTGATGAAAACGGTCCATCAGACCGTTCTCATCGGATGGACTGATCGTGTGTACGAGGTTTAACCATTTTGAAAAAACACCATATTTTTTACTTTTTGATTTAATAAATATCATTTAAAAAAAAAAAAAAATTCCTCAGTTTAGAACGATACGTATTCTTCTACATATTTTTGGTAAAAAAAAATTGCAATAAGCGTATATTGATTGGTTTGCGCAAAAGTTATAGGACCAGATCCACAGAGAGAGTTTGCCGGCGTATCTACTGATACGCCGGCGTACTTTCAAATTTCCTGCGTCGTATCTTTAGTTTGAATCCTCAAACCAAGATACGAAGGGCATCTGGGTTCTATCCGACAGGCGTACGGCTTCGTACGCCTTCGGATCGTAGATGCAATACTTCGGCGTCCGCTGGGTGGAGTTTGCGTCGTTTTCCGCATCGGGTATGCAAATTAGCTATTTCCGACGATCCACAAACGTACGCGCGGCCGTCGCATTTTCTTACGTCGTCTCTAGTCGTTTTTTTCCGGCGTATAGTTAAAGCTGGTATTTTGCGGCGTATAGTTAGACTTGCCATGTTAAGTATGGCCGTCGTTCCCGTGTCGAAATTTGAATTTTTATTTTTTTGCGTAAGTCCTCCATGAATAGGGATGGACGTAATTCACGTCTAAGTTAAAAAAATGACGTTGTTGCGACGTCATTTAGCGCAATGCACGGCGGGAAATTTAGGGATGGTGCATGCGCAGTTCATTCGTCGCAGGGACGCGCTTTATTTAAATGAAACACGGCCCCTACTCGCCGATTTGAATTACGCGCCGAGAGATACACTACGCCGCCGTAACTTACGGCGCAAATTCTTTGTGGATTCAAAGAATTAAAAAGTAAGTTACAGCGGCGTAGCGTATCTCACATACGCTGCGCCTATCTAATTGTATGTGGATCTGGCCCATAGTGTCTACAAAATAGGGGATAGATTTATGGCATTTTTATTTATAATTTTTTTTTTTACTAGTAATGGCGGTGATCTGCAATTTTTATTGTGACTGTAACATTGCGGCGGACATATCGGACACTTTTGACACGTTTTTGGGACCATTCACATTTATACAGGGAAGGGGTTAACACTAGGGGGTGCTGAAGGGGTTAATATGTTCTCTGGGAGTGATTCTAACTGTAGGGGGGACTCACAAGGGGAAGAGACCAATCTGTGTTCCTCTGTACTGGGAACACACATCGGTCTCCTCACCTCTGACAGGAGTTGTATCTGTGTGTTTACACACACAGATCCACACTCCTGCCGTGATTGTCGGCAATCGCGGGTGCCCGGCGGTCGTTTGACATCCACTCTGAGGAAGATACAGTTCCTGCCGACGTCATATTACTTCAGCCCCCGAAGGATTTACCCCCTTCCCGACCAAGGCAGTTTTTGTGATGCGGGACTGCGTCGCTTTAACTGACAATTGCGTGGTCGTGCAACATTGTACCCACACAAAATTGATGTCTTCTTTTTCCCACAAATAGAGCTTTCTTTTGGTGGTATTTGATCACCTCTGAGATATTTTTTTTTGGGATATAAACAGAAGAAGACTAACAATTTTGGAAAAAAAAAAAAAAACATAATTTTTTACTTTTTTTCTATAATAAATATCCCAAATAGAAAAAAAAATGTCTTCATCAATTTAGGTTGATATATATTCTACCTATTTTTGGTTAAAAAAAAGTCCCATTTCTCTATATTAGGAAGCAGCGGCTACATGGGCACAGCCGCTGGTGCCAATTTGACAGTCATGCAGATGCATGTCCCCTAATGCTCACTTCGTTTGAGAAAACACATTCTCACAGCTGTAAAATTGAGACCCACGGCTATGTCCATGCAGCCACTGTTTCCCAATAGACATGAATGTAACTGCTTGTATGCGGATGCACAGAATATCAGTACATCCCGTGCAGGCATATACTGCCCTCCACACACATGTACACATGGTTATGCCTGTATGAATGAGGCCTTACACAGTATACATAACAATTTCGAAGGTGCAAAATCGTTTTTTATTGTCACACAGAAGTTGACTAAACAACAAATATAGACATTTGATGGTTTTTACAGGTAAAATATGGAATGGTCACACACCAGTACAATATCAGAATTTTGCTTGACCATAAAAAACAAAAAAAAATGTTCAACACTCCTGCATCTCTCTTGGCAATATCAACAGTGAGAATATTACTCAGTCAATATTTGGTAGAAGTCCTTCTAGTATTGCACAACTTCTAAGCAAAATTTCTCTCCAGATTGGATTGGGACTGTTAGTGAACAGCAGTTGTCTTGTCCTGCCCCATATTCTCTGTTGGGTTTAGGTCTGGGCTTTGGGCCTTCCAAGATGTTCAGCATCTTGTTTTCAAAACACTACAATGTAATTTTGACCATATATTTAGGGTCACTATCCTTCTAGAAGTTACCCTTTACCACAGAGTCAGTTCTTTGCTGAATGAACTATGTTTTCCTAGGTTTTGAATTGCCTTGTGTTTGAGTCCATCCATCCTGCCCTCAATGCTGACCTGTTTCTTAGTCCATGCCAGTGAAACACATTACCACACTGTCATTGGCGAAGGTGTTCTCAGACAGATGAACATTATAGGCTTTTCATCACATACACCTTTGGGATTAAAGTGATTGTAAAGGTATAAAAAAAAAGCCTGTTAAACTTTCCATCATGCAATGGTTTTGCACAGAGTAGCCCTGATCTCTTCTTTTTTGGTCCCCCGCCAGCAGTTCTGGCTCCTTCCCCCTTTCGAGTGCCCCCAATAGCAAGCCTATGGGGGCAGTTAAGCAGGCTTATTCCCAAGCCTGGCTCCTGTGAATGGACATTGTCCATTCACACACACAGACCGCGGCTCGACCCCACCCCTCACTCTCTCCTTGTCATTGGCTTGCTGGCTGTGATTGACAGCAGCTGGAGCCGATGGCCAATGAGGAGAGGCCCAGGAAAAGAATACATTAATGTAAAAAACCTTCTGCCTTTAGAACCACTTTAAGGCTAAATAGTTCCAATTTAGCTTCTTTAGACCGGGGAAGATTTTTACACATTTCCCATTTGGCATACCTCAACAGTACTTAAAGTGGAGGTTCACCCTAAAACAATTATCTAACATTACATCCAGCATACTAACGACATGTACAGTATGCAGGGGTTTTTTTTCGCTGTACATACCGTTATATTGTTATTTTGCTGTACATACCGTTATATTGTTATTTTCCCCCTGGCTTCCGGATTCTGATTCCCGCAGGACTGGGCGTTCCTATCCCTGGGTTAGATGATTGACGTCTGGTGAAAAACTTCTCATGGCGCACAAGGCGTGTCACCAGTTTTCCGTAAATAATTGACCTGCGAGTCGGCGCTATACGGCGCCTGTGCCCACCGTGTAGAGCCGACTGTGCAGGCACCATATAGAGCCGACTTGCAGGTCGGCTGTTTACGGAAAACTGGTGACGCGCCTTGTGCGCCATGGGAAGTTTTTCACCAGACGTCAATCATCTAACCCAGAGATTGGAACGCCCAGTCCCGCGGGAACCAGAACCCGGAAGCCAGGGGGAAAATAACAATATAACGGTATGTACAGCGAAAAAAAAAATACCTGCATACTGTACATGTCGTTAGTATGCTGGATGTAATGTTAGATAATTGTTTTAGGGTGAACCTCCAGTTTAATATTGTTCCATCTTTTGTGGAGTGTATGAGTAATGCTGGCCATACACTATACGAAAATTCGGCCGAAAATCGGTCATTCAGACAGTTCTTTAGTTTTTCCGCCAGTTAATGGGCACAAAATCGATAATCGTTGGGACGTTTTTGAGCCGAAAAAACGAAGGACACATTTGGAAATTTATGTCCACTGAACGATTTATCGGTCATTACATGATGGCACTATCGTTTGCGCTCACGACCGAAAGGTCATTCGGACGATTTTTTGTGGAGTGTATGGCCAGCATTAGAGAATTCCTATGGACCGTTTTTACCTACCTGGCCTGTGAAATTTAACTTCTTCTTTAGCGTTACCAGACTAGACTAGCTAGCTTTTGTGTCTTTTTTTCAACCAGACTAACTATGTAACTATGTAACATTGTTCTGGAGGGTTTTTTTAATTTTTTAACCTAATTCTGATTGGTGCCTCTCTAAAACTTTATCCCAGAATTGTTTTGACAGTGTATTGGTTATCATGATACTTTTTGTTTCCCTTTTTTTCTCGAACAAATCCTAGTGCCTCCCAGAGGAACGTGTATTTTTGGGAACATGTAACACTTAAAAAGCAGTTGGTTGTAACGGTGCTTATTTAGAAGTTTCAGGGTTGAATACTTATGCAGTCGATATTTCTGATTTAGTTTTTATTTGCGACTTGGAAGACTTTTTTACTACTTTAGCATTATGTACTATTTTATTTTGAACAGTGGTACACAATGACAGGTATATGCATTTTTATTACAGGTTATAACCATACAAAATGTGCAAACATCCAGGGGAAAGAATAATTATCAATTCTATATGATATTAGGAGTAGTTGTGGTCTAATCTGCCAAGTTGCATTGAACTTTAGCAATTTAATCCTATTATGCAGGGTTCATACACTCTCCGGACAGTTTATTAGGTAAATCTGTTCAATTGCTTGGTAACACAAATTGCTAATCAGCCAATCACATGGCAGCAACACAATGTATTTAGACATGGCGAAGACAACTTACTGAAGTTGAAACAGAGCATCAGAATGGGGAAGAAAGGGGATTTAAGGGATGTGGCATGGTTGTTGGTGCCAGACAGGCTGGTCTGAGTATTTCCAAAACTGCTGTTCTACTGGGATTTGCACACACAGCCATCTGTAGGATTTACAGAGAATGGTCCAAAAAAGAGAAAATATCCAGATGAGAATGAGCAGACTGGTTCGAGATGATAGAAAGGCAACAGTAACTAAAAGTAACACTCCTTACAACCAAGGTATGCAGATTACCATCTCTAAATGCACAAAACATCAAGCCTTGAAGCAGATGGGCTACAGCAGCAGAAGACCACACTGGGTGTCACTCCTGTCAGCTAATGCCTTGTACACACTACCGGTTTTCCCGGCGGTAAAAAGTCTGCCTGGAAAACCAAGGGGAAAACCGAGAACTAGCTCGGTAGCTTTTTCCCCTACACACAGCCGGGTTTCCCAACAGGAAAACTGCCATGAGAGCTTTTGTCGGGAAAACCGGCCATGTGTATGCTCCACCGTAGGTTTTCCCCATAGGGAAACTGCCGGCTTAAAAACCGCCGGTAATACTGGTGGGAAAAAGAGAACATGTTCCTGTCAGGAAAACTGCGATAAAGCATACACATGGCCGGGATTCCCAGCCAAAAGCTTTCATGACAGTTTTCCTGGCAGGAAAACCGGTTGTGTGTACGAGGCACAAGAAGAGGAAACTGAGGCTACAATTTGTACAGGCTCACCAAAGTTGGACAATAGAAGAATGGAAAAACGTTGCCTGGTGATGAGTCTCAATATCAGCTGCGATATTCAAATGGTAGAATCAGATTTTGGCGTATACAACATGAAAGCATGGATCCATCCTGCCTTGTATCAATGGTTTAGGCTGGTGGTGTAATAATGTGGGGGATATTTCCTTAGTACACTTTGGGCCCCTTAGTACCAATTGAGCATCGTTCAAATGCCATGGCCTGAGTATGGTTGCTGACCATGTCCATCCCTTTATGACTACAGGGTAATCATCTTCTGATAGCTACGTCTAGCAGGATAATGCACCATGTCACAAAGCTCAAATCCTCTCATTACTGGTTTCTTAAACCTGACAATGAATTCACTGTACTCCAATGGTCTCCACAGTCACCAGCTCAATCCAATAGAGCACCTTTGAAATGGTGGAATGGGAGATTCGAATCATGGATGTGCAGCCGACAAATCTGCAGCTACTGCGTGATGCTATCATGTTAATAAGGACCAAGATCTCAGAGTAATGTTTCCAACACCTTGTTGAATCTATGCCATGAGGTATTAAGGCAGTTCTTAGGCCCCGTACACACGAGAGGATCGATCCGCTGGAATTGATCCGCGGACCGGTTTCAGCGGATAGATCCCCTGGTGTGTACGATCCAGCGGATATTTTTCTGCGGATTTTTTTCCCCGGTGATGGATTTCCAGCCGATCAAAATTTCTTAGCATGCTAAGAAATCTATCCGCTGGAATCCAGTCCAGCGGATTGATCCGCTGGTCTGTACAGACTCAGCGGATCAATCCATCCGATTCCATCCCTCGCATGCGTCGTAATGATTCGACGCATGCGTGGAAGTCCTTATATGACAGCGTCGCGCACGTCGCCGCGTCATCATCGCGGCGACGGCGCGACATGTCACCGCGGAGGGAATTCCGCAGGGATTTTGATCTCATGGTTAGTACAACCATGAGATAAAAATCCGCCAGAGGATTTATCCGCGGAAACGGTCCTCCGGACCGTTTCTGCGGATCGATCCTCTCGTGTGTACTAGGCCTTAGGGAAAAAGGGGGTCCAACTCGGTACTAGCAAGGTGTACCTAATAAAGTGTCTGGAGAGTGGATATTTCCTGAATATGTTTGGGTCATTTTTTTTTAAATGAACAGGTGCCGTGTATTACCAAGGATAGTATCTGGGTAGATGTATAGGATAATCAATGTCCTACTGTGAAATTACAGTTTTTAAACCGAGGAGTTAAATTATTGAAGAACCTAAATGTATGTCTTCAGCCACATTTTCTTGAGAATGTTCTTTTTCAAGGGGTTATCAGAATCCTATTACGGGGTAGGTATGTCAAGACTGTCTTCTTTGGACCACACCTCATCAACTGCTGCCCACAATGTATGTGTAGCTTAGAGGACTGAGTACACAGCATTTACATTATGCAAAAATTCATGCCGTCTGAATACTGTAGATGTACAGACACTGATGCCCCGTACACATGTGCAGGATTTCTGTTGGGAAATCTCGAGGGGAAAGCCGAGAACCTGCTTGGTCAGTCTTTCCCCCTACACGCAGCCGGTTTTCCCGACAGGAAAACTGCGATGGAGCTTTGGCCGGGAATCCTGGCCATATGTATGCTCCATTGCAGTGTTTCCCATAGGAAAACTGCCAAGAACCACCGGGCAAAAGTCCACCGGTTTTCCCGGCGGGAAAAAAAGATAGCTGGTCCTCTTTTTTTTTTTTTGTCTGGCGGTTTTTGGACAGTTTTCCCATCGGAGAAACTGCGAGGACCATACACACGGCCGGGATTCCTGGCCAAAAGCTCTCCTCGCAGTTCTCCTGACGAGAAAACCGGCCGTGTGTACGAGGCATTACAGAGGGTGATTTTGGATGAAAGCTGATTGAATATTGACATGTTTTTAGATTGAGGGAAGAAACCAGAGCAGGGGAAACCTCACAAATGAAAAAAAAAAAAATTCAGTCTTTGCCATACACATGTTCATAATATTGCTTAATCATATATAATAAAATTAAAAGATTAGGTCACATCCTAAAGCCTGACTCTAGCCAAAGGAGTTAAAGAAAAGAAAAATAAGTCCTCCTAGATTACTTTAGGCTGTCCCCTTTTCAGGTATAGTTACTATATGTAAAATAAAAATAAGTGCCTATACTGCGTATAATTCAGTAATACACTGTCTCACCCTGCACATGTTCAGTTTCTCTCTATTTTTTGGCACTGTGCCCAATTTGTAGAGGCCAATCTACTGACAGCTTAAAATACTGTTATTCAGTGTCCCTGGGCTTCACCAAAATGGCAGCCTCTGGCAAAAAGAAACAGGAGCAATTGCTGGAGGAAATGTACAGCACACACTCATTTTGGTAGTATAATTAATTTGGAATGTAGGTTTCTTCCTAAAGAACAATATTTTTATCAAGTTGTTATGAAGTTTAAGATAGGTGTACAATACTGCCTAACTGGAAGAAGTCTAAAAAACAGCGTGCGGGTCCCCCCAAAATCCATACCAGACCCATATCTGAGCACGCAGCCCGGTCGGTCAGGAAAAGGGGTGGGGACGAGCAAGCGCCCCCTCCTCCTGAACTGTACCAAGCCGCATGCTCTCAACATGGGGGGTGGGGGCAGGGGGGCACCCTGCGGCCCCCCCACCCCAAAGCACCTTGTCCCTATGTTGATGAGGACAAGGGCCTCTTCCCGACAGCCCTGAGTTCCCCCTCATGATAAGCCACTGGCAAAGTCCCATCCTGGAGGCGACTTGAAGTTGCGTTGTAAGTTGCCACAAGTCGCGCTGTGGTCCACGCTCAAGTCGTGTCCAAGTTGCCTCGCAAAGTCGTGCACAAAGTCGTGTTGCCCCTGTGTGAACCGGCTCTTATTCAACTTATTTTGTATACAAGTATACGGTTGTAAGTCGTTCCACTATTTTTCCAAGCACACAATAAAAAAAGTTTTCATCATGCACTTCAACAGGAATCCATTAAATAGAATCTATTTTTGATCAGTGTATTTATGGTAAATAATGTGACGGGCCTTTCACTTGTATTTCTGTTTTGTAAATTACCCATACTTTGTACTGAAAAGGCATATTGAGCAGAGTTGTTCTAAACATGCTGGGCCAGATTCACAAAGGACTTACGACGGCGTATCTACTGATACGCCGTCGTATGTCCGAATGAGCGCCGTCGTATCTATGCGCCTGATTCTTAGAATCAGTTACGCTTGAATTCGGCCAAGATACGACTGATGTAAGTCTCCTATGCCGTCGTATCTTGGGTGCATATTTACGCTGGCCGCTAGGGGCGCTTCCGTATATATTTCCGCGTCGAATATGCAAATGAGCTAGATACGCCGATTCACGAACGTACTTGCGCCCGGCGTATTAATACACGCTGTTTACGTAAGGCGTACAACCAGCGTAACTTTACCCCTCATAAAGCAGGTGTAAGTCATGTTAACCTATGGACGTCGGAACAGCGTCGTATTTTACGTTGTTTGCGTAAGTCGTACGTGAATGGGGCTGGGCATAAAGCATTGAGCCGACGTATCTTGGGGAGTATTTGCGTCGTGACTCTGAGCATGCGCCGTTCGATCGGCCACTCATTTACATGGGGTCACGGCTCATTGTAATACAACACGCCCACTGCCTTGATAATTTGAGTTAGGCGGGCTTATGCCGGCCCATTTACACTACGCCGCCGTAACTTAGAGCGCAAGTTCTTTCTGAATACGGTACTCGCCTCTCTAAGTTACGGCGGCGTAGCGTATATGAGATGCGCTACGCCAACAGAAAGTTAGGCCATTCTTTCTGAATCCGGGCTGCTATCTCTTAGCAAAGCATTCACTTTGCTGCATCCCAAAGCACTATGTCGTGTTTGCGGCACCTGAATGCTCTGATGTCAAGGATCTTTTAACTTCAATGGCTGCTTCAGAATCGTACCTGTGAAAAAAAAGTTGTACCTATTGGGTTTTTTATTTTCAGTAAAATAAACTGTAAAAATCAACTGCAGGTCACAAGTTAAATCAGTTTGTGAACTGTTGTAGCATTTTGTAAACTATTGCAATGGGACTAAAATTAAAAACATCTGCTGCTCCACTCAATTTGTCTTTATTTCTAGAGAGTTAAGAAAGGGCCTTATGATTAATAACTACCATGTAAAACTTACCAAGCCATTCTACTATCACTGCTAATGTGTGTTATTGGTTTTCAATGAATCCTGAATTGATCACAGTGGACAAGCCTGTGATTTATTATCTAGGGCAGCAGCTCTGCTTTTGGTCCCATTTTTTTTTTTTTTTTAACAAAAGAAAAAAATTGATCTTTATGTTAGGAAAGATGAAGTCAGCACAGTATCTGAACCACTGCTGAGATCCAGAATGGGCCTACTAGAGGTTCAGTCAGACATGGACAGAGAGATTCAGCAAGGCACAAAGTGCTAAGTTGGCCACACACATTAAGATTTCTCTTGAATTAGTCCATTCACTAACCACGATACGATAAACAGCGTCTGCAATGCTGACTATTGTGTTCTGATAGCCGGCACCTGTGGCTATCATAATACCCAAACTGAAAAATCGACTTTTGTCAAGCCAGTTGGTGCAAACATGGTTGTCCACTGGACAAATTTCACCCAGTACCTGCCGCTTAGGCCAAAATCAGTCGTTGTATGGCCAACTTGACATTGGTAAACAGGATGCAGAATGTGTGATTACATCTAGACAAACATTAAAAAGGTTATTTTATTTAAGCTTGTTTTATAGACATCACCCCATGTTTATTGAAAAATATACTTTCAATTAACATGAATATATATACTAATGTAAGTATCGATCTCTCGCTCTCTCTTTCTGTATGTATGTGTGTGTGTGTGTGTGTGTATATATGTATGTGTGTGTGTATATATATATATATATATATATATATATATATGTGTGTGTATTTGCTTTTAGAGTATAAAGATGCCAGTGACATTTACATTTTGTCTCCACAAGTTTAGATGCTGTCTCCACTCCGCACATTATTCTCTCAGTGTCTCTGTAGTCAAGACAGCTTACCGAGGAGCAGCAAACCATCTGCTAAAGGATTTGAAATTGTGAATTATCCTTTACTGTGCGGAGGCACTCGTGCTTGGCCAGGAACATTCATTTGAATTAAGCTATAAATGCAGTGTAAAAGGACGACTTGTGTAATGGAGGTTCATGAATAATTTTAAGGGAAGGGCAACTGCACACTCTAAACTTTTATTGCCTGAAAACCGAGTGTTTTTGGAGTTCACTGTTCATTTTGCGTTTTTATTGTAAGCCATAGAAGCTTTAAAAGTGAAAGGAGGGGGATTAGGCGAGATGATTCTCCTGCTAGGGATAGAGCAGAATTGTCTGACTGCTCTCTTTGCAATACACTGCTAGGTTTGTGCAAAGTTTTCTTTTATTCCCAAGCTGAGTTTGGGTGATTGTTCTCTCTTTCTCGATAAATGCAGTTTGTGGTATTAGTAAAATCTTGGTGCACAGCTTGACAGGATAACTTCCAGGCACCCTGCTGCTTATTCTTACATTGCTTAAATATTTTTTTCTCAATTTTCCTGGGTAGGAGAAACTGTCCTTCATAGAATTTGCAGAAGCAACAATGTCATAAAGCTCACTGAACAACTCAGCCTTCCAGGAGTCAGCGTTAATGCCAAAGGTGAGTTTTTTTTTAAATGTTTATCTTTATTGCTACTTGCATTTCTCACAAAGAACAATTATGTAGTGATTCAGGTTGGCAGAACTCAGTTTTTTTAGGCTTGATCCATTTGTTCCAATATTGACGTTGACAGTATTGATTTTTTGATTTTTTTTGTTCTTTTCCTTCATCATGCTTATGAGTATTTAACACAGATACAGCACACAATGGAGCTTTGCCAAGTTTTTTTTTTTTTTTTTAACTGTGGGATGTGTATAGTGTTCTAGCTGGATTCTTTTTTAATTGTTGCTGATTTATAACTCAGACAATGCTGGCTGGACGCCTTTGCATGAAGCGTGTAACCATGGCAGCACAGAATGTGTCCGTGAAATTTTGCAGCGCTGCCCAGAAGTAGACCTGCTCAGTCATGTGGATGGTGTGACTCCCTTACATGATGCTCTACAAAACAGACACATTGATATTGGCAAAATACTACTTCAGCATGGGGGTAAGCAAATTAAAATGTTTTTTTGCTTTAGCTTTACAGTTATTCTATATGTTTGGTTAATGACTTAACCTGTTGTACTTTTGCTGTGATGCTTCCCTAACAACCTCCATAAATATGTTGAAGAATTTGGGCATTTTGTTTTGTAGTGTTGTGAACATACGTGTATACTTATTATTTTAAGTTGTAATGGTGCACAAATTAAACTGAAAGAATTACGTGCATGGTAAGTTTTTTTGAAAAGTTTTTTTGTTTCCTTTAAATTAAATTTAAATAAGAAAAATATTTTGTATATTTGGTGTGGTGTATGATTTGTTACATTTAGTAGTAACCAGCAGTCGCACTCACAGTGAATATAGCTTCCTAATTTCTACTTCTCTCCTTTGAAGTGGCAAGAATAAATTGATCAATACAGCCTAAATTTCCTTAGTTAAAATATATTTTATACTTGGTGTAGACTTCTGTACAAAGCCGTGAACATGGCAGGATTAACTACTAAAGATTTTTTGGTGTTTTTCGAGCTTGTACATAAAATTGTTATTATGCATTTTAACCTAAAATAAAACTATATATGCAGTGGGTCAAAATCACCAATAGACTCCCATATGCTACATTTTAGCACATTTAAATGACTTCTGTGGGGATAATGCATGTGTTTCGCAGGCTTCTTCTGCCCTCTAAAGGCCACTTAGTGTCTTTATTGAAGACACAAGATCAGTGTCTGTCTCTCTTGTTCCTCGTCATTCCTGCACCTTGTATTTATCGAAGTGTGTTTGCCTCTCTCCTAGGTGTTTTATTTACCAGCACAAGCATTGCCAGCCAATATCTGGATGCTGTGCAATCGGTCTAAGTCATGCAGCAGCCAATATTAGATTAGACTTTGCTCTAGCTTAAGAAATGGTTGAGCTTTAAAGTGTTTGGTAGGGATGATCTTCTTGTCCTGTGGGAGGAGAGACACTCAAACTTGCATTCATCAACTACTTCACACACCAATGCTGGCAGTATGCAGACTCATCTTTGGCTTTGTCACAGTCTGGGGACTGGCCTGTCAAGTGATCTGACACCAACAGGCTGAAAACTGCATTAGAAATGCAGGGCTGATTTCACATGCTAGTTCTTGCTATAATTTTAATTTAGTTCTGTGCTTTTTATGTAGAAGCAAGTTTGGTCAAAGAATTTCAGCCTTTATAAAAAAAATGTTGCTTTTGGATATTCTCCTCGCTGTGTGATGCCTCTTAAAATAAACTCATACATTAGGATATTGGATCTCTTGCACAAAAAGCAGTTATCCAAACAGTTCAAACATACAAAATAACAGCTCTTATCTCACTTAAAATACACTTAAAAGAATCAATTTTTTATTATTCTTTTATACTGCAATGAAGAAATAAAAAAGACTGTTGCTATTTAGTGCTTTCTTTTACAAACCTTTATGTGTGCTACCCGTGTTCTCATAGTGGTGATTAGTAGGGTTGGGCCAAAAATACATAGGTTCGATTAAAGGCAGTGAGTAACATTCTTTTGCAGAATCTAAACCTCATTAAAGTCAATGGGAACCCAAAGTTCATAAACAGTAATGGACATTTTCTGTGCAAATAGGCAATGGTTTGGTAAAGAAATAGCATGGGGACTGACAACTGTCCTGAGGAATATGTACCAAAGCAAAAAAAAAAAAAACATTTAGGAAGTAACGTTTTTATTTATGCTTTAAAGTGGTTGTAAGGCTACATGTCCACGGACATTTTAAAAAACGGGCTGTAAAGCTAGTACAGACGCCAGGAAAAAAACAGCGTTTTTAACGCAATTTTTTCTGCGTTTTGCATTGAATTCAATGCACGTTTTGCCGCGCTAGTTTTCAGCCGCGTTTTTCTGTCTATTCAAAATCAATGGTCCCCCGTATTCCAATAAAAAAATTGGTCTTATTTGGCTCTATGTTTACATTTGGTACATATAATGCAACACAAAGTAAAAGTGGCGCATTTTAGAACTACCAGAATTTGGCGCACAAGCTGATGTCAGAACCAAAAGTGTTGCAAATGCTTCATGGATTTGGAACAATACAATAACAAGAGAGATAAACGGCAGTAAAGTGGCGCAGCAGCTTTATTGAATTCCCCCCATATATGTGTATTTGCATTTGCTTACAGTTAGTTGTGCTGTATTTTCCAAATGCTACTTACAGGCCTATTTTCAGTCAGGGTAAACTATTATGGATGTCTGCATTCATCATAGCAGTCAAGACAACACTGTTAGCTTCACTATATTTATTTAAATAGATGGTTTCCCTACACGCAATGTATCCAGTGTATCTTCTGTCAGCTGTAGTCGGGGTATGCGCTATTGTTACCTTACCCTGACTTTAAGTGCTCTGGGTTTGTGATGCATTAAGCTTTGACACAGGCAGAAATGAATCCTCTCAACACATCTAATGCGTTAAGGGTCTAAATGTGAAGATAATGCAAACAAGTCTCTCTAAGCTTAAGCCGGGTACGCAGGAGCCGAATGTCGGGAAACATGGACCGGTTCATAAAAAGCTGTGCGACATTCAGCCCATGTGTACGTCGAACGTGCACGCTGCAAAAACCAGCAGCCAACAGACTCCCAGTCAGCACTTTCAGCCAATGGCTGAGAGCACTGATCGAAAGTGTTCTGGCGGGGGGGTTCCCTATCAGAACTCAACAGCTCAGAGGGGGAGATCGTTGCACTCATGTTGGATCATTAGTACATTGTCTCCGACCAGGGCTGACAGTTTCTTTTTCCTCAGGAACAGAGGGGAAGAGGATCCGATCATGGGGCTGCCAGTGCCTTCAAGGCTTCAACACAGGTGTGATTTGGGGGAGTCTAAATATACGACATTGCACTTTGTCTCTCTGGCATATTAGTCATAAGTTAACAAAATCAGAACCCAGCAGCCATGGTATGTGACACACTGAGACAGAGCCAGCCAGAGCCATGATAGAGTGCCTGCTGCCTGTGAGTTATCATAATGCTGATGATAATAGCCAGTTGCCGATCACCCGAAAGCAGATTTACTGCTACAGGGCGGTCATGCTGCGAAGGATCACGTATATACATGATCCTGCATTTCTTGGTCCACCGGTACCCGCTGATCGCTATGTGCACAGGCAGAACGGTGGTCTGCCTATGTAAACAAGGCAGATGGACCATTTTCATCAGACAAACCGATCGTGTGTGGGCCCCATCGTTTTTTTTCCCCATCGGTGAAAAAACTTAGAACCTGTTTTAAAATTATCTGATGGTTAAAAAACCGATAGAAAAAAACGATCGTCTGTGGGGAAATCCATTGGTTAAAAATCCATGCATGCTCAGAATCAAGTCGACGCATGCTCGGAAGCATTGAACTTCATTTTTCTCAGCACGTCGTTGTGTTTTTTGTCACCGCGTTCTGACACAATAATTTTTTTAACTGATGGTGTGTAGGCAAGACTGATAAAAGTCAGCTTCATCGGATATCTGATGAAAAAATCCATCAGACCGTTTTTACCGGATGAACCGATCGTGTGTACAGGGCATTAGTGTCTTGATTTGTCCACCACCGCTGTCCTGCTATGAGTCGCTGATTGACGCCATTACTAGTACAAAAAAAAATATGTCCCTGGATTTCATTAAAAAAATCTGGTCACCTTACCCTGAAGCCTTCTTCACAAATAAAATGGAAATGTTTTTTTATAGGATTAAGTAAATTTTTATGGCAAAGAAGGGAATTTGCAATGAATTCATCTCATCACTCTTCATAACATTCTGGAGTACAGTGGAGCCTTGGGTTACGAGGATAATTCATTCCAGAGAATTGCTTGTAATCCAAAGCACTCGCATATCAAAGCTAGTTTCCCCTTAGTCAATCGAAACAAAAATAAATTGTTCCACATTGACTTCTATGGCATGCAATACTGCAGAGGTGGGGGGATCGCCGGAGAGACTATACTCAACCGCCCTTGGAAACCCCCGGAAAGGCTCGGGAACAGAGTATTTCCAAAGGGCTCTAAACGACTCCGGCGCCCCTGCACCTCTGGCCAAATGCGGTACCACACACAACGCAGAGGCTTGAATCCTGCTCGTTTTGCGAGACAACACTCGCAAACCGAGTCAGGATTTCAAAAAAACATATTGCGAAATGCTCGTTAACTGAGGTATAGTTAAAGTTGTTCTAAAGGCTGGATACTGATACTAAATACAATGTTTAATTTACAGTATCGCTTCTCTTTCTGTATGTGGATGGCACTGTAGTTATAATAATACAAAATAATATCTAAGTACCTTTTTCCTAATCGATCTACAGCTGTTACGTGACCCAGCTCTTTCCAAGCCTGTCTGTAGGGAAACATAAGCAGGAGGAACTTCTAGTACTCTGCTGCTGGTCACATGTTCAAAAAAATAAAGAAAAAATCCTGCCTTTGGTATACACAGTAAAAATAAATAATCTAAATCAACGGTTTTAAATCATACAAATATATTTTTTTAAATCAAATCTTCATTTTTTAACAATAACATGGTGTGGATGGATTTCTGTGTCATACCCCTCCAGCCTATGTCTTTGAACAACAGGGAGGAGAAGCCTCCATCACTCAAGATGTATTATCCATCCCCCGTTTTCTTTAGCTAGTTAGGGGGTATGAAGAAGGAGGGAGTGGGCTGTCAGATGTAATGGCGAGGAATTGCTTTGCATAGAAACTCACTGAAAACTGCGCATGTGCAGAAGCTGAATCTCCAACTGCATTGAGGACATGATCAAAAGGGGGAGGTAGAGAGCGGCAGGATCAACCAGGATTTTTGCAGAATACAGAAAACAAATCTCATAGTGGCTGAGTAAGTATGAACATGGCATTTATTGATAGTTTTTATGTTATGGGTTTAGTGACACTTGAATGCATTCCCTGCATTAAAGTTGTCTACAGTGTGTACTTATCTCAATCCAGAGCACTAAGTGTCATTTCTCTCTGTTAGCTTCATCCGCTATCGGCTGCTATCATCACTTTTGGCAAGTTATCCCGACACCAAGAGAGAAAAAAAAGTGACGGGAAGGGATATCCAGTGCACAGCCTGTAATTGACAGATTCAGCCCTTCCTGTGTGCTGTGTGAAGGAGGTGTGTCTCTCCCCTCCAATCAACCTTCAGAGCTCTTCTCGCTGAGCTCTGGCAGAGTGTAATTTCAGCTCCCCACCCCCTGCTTTCTGGACAATCGGTCATACTGTATCATTTATAACAGAATGTAGAGGAGAGAGTACTGAAGATAAACAAGTACAACTTATTTAGAAGGATTTATTTAATCTCTGTAAATCAGCTGAGGCTAGTCACTTCACTTGGTCAGGGTTTACAACCACTTTAAGGTGAAAAATGTCCCTGTATTTGTATCACCCCCCCCCTGTATACTTACCTGAGCCCTATCTCGATGTAGCGTTGTTCCTCTCTGTAGTAGCGCTCTGTCTTTCTGCTCACAGAACCAGCAGTGGGAGCCATTGACCATGTAGCTGTCAGTCAAATCCTGAGAGCAGGGGGTTGGGCTGAGTCGCTCTTGTGTATGTTAATAGACACACTGTCCAGTTCAGAAGAAAGCCTACACATGCACCCCCATAAGAATCGGCTATAATATATTTGTTATTGAATATATGAATTATATTACGTATAACATGTTTTTTATTTTATTTAAAATTAAATAAGCTTACAGTGAGCTATAATTTTATATACTTAAAGGAAACCTGTGCTGACATACGTAGCCTGACATCACATATCTTTGCTTCTGAAAATGATAGCTGCCATATATTGACCCAACAATGTATACAATTATGGATTTCTGACTATACTGTGGCATCACTGGCTGCATGCTTGTTCCAGATAAGTGACTCTAATAGTACTTAAGTACGAGGTCAAGAACAGGGCATAGTTTCTAAAATTGTGACTAAAGACTTTGAGCCAAAGTCAGAACATACGTGATATTGCTTGACTTAGTTTAAGCAAGTGTAAAAATGTCAGGTTGATTTGTCGTACTAGATTTCGGAAAATTTGCAGGATTGTTGTCCTAAAATAGAAGGCCATTGTGTAATTAGTTCCAACACTTTTTCTTTTCAGGATCAGTCCTTTTGCAGCAGATGGATTGTTTCGGGAACTTTCCATTGGATTATGTCTGTTCACCACATCTGAAAAATGAACTTTTTGCAGTTGTCCAGGTGGAGGAAACCATTGAGGAGTTTCACAATAAGACTGTTTTAAAATCTGAAGGCCATAAACTTGAATTTGGTGCCTTTCTCCTAACACGAATGTTATTAAATTTCATTTGTCTATATGGTCTGCCTTCAGATCTTGGTACTGCCAAGATAGTTTGCCCTAATTCCGCTTTTTTGTTCAGTTATACAAAAAAAACACCTTCGTCATTTAGTAACTCTATAGTAGAGTGCTATATTGGAGCTGTAGCTACTATGCATACGTTGAGTGATTTTTTACATACTGTTCCGGAATCTTTGTTGCAGAACCCTGGTTTCAATGTGCAAGTTCTGTTCACTCTTCTACGCACCCTGGCCTCTTGTTCATCAGTTCCTATAATGGAATAATGTGACCAGATATGCAGTGTACAAGGCTCATTGTACATAATAACACATTAATGACAAACTTACATGACATTGCTGCCAAATTTCTGCACTAGCATACACTTTTCCAGTAGGGAGAATGTTTTTGTTTTTCCCAAAATCCCAAAGTTTGTTATACAACTCTGTTTTCTGCCATTAAGTGGTTGGTAAATATACATATTGTACGTAACAAAATGCAGTTCTGCTCTTCCACTGACGAAGGCCAGAACAGTACTGCCAATATTGCAGTAGCACTGGCAACACTTACTTGATCACGTCTATTTGTTGGACAGTCCTCAACATTTCCAAAATCAAAAGAACTAGAAATGTGTTATGAAGCTATAGAAGGTATATCTTTACATGCACTGGTAAGGTCATTTAAAGGAAAAGTCCAGCATGAGCTTTTTAGGCTGGGCTTCTCCTAAGGGTCACAGGAGTGCAATTAGTTTTGCACTCCTGTGACCCGTTTTCAGCAGAGAGCAGTCTGAAGTCCGCTCTCCGCTGACGTCACGGCCATCAGTCGGGACAGCGTGTCATCCCGATTTCCAGGTCTGGATCCGCCAGCTGCCTTGATTGATGGCAGTCTCAGTGACTCAGCGAGCCACTGAGATGGCCGCTCCCCGCCCCTCCACTGCTTAGCACTCTCATGAGCGCTGAGAAGTAGAGCAGAAGCGATGCTGACTGACAGTCACCATTGTTTTGCCCGGGGAGGAGTGAGAACCGAACCATTGGCGGTGTTCGTGGCTCGGTTCTCAGTGCAGAGATGGCGGGGACAGATGCAGCATCGGTCTGATGCTGCATCCACAAGGTAAGTATATCTAGTGGAAAAAAAGCCCAGACTTCTCTTTTAAATATCATAGCTCAAAATTGGGTATAGTTGCTTGTAAGAATATTAGATACAGGGGTTGATTTACTAAAAAAAGAAAGTGCAAAATATGGTGCAGCTCTGCTTAGAAACCAATCAACTTCCAGTTTTTGTATCCAAGTTTAAAGTGGTATAAATTGCAGCACTCCCACCACTGACCTTCACCTGGTCTTAGTTCCAGGTTTGCGGGCTCCAGCAACTAGAATTGCCGTGCCACAATGAGGGTGCGCGGGAGTCATGGCCACAGCACAGCTCTCTGAAGGAACGGCACAGGCATCCTGTTCTTTCAGTTCACATGCGCCGGTGATGTCACTGGTTGAAAAAAACAAATATCTCTTAAACGGTGCTCATTTAGGAGATACCCATTTTACCTACAGGTAAGCTTTATTATAAGCTTACCTATAGGTAAAAGTCACAAAGCGGACTTTGCCGCTGCTTTAATTGAACAAACTCTCCAGTTTTAGTAAATAAACCCCACAGTCTTGGAATAAAAAGCATGCCTCGTGGCTTGAGGAAAGTTATTTTTTTTTATTTTCAGAGCTACCCCTTTTTTATAGCAGGAACTGACTTGACTCATGGTCAGTTCTGTGTCACCTGTCAGGTAACAGCCCCCTGGCTGCTTGTCTGAAAGAGCTCTAACTAGCAGAGTGATCTTCCTGACTGCCACGTATATGACTAGAATGCCAAAATTACCAAATCTTTAGGTAAAACGTTAAATGTATGTACATAGGAAAAGTTTTTTGCCGATGTTCCACTTAAAATGATGTCAGGCAGAAGAGAAGGTAGGCCAGCTCTTTCTATAACATTTTTGGCAAATATGGTAACGTACTTTAAAAAGGACAAGTCCAAAATAAGGTCTGCAACTAAGTATTTCTTTTAAAATTATCACGTATGCATTACTGTAGTTTTCTGCTTCCCTAATGTGATGCTGATCACAATTTCTGAATTGTTAAAAATAGTGTTTACAAAGCCTTTGATAACGTTAGTTACAGAGTCCTGTAAGTGTTGTCAAAATTTTCTGCTTGTTTTAATGGGACTCCTTGCTGTGTCTTTGTTGTTTTACATTGTTAGGGGTTTTTACCTGAATGTATTTTTTATAACCTAAGACTGTATTTTTCCTATTATTTGACTGTTATGCTCTGTCATTGCACTGTATATAAAGATAAACTATTAAATGTTTGTATGTTAAAGGTTTGTTGGACATAATATAACATAAATATGTAGACATGAGATGGCTGTTTAGTTTTTTTGGGGGGGTTACTTGCAGTCAGTGTTACAGTGACATGGATGCGTTTTCAGTGGTTGGATTACACATAGTTCACCTAATGCTTTAGTTTTTGTATGACAGACACCATTGTTTGGAATCACCCAACTACGTACACACGGGCCAAATATCGGACCAAATATCGGACTGCATCAGCCGGTTCAATAGAATCTAGATGACATGCAGCCCGTGTGTGCAGTAGTCAGTTCCGACAGAAGCCGGCCTTTTGGCCAGCTTCTGTCTAGGGGGCATGACCAGAAAAGGTCTGCCGATCAGCACCCGATCAGCGTGCTCCCTGTAAGAACACAATCCTCCTATACTCTTCCGTTTTTTTTATCCTCCAGCCCACTGGGTTGAATGAAAAAAAAAAAAACTGTTAGTGTGTACCAGGCTTAAGGGATACCAGTCATACAATTTTTTTGATTCTGCTCTTTCCACAAAAATTGTTTTAGTGGTGGAGTTACCATTTTAATGGCTGTGCAGGTAAGTGGAAACCATGACACTCACCAAGGGATATGAGGAACCACCAAACAAAACAATATTGCGCCTCCATAACCCCACTCATAAGCTGTAGCTTGTTTTAAGTTTCTAAAACACACCATGGTCCTACCAACAGCTGTCATTCCAGTTCTCCAATCTTCAAGGATGAAATGTGGATGGTACCTCTAGCAGCTACCATGCCCTATGCTGATAATGTGGCTGTTGGTCCTGTACTGGTTATAGTACATGCATGATTACTTCGGGAGGGGCAGCAACAAGACTGGAACCTATTAGGAGGAAGTTCACTGAACTACAGATTACAGTATTTAGGAGTGGCACAGTGGCTTATTTTTATACAGGACTTACAGTATATAGCACCAACAGTTTTTGCATACAATATTAAGGGTGACAGTTTAGTTACGATCCTTTCCAAAAAGAGAGCTCTGCTTGCAAGAGCTGGGAGAGGCACATGATACAAAAGGTAATGACCGTGGGGGGAAGAGTTGATGGTGGAGGAAAATTCCAGTAGTTAGGTAGAGGTGGTATAGGCTTGCGTAAAGAGATGAGTTGTCATGTTTTGAAGGTACACAGAGTAGGAGTTACCTGGATTGACTGGGGTAGGGAGTTCCACAGGAACAGGGAGGATCTGAAGATATACTGTAGACAAGCATGGAAGAAGACAATGAGGGCACAAGAGCAGGCAGTCTTGGGAGGAGTGAAAAAGATGGTTTGGGTGATATTTTGAGATAAGGCTGGTGATGTAGCTTAGGATAGAACTGTGGATGGCTTTGTATCTTGTGTTTGATATTTAGAATTGTATGCATTGGGTACACAGAAGCCAGTGAAGTGATTGGCAGAGAGAATTTGCGGACAGTGAGCAATTGGTTTGGTGGATTAGTCTGACAGCAGCATTCATGATAGTCTAAAGGGGGAATAGCCTGTGTAAGAAAAAAAACAAGAAATTAGGTAAAATAGTCCAGGTGAGAAATAAGGGAGCAAACGAGAAGCTTTGTGCCATAATTCTTCAAGAAGGAGGGAGTTGCAATAGTCCAAGCGAGAAATAAAAAGGGACTGAATTAAAAGCTTTGATGTCTCATTTGTTAACCACTTCTATCCCTTAGGATGTACCCATATGTCCTCGGGTAGAAGTGGTTATAACAGGATCATGGCCGGGGTCATGGCTGCAGCTACCAAGTATACCAACTGTGCTGATGGCCACGCTCCACTTCAACATCTTCTCATTCCACTGATGAGCAAGCAGACACACCCTACATTTGGGTGAAAATGTTGCTCTGAATTCGGGAGCTATGCAACAGTATTTACATCCCATCATGGAAACTGCATGAGGTGTATTTCAGTGAAGGAATCAACAGGTATTTGTGAGACGCTGCAGGACTGAGGGAAAACTGTAAATGTAGACTGCTTTAAAGTAATAATAATCCCTTACTTAAAGTGAATGTAAACCCTCTCCCATAAGTTTTACATATATCTGCTGTCTTAGGAGATTTTCTCTTCCTGTTCAACACTGAGAGTGAAGTTTGGGCCTACAGCCAAGACAGCTGATTAGAGGAAAGGCACACACCCCTACGCAACATAGAGAGGAAAGTCGCACACCCCTACTCCACATAGAGACTCTCAGAGTTCTCTGAATGGTTTAGCTCTCTGCTAATCTATTTATAGCATCCTCCCACGACACCAATTTCAGGCTGGTTTTATCTCCTGTGATGAAGATTTGTCAGAAGTTATGCTGATAACAGAAGAACAGAGCAGGAGAAAGCCATAGGACTTTGAAGAGAGATAAGAAAACACTGCAGATATATGTGCCCAGCTCAAATTTCATGAATCAAGTTTACATCCACTTTAAGCCCACTGAAGTGATTAACCTCACCGTAAGGCTACTTTCACACTGAGGCGCTGGGTGCGATGGCGGTAAAGCGCCGCTATTTTTAGCAGCGTTTTACGGTTGTGTTTGCCGCGATTTTCGTCAGCTAGCGTTGCGGTTTTAAAGCCCGCTAGCGGCCGAAAAAGGGTTAAAAACTCCTGCAAAACGCTGCTTTGCGGCTATTTGGAGGCGCGACCCCATTGTTTTCAATGGGCAGGGGCGCTATAGGAGCGGTATTTTTACCACTCCCACCGCGCCTCAATATTATTGCAAAAAGTACAAAATATATATATTTTTTTTTCAAAATTGTCAGAGATGATCAAATACCACCTATTTGTGGAAAAAAAAAGGATGTAAATTTGGTTTGGGAGCCACGTCACACGACCGCGCAGTTGTCATTCAAAGCGTGACAGTGCTAAAAAGCTGAAAATTAGCCTGGGCAGGAAGGGGGTGAAAATGCCCTGTATTGAAGTGGTTAAACTAGATGTGTTGCACAGTATATAAAGAGGAAATTGGAGGAGAAAATTGAAGTGTGATTATAACCAAGTGGAATTACAACAACCCTTAAGTGGGAAAGGTGTTATTTGACCTGACACTGGGCAGGTCCACGACATAAAGTGAGCACATAAGTGAACGGCGGTGGGATTCACAGTGTATATCATCTTATTGGATCACCAGAGGTGGGCGATAAGAAGAAATACTTTATTTGGACTAACATAACATTATATTTCAGTTGATCGATGAACATTTTAGTAGTATTGTATTATATGTTTTTTTATTTATATGGTGTTTATTACATTTCAAATTCACACTGTGCTAATTGGCACAATTATGTTTGTAGAGCTGGTAGGTAGGTGCAGCAGTGTCACATTTGGATTGTTATTGTATACACACGCAGGGTGTGGAAACACACATTACTGCTTGCAGCCACCTAAAGATTGTTTTAATATTATTTTATTTGGCACTACTTATATATATTTTTTTGCACATTCAACATGAAAAGGGTAACGTGGGGTTGACACATCACACAATTACTTGGTGATCAGATACCACCAATAGAAAGCTTAATGTGTGTAAAAAAAAAAAATGTAATTTGCGTAGTGTTGCCCAAGCAATTACCAGTAATAGTAGAACAGTGCTGAATAGAAAAAAATGCCCTGATCATGAAGGGGTAATACCTTCTGAAGGTCAGGTGGTTAAAATGTATACACATATTGTACATACAAGTGAATGAAGCACCCACATGACTGCTTACAGATAGATAAAAGCTGTAATGTGGCCAGGCTCTGCTACTCGCTGCAGGCAATGGAAAAATAAATCAACTTACCCCTTTTTTTTTACCTTATCCCTGGTCATGTGATGTGTTGGGTCCTGGGTCTGCAGTGTCCTTCTTTGGTTGCCCACGTTGCTGCTGAGTGACATGGTCACTTCCCTAATGCTGTCCAGGGGTGGGGTCTTCCCAGACTCCAGAAGACCAAAGTGGTGTGATGACATCACGACATAGGGCAGCAACATGACTGGTTAGTGGTGAGCCAAAACTGCAGCAGATCAACGTTATAAAGTTAGTTGGTATACATTATCATTGTAATATCTTGCGTGTCAGTTTGACCTGAACCTAAAAATGTGGAACATCCTTTGAATTAAAGTTCATTAAAAGTGTAAGAATAAATAGCGTGCCGGTATGCATAAAATTCATAAGGTTCAAAGAACTAGAACGTGTTTACCTTGAACTCTCCTGTACCATTCATAAATGTTCTAACCCTAAAATGTGTCACTTTACATCATGATGATTGGACTGCTTTTCATTTTTCCAGATTGCTGTGATTCATGAAAAGCTGTTGATCTTGCCTGGTGACAGCACCCAATTAATGCTAGTAAAACACATTTGGGTTTCATATCCTGAAAGTCTTAGTATGTTCTGTAATACTGCACCAAATATTCTTTCACAACAGAAGCCCACTCGAGCATCTGTGCACCAGAATGTCTAAAAGGACGGCTGGATTGTTCTTCATGAGCAGAATGTCTGACACAGATTCTTCTGAGAAAAGAGTTTTCAGTGAAAGACTGACTGTGGTGTCATCCACATGTCGTAATGATCAGGAACAGCTTACACGTGCAATCTCTGCTAGGATTTCCTTACAATCTTGGGCCAGCAGAACATGCCTCATTGCAATTACTTACAAACAGTAGCAAGACAGATTTTATATACGTCCTCCTCATGAATGTAGATAATAGATATGGCTTGCTTTTTTAGCTGTACATACCGCAGTAGTTCTATTAGCCGCTGCTTACCCTTGTATGCAGCCTTATAGCTTTATTGTGTACAGTACAGGACACAGGATGGATATTCATAAACTCTGGGTTATAGGCTGCTACTTTCAGGTGACTGGACACTGGCCAAGCTTTTGGACACAATACCTTAGGGCAGCCTTCATTAAATGGCAGACTGCTGCCCGGACTGTGAGCTTGCCAGTCTGCAGCCAGATCCCTGCTGCACAGCAGTCATTGGTTGCTAGGTCCACTGGTGTCCTAGAAGCCCCTAATGTCATGTGTGTGCCCTGATCCTGCAGCAAGCCCCTATTCCTAGCTCCTGCCCCTTGCAGCAAGCCTCCCCACCCAGCTCCCACCCCCTGCAGCATGCTTCCTCTCCCATCTCCTGCCCCCCTGCCTGCCTGGCTACAGGAACATATGCGCTGATGGGTCACAACTGATATTAACAATACGCTAAAGGGGAATCCTGATGTTAAGGGGAACGCTGATGGAGACACTTGATATAAGAGGGCACTCTGATGGGCACACCTGATTTAAGGGGGCACTCTAATAGGCACACCTGATGTAAGGGGACTCTGATGGGGACACCTGATGTAAGGGGGCAGTCTGATGGGGACACATGATGTGAGGGGGCAATGATGATGCCATGAAGTGCAGGATATGGATGCTTCAACAACACCCCATTATACTGGACAACTGATGCATTTTGGGGATGTATCCCCTTCTTCAGAGCCATGCTGACCAGCACGTCAATGTTCATGTGCATAAATATAGACAGGCATGCATGCAAAGCCCTTCCCCCTAACAGGACGGGCAGAGTCACAAAAAATAATATAAAATAAAAGATTCTAAATACACTGGAATGGAGTACCCTCCAATGCAACAATTATTATACTAGTCTTACACTTTATAAAAAAAATTGTGCCAAGCCATACGTGAGCCCCAAATGATCCTGATAGTTTCCTACTGTAGTTATAACCGCTAGATGACAGCCAGCGGTCCTTGGAGCACAAACCACATAGATTCGAGATTCAGAATTGCACCTAGCATAAGTGAAGGCCAATGCAGTGAGACAGTGCACATGGGCATCAACCTGCCAAAATGCCGATGCCTCAACAAAGCAATGCAGACGCCTCACCAACTGGAAGCAACTCCCCTCATAAAGAGCACCACATGATCATTAAGAGGACGTCCCTATAGAGATGTAAAAAAAAAAGAAAAGGGAAAATAATATAAATTAATAAATATAAAATACATACTGTAAATAAATATATGATATATACCGTATATACTAGAGTATAAGCTGACCCGAGTATAAGCCGAGGTACCTAATTTTACCACAAAAAAATGGGAAAACTTATTGACTCGAGTATAAGCCTAGGGTGAGAAATGCAGCAGCTACTGTAAGCGGTAAAGAGGGTCAACAATGCCCATTTTCAGATTCACTGTGCCCATTGCAACCTCACTGCCAACCTCACTGTGCCCATTGCAACCTCACTGTGCCCATTGCAGCCTCAGGCCTTGTGCACACGGCCAGACATGTCCGATGAAAGCGGTCCGCGGACCGTTTTCATCGGACATGTCTGCTGGGATGTTTTCGTCTGATGTGTGTACACACCATCAGACCAAAATCCCCGCGGACAGAGAACGCGGTGACGTATACGACACCGACGTTTTATGACGCGGAAGTTCAATTTCAGGCCACTGGTTATACGTCATAACCAGCGGACATGAGTCATACTGACCATCGGACATGTCCGACGGGCATGGTTCCAGCGGACAAGTTTCTTAGCATGCTAAGAAACTTTTGTCCGCTGAAAACCTGTCCACTAGCCCAGGAATCCGGTCCGGTAGGCCCTACACACGGTCGGACATGTCCGCGGTCGTGTGTACGAGGCCTCACTGTGCCCGAGTCAGTGTACCTGAAATTATTGACCGGCTGCAGGCATCGATTCATTGTTTAAAAGTCCTCTTGTCCAAAGGATGAAAGGACGTCCGTGATTGGCGGAACACTGAACACAATGTCTGCTGGGAAACTGAGCCCGAGGATGAGAGAACGTCCGTGATAGACGGGACTGTGTCTGCTGAGAAACACCTATCACGGAAGGGACCAGGAGGAGATCGCGATTTTTAAACAATGGATGCCCGCAGCCTGTCAATAATTTCAGGTACACTGACTCGAGTATAAGCCGAGGGGGGTATTTTCAGCCTTAAAAAAAGGGCTGAAAAACTCGGTTTATACTCAAGAATATACGGTATATATAATTCCACCTGTATTGAACTGTACTTTTTCCCTAATGTAAAGTGTTGCGCAAACTGTTGGTGCTATGTAAATCCTGTGATAAATAATTAAAATAATAATAAAAGGAAATGAGAAGTGACTATATTTTGTCCCTGAATATAGGTGCAAAAATATATAAAAATGTACATTGTCAGCATGAACTGTAAAATTGGATCCCATGAGGGTTATTCCCGTTATACCGGCAATGTGCAAAAAAAAGATTCTAACTGACTGTCACTAGGGATGAGCTTCGTGTTCGAGTCAAACCCAGGTTCGACTCAAACCCTGGGTGGCTTTGGCCAATTATGGCTTAGGGGGTTTAGTACACGCCCCACACTATAAAAGGCCGCCTGCAGGTCGGCCTTGAGTAGTGTGTTGCGGCAGTGGTTTGAGACAGAGAAAGAGAGAGAGAGTGTCATTTTTCCTAGGTAGATAGAGCAGGCAGGCTAGTCAGTTAAAGTTACAGTGTGTAGAGGATATATATGCATCCCAGGTGTTGTACATATATTTATACACTGTATTGTTTAGCTAGATCAGCTATTCCTAATTTACTGGCAGGCAGGTGATTGTGCTAGCTGCAGTATTCTCACGTGGTGTACTGCCTTTGTCCTCTGCAGTTTGCACCTAAAGTTACTTGGTGTGTACTGCCCGTGTGCTCTGTAGTTTCCACCTAAAGCTACTTGGTGTGTACTGCCCGTGTCCTCTGTAGTTTGCACCTAAAGCTACTTGGTGTGTACTGCCCGTGTCCTCTGCAGTTTGCACCTAAAGCTACGTAGTGTGTGTACTGCCTTTGTCCTCTGCAGTTTGCACCTAAAGCTACGTAGTGTGTGTACTGCCCATGTCCTTTGCAGTTTGCACCTAAAGCTACATAGTGTGTGTACTGCCCGTGTCCTCTGCAGTTTGCACCTAAAGCTACTTTGTGTGAACTTCCCGTGTCCTCTGTAGTTTGCGCCTAAAGCTACTTGGTGGAAAAGAGGAATCACCGCTCTAAGATACTAATCAGAAAGTCTCCTCACCTGATCCAAAGGCAAGGGTGCTGGCAATGCATGGAATGATGCAAAATTAAGGAAAGCTAAGTAAGCTATGAATAAGCACTAAAGTTTGGTGTGAAACGCATCAGCCTTTTACCCCGTCTGCTGTGGCATGCTTTTTGTGTTTTTTTGATTTTACAATAAAAGCAATTTATTTTTGTAGTGCGGCTGTCCAGAACGTTTTTTCTTCATTTTGCATAAAGCTACTTGTGTGTACTGCCCGTGTCCTCTGTAGTTTGCACCTAAAGCTATTTGATGTGTACTGCCCGTGTCCTCTGCAGTTTGCACCTAAAGCTACGTAGTGTGTGTACTGCCCTTGTCCTCTGCAGTTTGCACCTAAAGCTACGAGGTGTGTGTACTGCCTTTGTCCTCTGCAGGCCATTAGTATGTCTGGAAAGACAACAAGGAGAGGCAGAGAGTCACGAGGGCAAGCAGGCTCTGCGACTAGAGGCAAACGTGCTGGTCGTGAACACGGTGCATCCTCATCAGCACGTGGCCGTTGGACACGCTCGTCCTTGTTTTCGGCAGATGGCCGTGTTGAGCCTCAACATGCCGAAGGCTTGGTAGAGTGGATGACCAAGCCGTCCTCATCCTCTTTCACCCAGGCTCAGGGTACTTTGTCTGGCAAAGCAGCTGCCAAGGCGTCCTCTTCCCTCTGGTCAATGGCATCAGTCACTCCTTTCTTAGCCCCACCATGTCCTCCTGAGGAGTCCCCCGAACTGTTTGACCACAGTGCTGGGTACATGCTGCATGAGGATGCGCAGCGTTTTGAAGGCTCCGATGCGTGGAATAATGGACAGGGCCCTTGAGGCAGAACAGAGGGAGGAAGAGGAGGACTTCCTTACCTCTCAAAGCCCCCTTTATCCAGACAGTGTTCCTGCTTGCCCGCCTATCACACAGAAAGAGTAGGAGGAGGATTGTGTCAGCATGGAGGTGGAGCCTAGCACTCAGCATCAGCAGCAGTCTTCAAGGGATCAATTACAGTCCCAAGGAACCCATGGACTTGTACGTGGCTGGGATGAGGTGGCTGCAGATCATGTCGTCCTCAGTGACCCAGAGGACTCCGCACCGAATGCCTCAGCAAACCTACGTTGTATGGCCTCCCTGATCCTGCAAAGCCTGCGGAAGGATCTTTGTATTCGTGCGATCAAGGAGAGGGATCATTACTGGCTGGTAACTCTCTTTGATCCACGTTACAAGAATAAGGTTGCGGACCTTATCTTGCCGGTGCAGAGGGAGCAGAAGATGAAACATCTTCGGGAGGCCTTGCAGAACAGTCTGTGCAACGCGTTCCCAGAGACTGGGGGGTTACAAAATCCAGGTCCTGGACAACATGTTGCTGAGGCTTCAGTCAGTCACAGAAGGAGCGGTGGAGAAAGTTGCCGATTGATCGATGCGTTCAGACAATTTTTTAGTCCGCAGCCCCAAGGTATGACCGGTTCCAGCAACCATCGCCAGCGTCTGTTTTACATGGTGCTGGAATACCTAGGGGCAAGATCAGACTTGGACACCTTTCCCACCGAAAATCCTCTGGCTTACTGGGCCTTGAGTAGGGATGAGCCGAACACCCCCCTGTTCAGTTCGCACCAGAACCTTCGAACGGACCGACCGTTCGCGCAAACATTTAGAACCCCATTGACGTCTATGGGACTCGAACGTTCGAATTCAAAAGTGCTCATTTTAAAGCCTAATATGCAAGTTATTAGCGTAAAACGTCTTTGAGAACCCGGGTCTTGCTCCAGGGAACATGTATGAAAGGAAAAAAAGTTTTAAAAACGGTTGTTTTTTTCTGGAGCAGTGATTTTAATGCTGCTTAAATTAAAAAAATAAAATAAATGAAAAATTCCTTTAAATATCGTACCTGCTGGGTGTCTATAGTATGCCTGTGAAGTGGCATGTGTTTAGAACTGTCCCTGCACAAAATGAGATTACTATAAGAAAAAAGTAATTTAAAACTGCTTGCGGCTTTAATGTAATGTCTGGTCCCTGCAATATGGATGAAAATCATTGAGAAAAATAGCACAGACACAGACAGTACACACACCACGTAGCTTTAGGTGCACACTGCAGAGGACACGGGCAGTACAAAAACCACGTAGCTTTAGGTGTACACTGCAGAGGACACAGGCAGTACACACACCACGTAGCTTTAGGTGCACACTGCAGAGGACACGGGCAGTACACACACGACATAGCTTTAGGTGCACACTGCAGAGGACACAGTCAGTACACACCACGTAGCTTTAGGTGCACACTGCAGAGGACACAGGCAGTACACACCACGTAGCTTTAGGTGCACACTGCAGAGGACATGGGCAGTACACACACCATGTAGCTTTAGGTGCACACTATAGAGGACACGGGCAGTACACACACCACGTAGCTTTAGGTGCACACTGCAGAGAACACAGGCAGTACACACCACGTAGCTTTAGGTGCACACTGCAGAGGACACAGACAGTCCACCACGTGAGAATACTGCAGCTAGCACAATCACCTGCCTGCCAGTAAATTAGGAAGGGCGGATCTCGCTAAACTATACAGTGTACAAATATATATACAACACCTGGGATGCATATATATCCTCTACACACTGTAACTTTAACTGACTAGCCTGCCTGCCTGCCTGATCTACCTACTAAAAATGACACTCTCTCTCTCTGTCTTCTCTCTCTTAACCACCGCAACACACTACACAAGGCTGACCTGCAGGCAGCCTTTTATAGTGTGGGGCGTGTACTAAACCCCCTGAGCCATAATTGGCCAAAGCCACCCTGGCGTTGGGCAATTATGGCTCTCCGTTTTTTGCAAGCTGATTGGCCAAGCATGCGGGTCATAGTGAATGCTTGGCCAATCATCAGCCAGCTATGCACTGCGATGCCGCAGTGAATTATGGGCCGTGAAACGCCACACGAATTTGGCGCGAACGGCCCAAAACGTTCGTAATTCATACTCTTCAGATAAGCCTATCCTACCTAACAACTTTATTTTCATTTTCTCCATCTGATCATCCCCCACAGCTGTTACCTTTCGTTCCACTTAAAAGGGTTGTAAAGGTTAATTTTTTATTTTCTAAATAGGTTCTTTTTAGCTAGTGCATTGTTGGTTCATTTACCTTTTCCCTCGATTTACCTTCTAAATGTATTTTTTCTTTGTTTTCTTTGACTGAATTTCTCACTTCCTGTTTCTCCTCAGTAAGGTGTTCAGTAAGCTGTTCTAAATGATTTTCCACCGCTCGGATGATGGTGGAAAGCTTACTGAGGAGAAACAGGAAGTGAGAAATTCAAACAAAGAAAACAATTTTTAGAATGGAAATGGAAGGAAAAGGTAAGTGAACCAACAATGCACTAGCTTAAAGGAACCAATATAGAAAATAAAAGATGAACCTTTACAACCCCTTTAACCCTCCCTTCTAGACTGTAAGCTCTAACGAGCAGGGACCTCTGATCCCTCCTGTATTGAATTGTATTGTAACTGTACTGTTTGCCCCCATTTTGTAAAGCACTGCACAAACTGTTGGCGCTATATAAACCCTGTATAATAATAATAATAATAATATAGGATTGGATGTCCAGACTTTGATGTAACTATCAGGACTTTCGGTCCATGGGGTATAAGGATAGCTTTTGCATGCCCAGTCTGATAACAAATACACAATGCATGTTTGTGTCTATGTAGGTACACGTATGGATTAACCCAGTGTTTCTTAACTCTAGTCCTCAAGGTGCCGCAACAGGCCATGTTTTCAGGATTTCCCTCAGATGAAACGGCTGTTGTAATTACTAAGACAGTAAAACTGATCAAATCACCTGTGCAAAAAACTGGAGAGCCTGAAAACATGACCTGTTGGGGCGCCTTGAGGACTGGAGTTGAGAAACACTGAATTAACCTATTAACTAATACATTTTAAATGTGGACAGGTATATCTATTATTTATTCAAATATGTTGTTCTATTAGCTTAAATTAGCTTAAATTTTAATTTACACTTTGGATAATTTTGATAGGTGTACGTTTTTAATTATTTTCATGTGACATTCCTGAGGACTGGTGCCCAGAACTGGACAGCATACTCTAGTTGATACAGTGTTGATTTGGGAATCCCTCCTGCTAAACCATTGTTTTTTTCCAGTCGGGGGGGGAGCCACCCCCCACCAGAAGAAGAGATTTATTATTGCTAGCGGCTATAGCAGCCACTAACGATAATCACAAGAGAATACAGCAGGCTAATTGCACCCAATCGATCAACTTGGTACATTCAGTCTGCCCGTTAAGGTCTCAAATTGCATCTGGTTCTTGCTGAACTGGCCAAGATTCAAACTGTGTATTGCTGGCCTAAGTGTCACACTAACCCCTGATATTTACATTGGCTGCTGTTGATACAAATATAGCAATGACAAATCACAGCACTCAACAAGATATCAGCCGCACTTTTAGATTGGCGAGAGATAATCCACTTAGAGCCAACGCACATGAGGCATTAGGCACTAGGGTCGATGATAATGCTGGCTCGATGAAATTACTCTTTCGTAAGCTAGAGGGGAATATGACAAAGGAAATTAAAGTGTATTGGGATTTGAGTTCATTGTCTGAATATTTGTCTCTTGAATGGATATCGAGAGGCTTAATAATCAAGAAATGTCCTACTTTTGAATTATTTGACGATGATTTAAAAAAACAGTGGACTGACACGCTTTCAGCTTGTTCCTGTGGCCTAATGAGGATCATTATTCTCTCTAAAACTAAGGAGATTGAGAAGTTACAAAGTGAAATCTCTGTTTTACAACAAAAAATAAAAACCTCTGCGAGATGCGGCGAAGTGTGCGAGTTTTCTCATCTTAACAAGTATGTAAACAAGAAAATGGATAGTTTGGAGAAATAAATTATTGCAGGGAAAAAAGAAAAAATTATGCAATATAAATTGGACTATGATAAAAATAATGTTTATATTTGGAAGCCTAGACGTTTTTTTGGGGTGCATCCTTACACTCTAACAGTTGTGCTAAAAAGCATGTGAGCTTCTCAGACACTGAAGCTGAATATTTGGATGATACGCTGGCTGTTTCAGATTCAGATTGCTCGTCTGTGCAGTCCTCTGCTTCTAGGACCCAGGAGGAACCTAATACATTGTTGGTTCCAAAAAATGTGATTCAGAGAAGAAAGAGTTACAGGAAAACCTGCAACAAGAAGCAGTAAGAAGACCTGTAGAGAGAGGAAGCAGTGATGGTGCCAGTCGGTACCTTCTCTATGCAAAAATAGGAGAGCTCCCCTTTTGGCCAACTTGTCAAGTGCAATGCAATATCAGCCTAGGTTCACACTGCTGCGAATTCAAAATCGCGGTAAAATGCGCGATTTTACCGCGATTTCGAGGCTGCGATTTTGCCGCGATTTCGGCCGCAATTTAATGTAAATCGCGGCCCGAAATCGCAAAAAGTAGTACAGGAACTACTTTTTGAAATCGCAGATGCGGCGTCGCACTGATTAGGACAGTGCCATTGCCGACAATTGCCGCCGATTTGAGATGCGATTTGACATGTCAAATCGCATCTCAAATCGTTCCAAATCGTACCCAGTGTGAACCAGGGCTAAAGCAAAGCCCAAATAATGGGATAACTTTAACTGCCCACACAAAATGGCCAGTCAACTACAGTTGCTTGTGTAGCGAATACCACATACAAAGCCTCATAACCACACCGAAGAAGCCAAAACCCATTATAAGCCTGCTATGTGCTAACAACAGTGAGTTGTAGGGACGGACAGGAAAATTGGCTCAGGTCTGGATTGGCATCTCCAAAGGAAATCCCTGCAATACAACCCCAATTCCAAAAAAGGTGGGACGTTGTGTAAAATCTACATAAAAACAGAATGCAATGATTTGAAAATCGCATAAACTCATATTTTATTCTGTTCTGTGAGGAAAGACAGATTGTGAGTTCCTAATAGCTAGGAACAACAATCTGTCATTTCCTCTAGTCAGTCCCCTCCCCCCACAGTTAGAACACACAGTCAGGGAACACAGTTAATCCCTTGATCGCCCACTAGTGTTAACCCCTTCCCTGCCAGCAACATCTTTACAGTAGTCAGTGCATTTTTATAGCACTGATCGCTGTATAAATGCCAATGGTCTAAAAAATTTGTCATAAGTGTCCGATGTGTCCACCATAATGTCGCAAGTCCCGATAAAAATCGCAGACCGTTGCCATTACTAGTAAAAAAAATGCAATACATCTATCCTCTATTTTGTAGAAGCTATGGGCCAGATTCACAAAAGAGATACAACGGTGTATCTCCTGATACGCCGTCGTATCTCTGAGATCCGTCCGTCGTAACTATGCGCCTGATTCATAGAATCAGGTTACGCATAGATCTCCCAAAGATCTGACAGGTGTAATTGACTTACACCGTCGGATCTTAGGCTGCAATTCTAGGCCGGCCGCTAGGTGGCGATTCCATTGCGGTCGACGTAGAATATGCAAATGACTAGTTACGCCGATTCACGAACGTACCCTTTGCCCGTCGCTGTAAATTTACATCGTTTCCGTAGAGATACACGGCGTAAAACTAAACCTGCCCTCTAGGTGGTCTAGCCAATGTTAAGTATGGCCGTCGTTCCCGCGTTGAAATTCGTCCGTGAATGGCGCTGAACGCCATTTACGTTAACGTCGAAACCAATGACATCCTTGCGACGTCATTTAGCGCAATGCACGTCGGGTAATTTTAGGGACGGAGCATGCGCAGTACGTTCGGCGCGGGAACGCGCCTAATTTAAATGGTCCCCGCCCCATTTGAATTAGGCGGGCTTTCGCCGGGCGGATTTACGCTACGCCGCCGCAAGTTTACAGGCAAGTGCTTTGTGAATCAAGCACTTACACTGAAAACTTGCGGCGGTGTAACGTAAATGGGATACGTTACGCCGCCGCCGCCGCAGCGTAGCCCAATTCTATGTGAATCTGGCCCTATAACTTTTGCGCTAACCAATCAATATACGGTACTCTTATTGCGATTTTTATTACCAAAAATATGTAGAATACATATCGGCCTAAACTAAGAAAAAAATTTTTTTTTAAAAACAAATTGGGGATATTTATTATAGCAAAAAGTACAAAATATTGTTTTTTTTTTCAAAATTGACACTCTTATTTTGTTTATAGTGCAAAAAATATAAATCGCAGAGATGATCAAATACCACCAAAAGAAAGCTCTATTTGTTGAAAAAAAAGGACAAAAATGTCGTTTTGGTGCAGCTTTGCACGAGCGCGCAATTGTCAGTTAAAGCGACACAGTGTCGAATCGCAAAAAAATGGCCTGATCATTGAGCAGCCAAATCTTCTGGGGCTAAAGTGGTTAAAACATATTTAAAATGTAAACTGAAAGAAAAAATAAGGTAATTTTGAAATTGATGGTAGCAACAAGGTGTGTGCCATGGTGTAGCATCCCCTCTTCTTTCACCAGCTCTCTTTTATACTCTGTAGCTCCTGCTGGATTTTGTTTCTAATCTCCTTTGGAGAGGCTTCCATTTCTGGATGGATATTTTATGGTTACACAACCCAATCACATTGCTATAATCTTTTTCTGTGGACTACAAACTGAAGGACCTATGAGTAAATGGATGTGGAACGAATCATTTGAGTTTCTATTGTTTCTTTTGGGGAAATTTGCTTTGATATACAAGTGCTTTGGATTACAAGCATGTTTCTGGAACGAATTATGCTCGCAATCCAAGGTTTTTCTATAAATACATATATATATATATATATATATATTTTTTTTTTTTTTTTTCTTAAATGGTATTTTAGCTCCCAGAGGGACATTGTGGCAAGTATACTACATATCTCGTAACCACATATACAGTATTCACTTTATCATGTATTAGTAATTCTCATAATTACTTTAATTTAATATTTTTATAATTTTTATAGATTTATTTTTTAGTTGGCTGATTTATGAGCTTGCAGCTTTTTAGTTATTTATAGTACACCTGAATGCTGCACATACCATTTATTTATGCTGTGAGGGTGGAGTATTTTGGCCTTTTGTTGCTATTTATTGTCCCTTCCTCAGTGCTGACTTTGTTTTTCTTTTTTTTCTTAACCACTTGATGACCAGGCCTTTTCTGGAACTTTTTGTTTACATTTTTTTAGAACCCCAAACATTTTATATATATATAAAAAAAAGTTTTCATGGAATGCTTGGCTTTGGTACCGACACACAAGGTGTCACACACAGGTTAAAGAGGGTAATATATATATATATATATATATATATATGTGTTGGTACCAAAGCCAAGCATTCCATGAAAACTTTTGAACAGGGTAATTTGGGTGAGTTCTTTATGATTTGTGAGTTCCTTATGATTTAAAAAAGAGCCAAACAACTATGTGATAATAAATTATTTTTAACATCAATGCCAAAATTTCATGATTTCTGCCAGGGTATGCAAACTTTTGAGCACAACTATACATTGAATTGCTCCTATTTCTGAACAAAAAACTAAGTATTTGAAATAAAATATGGCAGCCTACTGTTCTATGTTATCAGACACTTGAGGCTAAAATAATTACTCTTCTGTGTGATTATAGTGCAGGAAGTCTATTGCATATTGCAACAAATATCATCACCCCCCTGGAAAATCATTTTGCTATTTTATATAAACAGACTTCTTAATATAGGTACTCTTCCTTTAATAAAATTGTCAGTTGGCTTCTTTTTATGCACACTAACTTTTAGTATAGTGGCTTGAAAAATAAGAGTTTAGGCAGCAATGGGAATGTGAATAGCACTTGGGTAACTCAGTTTTCGTATTATGTATGAGCTGAGAAATGCCTGAGGTTTTTGTAAGTGAATGCGATGGATAACCAGAGGCAGTGCCTAAGGTGGTGTGACCATTGCAAGAGTCAAAGTGCCTAAGGTATATTACAAAGTTGTACAATTGAGTTGCTATTGTAATATGGCAGCACTGCAACAGAAGGTTATAGATGAACTCCAGGATAAACAAATATTGTCTAAATACAAGAGGTATGTGTATTCTTCTAAAATCGTGGCATGCTTTGTGTATTTCTTCCAGTAATCCGGGGCAGTAATCCGGTGTAAAACTCTGACTCTGATCAGAAGCTTCCTGTGATAAAGACCAGTCACTGCTGGACTCTTCTTGTGTGGGATGACTGGTCTTGGCTCCACCCCCTCCGGTAGTTTTGTACTGCTTGTGCTTGCAAATGCTTGCTAACTAAACCCCTATTTTTAATGTAGACTGTTGGACAGGTTAATTTGGTTGGTTAGCAGACTAGTTGGTAAGTTGAGCTAGGAATTTTCTCTGGTTTTGGCTTTCATGCATTTGCCCATCCATGTACTCCTTACTGTGAAGGCCAGTTATAGGTGGGGGCACTGGCCTTTTCTTTGTTACTGGTGTAAATTTGGTCAGAGGACAGGCTGGGCACCTTTGCTGCCACTGTGCTATGTGCTTGGTGTTCACTGTGCCCCCTGTGCCTTTAAGGAGGACTGGGCGGCCTCCGGAACCATTTGCCCCTCATCTATCCATTAGAATGCATGTGATCCCACTGTGGATACACTCATAAATTTAGTAGTATAATAGTGGTAGTAGTAATAGTAATAGTAGTGGTAGGACAGTAAGCTATACACAGAATGCCTTTCCCAGACCTTGCAGCTTACACATGTGTTTGCAAATGCGTGCTAACTAACTGCCTGTTTTTAACATAGACTGTTGGACAGGTTAATTTGGTTGGTACACAAACTGGTTGGTAAGTTGGGCTTGGCATTTTCTCTGGTTTTGTCTTATGTCCTGTAACGGTCAGGGGTTAACGCCGTTTACGATATTCCATTCCACCAACCCACGACAGCTTATTGACACTCCACAATCCAGCAGACGAACACGACCCATAGGATTCCCCAGAAACGAGACACACACAGCTCTGTTCTCTGGTTCAAAATGAATAGATCCTTTAATGGTAAACTCAGGCTCTTTATATACAGTCAGCAACTAAATATGAACAATGACTCAACTCCACCCACAACATTATACAATGCTTCCTAACGAGCCTCCAATACACATCTTGGGTAGACTTTCTGGCGCCAGGTCTGACACAATCCACATGAGCTAATTAGCTACAGCTGACAAGTCAGACATCATGACTCCGGCTCTTCTCACCTGCTATACAATACACATTTATCATCAATAGAAATTCACACAATACAATGTTAATTAGCATCACACAATGGAAGGTCTTTAGAAGCCAGACTAAGGTTAGTTTTCATGACAGTAGTAATTTTTTTTTGGTTTTGCTGTATTTTGAAAAAGACCTAATACAAATTGTCAATTTAAAGAAAAAAAAAAAAAGTAAAATAGAACATGTTCTATATTTAAACTCCGATGGAATTCATTGGAATTTCCGATGGAATTTCCCCGATGGGGCATACACACGGTCGGAATTTCCTATGGAAAAATTCTGTCTGACTTTTTCCATCGGAAATTCTGATCATGTGTACATGGCATTAGGCTCCATGCACACTAGCATTATTTTTAAGCTTACAAAAAATGCTGGGAAAAAACACTGGATAAAAGAAGCTGGTAATAGTTTATTAACCCCCTGAGCGGTATTCCCGAGTGTGGCTCGGAGTGTGATTTTCTTGCTGCGATCGGTAACCCCGAGCCACACTCGGGTTTGCCTTGCTGGATGCAGGAAGAAGACACTTAACTTTTCCCTGCGATCCAGTGATGTCAGCGATGTCTTTCCCCAGTGCACGGCGGCCGGATGTCCGCCCGATGCACTGTGTTCCTCCGATTCCCTTCCCTGCGAGCGTCGCTACGCAGGGGGTGGAATGGGGGGGGGGCTCGAAATTCAAAAGTATAAAGTGAAAACAAAGTAAAAACACACTGATACAATTGGTTTACAATTAAAAATAATATACAGTGACCTTTGATTGCCCCCCAGTGCTTTCTCCAGTGCCCTGTCTGCAGATTTACTTTACCTGTGTCTGTAAACTGCACAGTGACCATGGAAAAGCGCGCCTCTACCTCAAAATCGCTATGCAACCTGCTTGAAAACAGCGACAGCAATACGGAATCACTTGCGTAGGAGCTAAGTGACAGCGACCCGTGGGAAAGTTCGTCATCAGACGCAGAAAATTATTTGAGCGACGATCCTGCGCCTGTGCCCAGCGATGTGCAGACTTGGTGCGCAATTGATTGTGGTGCGGAGCATGTAGCACCCACAAGATTTCCATTTACAGGAGCACCTGGGATAAAAGTGGACATTGAGGATGACAATCCCCTGGAATACCTCCAACATTTTTTGACCACTGAAGTGATCGCCAAAATAGTTTTGGAGACAAATCGATTCCAGGAACAACAAGCTGCTACCCATCAGCGATTTTCAAGGCACAGAAAATGGGAGCCTGTAACCAGTGACGACATCTGGAAGTTTCTTGGCCTCATCATTTTACAGGGGGTGGTGGGGAAACCCCTGCAAAAATGGTATTGGACAACCAATAAATTATTGGCCACACCTTTTTTTGGAACCGTGATGTCGGAGTACAGATTTTCATTGATCATGAAATATTTGCACTTTGAAAATAATGAGGACTTTGATGAGCGTTCTCATCCAGCTCCAAAGCTGAAAAAAAATTGGGAGATTTACCAGATTATTTTGCAGAACTTCCAGTTGACCAACCGTATATTCCTGAGCGAGACATTACCATCGACGAAAGTCTCATGGCCTACAAAGGTAGGCTCAGCTGGATATAGTTCATCGCATCAAAGCGCGATCGCTTTGGCATAAAATCATTTATGCTGTGTGAATCCAGCTCTGGGTACATCTGGAACTCAGTCCTGTACACAGGGAAAGGGACCAAATTCTGCCAGAGATTCAGCGGTTATGGAATGGCAACCGCTTTGGTTCTTTCATTGATAGAGCCTTTGCTGAACCAGGGCTACTGTGTCACCACAGACAATTTTTATACCTCCCCAGAACTGTACGAGTTCCTTATCCTAAATAAGACCGACGCTTATGGGACCGGGAGGCCTAACCTGCGTGACATGCCGTCAGCATTTGCCAACAAAAAACTCGGGAAAGGAGAAGTAGCTGCATGGCAGAAGGGGAAAATGATGGCACTGAAGTGGCGGGACAAAAAAGACGTTTCCCTTATGAGCACAGTCCATAACACCTTGACTGTCATGGTGCATACCAAAGGAGGCAAGGATGTTATGAAGCCACAAGTTGTGTTGGACTACAACCACACCATGGGAGGTGTGGACAGGGCTGACCAGGCCATGACCTTTTACCCAGCGATGAGGAAGCAGCAGAGAAAGTACTATAAAAAAAAAATCCGACATCTTTTGGAACAATGCCTCTGGAATTCCTTCATCCTGATGAAAAAAAAAATGACAGGCCTATGGTCCATGCGGACTTTGTGTAGAAAGTGGCAGAACTGATCTTTCTGAAGCACCAAACACCAACGGTGGTAAACCGATCTGGACGTCGGGCTGCTGGTGTTGTGAACCCTGAACGACTGACTGGTCGTCATTTTTTGGACCACATTCCACCCACTGAAAAAAAACAGCACCCACAAGGATGTGTTTGGTTTGCTGCTCCAAACGCGACGAAAACAAAAGAAAAATCTGTAAAGAAACGCGTTTCTATTGTCCCGACTGCGACGTTGGACTTTGCGCTGTACCTTGCTTTAAAATTTTTCATACCCGAGACGTTTACTGAATAATGATTTTGCACCCTTGTTTGACCCCCCAAAAAATCAGAGTTTCTGAATATATTATTTGTTAAGATTTATTGAATAAAAAGTATTGTTATTATTAAATTATTATTTGTTATTATTTATTATAATTTAATTTATGATTTTGTGTTTCAAACTTTATCATAGTCTACTAGAGACTCTGGTTTGGACAGATTTAAGTGAGTTATTCCTAAGAATTACAGGCCTGCAATCTAAAACGCCGAATTTCCATGCAAAATAATGGTACCACTTTCAGCACCTAAAATCTGAAAGAATCATACCGCTAGGGAGGTTAATAGCGTTTAGGAGCGTTAGTGATTTAGTAGGGTATTCTTGCAGTTCCATTAAAAAAAAAGCTCTAGGAGCATTTAGATGCATTTCTGCTGGAAAAAAATTCCAAGAAACTCTACAAAAACATATTTCTTCTCCTAGACGCCGATGCTCAAAAAATAGCCTAAAGTAGTGTGCATGGACACATAGGATAACACTATTTAGCTTCTAGAAGCAGAAAAAAAATGCTAATAACAGCTTCTAGGAGCTTAAAAATACACTAATGTGCATGGAGCCTTAATGGTAGTACAGTTCAAAAGCAAGCAAACCTATTCCTCTTTACTCATTCTGATCAATGCTTTTTAAATGAGTCTCAGTCTATAAGGCTCAGTTCACATACATGCAAATTAGATGCGGTTTGCACCGTATCAGATTCGCAAGACATAATAACATTCATTTTCATTTCCATATATGCGGTGCATCCGCTGTGCAAATTTAAAAAGAGTCCTGTGTATTTTCTGAGCACTGTGGTGTGATTCAGTTTCAAATTCCAGGTTTATTGAGTTCTATGGGAATGCTTCTGAATCACAGGTGTTCAGTTGTGTTCAGGATTCAGTTCAGGATTCTTTTCAGGATTTGACACCCTTTATCTATTATGAATTGGCCAGCACTGAAAACGCAGCAAAATTTGGCCATGAGCCTTGCAAATTTGCATCAAAAAACCCACCTGACCAGCTAAACAAATGCTTTTTTTTTTTGCAGTGAAAACAGACATACTACCGTGTTTCCCCGAAAATAAGACCGGGTCTTATATTAATTTTAGTCACCAAAAACACACTAGGGCTTATTTTCAGGGTAGGGCTTATTTATTTATGGTATAAACAACAAAACAAGTTTGTCGCCAAATACTGGTAAAGTAATTATACAATAAAAAATCGAGAAAATAAATCGATGGTTGGCTGCAATAATTAGAAGATTCTGCCAGGCATTGATCAGCAGCTAAATGGTGTGGCACATCAGGAGTCATGTGAAAATGGTGAGCAGAACAAAAAAACATGTATCAAGCGATTAATCAATATACCATTTTTGTCCATGCAATAGTGAAAACAAAGTAATATTTATTGCCATGAACACTTAAAAATTCCAGCAATCCTCCGTGTTGTAAATAATGTAACTGACAAGCAGGATCAGTGTAGTGATGGAATTTACATAGTCAATCAGTCAGTCTACCTTGCAGTGTACAGCACCTGTCACCCACAGGCACAGCTCCACTGGCAGAGGGAGGGGGCGTATGGAGCCCAGAGGCAGCACGTCTGTGCTATGACTGTCTTACCCGGTCCACGGGAGACGGATGGCCAAACGGTAACGGTGGGAAGGGGGAACCGAAGCTGTGGAGGGCTCGGCGGTGTGACTGTGGTATCTCCGCTCCGCTGTGTAGTTTAACTCCACTCACGTGTGCGCCGGCAACTTCCTGGTCGGGACGTCTCGCCGAATCAGGAAAGCAGAGCAGGAACGAGGCTTGGAGAGGGCGGAGGGGATCAGCGGTAGCTCTCCCATTAGCCGAGATCCCTGGCTGATGCGCGCACAGGAGGCAGCATCAGCCGGGAGGAGAGAAGAGGACCTCCGACGGGGCAGCGGTGGGTGAAAACACGTTTTTCTTATTTATACCGGTAGCAGCAAAAGGGAAACAATAGCAAGCATTTAAAAAAAAATCACGGAGATTGACTAGGTCTTATTTTTGGGGTAGGGCTTATATTGCAGCCCACCCCAATAATCCAGCTAGGGCTTATTTTCGGGGTAGGGTGTATTTTCGGGGAAACACAGTATTTGCACCTTAGAGCTTCAGATAAAGTTGCGGGCAGCTGGTAAAATAAGGATATAGGTATTTGAACTGAATTTGTTTGGAATTAATATAAATACTTTGGAAGAATGTGTTTTAATTGCACTGATGCATCCAAGCCAGAACAGCAGGGAGGGATCCCACTTTGTAGGGTCTGATTTAAGCACACGGTATGATTGTTGGAAGGAGAATGTCTTTTGACAGACCGTTGTCCTAAAATCTTACTGTTAGGCCCCATACACACGATAGAATCCATCCGCTGAAATTTATCCGCGGATCGGTTTCAGCGGATCGACGGATTTATCTGTTGATCCGCTGGAACGTACACACTAGCGCCCAAAAATCTCCGCGAACCAGAACGTATGCAACGTAAACCACGTAAGACGTCACTATAAAGGGGAAGACCAAAGTCAACGGCGCCGCCCTCTGTTCCGCTTTTGCTAGTTCCGTGTGACCGCGTGCTAGTGAAGGTTTGGTTAGAGCCGATTCGTGCTTTTCATTCTCCGCGTTTTGACAGTAGGTATTCTCGGGTTCAGTGCGTTTGCTTGCGGGTTTGCAGTTGGCATTCGGGCACAGGCTTTCAGCACGTTTCCGCGTACTGTGCGCTCGTATCTGTGTGTCGTGCGGGCTTAGCAGGTTGTGCTGGATTTGCGAGTGCTTTCTGTTGGAGTGTGTTCTTGACTGACCAGCCGGCCGGTTTGAATCCATGATGGAGCAGCAGCGTCGATTCTCGCGAATTGGTGCTGGTTATGGGATTGCTTATGGACAGGCTCAGCGAATCAGTTGTTTGGCCAGGAACAGTGGGAGGAGGCGTTTCTGGGCCAAGAATTGGTTGCGCCAGCGTGACCAGTTTTCTCATATGCCTCTGCTTAGGGAACTCCAGGAGAATAACCTGGATGATTTTCGGAATTTTCTCCGCATGACGGACCCCGTATTCAACCGTCTGCTGGATCTTCTGTCCCCCTATATCACGAGGCAGGACACTGTGATGCGCCAAGCCATCACGGCCGAGCAGAGGCTTATTGCCACGTTGCGGTACCTGGCGACTGGGAGGAGCCTGCAGGACCTCAAGTTCTAGACAGGCATCTCTCCCCAGTCACTTGGGGTCATCATACCGGAGACGTGTACTGCCATCATACATGTTCTGCAGGAGGAGTATCTTAAGGTAAGTTCCCTAATTTGAACAACACAATTTTTTTTTTTGAAATGTGTGAGAAAGTCATTTTTTTTTACTTCCCTAATAACCATGAGATTGTAATCTGCTGTGTGTGGGATGTTCCCTTTTCTCCCCATGCATGTTGTTAACCTTTACATGTTTGTTTTGGGCCTAGCTGCATATTTTGTCCTTACCCACCATAAACCTGTCCAGCATGCTTTCCTAGGCCCAAACCCACCTAGCCTAAATTGTTGGTTATTTTTTGGATAATCAATTGTAGCTCTGCCCCTCCCCCCCCCCCCAAAATAGTTTCTTGCTCTATCATCAGAGGGATGTGGAGTCTGATAATTAAGTGGGTCTATATTTTTACCAAAAATAAATCACTTCACAATGCTTTTGTGAAATGTGAATCCTGTTGTTGATGTTGCACAATGATGGATTTTCGATTATGTTTGCAATGTTTATGTGCCAAAGTAGTAAATCTCATTTTTTGTTTGTCCCCACAGCTACCCTCCACCCCACAGGAATGGCAGTCTGTGGCTTCCCAATTTGCCCAGCGGTGGGATTTTCCTAACTGCGGTGGAGCAATAGATGGGAAACACGTCCGCATTGTGCCCCCACGCCACTCGGGGTCCTACTATTTTAACTACAAGGGTTATCATAGTATTGTGTTGATGGCGGTGGTGTCGGCACAGTATGAGTTTCTATATGTGGACGTGGGGAAGAATGGCCGGATGTCAGATGGGGGAGTGTTCTCACGGACTGAATTCTACGATCGTCTCCAAACTGGTGATCTGGCACTGCCACCAGATGAAGACAATGTGGAAGGACTTCCGTTTGTGTTCCTAGCGGACGAGGCTTTCGGGCTTGGACCTCACCTAATGCGGCCTTTTCCCCAGAGGACCCTCACCTCAGAGAGGAGTGTGTTTAATTATCGGTTGTCCAGGGCTCGGAGGGTAGTCGAGAATGCCTTTGGGATCCTCAGCAACCGGTTCCGCCTGTTCCTGACATCGATACACTTGGCGGAATATAAATTGAACACCATTGTATTTGCCTGCTGCATTTTGCACAACTTTTTACGCAGGCATTCCCAGACGTACCTATCCGACAGCGTTTCTGAGGCAAGACTACTCTCAGATCCTCTCCCTGGGCTGGTCACTGGTCGCGCTGGCACTGGCACCCAATCAGCTCGTGAGGTACGCGACAAATATGTTGAGTACTTCATGGGTCGGGGGGCCATTGCTATGCCAGATCATATTTCTTTCTAATTTGGCCCCCCAAAGAAAGGAATATTCACAGAAATAATAAATAATTAGACCATTGGACTTTATACAGTTGTTTGTCATTACTGCTTTTTGTATTTTTTTCTGTCTTCCTGGTTAGCCCAAAAAATAGTGCACTTCTAGTGCCAAATGTAGGGTTCAGGTTTTAGTAAATAAACACAATTGCACATTATTCACTCATCTCCAAACTGGGTATTCAGCATCTTAAATAATCAAGCCACTCCTTGTAATGTTTTTAAACCAACTTTTTTTATTGTCAGCTTTTTCCTGTTTTTTTGCAAAAAGGTTTTTTTTTGGCTCTTAAACATGCCAACATTTTTTTTTTTCACGTTTATTAATTTTTTTTTTTTTTTTTATTAAGTATCCATTTTTTATTTATTTTGGTTCAAAACAATTTCTTCAATATTTTTTGGCGTAATTTTGTGTTAAAATATTTTTCGCATTTTTTAAACATATTTGTTCACCAAATAATATATATTTTTTTTATTTGAAATATTTAAAAACAATCTTTTTGGTTTTTTTTTTATTATTTTTTTTTTATTTTTGGTGTTGTGTTTTTTGGAAATCAATTAAAAAGATTGATCTGATTTTTGGGATCGATGTGTTAACCAATCTTTTTTTTTTATTTTTTTTTGTTTTTTTACATTATTTTTATTTATTTTTGTTCACTTTTTCTGTTTTGTATGGCTTGTTGAATGGAAGCCATTTTTAAACTATAAAATAGAAAACATGTCCCAAAAAATTCAACCCCAAATGTGTCACTTTTGCATTCCCAAAAACAGTCATGGTGTGAGGTCACACCGGAACACGCCAAAATTTGAAGATGCACACATTCAGTGCTTTTCGCCAAATGTCAGTTATACCACACCAAAAGACTTTAAAATGGCGACATGTGCTATCTGCCATCATGGGTGAACAATGTCTGGGTTTTGTGGGAGCAAACCTTTCCTTGAAAAATATTTTATAATCGAGGAGGGGGTTGTACCCACAAAGCACAGATATTCTATATTCTGTGATGGCAGATAGCACATGTTGACACACTGTGTGTGCATCTTCAAATTTTGGCGTGTTGCTGAGTCAGACATCAAAACAGGTTGGGGGATGGGCGGGGGGGGGTTGTTTTAGTCTTTGACACGGCCCATCATGTCAATGATGTTCTTATAGTTTTGCTCTATAACCACCATTCTTTGCCGCATAGTGTCCAGCTCGGCACAGCAGTCGACTATTATATTGCGCACATTCTGTTCCATCTGAACCATCTGTTGACGCATATTTGCCATTTCGCTGCTGCACTCCATTACTTGCTGGATTATAATTCCCGCACTTGCCCGAGAAAAATGGGGAACAGCATCTTCATCCCCTACAAAATTAGTAAAAAATATAAAATTAGACATTTGACCGGCCGAGATACATCTAGGGTTGCCACCTCATCACTTTAAACCAGAACACATATTAATTACACAGGTTCTGTGGCTGATTAAAAGGTGGTAATTTTACTCACCTGGTGCCATATCTGCATTACATTAGCCACAGAACATGTGAAATCCATATGTGTTCGGGATTAAAGGGATGAGGTGGCAACCCTAACTACATCTGTTTTGCCCTATCAAGCTGGGGTGACACTGACCTGATGTTGTGTTGATTTCCTCCTCCACCACTTCTCCATCTTCAATAACTCCTCCTTCTTCTTCTTCCACCAATCCACCATCTTCAAAATCAGCAAAATCTTCTTCTTCAATTTCATCTTCCTCCTCAACAACTACCAGATCTAAAATTACGCCATCATCCTCTCTTCCTTCCTCCTCCTCCTCCACATCCTCCTCTCTTCCTTCCTCCTCCTCCTCCACATCCTCCTCTCTTCCTTCCACCTCCTCCTCAACATCCTCATCTCTTCCTTCCACCTCCTCCTCAACATCCTCATCTCTTCCTTCCACCTCCTCCTCAACATCCTCCTCTATTCCTTCCTCCTCCTCCACATGGCCAGATGGCAGATCCCGGGCGTGTCTGGCCCTCTCTGCCTCCTCAAATTGCTGGCGTCTTCTTTCCCCTAGAAAAAATAACCAAAAAAAAGGTATATACTCATCAGCACACAGATATTGTAGAGCATAAATCGCACACATTGCATAGAAGTTTAGAGGCTTTTTTTAGAAATATTTAGTTGTCTTATCACCCCAAACCTATATTTTAGGATGACTTCTAGGCCAAGCTCTGATTAATTCAATTTTTAGCAAAGTGACACACATGGATGTCCCCCCCTTCTAATTTAGAGCTGAGACCATCCACATTTTCGTGTAATATTTTGGGGGAGACACAGGTGCTATGGATTACAGATATGAAAACACCTGCTTAGTAGCACTGTTTGCATTTCCCATTCTTGGATTTAATTGTTCGATTAATAAATTTGACCACAATGTTTACAAACAATGTTTTTGGCAAGAGAGGCATGTCCAGGTGTGTTGTTCCTGGGCCAACATCGTATTTTTGATAAGCAACCTGATGTGAACAAGGTTTCCTATTAACAGTCGTTGGCCAAGCAAATGAGATTTTGAGAAATACAATTATTTAAACAGATTTTCAGAAGTACAACCAGGCCAAGGATACAGATGTAGAAATGTACCTGACCAAACATTCAAAGAATAAAATTGTCCCCACCCCTCAAACCAAAAAATAACTTACTTTTTTGGAGTATTTTTTTGATTTTCTTGAGTTGATGTGGCTCACGAAGCTTTAAGTCGGACCACCGCTTCCGTAGCTGCTCCTTGGACCTTGCGATGCCAAACATCCTCTGCATTTTACGTGCCACCTTCTCCATAATTTTCCCCTTCCTGCGGTTGGGGGTCTTGTATGGGCCATATTGCCCATCATAGTCCTTCCTCCGCATAATCTCTACCAGCTCCACCATTTCGTCAAAAGACATATTAGTTGCCTTATAACGTTTAGGCCGGGATCGGGACGTTCCTGCCTCTGTCCCCTCACTTCTGGCCTGAGAGCTCCGTGCATGCTCGCCTGTCATCGCCATCTTTCATCCCCACAGAGATTAGGGGCGTGGAAATCTGGAAATGTCCCGTCATGGGCGGGGACCAGGGCGGCGGGTCATACATACGCGGAGTCTAGAGAATGAATAAGACGTGATTACGTAGGTTACGCGGAGATTATGCGCCCGTTTCTGCTCAGTTGCTTACGCGGAGATTAGTAAAACATTTGACTGCAGTAACACAGTTAACGCCAGATTTACAGAATTAACATTGAGTAGGGGGCATGGCAATGGTTACGATGTGTCACGCACACGCGGAGTCTGTTAAAGGGAACCTACGTGATTACGTTGCTTACGCGGAGATTAGTAGAACATTTGACAGCAGTAACACAGTTAACGCCAGATTTTGAGAATTAACATTGATTAGGGGGCATGGCAATGGTTACGATGTGTCACGCACACGCGGAGTCTAGAAAAGGGAACCGACGTGATTACGTTGCTTACGCGGAGATTATTTCATTGAGCTGCACGAGGAGCTAGAGATAAGGTACAAACTTGAAACATGGGATCAGCAGAGGCCTAGAAACTTGAGAGCCATGGGATTGTGGTTTTGTCTGTTGTTTGCAGCCTTTTAACGCAACTTAGTATGTTTATTGTGTCCCCCAAACTGAATTAAATTCTCACAATGCTTTTACACATCACTTAAATCTAGATGTGAAGAATGCTCTACCTATTTTTAGTTTTTGCCAGGTGTATTGTGATCATGCAAGTATTGTTCTGTGTTGGTTGGCCAGAGGTTATTAGGAAGTGTATTTAGATCTCCGGAATGATGAGTGGCAGGCTAAGTACACATTAAATACTGCCTTCATGAAAGGTCTCAATCTGTAAATTTGTGGATGGGTCTAGATTACACGTATTTAGCAAAATGATTTTAAAAAGGGTCGGCATGTGAACTAATTTTGGGTCACAACAATGGGGCAGAGCTGGCCAGCATTTTGGCTGCAGGAGACACTGTGTTTGCATAGTACAAGATCAATCTGGGGCCACATATGAATACAATGTGAATGATGGGCATTTTGTAATTTTTTTTTTTTTGGTTTAACAGTGTTCATCATAAATTTACATTCTAAAACTCCCAAATGGAAAATATCGGGGGAAAGGAGATAATTTCTCGTCTCATAGAGAAGTTTAGGGAAATGCCCCTACTTTGGGATTCAAAACATCATAATTATTCAAACCGGGACCAACGAAAGGCAGCACTTGCTGAAATAGCTAGATATATGCAGACATGGGTTCCCGGCTGCACAGGCAACATGGTGAAGACCAAAATGAATAACCTGAGGGCCGCATACCGAGCAAAAAGAAGAGAACTTCGGGAGCAAAGATCAGGAGCAGCAGCAAGACAGTCCACGGAGCCAAGTCTGTGGTACTACCAGGAGATGGAGTTTTTGGGGGATCAAATGGAGGGCCGGCAATCAATGTCAAGCCTTCCTCCCAGACAGCATCGCAGCAGACCTTCCACAGATCACCACAGCCAGGAGGAGGACGGTGAGGGGCTGGCTGGCAGGCAGGAAAATCTGCGACTCTCCACTTCTGATGAGGTAGAGTATTTAAAAAAATGTTTTTGGCCTGCTAATTCTTGTTTGTTTATTGAGTTGATATTGTAATCCCAAACAAAAAAATGGACTAGAAAAGTCATGGTCATAAAAATAGGGGTGATGGATGCCAAGTACAGGGATCAGAAGGAGAGTCTATTCAAGTTTAAAGTAAGATAAAACAAACCAGTCTAGAGCATGAAAATGTGTGTGATTTGCTTGTGCCAAATTTTAAAACATGTGCCTTTTTTTTACACAGGAAGAAGGGAGCAACCAGGAAAGATTGGCTAATGATGCTGAGCTGCCTGCCAGCCAGGAGGAAGGGGTCATTGTCAGCCAGGAGGAGGAGGCCGGGCCCAGCACCAGCCAGGAGGGCCCCAGGCCCACGGTCAGCCCCACCAGGCAACTCCCTCCCCCCAGGGTCAGGCAAACTGGCCTAATGAGGCGCAGGAGGCAGGTGGAGGATGAGAGCCTCCGAATGATTAGGGAAGCTAGCGCCTTAATGAGGGCCCCCCTCAACCCCACTGAGGCCTACAGTGCCTATGTGGCCCATGAATTGTCCCAAGCGGGGGAGGACGGTCAGAGGCGTGCCAGGAACCTCATGAACCAGGTGCTTTTATGGCTGCACCAGGGCTGGCTGACCGATGACACTGAGCTGAGTGACCCGGCCTATCCTGCACAACACCTGCTAACTCCTCCTGCTGCCACATCATCCCGACCTGCAAGGGGCCGTGGACGGGTCCGTGGAAGATCTGCTGCAAGGAGTGTTCCAAGGAACAGGAGAAGATGATTGCCGGCCTTACATTTGATCCCCCAAAAACTTGATGTTTTTTGGAGTACCACAGCCTGGGCTCCATTGGCTCACTTGCTGCTGCTCCTGGTTTTTGTTTTTGTTGTTCTTTTTTAGTTCTCGGTATGCGGTCCTCAAGGTTATTCATTTTGTCCTTGACTATGTTGCCTGTGCAGTCTGGAACACAAGTCTGCATGTATGTTGCTATCTCAGCAAGTGCTGCCCTTCTTGGTAATTTAATTTTGTTTATGTACCAAATAAATGGTTATTTGATTTACTGAAAGACCTTGTCTATTGTGTTTTAATACTGTGGTGATTAGGCATGAAACATTTTAGCAAATAATATGTGTCATTTAGAAAGGACACCAACTCCTTGGGGGGGGGGGGGTCATTTGGCGTACCAACTTGGGAAAACAAAAAAGGAAAAACACACGCCTACATAAAATGGTGACATAACTTGACCAAAACGAAACAATAAAAAAATGGGCAAGAAAAAAGAATGGGGACATAATTTGCTAAACCAAAAAAAAAGGGTAAAAAAATGGAAAAGAAAAAAGAATGGGGACATAATTTGCTAAACCAAAAAAAAAGGGTAAAAAAATGGAAAAGAAAAAAGAATGGGGACATAATTTGCTAAACCAAAAAAAAAGGGTAAAAAAATGGAAAAGAAAAAAGAATGGGGACATAATTTGCTAAACCAAAAAAAAGGGTAAAAAAATTGAAAAGAAAAAAGAATGGGGACATAATTTGCTAAACCAAAAAAAAAGGGTAAAAAAATGGGAAAGAAAAAAGAATGGGGACATAATTTGCTAAACCAAAAAAAAAGGGTAAAAAAATGGAAAAGAAAAAAGAATGGGGACATAATTTGCTAAACCAAAAAAAAAGGGTAAAAAAATGGAAAAGAAAAAAGAATGGGGACATAAATTGGAAAACAAAAACAAAGACATTCACATGTGGATGCAAAAAATTAAGTTAAAACATCTGGATAGATGGCATCAGCAAGAGAACGGGTTTAGTCTAGCAAGAGAACGCGGAAAAAACAAGAGGAAATAAATGACACACTATATAGTTAAAATGACGAATGTGCCATATCACAAACAAACGAGAGTTTTACCTGAACGAGTGCTCCCATCCCCTTATTTTGTCTGAGCATGCGCGTGGTTCTTATCCGCGGATAATGTGTACTAACCAACGGATCTATCCGTCGGATAGATTCGCAGCGGATAGATTTGTTTAACATCTCAACAAATATTCGATCTGCTGAAAAGCCATTCGACGGATAAATATCCGCGGAAACAGATCCGCTGGAGTGTACACACCATAGAATATATCCGCTGAAACCCATTTGCGCGGATTTATCCGCGGATGGATTCTATCGTGTGTATGGGGCCTTAGTGTGCTCCTTTTGACAATTGTTGTCCAACTTTCAGCCAACAAATCTTGCATGACATGCTAGTAAATTTTCTGATAGTCAATACACAAATCCGTCACACAAAAGTCGAAAGTACAAATACGCATGCTCGGAATCAATGCTTACCAAACACGAAATTAGCAGAAGGGGCCCAAAGTGTGGCCCTCAAGAGCTGAAATTCCTCGTAGTACGTCACTACATTCGTGTTTGTGGCACGGCAAGTGTCAACCGTTAGTATGCAAGACAAGGTCCAGGCACACGCCCAAAAATCTAACGCTCGGTTGGCCAACAATCATACCGGGGCTTTAGTCTTTGTCAGAAAATAGAGATAATTAAATAAATACAATAGGTGCAGGTCTGTTCATTCTTGAAAAAAAACTAAATTCACAGGAGGAAGACATGCATGTGGATTAACTAAACCACCATTTAACACGCCCTTTCACAATGCATAGCTAGAAGGGAGACACCATTATTTTATTTTTTTATTATTTCAGTGTCCAGCTGTCTCTATCAACTTTCTTCTCATTGAAGTATGGATAAACATCATTACACTGCTGGGGAAAGGAACTGCACACCTCTCTTCATATAAGCGGCCTAAACACATCTAGCCAGATTCAGAGAGATCGGCGTATCTTTTGGCCAGCGTAGCACATCCCATTTGCAATACGCCGACATAACATAGTGAGGCAAGGCCAGTATTCACAAAGCACTTGCGCCGTAAGTTACGTTGGCATAGTGAAAATGGGCCGGCGTAACCCCGCCTAATTCAAAGTAGACAGGTAGTGGGCGTGCTACATTTAAATTAACCGTGACCCCATGTAAATGAAGGGCCGTTCGTACGGCGCATGCACGTGCATGCTCAGAATCACGTCGCAAATACTCCCTACCAGGGCTCAAAATTTCAAGTCCTGAGCTACTAGCCAGGCCTCAAGAGTTACTCGCCACCAGTTGCCCCACCTTATTCATACACTGCCCTGCGCCTAATTGCACCCTTAAACACGCCCTCGTAGATTATCTCATGGAATGACAATGTTTTATGCAGAATCAAGTTACAAAATTAAATATTACCAACAACAACTTTAACAAAATGGGACAGGACACTGGGGACAGACCAGAGGGACAGGGCACTGGGGGCAGACCAGAGGGACAGGGCACTGGGGGCAGACCAGAGGGACAGGGCACTAGAACTGGGTCTCTTCCCCATTCTCTTGCTGTCTCCTCTGCAACTCCTATCCATCCTCTCTCTCCCATTCATCTCATCATCAGGAGCCTGTGTGTGCGGCTCCACGCTTGCATGTCCCCACTTCCCCCTTTTATTCAGGCTGGCAGAGAGGAAAGGAGCTGCAGCACAGTGGGAGGGAGTACAATCCAGCGCTGAGATCCACACAACTGCACAGCCATTGACACCATAGCACAGCGCACACTGACAGCGCACAGCACACATTGAGACCAGTCTGTTCACAGTGCTCAGGCTAAACTGTTGGACACTTACATAGAGCACAAGGAGAAGAAAACTGCACAAACTAGAAGGCTGCCGCTGTCATGTCAGGGCAACTTTCAGTGAGCGCTGCACCGGAGTGGTAATTTTTGCAATCTTCCACCTCACTCATTACTTTCTGCTCTCCATCTACATTGGTCGGGGCCCGGGGGAGGGGGGCAGGCTCAGAGAGGTCATACTGTTAGGTCCCATGTCTTAATGAGAATTGTAAGGAGAGCACCTGTGTACTGCTCTGCCTGTGCGCGGCTCAACAGACTACTTTTCCCGAGCATGCACCTTTCCTCTTCGGCCGCCAATCTCATCGGGACTCTAAGTGTAGGCACAGATTGGAGGGAGATTGGTCATGCAGCCCTGTCATCACTCGCCCCCAGCCTAAATCCACTCGCCAAATGCTAGTAGGCGAGTGGAAATTTTGAGGGCTGCTCCCTACGATACGATGGCTCAATGCATACGACGTGAACCTAACTTACGCCCAGCCCCATTCACGTACGACTTATGTAAACAACGTAAAATCCGACGGCACTTCCGACGTCCATACCTTTGCATGGGCTGCGCCATCTTTTTGGTGGTTTATCTTTACGCCGGAAAAACGCCTTACGTAAATGGCGTAGCTTACTGCGACGGGCGTACGTACGTTCGTGAATCTGCGTATCTTGCTTATTTACATATTTGAAGCGTAAATCAATGTAAACGCCCCTAGCGGCCAGCGTAAATATGCACCCAAGATACGACTGCGTAGGAGACTTACGTCGTCGTATCTTGGCAACAGTGAGGCGTATCTCATTTTAAGAATGAGCGCAAAGATACAACGGCGCACATTCGGACTTACGACAGCGTATCTACTGATACGTCGGCGTAAGTCTCTCTGAATCTGGCCCATCTTCTTCAGCTACTAGAGCCTGTGCCTGGTTTTCTGTGTATCACTCTTCACGTGGGCTGCTGACACATTCCAAGAACACAATTTAAAGATATAATTCTGGCAGTTACATTTAAAATGTTAGATTTTTTTTTAAATAACTGATCAAAACTCTGAAGTTCCATTTTAACCCCTGATGACAATAAAGAGTTCACCTTTCATCAATTTAGAGTAGCCAGTCGCATTGTTGAACTGGTTTCTAAGGATAACTGTGCCGTTTTTTTTCCCCTTTAGATATGACCTTAAATGAATGATACTTACGTGCTTTCATCCTTAGTAAATGAATGACTTCACTTTTATTCTTGATTAAAATATATAGCAGGCTGAAAAGCATTGTGGAACCAAGACTTGTACTAGAGAGGTCTTTAAACTGAGAAAAAAAAAAATCATGTCATCGGCGAGGAATCTGTCAAGTACCTATGTCACATTCCATCAACTTTATATACAGGATAAAGGAGGTGGGTGCATATGTCACTCCATTTGATGGCCCTGATAAAAGTTATTAATCCAAACACTCTCTGTAATCTGCTTTTGCATTATAATTCTCATAAAAGACAAGAGCCACTGTATAACTCAAAGGAAATGTGGCATTTATAATGCATCCTTTGATAGTCTGGTAATTGCACGCATCTACGCACGACATAAATCTGTTCTGTAATATTCTTACTCTGCACTGTCTTTCTGGTGATCGGGTTAATTCCGTGCAATATAACTTACAGGAACTTATCCTATTAAACAGGATGACTTTTGGGGAAAGGGCATTTTATAAGCACAGGTGATGGTGATGAATAGACATCTGTAGAAGATACACCTTTACAAACCACCTGGCATATTAAATGACTGTTTGTCAAAAGGCTTTTCATGCCTGCCACTCTCACGTATTCTGCCACACAGAAGAGTATGCATTGGGATAGATAGTTTATTAAAGAAGCAACAAGTGCATATTTCCCACACCATACTTTCATATTTGTTTGTCCAGACTTTTTATGGTTATACAGTGCATTCATAAAGTATTCAGACCCCCTTCATTTTTTTAAATGTTGTTATGTTGCAGCCTTATACTGCAGTTGTTCAAATTTCATTCATTTTTCTCATTAATCTACACTTAGTACCCCCATAATGACGAATTGAAAACAGAATTGATTAAAAAGAAAAACTGAAATATCACATGCAATTAAGTATTCAGTACTTTGTTGAAGCCCCTTTGGCAGCAATTACAGCCTTGTGTCTTTTTTGGTATGACGCGACAAGCTTTGCACACCTAGATGGGGGGATTTTCTGAAGTTCTTCTTTTTAAGTCCTCTCAAGCTCAGTCAGGCTGGATGGGGAAAGTCGATGGACAGACATTTTCAGAGATGTTCAATAGGAGTGAAGTCAGGGCTCTGGCTGGGCCACTCTAGGGCATTTACAGAGTTGTCCCTAAGCCACTGTTGTGTTGTTTTGGCTGTTTGCTTGGGATCATTGTCATGCTGGAAGGTGAACCTTCGGCCCAGCATGAGGTCCTGAGCATTGTGGAACAAGATTTAATTGAAGATATTGCTTTATTCAGCTTTCCCTTTACCCAGTCTCTGCTGCTTAAAAACACCCCATAGCATGATGCTGCTACCACCATGCTTCACTGTTGGGATGGTATTGGGCAGGTGATGAGCGGTGCTTGGTTTCCTCCAGACATAACGAATTGAGCCCAAACAGTTCAATCTTGGTTTCATCAGACCAGAGAATCTTATGCCGCATACAGACGACCATTTTTAATGGTCTAGAAAAAACGAAGGCCCGGATTCATGTAGCACTTACGCCGGCGTATCTCGAGATACGCCGCGTAAGTGTTAATGTACGCCGTCGTATCTGTGTGCCGTGCTCACAGAACTAGATACGCCTGAAAATAGGCTTCCTACGACCAACGTTAGTTTCCTACGCCGTCGTATCGTGGGCGCATATTTACGCTGGCCGCAAGGGGTGCTCCCATTGATTTACGATTTGAATATGCAAATGAGTGAGATACGCGATTCGCGAATGTACTTGCGCCCGGCGCATTAATATATGCGGTTTACGTAAGGCTTACGTCCGGCGTATAGTTATTCCCCATCTTTGAGGGCGCAACTCATGCAAAGGTATGGACCAGGGAACAGCCATCGTATTTTACATCGTTTACGTAGTAGTACGTGAATATGGATGGGCGTAGGTTACGTTCACGTCATAGGCAGTGATTCGACGTATCTTAGGGAGTATTTTCGACGTGATTCTGAGCATGCGCACTGGGATGCATCCACAAGGCGGCGCATGCGCCGTTCGTTCGGCCCATCATTTGCATGGGGTCACGCTTCATTTAAATGGATCCCGCCCACTTCCACCTACTTTGAATTAGGCTGGCTTACGCCTACGAATTTACGTTACGCCGGCACAACGTTGGGAGCAAGTGCTTTGTGAATACTGTGCTCGCCGCTCTGCGCTACGTCGACGTAGCGTATATTCGATACACTACGCCCGTATAACTATGCCCCGCCAAATGTGAATCCGGGCCAATGTTTTTTTCAACCCGACTACTGTTAAGCCGGCCTTGCCTACACACGATCGTGAAATAAAAATTCTCTAGCAAAGCACGGTGACGTACAACACATACAACGACACTATAAAGGGGAAGTTCCATTCGGATGGCGTCACCCTTGGGGCTGCTTTTGCTGATTTTGTGTTAGTAAAAGTTTGGTGAGAGACGATTTGCGCTTTTCAGTCTGTTACATCGTGATGAATGTGCTATCTCCATTACTAACGCTAGTTTTACCAGAACGAGTGCTCCCATCTCATAACTTGCGTCTGAGCATGTGCTTTTTTTTCACGTCTTTAAAGCCCACACACGACCATTTTTTACAACGTTAAAAATGACAACGTTAAAAACTAGGTGAAAAATGCTCTGGAGCCCACACACGATTGTTTTTAATGACATTAACTTTTTTTTTTATTTTTTTACATCCCGAAAAATGGTCGTGTGTATGCAGCATTATTCTTCACAGTCTGAGAGTCCATCAGGTGCTTTTTTGCAAACTCCAAGCGGGCTTTCATATGTTTTGCATTAAGGAGAGGCTTCCATCTAGCCATTCTACCATAAAGCCCAGATTGGTGGAGGGCTGCAGTAATGGTTGTCCTTCTGGAACTTTGTCCTATGTCCAAACAGGATACTGGAGCTCAGTCAGTGTGACTATCGGGTTCTTGGTCACCTCCATTCTTCTTAAATTATGGAGGCCACTGTGCTGTTGGGAATCTTCAGTGCAGCAGAATTTTTTTTGTAGCCCTCCCCAGATCTGTGTCTTGCAATATACCTGTCTCTGAGCTCTGCAGGCAGTTTCTTTGACCTCATGGCTTTTGATCTCATGTCAGCTGTGATACTTTTTATAGAGAGCTTTGTGGTTTTCCAATTCATGTCCTACAAATTTACGTAATTTACCAAACATGGACTCCAATCAAGGTGTAGAAACATCCAAGCAACGATCAAGAGAAATGGGAGGCACGCAAGCTAAATTTCAAGTGTTGTTGAATGTGTCATTATGGGGTACTGAGTGTAGATTAATAAAAAAAAATAATAATAATTAAGCAACTGTATTATAAGGCTGCAACATAACAAAATTGAAAAAAGTGAGTACTTAATGAATGCACTGTATATTGATTTCTAGATAGGGGTCTTATATACATTGATGGCAGTGATCCATACTGATATTTCAAGTAACAGAAGTGAAAACCAATGTTTGACTATGTTTTTTTGTATCTGAAACAAGAATTTGCATTGCAACATTTTCAAGCCACTGCTAGCTACAGATTCTCTTACTGCAATGAGTAAACCGCTTTCGGAAGGGCAATTATAGTCTAAAACCTCATACACACGATCAGACTTCCATCAGTCTTTTTAGTGGATTTTGGTACGAAGGGGCGTTGGCCGTGAACTTGTTATGCATACACACGGCAGAACATTTTCAGCCAACCAACACAAAAGTAGTGACATAATAGACGTACTATGTGGTTTTTCAGTGTTTGTACTTTGGATTTTAGTCCGATAGACTTTTGTTCACACAATCGGATGATCGGACATAACACATTTGTTGTCGGAAAGTTTGAGAGCATGCACAGCGAACATTCGTCCGTGGAAATTCCGACAACAATTGTCCGATGGAGCATACAGACAGTCGGATTGTCAGATAAAACACGTCCGTCGGACCGCTGTTGTAGGAAAGTCCGATTGTGTGTATGGGCCTTAAGGCCCACACATTTTAGAATAAACGTAAACTCTGTTGCTTAGAGGTGCCTGGTGCTTGATTTCCCCCTATTTTCTTGTAACCCTGATAACTTTTTCCAAGCACCTCGAAGACTCTACTTTTTCTACCTGGATTTGTTCCTCCTAAAACGTGTGAGAAATTAATCTCTCTCCTCCCCTCTTCCAGATTTGGATTAGGTTCCTAATGTGTGTATTTCCACAGCAAAAAGTGTGATTTTGTGAATATCGCAAGAGTTTGTTTCCAATATCAAGTTCATTTTTTTCTTTAGTAGAAGTGAGAGTCATGTTAGTGGTCTGGAGTTCTGTCCTGCCCGCTGTGGGTTCTGTGAGCCCAGATGGGGTCACTTCTAACCCTATGTGCTTCATCTAATTTGTGTGCCCTGATGCTAATTGGTGTCTGATGCTTGATTTCCCCTTGTTTGATTACACTTAAACCTAGTATACCCCATTCGTTTTTTTTGTTGTGCTATTGTGCCCTGACAGGGGGAGACACTGGCTGCCATACACATCCATGTCGAATGTCAGTCAGGCCTTGTACACACGACCGGATCTGTCCGATGAAAACGGTCCGCGGACCGTTTTCATCGGACATGTCCGCTGGGATCATTTGGTCTGATGGCTGTACACACCATCAGACCAAATTTCCCGCGGACAGGATACGCGGTGACGTGGCCGCGCTGTGGCCGCGACAATGACACGGCGACGTGCGCGACCCTGGAAGGTCAATGCTTCCACGCATGCGTCAATTCACTTCGACACATGCGAGGGCTTTCGGCCAAGCGGACATGTCCGGTGAGTCGTACAGACGACCGAACATGTCCGACGGACAGGCTTCCAGCGGACATGTTTCTTAGCATGCTAAGAAACATTTGTCTGCTGGAAACCTGTCCGCTAGGCCGGGAATCCGGTCCGGTCGGCCGTACAGACGACCGAACATGTCCGCGGAAACTGGTCCGCAGACCAGTTTCAGCAGACATGTTCGGTCGTGTGTACGAGGCCTCAGTGTTTATTGAACCAGCTGATATTACACTACATTCGGTCTGTGTACTAGGCTTTAGAGTCCTTTTACTTTAACGCCATCAGTTTCCTCTTGAAAACTGATTTAAAAAAAATCCATGTTCATTTCTGTTCGGTTTACATCAGTATAAAGTACATCTGTTTTTCACATGTCAATTTTCCAGTTGTTGCAGAGGATAGTCATAGGTGGACAAAAATATAAACAACATTTTTTTTTTGCTTAAAAATGGATGTAAATGGAACAGATGTACACGGACAACTTCCATTTATGTCCACAAAAATATAAAAGGATGGAGGCCTTTTTATTGCTTAAAAAAAAAAAAATGCAAACTATGTGTTTGTACTGAGCTGCATTAGGTTGTGTCTTTTATATCTGCCAGGAGTTCTGCTTTAACGTATTAACATATGTCTGTCACCGAACCATGTCAGTGTCTGTCTTTACCAGTCCTTTTACGCAAATGTAAATAAGATCCATCTTCCTGTTATGTGCCATGAGCAGACTGTTATGGACCTGGGAAGTGGTAAATCACAAGATTTTGCTCTCACGTTTTTGTATAGTAGAAATGGCAGACAACACCAGTAACAAGGAATCATCATTTTTTATTGCATCCATTATTTTAGACAAGAAATGTGAATACAAGCTTTAAATGCCAATCAGCTGCAGTAAACAAAGATAATAGAACACTTCCAAATTCTTTTATATATACTGTAGAGTTCAGATGACCCTTCGGGGTAAGACCGCGCTATATTAGGATACCTCTCAACTCAACATATACAACCTACTGTAAAACATCCGTACCTGTGCAACCTGTTTGTTAGAATGTGACTTTACAGGCTACTGGACAGAGACTTCACTCCTGGGATGATGGATAGTACATCTATATTCCTGACCTTACATAGGAAGATTTTCATTTGTAATTTCAACCAGTCTTATCAACATCCATGTAATATGAAACAATACTATAGTGGTTATTTAGGTTTTTTGATGATTTTTTAAATGGAACGGTAAATAGAAAATGGTTAGAAATGAAAATTAAAGGTACCTTTTCAGCACATGGAACTTAAGTTGATATAAAAAAATAAAATTAATTAAACCTTGACATGCTTTGTTTTTTTTTAAATATAGTATAGGCATTGCTGTAGTGCACCACTCCTTTTCATTCCCTTTTTGTCAGTAATTTGATGATCTGGGAACCCCTTTAGTAGTATAAAAGACTTGTTCCCAAGCACAAACCCACAAAAAGACTCCTTAATCTCACTCACTTACAGAAAGAAAACTCAAGGCAAGTGATTCATCACAAGCACCAGCCAATTTTTTAACCAGCCTTGAAGTCTGAATCTGATTGGCTAATAAACTGAGAGCGCAAATATGTTACTCAGCACAGATTAAAGAAGCAGGCTTATTGACCTACATGTCAGGAGCTCTTTAGATTCCAGTAGGATTTCTGACTTTAAGGTACACTACAGTACCAAAAGTATTGGGACGTCTGCCTTTACACACATGTAAACTTTAATAGCATCCCAGTCTTAGTCCGTAGGGTTCAACATTAAGTTGGCCCACCCTTTGCAGCTATAACAGCTTCAACTCTTCTGGGAAGGCTGTCCACAAGGTTTAGGAGTGTGTCTATGGGAATTTTTCACCATTCTTCCAGAAGCCCATTTGTGAAGTCTGGCACTGAAGTGGATGAGAAGGTCTGGCTCACAGTCTCCGCTCTGATGCATTCCCAAAGGTGGTCTATCGGGTTGAGGTCAGAACTCTGTGCAGGCCAGTTCTATCGGGTTGAGGTCAGGACTCTGTGTAGGCCAGTCAAGTTCCTCCACCCCAAACTCGCTCATCCATGTCTTTATGGACCTTGATTTGTGCACGGGTCCAAATCATTTGGTGGAGGGGGGGTTATGGTGTGGGGTGGTTTTTTAGGGGTTGGGCATGGTCTTTTAGTTCCAGTGAAGGGAACTTTTAAGGCATCAGCATACCAAGACATTGTGTACAATTTCATGCTCCCAACTTTGTGGGAACAGTTTTGGGATGGCCCCCTTCCTATTTCAACATGACTGCGCACAAGTTCACAAAGCAAGGTCCATAAAGACATGGATGAGCGAGTTTGGGGTGGAGGAACTTGACTGGCCTACACAGAGTCCTGACCTCAACCCGATAGAACACCTTTGGGATGAATTAGAGAGGAGACTGCGAGCCAGGCCTTCTTGTCCACATCAGTGCCTGACCTCACACATGCACTATAGCTGCAAACAGTGGGTTAACTCAATATTGAACCCTAGGGACTAAGACACCATTAAAGTTCATGTGCGTATAGAGGTAGGCGCCCCAATACTTTTGGTAATATCGTTTTACATTTATAATTCCCTTGCTAGCATTAGCAAATCAATTGATTCCAGAAATCTCCCAGTATTAAAAAAAATCTTGAAGGGAAATTTTAAGGGAATAATTAATTAAAATCTTCAGTGTAGTTTAGGATTATCAATATATGGCTTAGAAATATGTGCAAAATAAATGCCCTTGTAAGAAAACCAATATATAGAGACAATCCATTAATAATATATTGTACATCAAAGTAATATAATTTTATTAAAGTGTCTTCAGAACACTTGTGACATAAGTCCTTTAAATAACCCTAAGATAGCAGTTTTATAAATGTATTTATTGTAAACCATTCATAATGTTATATAACACACACACAAAGACGTATTTGACATCAAAAACCATGCAGCATACAGGACCATAAGGTTGGTGCTAGTACATGGATGTAGAATGGCATTCTCAGCTAAGCAAACTAACACCATCCATTTTTTTATAGTTTGTAGTAAGCATCTATTTATTGTGTCACAACAGATATAATCTTGCTGTATATGTATGTTATCTGCTACACGTTGTGGATTTATGTACTGGATGTATGTATCATGGTGTTGGAGATTACTCGATCAGTAATATAAAGTGCACTTATTTTAATGTTTATGGTTTCCTCCAGAAATATGGATCATCTGTCTGTTTATTTGAAGGTTTGCCCCATCTTCCCATTAGCTGTATGTTAAATGAAATTCAGTAAGTGCAGCTTGGCCAAGGACAAATGTCACTATCTTGCATTTGACTAAATGGGATCTTTCTCATGGACCCTTCAGGGCAGATCCTAGAACTCATCATGGAAACAGTTGTCAAGGGATGTTCTGGCATGCTGGCTACAAAAGCACACTTAGATTGAAATAAATGAACTATACACCTGAATAAAGGTTTCCCTTAAAGTGCTAACATCGGGCATCTGTTTAGGCCACTTAAGTAAAACCACTTACAAAAAAAATCCATTAACTTTCCCTCAGTCAGTAATATCTCCTTAGATGGGACTTTATAAGCCAAGCACAGTAGTAGTATAAAAAGATCTTTATTGGGACAAGATATATTGGCACTTAATGCAAGCACACAATGTGCACCTAGGTGCATATAAATGACAAAAGTGAAAACTACAAAAGAATACCACCAAAAACAATGTGTGTGCCAAAGTTGGCAACAAAATAAAAAACAAAAAACAAGACATAAAAGCACTCTCCAAGTGGACGATGTGGCATTTCCACATCGTCCACTTGGAGAGTGCTTTTATGTCTTGTTTATATATATATATCTTGTCCCAATAAAGATCTTTTTATACTACTACTGTGCTTGGCTTATAAAGTCCCATCTAAAGGGGGTATATTCTTCTTTGTCATATGTTACCGAGGGATGTGGCCAACATCACAGTTTTTGGATTTATGAGCACCTCTCCTTATACCAGTCAGTAATATCAAACATGTCAGTATACTTCAAGGTATGACATTTCAGATACAGTAGAAAATGTTAGCATGTTATTGAATGATTTTTACATATCATACTATATATTTCAGGTCTAAATTAATTTTGATACTATTTTCATGACATCGTTTAAAACAACCTCCCATTGTTTATTAGACTGTGTGTGTCCATTGCAACCAAGTTTAGGCGTGAAACAGGTGACTGCATTTCTCTATACACGTAATGTTTGTAACAAGGAGCAAACCATAAAAAATAAGGACCAGCAGACATTACATAACACAGTCATATGTAATCAAGTTATAAATGGTGATAAAAAGTAAATAAACATTTTTTTTCAACACTGTATTACAAAAGATTAATGCAAAAAAAAAAAAACAAGTGAAAACTTCCTTATCACGCAATACATTTCATGTCTGTGTTACACATTTTTTTCTTCCATTAGTGAAATGTCATTACATATTATGCTATAATTTAAAATGTATGCACATTAATGCAGTGTTGTATTTTGGAAACTGGTTTGGCATGCTACTTCCATGGGTGATGTACAAAAGGGGTATTTTTTTCAGCTGTGTTAACTTCAAACAGCCAATCAGGAGCAGGTTAGATTAAAAAAATACAAAGCCTTGCCCAGGACATGATTTGATGTCTGAATTCTGTTTTAGTAGGTTCAACAATTTTCCTTTAGTAAATCCAACTCAATATTGCATTAGCATTACCTGGAGGATATTTAAAGTCCAAATGCAGGCAAAACATTTCTGGATAGACTTGGTACTTCAATGGAAGTCGCCTCCAAGTCTGATCCTAGTCTGATCACTGTCTTAACTGAAGCGACTTTCCAGGAAGATAACATACATTTCTCAGGCAAACCTCTCCCTCCCCCTCCCTCCCCCTCCCTCCCCTAGAGCTGATTGTTGTTTGATTGGCCACTGGAAAGTCTCCTGTCCTGTAGACGACTTCAAGTCGTGTTGTAAATCGCCCCAGATCGCCCTGTGGTTCATGCTCAAGTCGTGTCGGAGTCGCCTCTGAAAGTCGCGCTGGAAGTCGTGTCGCCCTAGTGTGAACCGACTCTAACAGTAATATTTACTTAAGTTTTTTTTTCATGATCTCAGGGGTCCTGGAGAAGTTTACCCTCACTTCCTGTGTCGGTGTCACTGGGATAGGAAGTCACATAAAGTAATAATAACCTAATATAGATTATAACCCTTCTCCATTTTAACCAAAAAAATTTTTTGCAGTCATTATACCAAGTATAGATATTTTCAATTACTTTCTGCATCCAAAACATTTTTTTTTTGCCCGAAGTTGGACTTTAAAGGGACACTAAAGGTTCCCGTTTTTTTTTTAATAACAAACATGTTTTACTTACATCCACTGTGCAGCTTGTTTTGCACAGAGTGGTACCAATCCTGGTCTTCTGGGGTCCTTCGGCGGCTGTCTCGGCTCCTCCCCACATCAGCTAACCCCCTTTCATGGGAAGCTCTCTCCCAAGGGGGTTAGCTTGTGGGCACGCTCCCGTGATACAGCCGCCGGCTATAGCTGCCAACTGTATCACTCGGCCCACCCCCCTGGCACGTCACATCATTGATTTGGTTGACGGCAGCGGGAGCCAATGGCTGTGCTGCTATCAATCAACCAATGAATGAGCCGAGAAGCCCGGCCGAGAAGCCAGTGCGTTCACGGCGCAGGACTTTCGAGGTGTCAGGTAGAGTAAACGGGGGGCTGGGGGGCCGCCAATCCTCGGATGTTTTTTTTTTCATCTTAATGCATAGAATGCATTGAGGTGAAAAAACATGTACCTTTACAACCCCTTTAATGTGAAGCTCCCCTTACCTTTTATTACACTCCCAGGTCCACAGGAATGGCACCTCCATGTAAATACTCACATTTTTGGATGCAAACACAACACCAGGAATATAGAATGGTTTCCAATAAGATAAAGAGTCATTCTTTTTTTGTTTCCAAGTGCAAAGTGTGTAAAGCACAATGAAACAGTTCATGGATGCTATAAAACATCCCCTTTTCTACAAGGACTTGTTATGTAGGATCTTTTCAATTTAGAAAGTTTACAGCATCATATTAAACTTAGAATTCCAGAGAAATACTTTAATAGAAGGTACTTCACCATAAAAGGCTATATTTCAACATCCCAATAGAATAGCAAAAACTTAGGGGCAGATTCACATATAATTGGGGCGGCATAACGTATGTCATTTACGTTACACCGCCGCAGGTTTTCAGCGCAAGTGCTTGATTCACAAAGCCTAATTCAAATGGGGCGTGTATCATTTAAATTAGGCGCGTTCCCACGCCGAACATACTGCGCATGCTCCGTTTTATAATTTCCCGTCGTGCTTTGCGCGAAATGACGTTGCACCGACGTAATTTTTTGAACGGCGACGTGCGTTACGTCCTTTCCTATTCCCGTACGACTTACGCAAAAAAATTTAAATTAAAATTTGACGCGGGAACGACGGCCATACTTTAACATGGCTGGTCTAAATATAAGCCATGAAATAGCAGCCGTAACTATACGACAGGAAAAGCCGACTAGCGACAACGTAAGAGAATGCGACGAACGCGCGTACCTTCGTGAATCGCCGTAAACAGCTAATTTGCATACCTGACTCGGAAAAACGACGCAAACTCCACCCAGCGGGCACAGAATAATTACACCTACGATCCGAAGGTGTACGAAGCCGTACGCCTGTCGGATCTAAGCCAGAAGTCGTTGTATCTTGGTTTAAGAATTCAAACTAAAGATACGACGCGGCAAATTTGAAAATACGCCGGAGTATCAGTAGATACGCCGGCGTATTTCCACTGTGAATCTGGCCCAGAATTCAAGAAGGCAATTGCACTCCTGGTGATTTTTTTCACCAGCTGGACTGCAAAACCTCCTTAAAACCCACTAAGGAAAAATCCACACAAACCTGATAGTGCTGTAGAGAGATAGGGGGCAGCCATAAATAGAGGACTTTAAACAGCTGAATATCAAAGATGATTACAGATTGTATATAACATATATTAACTTTAATGTAAACTGTATTTATCCATTTGTACATTCATTACCTATGGTAAAGATTAAGAATATAAAAATGTTTCATTTTTTATGTTGTATAAATGTACCACAAATGTAATTTAGTTACTCACTTTCGAGTTACAGTTGACCAGACAAAGTTCTGATAAACTTCCAACTTGGATGTACCTAGTGACAATAGATTTATGATATGTTTAAAAGTTTCTGCCTCACTTTTAACCCTAAAGGCTGCCATGTTTTAAATGAATTAAATCAATGCAACATCTCCACAGAAATTAGGCTGGATTCACACCTATGCATTTTTAGCGTTTTTTTGCATTTTGCAGATTTGCACTACAATCCATTTAACATGGTTTCCTATAGGAGTGCAAATCTGCAAAATGCAAAACGCTAAAAATGCATAGGTGTGAATCCAGCCTTATAGTATATAGTATGTTCTGTTTTGTATCTGTTTAACATTTTGGTCACACCATCCAACTTGTAAATTTGTCTGTCACAGTTTCAGCCATTTGAGACATAAGATATATAATGGTAGAAAATCCAAAACAACTATTTTCAAGCTAATGATTCTTGAAAATATTCCAGCAACCACCTAAGTGACATCTTTAACCACTTCAGTCCTGGACCATTTGGCTAGCCAAAAACCAGAGCACTTTTTGTGATTTGGCACTGCGTCGCTTTAACTGACAATTGCGCGGTCGTGCGACGTGGCTCCCAAACAAGATTGACGTCCTTTTTTCCCCACTAATAGAGCTTTCTTTTGTGGTATTTGATCACCTCTGCGGTTCATATTTTTTGTGCTATATACAAAAATATAGCGACAATTATGAAAAAAAGCAACATTTTGTACTTTTTGCTATAATAAATATCCCCATTTTTTTTTAAAAAAAAGCAATTTTTTTCTCAGTTTAGGCTGATATGTATTCTTCTACATATTTTTGGTAAAACAAATAAGCATATATTGATTGGTTTGCACAAAAGTTATAGCGTCTACAAAATAGGGGGTAGTTTTATGACATTTTTATATTTTTTTTTACTTGTTATGGTGGCGATCTGTGATTTTTTTTGAGACTGCGACATTATGGCGGACACATCGGACACTTTTGACACAATTTTGTGACCATTCACATTTATACAGCGAACAGTGCTATAAAAATGCACTGATTACTGAATAAATGTGACTGGCAGTGAAGGGGTTAACCACTAGGGGCAGGGAGGGATAACGTGTGTCCTAGGGAGTGATTCTAACTGTTAGGGGGCATGGCTTGCCGTGACACATCACTGATCACTGCTTCCGATGAGAGGAAACAGACGATCAGTGTCCTGTCACAAAGCAGAACAGGGAGATGCCTTGTTTACAAAGGCATCCCCCCGTTCTGCCATTCCATGACCCGATCACGGGACACCAGTGGACATCGAGTCCCGCAGGGACCGCTGCGTGAGCGCACGCGCGTCGCCGGCAGAACATGTGCGCAAACTATGAGGAAGTTTTAAAGCAACGTATATATACGTTGCTTTGCCTGCCCGTCCCATTCTGCCAATGTATATCTATGTGAGGCAGTCGGCAAGCGGTTAATTTATCCAATGGTAAGAAATTACTTGACATTTAATTCAATCCTCATAGCCCAAGCACACAAAGCAAGTATACACAACTTAAAGCAATATAAAATCCAAAAACATAATTGTAATATATTGCAGCTAAACAATTCGTGTCGACTGCTTCAGTTTTCATTTTTAGGTTTTATTATCTCCTTGTGATCTGGCCTGCAAGTCTGTTACATTTTCTACTCAGCGCTGCTTTACTTATATAATTATCTCAAATCCCTTTATTCAAAAAAAGAAAAAAAAATATTTCTGTAACTGTTTAAAAAATGTTAGCTGGGATTTGCTTTAATTTGTTAATCAAGTCCATCTAAATATGATAACGCATCCACCCTTTCCCCAGACTCAACACTGCTGTCCAATGGTGGCTCAGTTGCTCCTCCAGACAGGAAGCGTGTTACTAGCTTGTTTACCAAGTGAAAACAAAGGAACAAAAAAAAAAAGCCTAAAAGTAGAAAACTAATGTGACCATTACACTTAAAGGGGTTGTAAAGGTAATTAGTTTTTTCCCTAAATAGCTTCCTTTACCTTAGTGCAGTCCCCCTTCACTTACCTCATCCTTCGATTTTGCTTTTTAAATGTCCTCATTTCTTCTGAGAAATCCTCACTTCCTGTTCTTCTGTCTGTAACTCCACACAGTAATGCAAGGCTTTCTCCCTGGTATGGAGAAAACCTCTTGAGGGGGGAGGGGGCGAGCAGGCATGTCAGGAAGCCCACTAACACACAGCTCCTTTCTCTATCTGCAAAGTAGAGAGTGTCCTGACACTCCTGCTCGCCCCCTCCCCCCTCAAGAGGCTTTCTCCACACCAGGGAGAAAGCCTCGTATTACTGTGTGGAGTTACAGACAGAAGAACAGGAAGTAAGGATTTCTCAGAAGAAATAAGGACATTTAAAAGCAAAATGGAAGGATGAGGTAAGTGAAGGAGGACTGCACTAAGGTAAAGGAAGCTATTTAGGGAAAAAAAAATTACCGTTACAAACCCTTTAAGTATTGGTGAGATGCAATATAAAAAAAAAATATTTTGTGGTTTAATAACGCTTCAAAATGTGAATTGTTACAGTAGTGCTGAAGCCTCCATGTTTTAAATATAAATATAAACTTTTAACAATCTATCCACTAGACAAGTACTGATTTATTGAACAAATGCAGCAATCACTCACATTCCTTATTCCTGGTACAGCTTCTAGCTACTTCTGTGTGGCTTAGCTGACCTTCCAATTGGGGGTAGGCATGCTTAATGTAAAAAAAGTGCCTGCTGATTGACCTGTTCTGGGCTACAAATCTCATCATTCATAGGGCTGTTGAACATACACACCCAGCATGGCTTCATTCATGCTATTAATTTGAGCTGCCTGTACGTGTTCATTGCCAGCAGCACAGGCATGTATGTTGTGAGGGCACATGTATGGGTGGCTTTGGTCAGACTCCATGAGTTAAGGGGCTACCCTTACACCAGAAAATGTGAGCAATTGGTGAAGTCTGAAGAAGACGAAAAACAAACTGCAGAAAAAGCTAAACACAAAGTAAGTCCTACTCTTTAATATAAGCACCTCACTGAAGTTTGTGTGAAAAAGGTATAGAATTGCAAGGATAAAAATAGTCATTGGGGGTTATTTACAAAAGGCAAATCCACAAAGTGCACTTGGAAGTACAGTCACTGTAGTTCTGAGGGGTAGATCTGAAATGAGGGAAAGCTCTGCTGATTTTATCATCCAATCATGTGCACGCTAAAATGCTGTTTTTTATTATGCTTGCATGATCCCCTCGGATCTAAAGTGACTGCACTTCCAAGTGCACTTTCAGTGCAATTTCAAGTGTACTTTGCACTTGTAGTTTGCACTAGGTAGTGCAAAGTGGATTTGCCTTTCGTAAATAACCCCCCTTGTTCTAAGTTACTAGCTAACATTAAAGGCCACCTCCTATTTTTTAGGAAAGGATGTTCCATTTTGATGTACATCAAACAAAACATAATTCCTCCCAGCATACTTAGAGTCTAGCCAGCAAAACAAAAATTCCACTAACAAATTGTGTTAACATTTTTAATTTAAATTAAGTGGCTTCCACATATATTTGCAAATATTGTACAACTAAAACCTATGTTTTTAATACAGAAATAGAAATTTTATTTTGTTTGTTCTGTACAAAGTGCTTCCATGTGTACCTTAAAGCTAGGTATAAATTGGGGGCGGTTGCCATTTTTGTTTAATGTGATGTAGATGTTAAGCCTCGTACACACGATCAGTCCATCCGATGAGAACGGCTCGAAGGAAGCTGACTGATGGTCCGTCGCGCCTACACACCTTAAGTTAAATAACCGATCGTGTCAGAACGCAGTGACGTAAAACACAACGACGTGCTGAAAAAAACAAAGTTCAATGCTTCCAAGCATGCGTCGACTTGATTCTGAGCATGCACAGGTTTTTAATCGATGCTTTTGCATACTAACGATCGGTTTTGACCTATCGGTTAGGCGTCCATTGGTTCAATTTTAAAGCAAGTTCTCATTTTTTTGACCGAAGGTTAAATAACCTATGGGGCCTACACACGATCGGTTTGGACCGATGAAAACGGTCCATCAAACCATTCTCATCGGATGGACCGATCGTGTGTGCGCGGCCATATACTTCACGCCTCTTTCAAACCATTCATCTTACTCTTCATCTTACTCTCCCAAACAGCATCTTTTAGGAGGTTGGTAGACCGCATATTCATGACCTGAGTAATTAGCCCTTCTACTATATTTTAAAAGCCATGTGTCATCAGTTGTTTTGCTTTCTCAAAGTATAGGTCTGGGCACTTTTCAGTGCTACATATACCATATTGTTTTGCCTTCACTTGGTTGTTGAATCTTCTAGGTGTACAAGCTACTAAGTGTGTTTCTATAAAAAAAAACATGGCTAACATTTTTGTTGTAAACTCTCCTACATCTTTCTGACACCCTAACCACATATGAGGTGAATAGGGATGGTAAAGGGTGGTTGGTGTGTTGCTCCTGCTGAATCTTGATGTTTTAAGAAAGGTCCACATGCTTTAAAGTTCTTTAAAGGTTATTGTTTTTTTGTCATTCTAAAGCCTCATACACACGATCCAATTGTTGGCCAACCGAGCGTCTGATTTTTGTCCAAAGGGCATGTGCCTGGATCTTGTCTTGCATACTAACGGTACACAAATGTCAGCCAGCCAACAAACACAAATGTAGTAATACTACGAAGAACTTCAGCTCTTGAGCACCACCCTTTGGGCCCCTTCTGCTAATTTCGTGTTTGGTGAGCATTGATTCCGAGCATGCATGTTTGTACTTTCGACTTTTGTGTGACAGACTTATGTACTGATGATATGAAAATCAGACAACAGACCGTTGTCCGCCGAAAATTTACTAGCCTGCCATCCAACATTTGTTGGCTGAAAGTTGGACAACAATTGTCAGAAGGAGCGTTCTAACGGTCAGAATTTAGGACAACAATCTGTCAACAGAAATCTCCTTCCAACAATCGGATCGTGTGTATGAGGCTTCAGACTCATTATTGGTTCTGCCTAGAGGTGCAGAGTGGTAATAACCTCCATCTTGTGTTCCAGTAGATACTATTCAGTGTGAGTGAATTTACTGTATTCTTCAGTATATACATTTCCAATTCTTTTTAATGCATACGGTTCAAAAGCCTGCAGTTACTGTATGAAACTCCTGTTAACACGCACCTTAGTGGGTAACCCATGGAGTTATATTAACCTTATATTGTATTGTATCATTATTAGCTTAACATACGTGGTAGCTGGATTATGCTGTTTGGACTACCTTTGTATGGTTAAATTCCAGACAATTAGATGAACAAAACAGAACAATTGGCTTGTGTGATTGGTGCAGAAACGAGAAAGTAAGTCCAGCTGTTATTAACTTACTACCACTAGAACTACCAACTCAGACAAAATAGCTAAGGTTCTTAAAGGTGAGTTACTTTGGAAGACTGTAATGGGAATTCATTAAAACTTCATCAGCCAGAATCTTGAACAGCTGTTCATACAAACCAATGAGCTGCTATCTTTCATTTTCAAAACCTAACTGAACAAGCATAAGATAGAATCTGATTGGTTGCCACTCCACATTCTGTCTGCTCCAGTTTTTATAAATTCCCCTATGTGTAGTTTCACTTAAATATGGGTGTGTTTAAGATTTATGGGTTGGCATTCAGTGTTGAAGCTTGCATCAGCTCCCATTAATACATATGAAAGTGGGAAATATTTGACTATCAACTCATTGAATAGTACCTCATCATGTCTTTTAAATTCTGGCACTACTGTTTTACGAATTTTGGTTTATACCCCCTAATTGTACATTACTAGTATATTCTTTTAATTACTATTTTTTGCCTTACAGAAAAAAGTTTGGGCTGGAATCAGTCTTTAAAGGATACCTGATTCCAAAACTTTTTTTTTTTTAAATTCTTATTACAACTTTTGTCATGCTTTATTTCTGCCTATGTTACTTTTTTGGAGGTTTCACATTTACCCATCCTACTTGTTACTACCAAATGGTGGGGAGGGGGTTGTTTATTCCAGATACACACACCAAAAACATTTTTTTTTTTGTAGAATGTAAAGAAGTATTGTTAGGGCTGTTTTACAAAATTGTCTAAAGGATCCAACCATTCCTCACTCGACTTGGTTGAGCCATGGCTGCAATTTAGAGTTTTAAATGTTGTACTTCTGACACTGGCACATGGGTATCTATAGGCACTGAATCTAAAAGTGCATATTACTCTTCTTAAAACTAAAATAGTTGCTCTATGTAGTAAATATAGTATTTTTGGCAAAAGCATGTGCATTCAAACATGTACAGCCTTTAAACAACTCTCCCAGCCCCTATCAGAGCAGACATTGCTATGTCCTGCTGTTTACACAGCATGTACACTACTCTGAATGCTGCTAAACAACATCATTTAGAGCATTGTGCTACTGGCCCAAGCAAAGCATTCACACATCAAGAGATAAACTCCCAAATTATTATCAAATTAGTTTTGTACAATGGTATCTGCCTTTATACAATATTTACAATTTTTCTCTATCATGATAAAAAAATACAGTATAAGGTAACATAAACAATGGAAATGCATGTGAGGCCACAGGGCGTCCCTTTATCTGGGATGAGCAGATGCTATTGTCTGTAATGCGTAGCGCTGGCTAACCAAGATTATTTTTCTTCCGCTTGCTTGGACTGTGGTTGGGGTCTGGTTTCAGTTCACGATACTGCACCTGTTTAAACACACAAGTACAAAAAAATGGTTAAACGGACACACTCTTGTAAAAGGAAAAATATAGAGAATATTTTTTTTCTTCCTGAGAACAAAATCAAGGTCTTACAGAACAGTAAAAGTTACAGCTTGAATGGAGAAATAATAGATGGAAAAAGATGAAAAAGGAAAATGTGTCAACAGAAAGTAGAATTTCCAGGAAATACAAGGATGTACACATAAGTCTTTCCCTACCACAAGGATATTTACTTTTTTTTAATTGATTCAAATTAGTCTATACATTTTTTTTTTATCTTTTAATGGGTGTGTGCCATCTCTCTGATATTAAGCTAATTTATGTAAAAGGAAGGTACTTGAGTGCTAAATGCCCCATGGCACTCTTGAGCACTTCCAGCAGAGAAAAATAAAGCTGCCAACAGTGGACTGTGTAAAATTAGGTGTAAAGAGCATTGTTTTGGCTATAATGTACTAAAACACCTGCCAGGGAGATTCGCTCTTTTTATCGTATAGCACCGTGGAAAGAGCTAGGAAATTTTAAACTTTACAAGTGGCACCAGAGTAGGAGCTAAAATCTTCAAAGTTGACACCTTTTTCAGTGATTGTCAAAGAGGGGATTTCTCATAATTTTCTTTTTAATTCCCTTGCACAAGAAGTGAAGGAAAATCTCAGCAAACAAAAGCATAAAAAACCAAAGGGGGTCTTAACTGTTTCCTAAGGTTAAGTATAGCTAAAATTAAGAACAGAAAAATCACAAAACTTACATGTAGGATGTGTCCCCTGTGTTTGTTAAGCCTCGTACACACAATAGGTTAACCAGAGGACAACGGTCTGAAGGACCGTTGTCCTAGGTTAACCGATGAAGCTGACTGATGGTCCGTCACGCCTACACACCATAGGTTAAATAACCGATCGTGTCAGAACGCAGTGACGTAAAGCACAACGACGTGCTGGAAAAAACGAAGTTCAATGCTTCCAAGCATGCGTCGACTTGATTCTGAGCATGCGTGTATTTTTTGGTTACATTTTAAAGCAAGTTCCTATTTTTTTAACTGATGAAATTAATCGATTACAATTTTCATAATCGATTAATCGGCCAGTAACATAATGGGGTTAAAAAAACAAAAATTAGCCCTCTATAGTACAAAAAAGCAAAACGCTACTGTAAATATTACTTTCACTGTCCCACAGTAAAAAAATTAACCTCTTACAGTAACGATTATTTGCTCTTTTTGTACTTATTATTTTTTTTTTTTAACCCCATTATGTTACTAAACATCTCAGGCCTGGGTCACACCTTTTTTTTTTGGTGCTTTTTGCAGAAACACACTACAGTTCATTTACATGTTTTCCTATGGGACACGTTCACATCCATGATTTTTTTCAGCTGCTGCGTATTTGGAAAGGGCAAGGACTGTTTAACGCAAAACGGTGCTATTTTGATTTTTTTGGTTCAATATACTTCAATGGAGAAGCTGCAGAAAAGCATGTAATGTGTTTTTGCGGCAATTTGTGTTTTGTAATCTGCCCAACAACAAATTGGCCCAAATGTTTTTTTTAAATGCTAATTTGTTTTTTTTTAAGGCTATTATGCGATTAATCGATTAATCAAAACAATAATCGTCCAACTAATCGATTATGAAAATAATCGTTAGTTGCAGCCCTAGTGGAATGGTCCTACTTGTTTCAAGTGCTAATCCCTTTACTGATTTGGCCCTCATAATATAGCTTGGATAAGACTCCTTCATACATCACCACTGGCCTGTATACAAGTTCATTCTCATGTTACTGATGCCTTCCCAATAACTAGAGGAACTGGGCAGGGGTGTCCATTGTCACCCCTCCTAATCGCCTTGGCTATGGAACCTCTTGCTATACGTATTTGTTGTTCCCCTTTAATTAAAGGCCTCCCTGTTGGTACCATAGAGGAGCGTGTTTCGCTTTACGCAGATAACACCCTAGTTTACCTGGCTGACACTCATGATTCCTTAAAAACTCTTCTGTCTGAAATTAACACCTTTTGGTGACTACTCTAGCGTCCGGATGATTTGGGATAAATCTAATCTTTTCCCTTTGGATCTAGCGGCAATACCTATGATTAACCTGAACTCCAGACTACAAATTGTGTCTTCCTTTAGATACCTAGGAAGTATAGTTCAATTCTTCTTCTTATATTAAAAACAATTTGTTTGAATCCAGTTGCAGACTCAGACTAAGCAATACATGGATCTACCCCTGGAGCTTATGGGAAAGACCAATGTCCTTAAAATCATCTATTTGCCTAAGTTACTAAACATTATGACTAATTCCCCCTGCAAAATCCCCAAATCCATTTTTAAACGTATTGATACAATATGCACAGTGTTCCTATGGAATGGCTGTCCTCCTAGGGTGGCACTTGAAACGTTACGTCCCCCCACACACTTGACGGGCTTAGCATTCCCCAACTTTCTTCTCTATTACTTGGCATCCCAACTGGTCCATACCCATGACTGGCTACACCTGGTTGTGGCCAACACCTGCACCACTACAGAGGGGGCTATCGCCTCCTCCTTGGAAACCATCCACAATGTTATATATAAGGGGCATGTCCCGGATCACCCAGGCACGCCAATGTTATGTACTTCCCCCTCCTTATTTCAATTGGTTGTTGTAAAACTTTCTAAAGACTCATGGTCAAACTTCCCCAATAACCCCTTGTGGTTTAATCCAAACTTGCATGAACTATACTCCTTGCCTGACCCACAGAGATGGTACTCTAAGGGGATTAAATATCAATGTCAATTATATACCGCAAAAGGTTTTAAGTTCTTTTGCCACTTGCGCCCGGACTTTTCCCTACCACGCACTTACCTGTTTTAATATTATCAGCTCCGACATGCTGTCCATGCACAATTTGGTTCTCTGGAAAACCCTATCAGAGTGCCTTCACTGGAGAAAATGATGCGACACCCAGATCCCACCAAACAAATTTCCACATATTATGCTGCCCTCAACACAGACTGTAACCTTAGATTCCGGGTTGCTCAGACAAAGTGGTCCTCCCTGCACATCCCTCTTATAGAGGCAGACTGGTCTGAATTTAGTGATACATACAGGTCCTCAGTTATATCCTCTCGAGACCGCATTATCCAACTTATGATTTTTCATCATTCTCACCTTACTCCTGCCAAGTTATATACAATGGGGCTATCCCCCTCCACAGAATATTTTAGAGGATGTGGCCAAACTGCTGACTTTATACACTGCTTCTGGACCTGCCCCATGGTTCAGGACTTTTGGATAGATATAGGTTCCTTTGTTTGCTCGGCACTAGGTTTACCAAATATCATGAAACCCAATAACTGCCTTCTAGGCATTTTTGGTGACCCATCTCATGCTAAGAAACTACTCTGCATCTTATATTTTCATGTCCATATTACTATGATGGAGGTCCCCAACAAGACACATATACCTGAAACTAATTAACGACTCTTTGGTTGTGCTAACCACCTTATTCATTTTGATTCATATTTACTAGACTCAATCTATGTTACTTGTATAGTGCCTTGTCATCATATATTCAATAACCACAAGGGAAGTGTGTGATGATATTTGTATATTATTGTTTATTGTTTAATGCTTGTTGAGTGCATACTCCCTTTCTGTGCAGTGAGATGGGCAACAACGTAGTTGCTTTTTCTTGTATGTAAGTTTGACCTTAAACTCAATAGAAATATCTTTAAAAAAAATAAAGAAGAATATCTGGCCCTTATGGGTGTGGATGAGCATGTGGCTCACTCCCCCTCTCACACATTACAATGCCAAGTGCCTTTTGATTGATTTAGACCTGTTACATGGAGGTAGGAAAGGAGCCCATAGCCCTGTATGAACTTAGACAAGTTAGTTTGGAACTTACACAGGGCTTTTTTTCCAAACAGAGAGGGATGGGAGTGAGGAAGAGTGGGTGTGCATAGCTAGGTGAAGGAGGGTGGTTAAGCGATTCTTTTGCATGACACTCAAGGTGCCTACCAGCCCATCTTCCTAATGAATAATTTGGGCTCTAAGAGGCTGTGTTTGAATACTGTGTAACCACAACTGCATTGTATATTTAGCATTTCACAGTTTTGGGGGGTACCGCTCAGGTGGGTTCTGATTAGAATTCAAACTCCTGGGTTCTCCAGATATGTCTGACCCAAGGAACCAGAACTACGCTCTGATTATATACCCTCTTGGTTTTTGCACAGTAATATTAAAGAGACCACTCACCAACTGCACATCAGATGGAACTCTGGAAAGGAAGTCAAGAATTTCATTATTGTCAATTGTGTAGGGGCTTCGAATTTTCTTTGTAAACTTATTAATTCCTAAAAAAAAAAAAGAATAGGGAGAAACTGTAAAATTTTTGTTTAAATATATGCAAATATTCTCTCTACATTTTAACACTGATGATTACATTAAATAATGCTAATTAAAATAACTATTTTTGAAACTGGTCAAATGATAAATCAGAGTCAGTAAAACAGCATTGCAAGACGATCATTACATCCAGACGCTTAAAACTGTTTCTTGCTGCATACATACTTAGACATCATATATAACTTTATATAAAACTTGGTCCCACATGCCAGCTGGGTTTATAATGTGATCACTGGCTGCACGAAACAATAGTGATACGGGTGGGGCCAAGTTTGACATTTGTATGAAAAGTCAAGATTTACATACTGTATAATTCTATTGATCCACCGATTGTTAGACATGTGGTTTTCACTTATTTACACTGTGTGTGGTGACTGGCAATTTTCTGCACTGAATAAAGGTATCAGCAAATGCTTAGTTTGAATTGCCCAGGCTTGAGACATGGTACGTTAAACTATAACTCCATTAAAAACCTTTACTTTTAGTGTAGTAGTGGAAAATGGTTAGCACTTCTGTAAGGTTTTTATTGATGTACGTTCCCATTGGGGAGATTTTTCACTTCCTATTGTGTCACTTGGGCAGAAAGAGAGGGAAATCTCCCCACCAGGGACACAGAAAGCAAAATAAACACTTTAATTGGAATAGTGGTAAAGGGCTTCTTGCGCTGTATTGCTGAGGTCTATGAATCCATGGAGGATGTTTTCCTAAATTCTGTTGTGGCAAAAGGACAGGAAGTGAATATAAATCTCTTTAACAGAAAAAAAGACAGTAGTCAAAACCTGAAATAAATTCTATCCATTCCCACTCTATCTGAAGATAAAAAAATGTAAGCTGTTCAACTATAGTTTTTGTCTATACTCAATGTATATAATTACTTTGTGACATGTTGGCTTCCCTGATCATTGACGGATACACCATTGATTGATTGAATGATTTTTAGTTAGTTAGTTAGTTAGGCGCCAAATGCCCACTGTGAAGTGAGCGTCATGAGCACATACACTTAACCATTTACAGTACTATGAAAATACAGGCATACCCTACTTTTAAGTACACAATGGGGTTTATTTACTAAAGCTGGAAAGTGCAAAACCAGGCTCACTTCTGCATAGAAACCATTGAGCTTCTAACCCCAGCTTGTTCAATTAAGCTTTGGTAATAAAACCTGGAAGCTCATTGGTTTTTATGCAGACGTGAGCCTAAATTTGCACTTTCCAGCTTTGGTAAATAAACCCCATTGTGTACTTAAAAGTGGGATATGCCTGTATAGATTTTTTGTTGTATTCTGTATTCCCCTGTATCTAACATAGGGGGTTATTTACGAAAGGCAAATCCACTTTGAACTACAAGTGCAAAGTGCACTTGAAATTGCACTTGGAAGTGCAGTCACTGTAGATCCGAGGGGGACATGCAAGGGAAATTAAAAACAGCATTTTAGCTTGCACATGAGCTACAGAAGATCATGTTACTCATCATCATTGGTTAGCACTATCTGAATCAGATGATAGGTTGCATGGTGAAGCAATTTCAGAAATGTTATTAGTAACATTGGACATGTGCAGTCCAAACTCACTGCACTGAGGGTTCTGTTATTTTAGATGTTTTTCATTTCTCTGCATGGGGTTTGTAGTCTACTCTGAAAATGCTATGCGGCCTGCCTCCACATGTGTTTTTATTACCCATCGGGTAAGCTATCAATATTTTTGTTTATTGTCTATTTATTTCTCTGCTGAACTGTATTGTATATGTTTTTATATTGTCATGTATTTTATAGATTGGCTCTCTTGAAGAAGCGGTATACCCACAAAACTAGTCGAGACTTCGCCAAATTTCTGATCTGTATGATTGTTCTGTATTTTTTATTCTGTAATAAATCCTTTTTAATTCAACAACTCTTATTGCTTTCCATCAGTACCGAAATAGTCCATAAACTTTTGGGTGGGCATATCCCCAAGTCTAGCTTCAGCAACTATTCTTTTTGCCCTTACCCTTCCCCTTTTTCCAATGCTATGCATGCATAATCTGTCTGCCTATAAGCAGCCCTATGTATAATTGATCATTTAGCTGCTGAATGTGACAATTTTAATTGCTAGAGGTCTAGATATGGGTTGGAAGTGGCCAAATGTAAGGTTTCATCCAAACTGTAGTAATGGATATACATGGTAAACAATGGGTAAAATCATTTGAGTTTTGGTTCAGAATCCAGCCAGTGAAAACAAAATTGTCAAGTCATCTTGAGCTAGAATGTGTATGATCTGGCCTTGCTCTCTGTTTGCTGGCAGAAGTGCTGTCATGTGGGAAATCTCTGTGAAGACCTTTGTATCTAATAAATGAAAAGAGCCAATGCTTGCTTCAATCTCTTTAGTGCTGGCGTGGCGTGTCATACATTATCTTGTAGCCACTACAGCATAAAGCCATTAAGCATTAAGAGGTCCGCTAGGGACAAGGGGAAACAGTCTGTTTCTAGTAACATTAACAAATTGTTTCTGAACCCTGTGCTGTGAATCACTGACATGGACAAAGCTTATCATTGTTTACTTGTATTTTTTTGAGAGATCACATGAATATACAGAATTGTATTATAAGGATATAGAGAACAGCAGATTTACAACATACATTTTAACAGGATCTAGAGCAATTCCAAGCAACAGCTGAAGTCAGTGAAATGTTAATGTTTACCACCAGATTAACTGATCAAATCAAAGACATATATATATATAAACATTTACTGGTGAAAAGAATTTATAGTTCTGTTCATTGATTCGCAAGGTTTACCACACCCAGGCAGACAGCAGAGAACACCCTTAAGACCAGACTTTACTGTAGTACAACTAGGACTTGTCCCTGCCCACAGCCTGAAGGAGAAGCAGCACTCTGATGAGCTCATCTCTCTTGTAACCTGCTTTTTCCTCCTGTCTGCATGTTCTTTGTTAGCACATTTGCACTGCAGTACATGTGATTGGCTCCTTGTGTTTGTAGCACCCTCTAGTGGGCTAAGTTTGTTTGTGTAGAATGGTTAGTGTGGGGAAACTTGGTCCAGCTCAGTGCTAAGCCTGAGCTGTAAATCTGGGTCAGGGTTCAGTGACTCAGGGCTGGATGACTCAGCCTAGCAGCCTTCTTGTGCCTCCCTATGTTTTCCGGGACATCAAAGAATGTTCTGGACATAGTGGTAGGAAGCTAGAAGGAGCTACTTGCAATGTTTATGAGGGCCTCAGCCAATCCCCAGTAAACAGCTGGCATGGGGCAGGCTACCTCATAAATAGGAATGTGTCATGCCAGGAGGGGCAGTCGGGTGGAAGATGGAGATGGAGTGCTGAAGAGGGTGTCGGTGGCCCTTGAGGATGCCCCCTAGTGTGGGGGGTGATCTTAGGCTGGGGCTCGGGTGCTAGAAGGATCCTGCCATAAATACTTGCAGGAAGCCCTTCATAGAGGCATGGGAGCAAGGAGAGAGGAAAACAGGAGCAGGTCAGTACTACTGGGAGATCTCCAGAGAGTCAGCCAGGTGGGCTGGTGAGTGTCAGTCTGGAGGACTGTGGTGGAGAAGTTATCTTGAAGGGCTAGTAAAGGAGCAGCTGCAGCAAGGTGGGTTGGCAGTGCCTAAAGAGGTGGTGCTGGGATCAGTAGCCACAGGAGGGATAGTACAAGCTGGACACTGTAATACAACTGGACACTTTGCTACACAACCAAGGGGCCTCAGGTTCCTGCCTGTAATGGGCTATTGCCTTTAATCTGACTGAGTGTGCTGGAGGAAGAAGTGGATTTGTACAGTATATATAGACTGTATATAGAGACTTTATATAAAGAGTTTTCTCTGAAGTTATTGAAGTCAAGTGGGCATCCCATAACCTCCCATCCCTATCCAACTTATTATCCTCAATAAAAAAACAAAAACAAAGTCATGAACTATTCTCTGACTCTGAAGTGCCTGTACAATTGTGGTGTGCCTGGCTTTGAAGGGTGGGGGGTCCCAGTTTATCTGTGGCCCTTAAGGGGGTGTGCTACATGTTGCTTCCATCTCTCTCCCAGTCATAGCTCTGATGTAACAGGGATTGCAGGATGCTGATACCATCTATATGTGATGGAGCAGGGAACCTAAAAGCAACATGGTTTAGCAAAACATCATATTACTTAAAACAATGTGGTTTTAGGCAGTGGGCGGATGATACATTCTAAAATAGGTCTTGAACATATGAAAAGTAGGAGAGAAACTGAGCTCACTGGATCATGATACCAGATAACAGATTCCCCTTCATACATGACCAGGTAGCAAACTTTCACAGATAACCATGAAGGTCACCTCTATCTGAGCCTCTGCAAATGTCTCCTTTATTGAAACAGTACATGAACCTTTTCATTTACTTGGGTTTTATGAAAATACAGCAGGATTTCTATGAGAGGTATACCATGACACTGAACCTGCCAGTGTCCTACCAGACCTAAAATATCAGATTTGGGTGGACTGATCCTATGAAAAAGCCCAATAAATTGCACTCAGTTTCTCAGGAATAGGCCATATGGTGCCAACTTTTAGTGTGATGACAAATTCGGAGGAAAAATAACAGCTAAGATACTCATTGTGTAGTGATATTTCAGTCCTTCTTCGATCAGACAATCTTTTCTAGATCATAAGTGCTGTAGCTGCTAAAACTATAAGTCATCCTCTTAAAAAACACTTATCAGTGGAGAGCATCAATGGCTCTACTAATATGTTACCTACCCCACAGAAGGACGAGGTATCTGAGTGGGATAAAATATAGCACAGCCGTTAAGACGCACAAGGTGATAATTGCCAGCCAGGTTAGGAATGGGACCGTCCAGTTGACTGTGCTGTATGGAAAAAAATGACATGAGTCACAAGCCTAATCCTCTCATATATCTAATGAAAGACATAACAAATAAAGTGTGCAGGGCTAAACGAGACAGGCAGACGTATTACTCTTCTTTGCTTACTGCTGGATGTGCACAAGAGGAAATGCCAAGATAAATGATGCCAAATAAATCGTACGGCAACAACATTAGAGACAATGGCTCCTATTAATCACTCTTCAATATCCAATAACTCACTTACTAGAAATAATACAAGAACTGAGAATATTGACCAACAGCTCTTCATCGTGAATTATAACACTTTGTAAAATGTCTTCATGCATCAGGGGAATAGATCTAACCATTTAATCAGACATACTCTTATAATAAGACATACTCTTATAATATACTGCGACACAGCTCATATAGGGTAGCTAAAGGAGTACTGTAGCAGGATAGCACACAGTGTTGGATATGTATAGACAAAAGGGAATGGCTGACAATGCAATGTCTGTTTTTAAAACATGTTTTGTGACTGCATCTATAGTATCTATGTCTAAGGCCTCGTACACACAATAGGATAGCCAGAGGACAACGGTCTGAAGAACCTTTTTCATCAGTACAAACCGATCGTGTGTAGGCACCATAGGTAATTTAATCTTAGGTTAAAAAAAATTGAACTTGCTTTAAAATTTAACCTATGGACTGGTAACCGATAGGTCAAAACCGATCGTTAGTATGCAAAAGCATCGGTTAAAAACCCGTGCATGCTCAGATTCAAGTCGCCGCATGCTTGGAAGCATTAAACTTCGTTTTTTTCAGCACGTCATTGTGTTTTACATCACCGCGTTCTGACACGATCGTTTTTTTAACTGATGGTATGAATGCACGACGGACCATCAGTCAGCCTCATAGGTTAACCTAAGACAACGGTCCTTCAGACCGTTGTCCTCTGGCTATCCTATCGTGTGTACGAGGCCTAAGTGGTTTAGCAGCAAATCAGGCAGTATGTACAAAAAGAGCCTTATAGACAACAGTTGCGGTGAACCTACTGCTGATACCTAAAATATTACATGAAAAGGTGCGACCATCTTAAAGTGACATGTCAGTTTTTAGTAGATACTTGACACTGATTTCTAGTGACCCCAGAGATAAAGATCATTTGCTTAAAGTAGGACTTGTATTTATGTTCAGCCAGTCCTGTGATTTAGTCACTCCTATCATTCTGCACAGTCAGACAGGTGAACACTTTTTCTGGTTAAACATTTTAGCTTTGTTAGAAAAAAAAGAAAAGTTACCGCGCTAAGGCCTCTTTCACACTGGGCGGATCAGTAATGATCCGCCCCGTGCAACTCTGCTTGCTCAGCGGGGATCGCTCCGTTGATCCCCGCTGTGCCGGCGGATGACAGGGTGGTCCCCGCACACTGTGCAGGGACCGCCCTGTCTTTTCTCCGCTCCCCTCTATGGGGGGATCGGATGCACACGGACCGTATGTCCGTGTTCACCCGATCCGATCCGCCAGACGGAAGGAAAAGTAGGGTTTTCCTCCGTCACACTTTGGCGAATCGGAGCGGGTCGGATGTCAGCGGGCATGTCACCGATGACATCCGCGGCTCCATAGAGGAGCACGGAGCGCCTGTACAGGTCCGCAAAAAAAAACTGACAGACGAAACTGTACGCTCAGTGTGAAAGAGCCCTAACACATAAATATTAAAAACAAACTAAATAAAGCTGCAGCTCTACTGTGGGATACATACAGAAATCATCAATTGAAACTATCAGGCCTCGTACACATGACCGAGGAACTCGACGGGCGAAACACATCGTTTTACTTGTCGAGTACCTTGTTAGACTGTCGAGGAACTCGACGTGCCAATTTTCTCCATTCCCATCAAGGAAAAAGAGAACATGCTCTCTTTTTGGCTTGTCGAGTTCCTCGACAGTTTCCTCGTCGAAAAATGTACACACGACCGGTTTCCTCTGCAAAAAAAAAACAAAACAGAAATTTCTTGCTGGTTTTTGCCAAGAAATTTGGTCGTGTGTACGAGGCCTCAGTTGTGCCCATAAGGGTAAATGTCAATTGATTATTGTTCGTGACAGGTTATTTCACCAAGCCAAAAGTGCACCTCCACCACATAGAGAGCATGCTTACCAGATGGCAAGCTTGAAAAGCTTGTGGCTAATACCTAGCCAGGGCCTTTATCCTGGGGAGAAATCTGATGCGAGCTCTAGAAGGGATAACACTCCGTAACACGTCTCACCACTTTCGCAAGGGCCAAGGAGTACACCTCCACCTCAGTGCCCCAAGACAATGTCATCTTGTGAAGAAATGCATCAAAAGGAGGAACGCGTTACTAAGATCCCGGAGAGACGGGTGGTCTATGCAAGCCGGCCGGCTTTTTATTCCTTGCTTTTTTATCTGCTCTTTGCTGTAAGTGCAGTACTACTAGGTGTAGTTGGTTTTACATTATGCCAATTTTGGGGGGTATCCTGGCTCATTGTCCTTTGAATGCTGTGGTGGAGGTGTACTCCTTGGTCCTTGCGAGAGTGGTGAGACATCTGGTTGGCCTTTCCCGCACAGAGTGTTATCCCTTCTAGAGCTGGTATCAGATTTCTCTCCAGGATAAAGGCCCTAGCTGGGTGTTAGCCGCAAGCTTGCCATCTGGTAAGCATGCTCTCTATGTGGTGGAGGTGCACTTTTGGTGTGGTGGAATAACCTGTCACAAACAATAATCAATGGACATTTACCCTTATGGGCACAACTGATCTTTTCAATTGATAATCTTGCACTTTCTATATACCGTGTTTCCCCGAAAATAAGCCCGGGTCTTATATTAATTTTGGCTACAAAAGGCACAGTAGGGCTTATTTTCGGGGTAGGTCTTACCATGTAATGTGCCGTCTTCTCTCCTCCTCTCTCTCCCTGCCTGACAGGAATTCCCAGTGTGAACGGAGTTAAAATGCTTGTAAAATCCTATAATCCACTCTATTACAGTATTATGTGTGTGTTTCTGTAATATAATTGTGCCAAATACCTTCGTTATAGCGCCGCTCTGCGCTTCTGTGACTCGCTGGAGGTCTCTTCCCCGCAATTATATTAGAGAAACACACACATTGTACATTATATACTACTGTAATAGAGTGGATTATAGAATTTTACAAGCATTTTAAACTAGGGCTTATTTTCGGGGTAGGGCTTATATTGCAGCCCTCCAGGAAAATAACGCTAGGTCTTATTTTCGGGGTAGGTCTTATTTTCGGGGCAACACGGTACATGCACAATTAGGAACTGAATGTATATGGTCAGCACAGCTCCCTTTACTTTTATTTTAGCTTTATCACCTTTTTATCTTCAACCTGTTTATATGACAACCAGTCAAAGAGGCATTAAGCTGACCCAAAATGTATCATGAATACCAGAGATGTGTTGCTACTATCACAACCCTGTTCCTAAAGTGATTGTAAGCTACCACATTGTCAAACAAGCCATTCAGTTTAAAATAGAAAAGAAAGGCAAAACATTTGTGTATAGATATGAAAAACATTATAAATATATTTTTCCCTTTTTTATAAGTGATCACATTCCCTCTGTTCGCAGCTGCATAAGCCGGGGGAGGAGAAACAACAACAAGCTAATATTCCCAGCGAATGCCTGGGAAAGGGAGGGGGGCATGGGGTTGTGTCAGGACAAATCTGATCATTGGAGGTGAGCGCACTGGGTTTCCAGCACAGCTGGAGAACTGGCCACAGTGTGTTCCCCTTTTTAGTGTGGTCAGTTTTTAATAGGAGAGCAAGGAGACTGGCAGGAACACCAGGGATTACACATAAAGGAATCAATACAAAGAGAACAGGATACTTTCTCATACAAGTACATGGTACAGCAGTCACATATCAGGAATATGAAGTGTTGGGGTAACAAACACTTTATCTTTTTTTGCATAGAGTTCCACTTGAAGTTCCAAAGTCAGGACAATTACCGTAGCCATTATGAGAGTTGCATCCATTATTGTTGAATAAATAGTATTTTTTACACTGTGGCGGAGGAGTTGGGATAGCCAAGGTGTATAGATATAATAAAAGCTCCCAGGGGAAGCTTAAGTGCTATGGCAGAGTGAACTAGCTTCTGGATTTTTAATAGGACCTTAGGAAATCCTGTTTAGATTAAAGTGGTTCTAAAGGTTCCTTTTTAAATTAACTAGTTAAGCCCCGAGCCTGTTTTTCAGATTCGGTGTTTACGAGACTAAAACATTTTTTTTTCTATAAAATTACTTAAAACCCCCAAACATTATATATATATTTTTAACACCCTAAAGAATAAAATGCCAGTCATTGCAATACTTTTTGTCACACCGTATTTGCGCAGCGGTCTTACAAGCACACTTTTTTTGGAAAAAATTCACTTTTTTAAATAAAAAAATAAGACAGCAATAAATTTGGCCCAATTTTTTTACATATTGTGAAAGATAATGTTACGCCGAGTAAAATGATACCCAACATGTCACGCTTAAAAATTGCGCCTGCTCGTGGCATGGCGTCAAACTTTTACCCTTAAAAATCTCGATAGGCGACGTTTAAAAAATTCTACAGGTTGCATTTTTTGAGTAACAGAGGAGGTCTAGGGCTAGAATTATTGCTCTCGCTCTAATGGTCGCGGCGATACCTCACTTGTGTGGTTTGAACACCGTTTTCATATGCGGGCGCTACTCGCGTATGCGTTCGCTTCTGCGCGCAAGCTCGTCGGGACGGGGCGCTTTAAAAAAATGTTTTGTTTGTTTTCGGATTTATTTTTATTTATTTTACAATTTTTAACACTGAAATAAAAAAAAATTATCACTTTTATTCCTATTACAAGGAATGTAAACATCCCTTGTAATAGAAAAAAGCATGACAGGTCCTCTTAAATATGAAATCTGGGGTCAAAAAGACCTCACATCTCATATTTAGGCTTAAATGCAAAAAATAAAATAAAAATTGAAACTGTCATTTTTTCAAATGACAAAAAAAAAAACATTTTTCTTTAAGACGCTGGGCGGGACTGACGTTTTGACGTCACTTCCGCCCAGCAGAGCTATGGGGATGGGTGAAGGACATTTTTCCCTCACTCGCATCCCCAGTCAGCAGCCGAGCGGACCCGATCGCCTCCGCCGCTACCGACGGCTACGGTAAGCGGCGGAGGGCGCGGGAGAGCGGCGGGAGCCCCTCTCCCGCCACCGATAACGGCGATCTCGCGGAGACCACCGTTATCGTTGACAGGATCGCCCACTGAAGAGATGGATATCTCGGTTGTGGCAGCAGCTGCTGCCATTACCGAGATATCCATCTTTAATTAAAGTGCCGACGTATAACGACGGTGGGTGGTCGGTAACTAATTAAAAAAAAACATGTCATACTTACCTCCACTGTGCAGTTTGTTTTGCACAGAGTAGCCCCAATAGGCCTCTTCCGGGGTCTCAAAGGCAGCTCCTGTGCCATACACTCGGCATCCATAGACACTAAGCGTATGACTCGATCCCGCCCCCCCCCCGGCGGCCACCTCATTGGATTTAATTAACAGCAGTGGGAGCCAATAGCTGTGCTGCTATCAATCTATCCAATCAACGCAGAGACTCTGTGGAGAAGAGGACACCGGGGACGACCCCTGCAGGTGAACGGGCTCAGGTAAGTAAAACGGGGGGCTGGGAGGCCCTTGACAGCCAGGTGTTTTTTCACCTTAATGCATAGAATGCATTAAGGTGAAAAAACACAAACCTTTACAACCCCTTTAAGCAGCAACAAACCATGCAGTCCATTAAGAACTTGATAGTCATAATAGTTCAGCATTATTACAGATTTGTTTTGCTTAGCAAATTTTGGTCAAGATAAAAAAGGAGGATGGTATTCCGATATACTAGGAAGCCAAAATAGTGAAAAGTAATTGCTCAGACAGGGTGAATAATGGTAGCAAAGTGTACATGGGTGTGTAAAATACTCTGCTGCTGTCCTGATGCATAGTAAAGATATGGATGACAGACAGCAGCACCCAGTCCACCTGTGGAAGGTAATACGACCTTCCAAAATTCATCAGCTGCAAGGGTTTTAAGTTCTACCACATTATGTTGAAATTACATGGCTCCTTTGTACACTATTTAATTTTGAATTTGGAGCTGTAATTCCCACTGAGCAAATGTCATGGGATTCACCTTATTGTGAGAGCCTGGAGAAACTTAGCAGAACTCCAGCTTGAACATATGAATTATCAAAGAGCTTTTGTGGTACTGAGGCCTTTTAATAGAGAAAGTTCATGAATTGGGACTCGGCAACCCAAAGGCACATACTGTAAATGTTCTTCATTATCTGTTTGCTTTTTCAATCCAAAGATTTTACAACATGTTTTTCTCTGTCTTTTTTTCTGCCAGCCTACTTGGATTACATTAGTTATATTTAAAGTGATCCTAGATATGAGAAATAAACTGTAGCCGTAATGGATATGGCCTTCTATGGCAATATATATTAACACGTATGTACTCACTTTTTTATCCTCTCACCCAAAGAAGCCACTTCATCAAGCACGCCCTGTACACTGACGCACACCTCTTGAATGGCATACAGTTTATTCATAAATCCTTTCTTCTCACAGTCCTAGTAGAGGGGAAGAATGGAGATTGTTTATCAAATAACACATATTTTCTATCAATTAACACATCTATTACCAAGGAATCATTTAATAGTTGAAATCGGAATTTCCAAGATACCTAGTACAAAAATTGCATGACAAAACACAGCTGTGGTAGCTGATAGGGAAGTCAATGACATTTCTGCACAGGAGACCTTCAGGCCGCGTACACACGATCAGTCCATCCGATGAAGCTGACTGATGGTCTGATGCGCCTACACACCATCGGTTAATTAACCGATCGTGTCAGAACGCGGTGACGTAAAACACAACGACGTGCTAAAAAAAAATGAAGTTCAATGCTTCCAAGCATGCGTCGACTTGATTCTGAGCATGCGCGGGTTTTTAACCGATGCTTTTGTATACTAACGATCGGTTTTGACCTATTGGTTAGGCGTCCATCGGTTAAATTTTAAAGCAAGTTCTCTTTTTTTGACCGAAGGTTAACTGACCGATGGGGCCCACACACGATCGGTTTGGACCGATGAAACGGTCCTTCAGTCCGTTTTCATCGGTTTTGACCGATCGTGTGTACGCGGCCTTAGTGTCCCACCTACAGGGAGGACAATACCACACACTGGCATTAGTGCATAAGAAAGTTGCATCTGATATTGTCAATATGAGTAATAAATCATGTCCCTTTAAACAATTATTTCTCTATTTTTTTTCTACTGCTGGCCTGTTGCATCTTCATAAATATCTGAATATACCCAGTGAATGCCATCAGAAAAGAAGATGCAAAGCTGTCTGATTTAGTGCATTTAGAATGTATTATTTTTCTTATTAAAAGGCTCCACATGGTAATAAAACCACCCCAACTTCTACTCTTTACCAAAGCATGGCTATGATGTAGAGCCCTTATGGACAGCCCCACCCTTCCCCCAGCTCACCACAGACACTAGAAGGTGGCAGTATGTAATGACATAGTTCGGCTGCCTTCTGACATCCATGCCAGCAGCAGGATGCTTAAGAATTATTGTCTGGTTTAGCCTTTAAAGGGGGGAGGCACCTGAATTGATTTTCTGGTGCCAGCATATCACATGAAAACATTAGTGATTTTTTTTATGTCCATCCAGTCCTGAAATAATGTGACACAGAGCAGGTAAGGAGGCATCTGATCCCTTCTATACTGCCAGTCTCCCCCAAAATATTGATCACTAGCCACCACTGGCTTTACTGATATTACCTCTGGATTATGCTGCGATTAACTATGTGTGTGTGTGTTTTTTTATTTTTTCAAATTAAAAGGCTAAATACCTTTTTTATACAGTGCAGCTGTGCAGTTACGTGATCCTTCTCTGCTCTTCTTCCCCTATTGAGAGAAGCGGGAGGGGCTGAGCTTCCCCAGAGAAGGATCACGTGACTGCACAGCGGCAGTGTGGAAAAGGGTATATAGCCTCTTAGTTTTAAAAACACACACACACACTATAGTTAATGCCATCATATTGCAGCTGAATAGTGGTGGGATTGGTTGGGAAGAGAGCCGCTCTTATGCTGACAGGCAGGGAGGGAGGGGAAGAGATTCAAAGCAGAGAGCGGAATAACAGAGGCACATAACCTGACCATGGTATCATGGCTTAGATGCCATGATTAGCGTTCGCAGCACAGACAGGGGGACACAGGAACAAGCAGGATCACCCATGTACTGTATATTACAACATAGATAGTGTTATAGATCAGGGGTAGGCAGCCTTAAAGAGGTGGAAATCTACCCGAACAACATGGGAGTAGTCAAAGATCACTGGGCTATCGCTAAATGCAGCAAACCCACAGGAAACACTGTGTGGGTAAACCCCAGCGAATCGTTGTGAAAGCAGCCCTATACAATTATTCCCATTGTATTGCTTCACATTGACCTGATGATCTCGTCTTTCCTGCTGCTGGCACCACTCTGGAGACCGCTAGCCAGGATAAGAGGTGGACTGCAGTTGGTATCACTCTGCATGGGACAGGAGCCACAGAGGAGGCATCAGCATATGCAGCTATTGCTCTCTACTACAGCTTCAACTTTACAAGTAGTCCCTCAGCATTGCTCTTGGTTTGATACTCTGGGATGGAGGGTCAGCAAGCCCAGACCATGATCTACCAGTCACCTGGCTGCGATCTACAGGTACATCACGATCTACAGGTTGCTGACCCCCGCTATAGATCATGCCGTAAAGGAACAGGATCTTTTTATTTTTACAATTTTTAGGATTACAGTCACTTTAAAGGGGTTGTAAAGGTAAAAAGAAATCCCTAAATAGCTTCCTTTACCTTAGTGCAGTCCACCTTCGCTTACCTCATCCTTCGATTTTGCTTTTAATTGTCCTTATTTCTTCGGAGAAATACTCACTTCCTGTTCTTCTGTCTGGAACTCCACACTGTAATGCGAGGCTTTCTCCCTGGTGTGGAGAAAGCCTCTTGAGGGGGGGAGGGGGCGAGCAGACAAGTCAGGACACTCTCTACTTTGCAGATAGAGAAAGGAGCTGTGTGTTAGTGGGCGTCCTGACCCTCCTGCTCACCCCCTCCCCCCTCAAGAGGCTTTCTCCACACCAGGAAGAAAGCCTCACATTACGGTGGTGAGTTACAGACAAAAGAAAACCTAGGTTCCGTTGCTGTGACTTGTAGTGCCTGTTTCCAGTTTCTTACATTAAAGTTACGTTGGATTGGAGTGCGGCTGTCCTGATCATCTTTTGTTCTTATTTGCTATGTGCATTGCTAGCACCCTCAGTTCCTGAGAAGAAGATTGCACCCAACAAGACCTGCCTGGAGCGGCAATCTCTGTCTCTCTGCGTGGTGTGTACTGCCTATGTCCTCTGCAGTGTGCACCTAAAGTTACATTGTGTGTACTGCCCGTGTCCTCTGCAGTGTGCACCTAAAGCTACGTGGTGTGTACTGCCCGTGTCCTCTGCAGTGTGCACCTAAAGCTACGTGGTGTGTACTGCCTGTGTCCTCTGCAGTGTGCACCTAAAGCTATGTGGTGTGTGTACTGCCCGTGTCCTCTGCAGTGTGCACCTAAAGCTACGTGGTGTGTGTACTGTCTATGTCTGTGCTATTTTTCTCAATGATTTTCATCCACATTGCAGGGACCAGACATTACATTAAAGCAAGCAGTTTTAAATTAATTTTTTCTTATAGTAATCTCATTTTGTGCAGGCACAGTTCTAAACACGTGCCACCTCACAGGCATACTATAGACACCCAGCAGGTATGATATTTAAAGGAATTTTTCATTTTTTTTTTCACTTTAAGCATCATTAAAATCACTGATCCAGAAAAAAAAAACGTTTTTAAAACTTTTTTTCCATTGATACATGTTCCCTGGGGCAAGACCTGGGTTCTCAAAGACGTTTTACGACAATAACTTGCATATTAGGCTTTAAAATTAGCACTTTTGATTTCGAACGTTCAAGTCCCATAGACATCAATGGGGTTCTAAATGTTCGCACGAACGGTCGGTCCGTTCGAAGGTTCTGGTGCGAACCGAACAGGGGGGGGGGGGTGTTCAGCTCATCCCTACTTATAATCCAAACTCTACCATTCTGTTTACCATTTCTGTAGTACAGCACATTGTTACTCCTTGCTCATCCACTTCTCATTGTAAGTTTACCAGACACAGTTTGTGTAGATAAATTCAATAGACTCTCTGTAGCCATAATGAGACAAAAACATACACAAAAAAAACATAATTCCTTTTTGCTGTTTGATGATTTTTTGCCTGTACATCGTGTCACATGTGGAAAAATGGGTCCAGAACAAAGCATACTTCCGGTCCCAGATTCCGTGAGACTGTCCTGGGGTTCTAACCACATACCAGTGTTCTGCAGATCTAGACTCCATGCCACTGCCAGTCAGTTGCTAGAACTTTCAGTCCTGCACCAGGCTTTGGCTCCTTAATTGCTTTGTCAGGTAATCTCCTGCCTGACATAAATACTAGCATTTTGGCAGAGGGAGGCAGCAGAATGGAAAACAGAGCATATATACTGTAGGTTAGTAATCCACTGAACAACAATCACCCCCTCTCCATCAACAGACCATCAGTGCCCCTCCCCTTTCACAGAGCATTTGTGTTCTCCCCCCACAGAGCATCAATGCCCCCCTTTCTTTCCGCAGAGTACCAGTGCACCACCTCCTCACCCATTCCCTGCATTATAAGGCTACATACAAACAGGTGATTTGGCATTTCAGTGTCAAATACTGGAGTTTTCTGGTGTCCAGGAGGTGCAGGTGCAGCATCCAGCCCCACTACCAGCAGTCTGTCAAAATCTAGGACAGGCTGAAATATGCAGAAGGTGGACACTGTACCAAGTGGTACTTGCGATTAAGGCTATAAGCGTTCAGGGATATATTCCCTAAATGCAGAATTCTTGCATTCAGGGCGTACATCTCTGAAAACATACAGTATGGCCCTAAAAGCAGGTTCCAGTGTCCAGCCAACAAGTATTTCATCAGGGCACCACATATTGAATAGATGCTACACCAAGGTAGACTCAGACAAAGGGGGTTATTTACGAAAGGCAAATCCACTTTGCACTACAAGTGCAAAGTGCACTAGAAATTGCACTGAAAGGGCACTTGGAAGTGCAGTCGCTGTAGATCCGAGGGGGGCATGCAAGGGAGATAAAAAAACAGCATTTTAGCTTGCACATGATTGAATAATAAAATCAGCAGAGCTTCCCCTCATTTGAGATCTACCCCTCAGATTTGAAGTGACTGCACTTCCAAGTGCACTTTCAGTGCAATTTCAAGTGCACCTTGCACTTGTGGTGCAAAGTGGATTTGCCTTTCGCAAATCACCCCCAAAGTGTTAACTCTTTGCACATATTTTACACTTTAAAAATCCTTTAGGTCTATGTGCGTCTGTGAGACTCTCACTTGTAGTACGGTAGTTAAGGAATATTTTTGCGGCACATGTGTGTAATGTGCACTGTCAGTAGGCATAGACTATATATAACCAAGTTCCATTAGACACACAAAAATATCCAGTGCAATTTAGAAACATTCACTTTTTCCACGGTGTACTTCATGCATCTTCTGTTTTCTCCTTTCCGGGTTGTCCCTCTTCCTCAATTTTTGATGTTGGAAGCTTTGAAAAATGCTCAAAATCGCTCTGTTAATAAAACTCCCTGGAGTCTCAATAGAGATGTTTTCTCCTGTGTATTCTAAGCATGAGTGAGAAGTGTCTGGTTTGCTACATTGTTTTACAGCCTCTGCACTGCACACTGCAGAACATCTCATTCCAAAAAAAAAACAGATAAGAGAAAAAATAACCATAAGAAAATTGTATCTATAAAATCTCCAGTACAGATGCTCTTAATGAAACACTATAATAATGTGTGGATTGATTTCTTTTTTTTGTTTTCCATATTTCACATATATGGGTAATTTCTCTACCTTCTTGTAAATGCTCTGCCAGATTTCAGTCTTTTCATATCCCTATGCTAAAATGCCAGAGACTGCGCAAGGCTGAGTATTAGCTGTCACATAAAAATGTTGTAATGTTGAAGGGCCACCTAGTGGTAGACACCTTGCAAGTAGCTGCAGGAGCGTTAATTAAGATATTTTGGCTCAGTGCGATAACCTCTGACGCCACCTTTTATGACACATCAAATGATACAAGGGGAAAAAACAAGTCCTAAAGCTTTATGAGATCACGCTAATCTTCTAAATAGGATTCAAGAAGCAATGTTCTCAAACTCTTTTGTTTGTTCTACTTTAGTTCTGGTGGGAAAACAGCCCATACCCTCGACGCTTCAAAGCCTTTTTCTTGTTATTATTTTGGCTTCATAGCTGTTTACTCCTACAGTACATAGGTTAGTGGAAAATAACTTAGAGCATTCTATAATTCATTATTCTTTTGAAAATATTATTGAATTATGAATATGTAAGACTTTCAGTATAGCATAAAAAGAAAATACTGAATTCTAATCTTCTGATAAAGTGTGTTAATTATAAATTGGCTAAGGACCATAACCCCATAATGACACTACCCATCACTGACCACATGTTAAGCTAGGACAAACCATTTGCTCTCATGTGTTGTTTGTACTTTTTAAGGTCAGTAAACTGGTATCCACTTTCTTTACACTTTCTCTATAATTAACTGGGGAATATAAAAATAGCAGGTTTATCATTTACAACCCTAATTAAATTACATAAATCACATCTTGGGCACATGCACTCACTCCAGCAACTCCTGAACATCATTTCTCAACAGGGGCCACAAGTATGAGCCCTGTCTGTGCATGGTCACAACCTTTAGTAGTAGGGATGAGCCGAACGCCCCCCCCCCAGTTTTGTTCGCAGCAGAACATGCGAACAGGTAAAAATTTGTTTGAACACGTGAACACCGTTAAAGTCATCGTCATAAAAAGTGTTTGGGGACCTGGGTCCTGCCCCGGGGGACATGTATCAATGCAAAAAAAAGTTGTAAAAACTGATGTTTTTTTCGGGAGCAGTGATTTTAATAATGCTTAAAGTGAAACAATAAACGTGAAATATTCCTTTACATTTCGTACCTGGGGGTTTCTATAGTATGTCTATAGTATGCCTGTAAAGTAGCGCATGTTTCCCGGAGTTAGAAAAGTCCCTGCACAAAATGACATTTCTAAAGGAAAAAAAGTATTTTAAAACTACTCGCGGCTATAATGAATTGTCGGGTCCCGGCAATACAGGTCAAAGTCATTGAAAAAAAACAGAATGGGTCCCCCCTTAGTTCATTACCATCCCCTTTGGGTCTGGTATGAATATTAACCACTTAAGCCCCGGACCAATATGCAGCCTAAAGACCCAAGGTGTTTTTACAGTTCGGGACTGCGTCGCTTTAACAGACAATTGCGCGGTCGTGCGACGTGGCTCCCAAACAAAATTGGCGTCCTTTTTTCCCCACAAATAGAGCTTTCTTTTGGTGGTATTTGATCACATCTGCGGTTTTTAGTTTTTGCGCTATAAACAAAAATAGAGCGACAATTTTGAAAAAAAAGCAATATTTTTTACTTTTTGCTGTAATAAATATCCCCCAAAAACATATATAAATTTTTTTTTATTATATTAATATTTTTTTTCCTCAGTTTAGGCCGATACGTATTCTTCTACCTATTTTTAGTAAAAAAAATCGCAATAAGCGTTTATCGATTGGTTTGCGCAAAATTTATAGTGTTTACAAAATAGGGGATAGTTTTATTGCATTTTTATTATTTTTTTTTTTTTTACTACTAATGGCGGCGATCAGCAATTTTTTTCGTGACTGCGACATTATGGCGGACACTTCGGACAATTTTGACACATTTTTGGGACCATTGTCATTTTCACAGCAAAAAATGCATTTAAATTGCATTCTTTATTGTGAAAATGACAGTTGCAGTTTGGGAGTTAACCACAGGTGGCGCTGTAGGAGTTAGGGTGCACCTAGTATGTGTTTACAACTGTTTGGGGGTGTGGCTGTAGGAATGACGTCATCGATCGTGTCTTCCCTATAAAGGGAATGACGCGATCGATGCGCCGCCATAGTGAAGGACGGGGAAGCCGTGTTTACACACGGCTCTCCCCGTTCTTCAGCTCCGGGGAGCGATCGCGACGGAGCGGCTATAAACAAATAGCCGCGCCGTGGTCCCGGATCGCTCCCCGAGCGGACCCGACCTCCGCATGTAGCGGGGGGGGTCCCGATCGGACCCCCCACCCGCTAATAGGCGAGGACGTACGTGTACGCCCATGTGCCTGTACGTGCCATATTGTGGACGTATATGTACATGCGGGGGTCGGGAACTGGTTAAGGGGAACCACAAACCAAAAAAAAAAACGTGGGTGTCTCCACAAAAATTCCATATCAGGCCCTTCAGGTCTGGTATGGATATTAATGGGAACCCTGCGCCATTTTTTTTTTAACCACTAGAGTACCGGGCCATCGTGAAATGACGGCTCCACGGTGACTCTGAATATTCAACAGGACGTCATATGACGTCCTGTATTCCTGCGGCCACTGGGGGGCGCGCGAGCGCGCCCGGCGCGTCCTCGAGATGCCGATGCGCGTGCCTGGTGGTCGCGATGTCCGCTAGGTACCCGCGATCAGGAACGACAGAGCAGGGATGTGGAGCTCTGTGTGTAAACACAAAGCTCCACGTCCTGTCAGGGGAGAGAGGAGACGGATCTGTGTCCCTTGTACATAGGGACATAGATCGGTCACCTCCCCCAGTCACCCCCCTTCCCCCACAGTTAGAACACAATACAGGTATACATATTAACCCCTCCCTCACCCCTAGTGTTAACCCCTTGAATGCCAGTCACATTTATACAGTAATTAGTGCATTTTTATCGCATTAATCGCTGTATAAATGTGAATGGCGCCAAAAAACGTGTCAAAAGTGTCTGATGTGTTCGCCGCAATGTCACGGTGACAGTAAAAAAATCGCAAATCGCCGCCAATACTAGTAAAAAAATTAATAAAATAAAAATGCCATAAATCTATCAGCTATTTTGTAAACGCTATAACTTTTGCACAAACCAATCAATATATGATCATTGCGATTTTTTCTACCAAAAATATGTAGAAGAATACGTATCGGCCTAAACTGAGGGAAAAAAAAGTTTTTTTAAAAAAAATTGTGATATTTATTAAATAAAAAAGTAAAAAATTGTGTTTTTTTTTTTTAAATTGTCACTCTTCTTTTGTTTATAGCGCAAAAAATAAAAACCGCAGAGGTGATCAAATACCACCAAAAGAAATCTCTATTTGTGGGAACAAAATGATAAAAAAATTGTTTGGGTACAGTGTAGCACGACCGCGCAATTGTCATTCAAAGTGCGACAGTGCTGAAAGCTGAAAATTGGCCTGGGCAGGAAGGGGCGTAAGTGCCCGGTATGGAAGTGGTTAAATAGCGTGAGGGCCCCCCAAAGGGATCCATGTATTTAAACACGGGAAACGTGCGCTACTTTACAGGCATACTATAGACACCCCCCGGGTACGAAATTTAAAGGAATATTTCACTTTTATTGTTTCACTTTAAGCATTATTAAAATCACTGCTCCCAAAAAAACTGCAGTTTTTAAAAAAAAATTTACATTGATACATGTCCCCTGGGGCAGGACCCAGGTCCCCAAACACTTTTTATGACAATAACTTGCATATTAACCATTAAAATCAGCGCTTTTGATTTCTCCCATAGACTTTTAAAGGGTGTTCCGTGGCTTTTCGAATTTGCCGCAAACACCCCAAATTGTTTGCTGTTTGGCGAACGGACGAACAGGCAATGTTCGAGTTCAAACTCATGTTTGACTCAAACAGATAGCCCATCCCTATTTAGTAGTCTCCTTGGAAGAACGTGTGACAAGGTGACTATTCAGGAGGATAATAAGGAGACAGACACAGAGGGGTTGATTTACTAAAGGCAAATAGACTGTGCACTTTGCAAAGCGCAGTTGCACTATACAAGAGAAATTGCTCCAGAGCTTAGTAAATGAGCAAAAGCTCTGCTGACTTGCATCATCCAATAATGTGCAAGCAAAACTGCAGTTTTTTTTTCCTTGCACATGATTGGGTATTCTTTGCAAAGTGAAGCTTTACCTCATTTACTAAGCTCTGGAGCAACTGCACCTGAAGAATGCAACTGCACTTTGCAAAGTGCACAGTCTATTTTCCTTTAGTAAATCAACCCCAGAGTGTTGTCACTCTAAACAGGGTGTGTCTACACAAAGACCTTTAAGGTGGAATCCCCATGTATTACTGTAACGAACATTGCTGTTTTAAAAATAGTGAAAATGATGTTTGAAGTTACATTAACATGTTAAATCTATGAGTTTTAGTGACTGGATTATACAGTACATTAACGTGATTCTTTAACAGCTATAGATTGCTCTATCATCCACCTAAGCTGACTTTTGCGACATGTTTCCTCTCTTAACCATGTTTTAGTGTATTTTGTCATGGAATGTGTTAGAAAAAAAGGGTAAATTACAGTTTTCTGTGCGCTGAAATGCTTTGACAGCCCTTTTAATGTAAATAAGATCTCATAAAGCAACCCCCCTTAATGTGTGGAATAATGCAGGTGTAAAGCCGACTCAAACCAGATTTAAACCTCTAATTGTCATACTACCCTGTCACAATCATGTGCATTGCACTGCAATCATGGGTTTAAAGCAGGTGGTGAGGAGGCAATAAATCACAGCAAATCCATAGGAAAGCTGCAGGTACACAGTCCTGCACCTGGGGTGTGGGTACGCCCAGTGTATTACACTGACCTGAAGATCCCTTCCTCCTGCTGCTGGCACTACTCTGGAGACTGCTGGCTGGGATAAGAGGTGGAGTGCAGTTGGTATCATTCCGCAATGGGACAAGAGCCAAAACTACAGAGGAGGCATCGGCTTATGCGGTTCTTGCTTCATACTACAGCTCCAACTTTACAAGTAGTCCTTCTGCATGGCACTCTATTTGATGCTCTGGGATGGCGGGTCAGCAAGCCCAGACTGCAATCTACCAGTCACCTGCTCGCAATCTACTGGTAGATCACGATCTACAGGTTTCTGACCCCCGCTTTAAAGTGTTATTAAACCCAGCACCCTGCATTCACTATATCTGGCCTCCCACAGTACACAGAACATGGAAATTAAATACAGGCAGCCCCCGAGTTACGAACACAATAAGGACTATAGGTTTGTTTGTAAGTCGTAGTTGTAAGTCGCAACACTGCATTTGTAAGTGTAACTTCCGGTCGCAACACTGCATTTGTAAGTGTTCATAAGTGTCACTGCCGCCTGTGCATGGATGTGGGATGTTCCGGACGCTTGTTATATTATCTGGGGCATAGTACGGCAGTGTGGGATGTGTCCAGAGGTTCTCGAAAGGTATCCAGGATCAGCATGGAGCACAAGTGGCCGGCATTTGAGGCCGTTCGTAAGTAGGAGTCGTTCGTAACTCGGGTGTTCGCAACTTGGGCACTGCCTGTAGATTTAGTAAATATAAACTACTATTTATCCTTTCTCATCGTCAGTATATAGCAGTCTTGTGACGTCTATCAGTGTCTGGTTAAAGCTTGTAGGAGGAGTTTTAATTGTCCTCTGACTGTCCTCTGAGTCTGCAATATCCCCTGACCCTCTGTCTGGACAGTGCTGATTTTCCTTGTGCTGATCACATGCACCCTTCCAAAAAAAAAAAAATTCTCTAGCAATACAAAATAAACTGAGCATGTGTTAAGTGACTCCAAAAGGCTCTGTATTATTAGAATATGGATTGAGGACAGTGGAAGAAGGGAATGATCAGAGAAGACAGGATCAAACAACCTTTTTACACAATGCAGAGGATAAACCCCTTAGGTTCCACAATGAGTATAATGAGCACTGCATATACAGACTCATTTTACTGTTGTGGGTTTAGTAACACTTTAAGATATATCCTGTACATACCTCTTTTTTATCGCAGTGTTTCTTTTAACCTCCCAGGTCATTACTAGCAAAGTCACTTCTTCTCTAATACACACAAGGATACTGATCTCATTCTCCTATTCTCAATTGTCTGTCATCTCTTAGGCTTGTGCACAAAAGTTTAAGAATCAAAAGCAAGTCAATTTCTGCTATGAGAAATCATACTTTTTGGTGCTTTCAGAAATAAATGGATTACTTTTTTAGCTCCATCTATGATGTGTTTACCAAGCATTTTCCATACATTCACTATATGTGTTCCACGCATTCACACTATATTCCCATTGACTTGTACAAAAGAATAAAAGCAATTCAAGTGCAGAAGAATAGGACATGCTGTGTTTATGAAAAGCCAACACAACTCAATCCATGGAAGAAGCAACAATAAAAGGAAGTTAACACTGCTCCATATGATCCAATTCAAAATTCAAACAATACATTCCAGATCATTCAAAAATGCCATACAAATGCATGTCAGCAGAATAGTACAGAAACTCCTGTGTGCTAACCCTTAATCTGTTCACACATTAGCACTATATATTAGAAAATGCAGAACTTGCATCCAACTGACTGATGAAACAGATATTACAAAAGTGATGGATGCTTAGAAAAACTTGCAGAGCAGGTACTGTAGCTCTTAAAGGGAACCTTTTTATTAAAGCATTGCTGACTTCTTCCTTCTACAGTGCTTATTATCTGTCTGTAATGCCGGCCCTCTTGATTTAATACTAATCAGAATTTTCAGAAAGAGGCCATCAATGGCAACCCCCATATTCCTCTTGGGAATAATTAACTTTAAAGTGACTATGTTGCTTAAACGATATATAAAAAAAAAACCTGTAATAAAAGCCTATAAATACTTAACTTTCCTGCTGACAGTGAGTCCAAACTCCAACGTCCTATAGCCTGGGGCTGAATCTTCACATGCACTACACTTCTGGATCCCCCACTGCACTTAATTGTTCCTCCTACTGTGTCCAATAGTGATGTAAAGCCAGCATGGACCCTCGGCATTCAGATGGGGATGCAGGCATCCGACACTCCCAGAAGTGTCGAATGCCGAAGACTTTGACAGAAGCTGTAGCAACTTAAGGCTGACCATAGATGAATATTTTTTTTTTTAATGAAAAAAATGACTTGAATCCTCACTGTTGTGTTATTGTATTCAGACAGCAGGGAGACTTCCTGTCTGTCAGAATACACTAATCAACAATGCCGCTTATAGCCAGCCGCACTGATTAAGCAGCAAAAATCCGGCAGGGCTGCCCATACATGGATCAAAATTCAGCTGGTCCCTGCTGAACTGGACACAGTTTGATCCATATTTGACTGGCTTACCACCCACCCAAGAAATACGTTCTCAGTGGCTTCTTAAGTTGAGTTTGTATTACATTTTTTTAATGATAAGGTTGCTTTAAAGGAGAATCACTTTATGAACAATAAAGTTAATGCATTGGAAAAAGACATTCAAAACTTTCTTCAAGTATGTAAGCACACTTTACAACATAAGCTCTTAAGATGTACTAACATTATTTTCCAGTGACATTCTCTTGCCACTGTTTCCAAGGTCCTTGTTATTTTATATTCTCCTAACAGACATGTCATTGATGTAACTGACCAGGTTAAAACCGAAGGAGCAGTGAGAAGAGACAATCTTCAGGGTGTTAGATCTACACAGTAAGAGCAACATAAAATTCCCCAGTTAAACTGCACCATCATACTTCACGCACAATAACAAATCTTTGGCCAGGGCTCTTATTCAAGCCTGCAATCTATGCACAGCCATATGGAACCCTTTGCTGGCTTTGATGCATTAGCAGGGCATGGGTACCTCCAAAAGGAGCTGTGCCGCAGTAAAGTGCTACAAGCTAATGTGTTATCGCTACTGAGGAGTCTGAGCTGGACTGCTCAAAGGAAAAGATGAGCTGTTTGATTTGCAGATTTAAAAATCTCTTCCAATAATTTAACACAGCCAGTCGAGGCTTGAAAAAAAAGGGGTCATCTTTCAGTTAAACCCTGCTGTCAGTTATAGCGGCAACAAACGTGTATTCTGAACAGGAGAGCTTTTTTATTATTAAGTTCTGCAGGAAACTTGTAAACTTAAAAGGTGAGTGACAATTAGGCTTTATATTCTCACAAATCCCAGCATTGTCAAAGATTTGTCCTCATGGCCCTGTTCGCCCCCTGGTACTTGGATTGTTTGAAGTCATTATTACCATAGACAAGCTCACATAGATAAGAGGTCAGCGTTCATGATTTGTGAAGACAAAAATACTCTTGGAGGTTTTCTTTCCACTTGAAAGTTTTTTGTCTGACATTTTATTTCATATTGCTTGGGACTAGTCACAAAAGCTCAGTAAGAATATACTCCGTCCACATGATAAGTATCCTGCCATCACAATTACGTTAAATCAGTGTACACAGGAGATCAGAGCCCTAAGTCTCTATTTTTTAAGCCAATTAAGTTCTGCTTTGTATTTTCTTCAATAATAAGACAAACAACCTGGTTCATATTTACAGCTGTTGTTTCCATAGGTAGATGTTAAAAAATGCTGTCTCTCCTGTACAAGCATATATTGCATGATTTTTACCAGAAATGATAACCCGGGGTGTGCTTCAGATGGCTTTATGTACAGTTCTTGAATTGGACTGAGTAAACCATCATTCAGAAGTCTTTAGCGAGAATAGCTGAGTAATGTAACTGGTAATGTAACTGGGCTTCCAAGAGTCTTGTGGTTTCCCTTAGCCTTCCTTGCAAATCCTATTTAATATGCAAGTATAACACTTAGCTGTATAATCACTGTACCATACAGTACTTCTACAATAACTTCTTCTACAATAGTACTTATTTACAATAGCCTTATCCTACATTGTTCCCAGATGACTTTAGCCATCTTAGTCGGAATCTACTACCTGGAGTAAGATGCTTAGCCAAAGATGGCACATTATCATGTAAATATTGCAACATCCTTTGAATTTGCAGAAGTGTGTACATAGAGTATATCTTACACATATCAAATACCTCCTCTTGCTCTACAATGACTTTTCAAGCTATGTGCTGCCATAAAAATAAAATGTACAGTTGAGTGCACACACTGAAGGAGAAGAGAATGATAAAATGCTTCCTCTTGTGTGCAGGAGGCTGAAGCTCAGCTCACCTTCATGGTAAAAGGTTAAAAAAAAAAAAATCAACTGCTGTTGTATAATGTGACTTGCCAGGAATTTATGTAGCTGTACCTATCTGAAGGTTTGGCTCATTTTTAAGTGTGCCTGGATTTTCCACTTTCAACTATTATAAACAATAGACTTTGCAATCATCAGTCTCTTTGTTCAGTTTAAGCTATGTTGGAGAAGGGGAACTATATAATATATATCAAAATGCCTTAATCACCTGTAGGGCAATCAAGCACTGTAATTACACTCAAAACAGTTGAGTGCCTCTTGCAACGTCCACTTCAGCAAATCATCACTAATCCCCAAGTTGATGCAGTGAGCACACAACTCCTGCAAGACCATGTGTTCATTGAGTGCTAGTTGACAAGCGATGCTATTCTTGGCAGTGCCACAGTGGCTAGCAGGCACAACAGGTGGGAAAATCCCAGTGTGCTCCATTATGGAGGCACACACAACTGTTAGCAGTTGTGACTACTCTGATTCTTTCTCAAAAGGTATTGCAGTATGCATTCCTGAAAAGCACTCGACTCTCCAAGTGACTGTCTAGAAATAAAATCTATTGCATGAAAGCGGGAGTTACATTGCCATTGTGCTCGCCCATTCCCAAAAGACATGTCTATTTTTTGGCTTAATTACACCATTTATGCTACCAAAAAGTAACAGGTTTTAGAAAAGGGGAACTGTTTTCAAACATACATCAATCTCATTGATGTTAAGGGTTACATAAACAGTTTACGTTGAGCCTCCTTATCCTGTACAGGGGTCACAAGCTGGCTCTACTCTGTGAATAAGTTGTCTAGGACATTAAACTGAAATTTAATTGAAAGCAAAAAGGCCTCTACGCTCTTAGGATTTTCACGTATTGATTCACAAACACCTCCTTCTCTAGCTTCCGTAAAATGGCAATGTATTCATATAAATATAAAATCTGTAAACTGATTATTGTCCTGGAAAGAAGAGAATGAAAGAAGCTCTTACATACACTTGCCAACAGAAATTCTAATCTGAAAAAGGAATTCATTCAGCTCAGCTTTTGAAAATGTTGCCTCTTGTTTTGTACTAAATTCAGAATGATCATCAGTGAGAAGACCATTCCATAATAGGATGTGAATGTATGTTACCAAGGGCACTGGGGCTGGCAAGCCTCTAACACACTCCACAGTAAATTACCATGAATTCAAATCATCTTTATTAGTGTAACCCCCTGGCCGTTGGCAGAAGGGTTACATTGGCACCACTGAGCACCATCTGGCGCCACTGAACGCCACTCCACAGTGTCACTCAGGGATGAGTGATTGGGTGACTCTATAATCCTGAATTGTTTCAGTGCATATGCACAGTAGAGAGTGCAGTGAAAATAAAGGTATGTAATAAGCTTTTATATCCAGAAATGAAATGGAGAAGTCTCACTTAAATAATCCAATAAATTACCATACTGATTTTGATGAATACAAGAATACAAATTAAACTGAAAAGAGGGGCTGTACATAATTTGCTCTATGGATGCAATGGATATTGAGACAGCCACAGTAATATGCAGATTACAAATAAAAGCTTAAACCTTCACGTTCGTAATATGGGTGTTTTTGCAGTGATTATGTTTATTATGTTTTTTCATATATTTAGTCTAATTTGTTGATACAGGATGGGTCGGCTTCAGTTTTGAAGCCACAATTACATATGTGTAGTCATTAGTGTCCAGACCTTAATGTAGGTGGCCTGATATATAGCTTCACTTGTTTTGACTGGCCTTTTGTGGAAAATGACATAGAACAAGCGCCTAAACCAGGGGTCTCCAAACTTTCTAAACAAAGGGCCAGTTTATTACCTTTGAGACTTTGGGGGGGGCTAGACTGTGGCCAGTGGACGCGTCCAGCGCGTTTGAGAATCGGCGTAAGCAAACAACGTAAAAAAAAAAAAAAAAAACGAGGGAAGGACGGCTATACTTAACATTGGCTGCGCCTCATAGAAGCAGGGGTAAGTATACGCCGGGAAAACAGCTACATAAACGTCGTAACAACACTGCGTCGGGCCCGCGTACGTTTGTGAATTGGCGTATCTCGCTGATTTACATATTTCTCAACGTAAATCAGCGAGAACGCCCCCCGTGACCATTTTTAAATTGCAGTTAAGATCCAACGGTGTAACACAGTTACACCTGTCGGATCTTAGGCATATCTATGCGCAACTGATTCTATGAATCAGTCGCATAGATACGACGGGCCTAAGTCAGAGATACGACGGTGTATCAGGAGATACACCGTCGTATCTCTTTGTGAATCTGGCCCCTAGTGTCTAAAATTTTGGATTAGTCAAGATACTACTGAAAATAGAGGAAAAGTTGATATTGAGGTTGGGGTCTAGATCACCCTATGACAGGGGTAGGCAACCTCTGCCCTCCAGCTGTCCCATGAGACATTGCAAGACCCTGATAAACACAAGCATGACTCCTAGAGGCGGAGGCATGATGGAATTTGTAGTTTCACCACAGCTGGAGTGCCAAGGTTGCCTACCCCTGCTCTATGGTCTCAATAAAGGATTCACAATAACTGCTATTTGTAACTGAATATAAATAGCCAGTTTAATTCCAAGAATAAGAAAACATATAAAGTTTCCTCACTGTTTTATTATAGTTGTAAATAATGTAAATTACTTTTGTATAATAGTCTGACGTCATAAAAGTGGCGGATGACATATGAGGTACTGTATATGAGTTGACATGTTACTATCTTTTTTTGCCACTAGATTATATACAGAGTCTTCATGATAAAGCTAGAGTTATTGTCAAATGATTGGGAGTGTGATGATGTCATTATGTGCGTGAAGTTACCTTAAACTCAATGGCTCAAAAACAGAACTTTTTCTGTTCCACGCCAACCGAAAGAGACTTCCTGCAACAACATAGACACCCCCGCCCATTCTGGGCCAAACCATCGTCCCAAGCACCAAAGTCAAAAGTCTTGGAGTCACTTTTGACTCCAACATGACAATGGATGCACAAATAAGTTCAGTAGTCAGCGGATCCCACCATCTGCTGCGCCTGCTACGTAGACTCATTCCCTTTATCCCGAAAGAAGACACTCCAGTCGTGGTGGGAACAATAATCAACTCCAGACTCGACTATGCCAACGCCCTTTACATCGGACGCCCAAAGTACCGAATCGCTCGTCTACAAGTCGTTCAAAATATGGCGGCACGTCTTGTGACGGGGAAAAAACCCTGGGAATCAATCTCGCCCTCCCTGAGATCCCTTCACTGGTTGCCAGTAAAAGACAGAATTACGTTTAAGGCACTTTGTCTGACACATAAGTGTGTTCAAGGAAGTGCCCCCCAATATCTATGCGAAATATTAAAATGCCACAACCCCCATCACGTTCTCCGTTCCACCAACCAAAAACGACTCCAGATACCCAAGGCCAGATACAAGTCCAAAGGAGAACGAAGATTTGCAGTCCAAGGACCTAGACTGTGGAACGCACTTCCAACCAGCATCCGAATGGAAGTGAATCACCAGGTCTTCAGGAATAAACTCAAAACCCATCTATTCTGAAGGCAAAATACAGTAGGGAATGTATACCAAGCGCCCTGAGGCAATTCAGTTTGCATGTGCTGCGCTATATAAGTTTCTCATTCACTCACTCAAGTATTTTTAAGGCATTACGTATATATACGCTGTGATATGTGTATTGTCATGACATTGCACGCACGCATGGTTTGGCGTAAGCCACTCCCCCAACCTTATATTTTAAATAGAGCTAGACATCTCAAGTAATTGTCATTTGCCATGTTCTCTAGTTAAAACAACACCACACTATGCACCCCTGACGAAGCCTTGTTAGAGGTGACACATGTTAGGTTGAGATTTTGCTATTTTAGTTTTCTGTTTCATCACTTTTTACATGGACACCATTTTACTGGGGTTAGTGGGTTGACTTGCAGGCGGTCAAAAGGAAGCACATGATTGCTGATGGAGGAAGTGTTCCTATAGTACAGTGGTGTCGCCAGGTTGAAGCTGGGGACTATGGCGTGCTGGGCTTTAGGTAGGCAGTGAAGCCCTTAAGTCGCCACAGTACCCTTCAGGTAGCCTTCAGTATTAGTCCAAGCTTGTAGTCAGCAAGGGTAGGTCAATATACAGACTTCCCATTGCTAGAGGAAATATGTTGTCAAAAAAACTTCAGAATTATTGATTGCTGCTCCTGCATGGTACCTGCACTTCACTGAGTAAGATCATACACTTGGCAGTCTCTTTGACTTCAGCTTATATTTATATTTGAACATTTTATATATAGATCTAATAAAAGTAAAATTTTAGGCCATGGTGGGTTTGATGCATGGGTTAAGCGCATTCCCCATGTTTTGTTTGTTGCAGTCAATGATGTTGCAGAGCTATTGTGTGCACTGAAAAAAAGGGCACATTCTGTCTTTGAAGGGTTCATCTGTCTGCTTCAATATTGTTAGGCAGTGACTTTACTGGAATTCCAGCCCACTCCTCTAAGGCCCATTCTAATTTTTAACTCTCGCCATGATCTGATTAAAGTTTTGGTGGTATCTATCACTGTAGCTAAACCCCTCTCCCTTGTTTTTCAGTAAGTAGGTAAGTGGACACTTCATTATAAGTTCTGTAATCATTTATTTCCCTGTGTTTAACTACAGAATCACCTCACTAATCATGACATTGTCTCACACATTAGATTTGTGTACTTACTGTACACAATATTCAGAAACGTTTAGGTTATACTGCTCCCTACAGGAGGATTTGGACACTGGCAAATAAAAAAAACAGTTGCCAACCTGGTATAACCCCTCCCACTCCAATCATGCCTCAATTTTGTAAAAAAACAGCACTGGGAATAAAAACACAAACACAGAGGAGTAAGACCTGTGGGCCAGATTCACAAAGGAGATACGACGGAGTATCTCAGATACTCAGTCGTATCTCTCAGAGTATCTATGCGACTGATTCATAGAATCAGTTACGCATAGAAAGCCCTAAGATCCGACAGGTGAAATTGTTTTACACTGTCGGATCTTAGGATGCAGTACCGTGGCCACCGCTGGGGGGAGTTTGCGTCGTAAACCAGCGTTGGGTATGCAAATTAGGAGTTACGGCGATCCACGACGGTTTTTCGCGTTCGCTACGTCGCTGCTAGTCTAGTTTCCCATCGCAAAGTTAGTCATTGTTTTGGGTGCCCTAACTTTACACAGCACGCGTATGTGCTGTATAAAGTATGACCGTCGTTCCCGCGTCGAAATTTAAAAATTCACGTAGTTTGCGTAAGACGTCCGGGAATACGGAAGTACGCTACGCACGACGCCGTTCGAAAAAATGACGTCAGTTCGCGCAAAGCACGACGGGAATTTCGAAACGGGGCATGCGCAGTAGGTCCGGCGCGGGAGCGCGCCTAATTTAAATGGCACACGCCCCTTTAAATTACGCGGGCTTACGCCGGAGGCCGCCAGCGTAGGTTTTCATTGCAAGTGCTTTGTGAATCAGGCACTTGCGATGAAAACTTGCGGCGGTGTAACGTATCTACGATACGTTACGCCGCCGCACTTCTACGTGAATCTGGCCCTGTGTCCCTTACTGGAGTCCAACAAACAGATTTATTTTCTCATTTATTAAAGGACTCATGGGAAGTCCAAAAACAGTCCAACTGAAGGGTGGACAGCAGTAACAAAACACCATCAAGGCCACATAACAAGACATCAGAAATGGGGACAGCCTGCAGTTCAAAGAGCTACCTCAAGTAACTTACTCCCAATATATGAACATCCACCTGGTAAAACAAAAGCAACTTTGCCATATGCTTTAACAACGTTTTGTCTAAGCAATGAATTAATGGTGGAACAAGAAGATGAATCCCCTTTATAGGTAATGTCAGGAAGAAACAATACAGTCTTTCTAATGGAAGAGGTAAAATTATACATCACAAACAAGTTAGATAGTAAAGAGAAAGTTTCCTACGGGGGCCAGACGAAGAGATGGAAGAACAACATCATGCTCAAGGTGAACAGCCAAAACCCCCTTAGGGAGGAAGGAGGCTTTGGGCCTCACAAATACCTTGTCCTTGTGTAAGATCAGGAACTGTTCTTTACAGGACAAGGATGCCAGCATAGATACATGCCTTGCAGATGTGATGGCAACAAAGAACACAGCCTTATGAGTGAGACTGGAAATAAGATTTTTTAAGTGCTGATAGATCCAGATTCAAATCATCGCGGATTGTGGAAAATGTAGAATTTCATTTAGAAACCAAGGCCCCAGAGTCTGGAAGAAGAGTGGAGAGGCACAGAATCAAAGTTGCATAAGGTCCAGGGTGAAGTTTCCACAGTCAGTGATGATTTGGGGAGCCATGTCATCTCATGGTGCTTTTTTTCTTCTTCCCCTACCATTCAGACACGAACAGCTAACTCCATCAAATTTTTTGTCTAAACTCACACTTAGATTAGCGTTCCATGCATTTATTTCGGTATGAGTTTTTAAGTATCAAAAGAAACAGTTTCCAACTTGTCTTAAACATTAACATACACATTAATAAAAAACAATCTCACCTCCCTCACTCCCCACCCCCATCCCACACTTCCCTCACCCAGTACTCATCTGTTTCCTCCTTTTCCATCCACCTCCTATCATACAATGAACACACATATAGTTTTGCTCTAAATGGATTCACACAATCCCCTTCCACCACAACCACATTCCTTCTCGATAGCCAGCACCTTATGTCCCATACCACCTCCTTGAAGACACATGAGACAATCCACATCTTTATTTGTTGCTTGCCATTTGCCTCCACCACTCCAAAGAAGCCTGTCATCTGCTGGTGTTGGTCCACTGCGTTTTATCAAGTCCAAAGTCAGCACAGCTCTCTGCCAGGAAATTCTAGAGCACTTCATGGTTCCCTCTACTGACCAGCTTTATGGAGATGCTGATTTAATTTTTCAGCAGAACTTGGCACCTGCCCACACTGCTAAAAGTACCAATACCTGGTTTAATGATCATGGTATCATTGTGCTTGATTGCCCAGAAAACTCGCCTGACCTAAACCCCATAGAGAATCTGTGGGATATTGTCAAGAGGAAGATGAGAGACACCAGACCCAACAATGCAGATGATCTGAAGGCCGCTAACAAACCAACCTGGGCTTCCAAAACACCTCAACAGTACCACAGGTGGATCGCCTCCATGCCATGCCGCATTGATCCAGTAATTCATGCAAAAGGAGCCCCGACCAAGTACTGAGTACATACTATACTCTGCATGAACATACTTTTCATTAAGCCAACATTTTTATTGGTCTTATGTAATATTCAAATTTTCTGAGATACTGAATTTGGGGTTTTCACTAGCTGTAAGTCATAATCATCAAATTTAAAAGAAAGAAATACTTTAACCACTTCCCGCCCGGCCTATAGCCGATTTACGTCCGGGAAGTGGTTATGAAATCCTGACAGGACGTTCTAGAACGTCCTGCAGGATTTCATGCCGCGCGCGCCCGTGCGGGCGCGCATCGCGGCGATCGGTGATGCGGGGTGTCAGTCTGACACCCTGCATCTCCGATCTCGGTAAAGAGCCTCCGGCGGAGACTCTTTACCACGTGATCAGCCGTGTCCAATCACGGCTGATCACGATGTAAACAGGAAGAGCCGTTGATGGCTCTTCCTCACTCGCGTCTGACAGACGCGAGTAGAGGATAGCCGATCGGCGGCTCTCCTGACAGGGGGGGTTCGCGCTGATTGTTTATCAGCGCAGCCCCCCCTCGGATCGCCACACTAGACCACCAGGGATGCCCACCCTGGACCACCAGGGTGGGCAAAAAAAAAAAAAAAAAAAGTCAAAAAAATTAAAATAAAAAGCATTCAAAAAAAGATGCCAATCAGTGCCCACAAATGGGCACTGACTGGCAACCTGGCAAAATCAGTGCTGCCCCACAGTGTCCATCAGTGCCACCCCAGTGTCCATCAGTGCCACCCCACAGTGTCCATCAGTGCCACCCCACAGTGCCCATCCATGCCCAGTGCCCACCTATCAGTGCCCATCTGTGCCACCCATAAGTATCCATCAGTGCCACCCATAAGTGCCGCCCATGAGTGCCCATCTGTGCCGCCTATGAGTGCCCAGTGCCGCCTATGAGTGCCCATCAGTGCCGCCTATGTGTGCCCATCAGTGCCGCCTATGTGTGCCCATCAGTGCCGCCTATGTGTGCCCATCAGTGCCGCCTATGAGTGCCCATCAGTGTCGCATACCAGCGCCGCCAATCAGTGCCACCTCATCTGTGCCCGTCAGTACTACCTCATCGATGTCCATCAGTGCCATCTCATCGGTGCCCATTAGTGCCGCCATATCAGTGCCCATAATTGAAAGAGAAAACTTATTTACAAAAAAATTAACAGAAAAAAATAAAAACGTAATTTTTTTTCCAAATTTTCAGTCTTTTTTTAGTTGTTGCGCAACAAAAAAAAATCGCAGAGGTGATCAAATACCACCAAAAGAAAGCTCTATTTGTGGGGAAAAAAGGATGCCAATTTTGTTTGGGTACAGTGTAGCATGACCGCGCAATTGCCATTCAAAATGCGACAGTGCTGAAAGCTGAAAATTGGCTTGGGCGGGAAGCTGCGTAAGTGCCTGGTATGGAAGTGGTTAAATATATATATCTCTCTGTGTGTAATGCATCTATATAAAATATATGAGTTTCACTTTTTGAATAGAATCTCTGAAATAAATTAACTTTTTGATGATATTCCTATTTTATAAGATGCACCTGTATGTCCCTATTCTGGTTGTACCATTTTCAGCTCAGGAGTTATGAAATACACTGAAGTTCTTGATTCTATAATAAAAGATAGACAGTAATGTGTATTCGCTGAGTACTCCAGCTAAGTTATTTACAATGGCGGATTAGTGAAGAGGGTATCTGCCTGCTTTCCTAATTATTTAGAGTGAGACTGAAATGTATATTGGGTTAATAGGGTCTGGCTTCCTCTCAATGGACTCTCCTCGGAATGCAGCTAAAAAGTCTGTTGCTTGTATTAAATGCCTTCCTGGGAATATGTAAAGGGGATAACTACTGTTATGTGTCCTATTGTTACAAACTGACATCGCTGAATTCTGAACAACATGGCGGCCTTGTCCTTTCACACAGCCTTGTGAGGTGTCCAGTCTGCATTATCATTATACCTCAAAACGGTTAGTAGATTGTAAGCTGAAGAGACACAATGCAGTGGGACTGCTCCTTGTTCACCTGGGATCTGACATGTTGCAAGGCTGAACAGAGTCAACTAAGTCGAGAGCACTGGGTAAAAGCATAAGCACTTAGAAATTGGCTGCTGAAAGCAGAAGTGGTTCAAGTGGCTGGGCCAGAAGAGGTCACTTTAAACAATAGCAGGGACTAAGGTTTAACTGCATGTCTCTTGCAAAAAAAAAGCAATGGTGGGAAGATGCTACCTTGCTTTTAAAAGGCAGGAACAAATGCACGTGCATGTGCACAACACTCCAGCTAGTGATCCAGCACTTCATTCCTCAGCATGTTGACTCTTTCTGTAGAGTGCAAGGAAAAAAGGGATAATAAAGATGCCCAATGATCCCCATAAATATAGTAACTCCAACTCTAGTTGGCTATCTCATTAATCACTTAAGCTCCAGAAGGTTTTACCCCCTTAATGACCAGGGCATATTTTGCAATTCTGCACTGTGCTACTTTACCTGGCAATTATGCAGTCATGCAACGCTGTACACAAATTACATTTATATAATTAAATTTATAAACGAAAAGAGACCATTTTTTAAAAACAATGGGATAGATCCACGTACCTGGGCGCATTGATACGCTGGGCGCAGCGTATCTAAGATACCCTACGCCGCCGCAACTTATTTTTTTTTTTCGAATCCACAAAGAATTTGCGCCGTAAGTTACGGCGGCGTAGTGAATCTCTGGTGGCGTAAGGGCGCGGAATTCAAATGCATGTAATGGGGGCGTGTTTTATGTTAATACGTCGTGACCCGACATAAACAACGTTTTTTTTTTAACTGCGCATGCGCCGTCCGTGGGGGTATCCCAGTGCGCACGTTCGAAATTAAACCGGAACCAGCCAATGCTTACGGCGGTGACGTCATTCTACGCAAATTCCTATTCGCGAACGACTTACGCAAGCGACGTAAAAAATTCAAAATTGTACGCGGGAAAGACGGCCATACTTAACATTGAATATGCCTCATAACAACAGCTTTAACTATACGCCGGAAAAAGCCAAACGAAAACGACGTAAAAAAATGCGCCGGCCGGACGTACGTTCGTGGATCGCCGTAAATAGCTCATTTGCATACTCGACGCGGATTTCGACGGAAACGCCACCTAGTGGCCGCCGAAAAATTGCATCTAAAATCCGACAGCGTACTAAGACGTACGCCTGTCGGATCGATCCCAGATGCCATCGTATCTTGTTTTGTGGATACAAAACAAAGATACGACGCGGGAAATTTAAAATTACGCCGGCGTATCAATAGATACGCCGGCGTAATCCTTTTGTGGATCTGCCCCAATATGTTTAACTTTCTGCTATTAAACATTTCCAGAATTTTTTTTTATAATAATAAAAATGTCTTCATAAATATAAGTCAAAATGTATTCTGCTACATGTCTTTTGTAAAAGAAAAATCCCAAATAAGTGTATATTGATTGGTTTGCGTGAGGGTTATAGCATCTACAAATGATGGTATATGTACTGGAATAATGGTGGTGATCAGCAACTTATAGTGGGACTGTGATAATGCAGTGTGCAATCTGACACTAACTGACACTGGGTGGGAACTGACTAACTGACACTGACATCACCAGTGACACGAATACAGTGATCAGTGCTAATACTTTACATTGTCACTGGACTAACGACACTGGCTGCAAAGGTGTTAACACCTACGGGCAATTAAACAGGCAATTAACAATTTGTAATGTGTGCTGCTTTTACTAAGAAATGTTTGTTTTTTCTCCCTGCAAAAAAGCAGCCACATTGCTGTTCTGTGTACAGAGCTCTGTGTTGTTAGTAAACACAGGTCTCCGTGGATTCAGAAAGTAAAATGGGCTTTTGGATAGTTTTATTTCTCATACCAGTGGTTAGGTAGAGGTGGGTGGATGCAGGGTAACATAAATATCCTGAAGTTCACATTTTTTTCCATAAAATCCAGCTCCCCTATGTACCAATATTCCATTAATGTCACTCGGTTGCAGAAAAATATACACTTAAAATTAACTAGTCATGCTTTCAGTGCCACTAATTGTTAATGGCACCCCAAACCCCAAAAGCAGAAACAAACATATTTTTCCATGTGAAAAAAACTAGTGAAAAACGGAGCAAAACACACATTAAAAATGTGCAACCCGCAACACGCAACACGCCAAAATGTACCATGAACTACTTTGCCATATGTAGCTAGGAATGAGCCGAACACACCCCCTTTCGGTTCGTACCAGAACCTTCAAACGGACCGAACGTTCGCGCGAACATATCAAACCCCATTGACGTCTATGGGACTCGAACATTCAAATTCAAAAGTGCTCATTTTAAAGCCTAATATGCAAGTTATTGTCGGAAAACGTCTTTGAGAATCCGGGTCTTGCCCCAGGGAACATGTATCAGTGGAAAAAAAGATTTAAAAAACGTCGTTTTTTCTGGAGCAACGATTTTAATGATGCTTAAAGTGAAAAAAGAAAAAGAAAAATTCCTTTAAATATCGTACCTGCTGGGTGTCTATAGTATGCCTGTGAGGTGGCACATGTTTAGAACTGTCCCTGCACAAAATTAGATTACTATAAGAAAAAAGTCATTTAAGACTGTTTGCGGCTTTAATGTAATGTCTGGTCCCTGCAAAATAGATAAAAATCACTGAGAAAAATAGCATGGGTTTCTTTAGGTGCAAACTACAGAGCACAAGTGCAGTACACACCAAGTAACATTAGGTGCAAACTACAGAGCACAAGTGCAGTACTGGTACACACCAAGTAACTTTAGGGGCAAACTACAGAGCACAAGTGCAGTACTGGTACACACAAAGTAACTTTAGGGGCAAACTACAGAGCACAAGTGCAGTACTGGTACACACAAAGTAACTTTAGGTGCAAACTACAGAACAACCCTGGCTTTGGCCAATTATGGCTCTCCGTTTTTTGCGCGCTGTGATTGGCCAAGCATGCGGGTCATAGTGCATGCTTGGCCAATCATCATCGTGCAATGCCGCAGTGAATTATGGGCCGTGGCGCGTCACTCGAATTTGGCGTGAACGACTAGTTTTGTTTGTATTTCGACGAATGGTCGAACAGACGATGTTCGAGTCGAACATACGTTCGAATCGAATGCGGAGCTCATCCCTACTTGTAGCACAGCTGATTGGAATCAACAGGTTGCCCTATGTGAAAATGTGCACTACACTAGGTGTGAATTGGGCCTGAATGTGAAAACTGGTTTGTTTACACAGAACAATGAGGCTTCATTCACATTTGTGGGTTTCCAATTGCATGGCACACCGCACAGAAAATGCATGCTTTGCCTCGCATTTCAGAAACACATTGCAAATGCACTAAAAAGAGTGGTAAAAAACGCACTATGCTCTACTCTAAAAAAGTAGTGGATCTTCTTTGGGGCGATTGTTGCCCATTCAAGTGAGTCAGTCCCGCATATGCCGGCATCTCACCCAGACGTTGAGTTCTGTGCTTTCACTATCGCATGGATCCCATTGCTTTTTTTGTTTATAGCGGAAAAAAATAAAACCGCAGAGGTGATCAAATACCACCAAAAGAAAGATCTATTTGTGGGTTAAAAAGGACATACATTTTTTTGGGATACAGCGTCGCAGGACCACACAATTGTCAGTTGCCAATATCGCAAAAAATTACTTGGTAATTAAAGAGGAAGTAAACCCTCTCTGTGACCCTAGGATTGGCCCTGCATTAAGGATGTATAACAAAATGGTCTTCACCCATGTACACTTCGCTTTTTATAATATCCACAATACAAAATTGTGTGAATTTTTTTTTTTTTTGTGCCTGTCCTTTGATAAAGAGCCTTCTCCAACACCATTCTAGCCACTACCAGTGCTTTCACTGTAGATTGATCAGATTAGTTAAATAGTCCATTATTCATATTCAAATTCACATCACACTGAGAGATCAATTGGTCTGCTTTAAGATTTGCCGGCCTTCAAAGTGGGCTCTGTGCTCACAGCTTGAGAACGGCAAACTTTTTTCCTTTTTTTTTTTCTTGATTAAAGATAAATGTCATATGTTGAGAAGTCATAAAATCAAAATGCATTTTTCTGTAAGTGTGAAAGCCTGTGTTTGCTGTCTGTGCAGCATCTGAATATGTTATCAATATCCATATTTGCAATCACAGGCATTTTGACTGAAATATGTTTTCTTGAGAGAGAAAAAAAAAAAGCAAGGATATGTAAATTATTCAGCAATGCACAAACAAGCTGGCAGTGCCTATTTCCTCCCAAGATCAATATAAATGTATTTTCTTTAGTTACTTCACAGTTCTTGACATTAACATGAATAATAAAATCCCTCCTGACATAAGGATAGCATGTGTAATGAGTAACACTTGTGTTTTCCAGGTCAACGTCATTAGGACACAGTAGGTTACATGACTGAAAGATGAAGGGGCCAGTATTCTAGATGGATACCATTATTTTACATTACAAATCCCCCTCTCATCTAGAAGTAGGTCACAGGGGCTACACCATCTACTTTCCTCACATGTTAAAACGAGGGAAATACGTAGATAGCAAAGGCAGGAAAGAAAAAAAATAACTTGCTCCTGCCATCGTGCATTCAATAACAGCTCTCATCTGCAGCACTTGGCAAAACGTTTTTGTATTTATTGTGTAGTAAATAAAGCTTAAATGCTTTGAAGCCCCGGTTGCAATCTATCTAGCCATTCACAGCCCAATAACAGCAGGGAATAAGAGCTGCCATCATCTAATGTCTTTCTTCTCCTCCTCTGTGTGCATCTTTTCCCGAGATTTCATTATTTTTTCTGACCGGATCTGTGCGCGCTGTCATATCTAGGGCACGGCGACACTAAATAAACAGGGAGATATGATTCTCAAATAGTTTATCACTGTAAAAAATGGTTTCATCTGAAACAATAGCACCCAGGCTGAAAGGTGGATTGGAGAATACGCTGCTATTCAATCCTTTTCCAATAGAAGGGAAATCAGAGGCAGAGAAGCTTCCCCTTCCTCTTGGAAAATGATCTGCCTTTCCCTATTTCTGACAGTTAGAGATTACATACAGTAACACTTCAGAGACGTTCTACTTTGTCACAGCCTGGGTACTACATAGATTCCCATACTGCTAAACCAATCACCAACTTTTCAAACAGCATTGAGAAACAGCCTGCCATTCAAGCATCTGTTCTGTGCATTTTCTGGAGCTCTCGTCTTAAATATTTGTTGCCATTCGGCAGTCGGGAGATTTATCATTTCTGTTTAACTGTTTTTGTTTTTTTTACAAACTGGTTTGATTTCTTATAAGTAATTGTCAGTTGAGTTGTCATTAGGCATCCCTGGTACCGTGATTGTTTGAGGATTTTTTTTTACAATAAAAACACTCTCACCAGAAACCGCAGCACTGCATAAAATATAAGGTGATAATGAACATTTTGTTTTATTATAATTTTTTCCTGTAGCATAAAATGGAACAAAATATGCTGTTTACTGAACAGGGTTTGTTCACACCCCACAAATACACAAGATATAGTCAACGCAGGTGCTAATATGTGAATGGATCGGATGTGAAGCCTCTTTTTTTGGGGGGGGGGGGCTCCCCAATCAGGATATTGTGGCAAACCTGTAGGTACAGTAAATAAGAGAACCAGAACCTTCACTAAGTGGAGAAGTGGGTTTGATGAAAAAAAAAGACAGACGCTGGGGGTTTATTTACTAAAGGCAAATCCACTTTGCACTACAAGTGCAAACTACAAGTGCAAAGTGCACTTGAAATTGCACTGAAAGTGCTTTTGGAAGTGCAGTCGCTGTAGATCCGAGGGGGACATGCAAGGAAAATAAAAAACAGCATTTTAGCTTGCACATGATTGGATGATAAAATCAGCAGAGCTTCCCCTCATTTCAGATCTACCCCTCAAACCTCGTACACACGTTCGGTTTACTCGGCAAGAACCAGCAAGAAAACTGCTGGCAGAGCTTTCTTGCCAAGCATACCGAAATTGTGTACAATGCTTTCAGGTTTCTCGTCAAGAACACTGCCTAAAATCTCGACGAGAAAAGTAGAGAACCTGCTCTCTATCTCGGCAGTGTTTTCCTGCCGAGAAAACCGAGAGTAGGTATACTTACCTGTCGCAGTGGAAACCCGCGCATGCTCGAAATGACTTTGACGCATGCGCGGTAGCTTCCTAGGCATAGGTAGGGTGCAGCAAGATGGCGGCGACGGCATCAAATGTGACGAGCGCATGCTCATTGTACGTGATGACGTCACCGCGTTCTTGTCTTTCAAAAGAACCGCGGTTCTTTTGAAGGGAGTGTCTGTACACTCGGGCGGCAAGAATCTCGTCAGGAAAAACAAGGTTTTTTTCCTGACGAGATTCTGGCCCGTTCTGGCTTCAGATTTACAGTGACTGCATTTTCAGTGCAAAACCAAGTGCACTTGTAGTGCAAAGTGGATTTGCCTTTCATAAATAACCCCTAATGGTCTCAGCGCTACCCTTCAAAGGCATGAAGCGTGCTGTGCTTTGTGAATGGCCTGGCGGCGAGGGAAGGAGGAGGAGCCCGAACTTTTGGGTGACCTCACTGCGGCAAAGTCAACAGAAAGTGTGAGCAGGTACCTGGTCAAAACCAGGTATCCACTCCCCATGAAAGGTGCCAAATCAGGCAGCGGGGGGCAAGACAAACAAGCAGAGCTTCCCCTTTTGGGTGGTGCTCCGCTTTAAAGGCATTTACAAATTCAGAAAGTAGAGGACACGCATTAATGGCCCACAATTATGCAAATTACCCCTTAATTATTAAGTAAGGAAAGGACTGGGGAAGGGAAGTGACCTAAGGGAAGGTTACTTGGAAAGGGGTTACCTTTAGCAACAAATGATAATTTTCACTATAGAGCGATACAAAATAATTTTATTCTAGTACCATAAAATCTTAAAGCGGTGCATATTAACCGCTTCAGCCCCGGACCATTTTGGTGGTCAAAGACCAGGCCACTTTTTGCAATTCGGTACTGTGCCGCTTTAACTGACAATTGCGCGGCTGTGCGACGTGGCTCCCAAACAAAATTGACGTCCTCTTTTTCCCACAAATAGAGATTTCTTTTGGTGGTATTTGATCACCTCTGCGATTTTTATTTTTTGCGCTATAAACAAAATTTTGAAAAAAAATCTATATTTTTAACTTTTTGCTATAATAAATATCCCCAAAAAATATATAAAAAATTTTTTCCCACAGTTTAGTCCGATATGTATTCTTTTACATATTTTTGGTAAAAAAAAATCACAATAAGCATTTATTGATTGGCTTGGGCAAAAGTTATAGCTTATACAAAATAGGGGACTGTTTTATGGCATTTTTATAAAAAATAGTTTTACTAGTTATGGCGGCGATCAGTGATTTTTATTGTGACTGCGACATTATGGCAGACACATCGGACACTGTTGACACCAATTTGGGACCATTGTCATTTTTACAGCGATCAGTGCTGTCACGGGGAACGGTCATCAGTGACAGTGTCACTAGGCAGAATAGGGGAATGCCTTGTTTACAAAGGCATTCCCCTGTTCTGCTCTTGCCGACCGCAATCACGGGCCTCCCGGGAACATCGAGTTCCCGGGACCCACGGCCACACTCACGAGGCACACGGCAGGCACACGCACGTGCGCCCGCTGGGCGGAAAATTTAAAGGGACAAACCTGTATGCATACCACACAGGTGTACATGGGCTATATAGTAAAGTGATTCCTAGAAACAAGTGAAGTCAGCGAATTAAGCACAAGCACTGCAAATATGTTTAACATAAAATCTATGCCAAATACCCTAATATGAGCTCTGTGTAGCTCATTGCAGCCAGATTTCACAAAGTTCCTGGCGGGGTGGTTAGGCGAATCTGTTTGCTGAAGACAATGCTGTGTAACTTTCTCTGTAATAGATTCAGCAATCATATTTCAAAAATAGGTTTGAATCTTTCTGGTAGAAGTGACAACCTTCTTTTTTGTGACACATCTGGCTGTCACACACAGCACAGAGCCTACATGGCAGGGTGTGTTTGGGAATTCTTCTCTTGCTTTACAATCAGGCAAAAAAAAAAAGGTGTTCCCAGATTACCAACAATAGAGTGTGCGGTTGACACTAGAACCTAATAGATCAGATCAGCTAGGCTGTGTTTCTTGTATACATTTTATGGCTTAATTTTTCATTTTGATGACAGTATACCTTTAAACAATACAATAGAAGAAATACTTCACTGCTTCTACAGCTTTGGTTCTTCCTGGGAACTTTGCAGAATTTAATCCCTGAACTTTACATGATTCAAGGGAAACAGTTGAGTTAAAACGTTATTTTCTCCCAAGTTGACATTGATATTTAAATCACATTAGTGATAGCTGGGTGAACTCAAAAATAAACAGATCGCTGGCGGATTTTCAATCGTCCAAGAGATTTCTGTGTCTCAGTACACTGAATGCCGGAGGTGATGACTTACTTGTAAACCTGGGAGAGTGTTAAATACGATAATATTAAAAATGATACACTGAAGATGTATTTGCAAGTACAGAGGAAAGAAAATCCTGTGTGAGTTTCTGCCCCCGCTATGACCTTTCTCCTCAGAAGGATATATGAACAAATAGATTGACCGCATTAATTCATACCACACTTTACTTCTTAATACATTCTACTTTTACACACATTGACACACATATCATTGAGGTCGTCATTATTTTTTCATCAAAGAAACTTCTTCTTCAGCAATTAATTATTATGGGGATGATAATTATAAGGGGCAATGTGAGCTTATACCTTATATACTAAAATAGGCATTCTTGGAATCTGTGGTTCTAGCAGGTTAGACTACCATTTCTAAAGAGGGGCATTTCACATTATACTGGCCAAATTCCTTTTTAAATGTATATCAGTAATGGAAAGATTACACTGGCATCTAGACATAAACTTTTCATATATTTTATGGTACCACTGACCTTCATAACTAGTTAACCTCTTGCCACTCACATAACGCATATATTAAGCTGGAAAAAAGGGCTTCAATGTCCAAGCGCCCCATCTATGCATTCATAGGTGGCCGAGGTTTCTGTGCTGAGAGCGTGTTCATTGTGTGCTCCCAGCTTAGTCATAGACAGCTCCCAGTCTCTAGTAATAATCAGAAGCTGTTGGGATCAGCTCCTGATCATGTGACCACTGTGACTGCCAATCAAAGTGACAATGAGGATATTTGCCAGCACACCATGGATCACCAAGTAGCGTCTAAACAGATTTGATGAAGCATGATCACATCACAAAGCAGGTAGTGCAATATTTTGGAGTCAGGCAGGACCCATTCGTCAGGCATATGATAAGTGTAGGGTAACAGTGTACAGTATTTAAATACCCACCAAACAATCAAAAAGAGACAGAAACAAAGGACCAGGTGGTCCTGAATGGTCTTTTGCTTCTGTCTCTTTTTGATTGGTTGATGGTTATTTAAATACTGTACACTGTTACCCTACACCAGGGATTTAGGCAACTTGTGACTCTCCGGCTGTTGCAGAACTACAATTGTAACTGCCAAACTGACAACCCCATCATGCTTCTGGGAGTAATTGTAACTGCCAACCTTGCAATGCCTCATGGGAAATGTAGTTTCCCATCAGCTGGAGCGCCAAAGGTTGCCTACCCCTCCCCTACATAAAATAAGACCTAGCATTATTTTCCAGGAAGGATGCAATATAAGCCCTACACAGAAAAAAAGCCTGAGTTTAAAATGCTATTATATTATGTAAAATGTGTGTGTTTCTGTAATATAATTGCAGGGAGGAAAGCTCTGGCGGGTCACAGAAGCGCAGAGCGGCGCTATAACAAAGGTATTTGTCACAATTATATTACAGAAACACACACATTGTACATATTTACTACTGTAATAGAATGGATTCTAGGATTTTACAAGCATTTTAACTCGGTTCACACTGGAAATTCCTGTCGGGCAGGGAGAGAGAGGGGGAGAGAAGACAGCACAATTACATGTTAAGACCTACCCCAAAAATAAGCCCTACTGTGTCTTTTGTTGCCAAAATTAATATAAGACCCATGCTTATTTTTGGGGAAACATGGTATATTTCGGTGTTCTTAAAAGATAACCTGTCACTATATTTTTTTCCTTGGTAAATGCACAGAGATCACAGTGCTACCCCTGACAAAGATTTACTTGAATTTCCTCTCCAGAAGGATAGGGCCATCTTTGTTCAAGCATCCTACAGGTTTAGCCTCTAAATCTTGGACAGAGACGCTAGCGCAGAGATGACACAGCCATGTACATCCTGGTGCCTGTGCGTGGCTGTGCTCCCATGTGTTTATAATAGCACATTTTTCTGCTTTAATTCTAATGTTTCATCTTGCGACTAATTCAGAAAGCAGCTTGTTCCCAGGTAATCTGCACTATGATGGCACAAAGAATGCCACACCTCCATTTGCACTGATCAATTTGACTTATGGCTTGAGAGTTGTGGTCACTGGCTTTTTGGCCCATGCCACATCAAATGCATTGACAATGTGGACAGTACTAAGCTTGAGTAAAAATATGGGACACGGTGTAAAAATATGGGACACGGTGTAAAGCAAATAACACTTGTTGCCTACACACTGCCATTATAATTCAGTTGTTAGGATGAAATATCACATTTATCTGTAGTTTTAGCTAATTTACAGCTCACAGTCACAAGGAAAATGCAATGTGTGCAGGTGATTGAGTAGACTAATGCATGTTTTAAATGCAGGTGTTAATTCCCATTTAAAGGGGTATTAAAGGTTTGTTATTTATTTTCTAAATAGGTTCCTTTAAGCTAGTGCATTGTCGGTTCACTTGCCTTTTCCTTCGATTTCCCTTCTAATGCTGCGTACACACGGTCGGAATTTCCGATGAAAAAAGTCAGACGGAATTTTTTTATCAGACATTCCGACTGTGTGTATGCCCCATCAGAAATTCCGACGGACTTAGAAAGAGAACATGTTCTCTTTTTTCCAGAAATTCAGTTTGTCTGTATGGAATTCCGACGGAGACAATTCGACGCATGCTCTGAAGCATAGAACTTTATTTCTCTAGGCTCGTCGTAGTGTTGTACGTCACTGCGTTTTTGACGGTCGAAATTTGGTGTGTCCGTGTGTATGCAAGACAGCTTGAGCGGAATCCTGTCAAAAAATTACATCGCAGTTTATTCGGAAAACTATTATTTATTCGTGTGTACGGGGCATTAACGTTTATTTTCTTTGTCTGAATTTCTCACTTCCTGTTTCTCCTCAGTAAGCTTGCCCCCATCATCTGAGCCGTTCTGGCTGGGGGTTAGTCAGCCAAGCTTACTGAGGAGGAACAGGAAGTGAGAAATTCAGACAAAGAAAAAAAACATTTAGAAGGGAAATCGAAGTAAAAGGTGAACCAATACACTAGCTTAAAGGAACCTATTTAGAAAATAAAAAACAAACCTTTACAACCCCTTTAAGGCTGTATGAAAAAATCTAAATCAAGCCTATTATAAATAGCCACATGCTTCTAAATTATTGCAAGATGTGATAAACTGCACATCTATATGTTAAAATTCACTGTGTAAAGGGTAAGTCCAACCCAAACAGGTTCAACTAAACTTTATTGCTTCCAGTAAATATGAAAATGTACCTATTTATATATGCCAGCTTATGCTTTATTTTTCCAAGGATTGGAATTGCATATTAAAACTCACACTACTCTATAGCAGGTTACCTAATTTAAAGATCACACGTCTCTTTAAAAGCACCACTGTCTTCACAAAAGAGCCAACTATAGATTTATTCTATATACTGTATAAGTCAATAATTAGCTTTCTATCCTGATGCTAATGAATGCACATTACATTGAAACGTGTGTCAATCACTTAAGCACTTTCCCCTGCCTGGGTTAGAAAAGGCAGCTCACATTTAAGCTGCTCTCAGTATCGGAAAATAAAGCCAAACCAGGTCGGGGTCATAAGCAGCTGGTTTCGTTTCTGGCATTGGTTTTCTACATTCTGCCCTTGTTTAGCTGATAGGTGGCATGGATAGTAGGAACAGAGCTGGCATAAGCTCCACTTGGCAGTAGGCACTGAAAATCTTGTGCCAAGAGCAAAGGGTGCTAGGTCATCGGAGCAAAGACAATGGAACAGCTGTGAGTGAAGATCTGAAGCACAGACTGCTTCTCTCTTGAATCATTTACTGAATCACACTACCACTATACAAATGTAATCCCTATACAGAGTTCTAGAATTCTTCCTCATGCTACGACTGAAAAGCTCCGAAACATGAATATACTGTTAAAGATTCATAGATATAATAGCTGCCATTTCCAATTCAATGATGCATAACAATAGTTCAATGAAAGAATACAAACATACATATTTTGTAAAGTAATACATTGCTCTGTTGATGGGAAGTGTGTATGAGGGAATTTACCACAATGCTATAGCTATGTACAGTATAAGTCACATTCTTCAGGTTAGTCAATGGTCCTCCAAGATATTTGCACAGTTGATAATATAGAGAAAGAAAAATACAATGGTCATGTACATTAAAGAGAATGAAAAAACCTACTGAACAGCTTTTGCAGAAAACTAGTCCTTAATGTGGTGGTTGCATTTGTTTTCTGTTTACAAGCTTTTTTTTGCTTTACTTTCATCTAGGAAGCCTGCAAATAACATACTTACCTGCCATAGTTGTCACCCTAGACTGCTCTCCTGATATGGACTACAAACATGTTTGTATCTTCTCAGCTACTGTACACTAGTACAGAGCAAATGGCAGTTTGCAGAAGAAAGATATTATTTAGCGCAGCTCACAGGAAAGATCAACAGGCATTTTTTGTATTTTCTAAAAATATTCTTAGCTTGAAAAAAATAAAATAAATGAATACAACCACATATTGTATAAGGCCTGTAAGCTGCAACACATTTTATTTTTGGTCTTGGGTTTAGTTATCCTTTAACCACTTGCTGACCTGCCAACAGTTATTTTACTGCTGGACGGCGACATCTTGAACAGGCACGATACTTGATCCCGCTTATGCACACTGGCGCGCCTCCTTGGGCCTGCAATCTGCGGCGACTGTGTCCATGGGACACAGCGTATTTTGGTGCTGGATATCAGGCCGCTGTGATAAGTCCAGATACCACGTGACTGCTGTGCGATCACATGATACCTAGTAAACAATAGTAATGAATGAAATCCATTCCATTCATAACATCATTGTTTACTACTGTGTGTGATCTGTGATTGGCCACCAGTGATCACATAGTACCTGGACCAATTACAGCACCCTCTACCATGTGATAGATGTAGCCAACTATAGCACCACAATAGTAAACAATGAGTCATGAATGAAAGCCATTCATGACAGGTCAAACGATTGCTGTTACAGAGAACATCATTGTAACCAGCAATCACAGTGTTAAAGCAAAAATACCTGATCACCTATTCAGAGTAGTACAGTATCATTATGGTGACTGAACTACTTTGATAACAGTACGTACAAAAAAAATTGAATTACAATTATTTTTATTATTTTTTACATACTACCACCAGTCAGTATCCCTGATGAACGCCACACCAGTCATATGATTCTGTACAGCACTGATGACAGTAATGTATTTAAAGGGGTGTTCCAGTCATTTTTAATGTTTATTAAAAGTCAGCAGCTACAAAAAGTGTAGCTGCTGGCTTTTAATAAACATACACTCACCTGCTCCACGTTCCAGCAACGCGCCGGGGCTCTGCTCCTCTCCCCCCCTTTCCGGCCGGCGTCTTCATTCTAAGTGTGGGCACCCGGCCGTGACAGCTTTCGGCTTCACGGCCGGGCACCCACTGCGCATGCACGAGTGGCGCTGCGCCATCTGATTGGACAGGCGATCGCCTGGGACCTGTCACGTGTCCCAGGCGATCGCTTACAGGGAGGGGCTGCCAAAAGGCAATATCACGTATCGCCTTAGAAGCCCCTCGGCAGAAGGAGGAAGTGGGACAGGAAGCCCCACTCCTCCTGAAGCCCCCAATCCCCCCCCAAAAAATTACATGCCAAATGTGGCATGTAAGGGGGCGAGGAGTGGATTAAGCGGAAGTTCCACTTTTGGGTGGAACTCCGCTTTAATTTCTTTAATTTTCCAATAAATTGTGACAGAAAAATTACAACTTCAAAAAGTATGCCATACCTTTTACTAAAACATTTGGAATGTCTACTTTGCAAGAAGGGGTCTGTGACAAACCCCCATATAGGCTTCCTTTGCCCAGTACCAGCACGATCCAAGATCCCTCAGGTCACCCAGTCACTTGTCGAGACAACAGTGACTTGGGAATGCGTGCCTGCACACAATTCAAATGTCCAATGTTAGTGTTCTAAACATAGTGTAGACAACTTGGCTGGTTCAAGGGTAAAATTAAATGCTGAGTCCAGTGTGGTTGTACTGAGTCTGATTAGTGCAGATCAGACTGGACTTCTCAGGTCACCCTAATAGACACAGGGTAACTTACACATAAGAGGGGCCTGGGGAGCTGAGGCCCCTCTAAGGTAAGCTGGGTTCCACAGGCCTCCTGCCCCAAATGACTCCCGTCACAGGGTCATTTGGGGATTTTGTTGTATTATCCTGGAATTTTAGGGCCTCAAGAAATAAGTACAATCACTACATCAGGACTGATAGATTTTTAAATTTATATACCATAGTTTGTAGATTATAATTTTCACACAGACCAAATATTATACACTGATTTGGGTTATTTTTTTACCAAATAAATGTAGCAGACTACATTTTGGCCAAAATATATAAGGCTGGGTTCACACTAATGCGATTGCAGACACTGCATGTGATTTGCACCGCATTCCTGTGCACATCACATGTGATGTCTGTGCAGTGCAAATTCAGCCATGATCAGACCCATGAGATCCTATTCCATCTGATTCCACAGTTCGCACTGCATTCTGCCAGTTAAAGTAGCACAGTGCTGAATAACTAAAAATGTCTTGGCCATGAAGGGGATAAAACCTTTCCAGAGGTCAAGTGGTTAAACTTAGTACTTTGTTGAGGTATTCTTCTGACCTAGGCACACCATCAGTACGATCTTGGTCTAAGGATGGTATTCCAACACAAACAGACATCCAATGTGAGGACACCTCCCACAGTTATAATTAAGCACCAGCTCAGGTGTGAAATGCATTAGCTGTTACCTGTTGGTTCACCACAATTTGCTGTATGGTTTATTGTTTTTACTGCATGGAATAAAGGTGATTGTACCAGAGTGTGGTCATCCAGCTTTTTTTCTCCTGTGTTCCACAGGTACGTACTTAATAACCATAATACACAAAACCTGTGTGGAGGCAGTCAAGGCAATATTCTCCATAAACACATATACAGTTGCCTAGTTCTGGCAGCCTAAGTAAATAAATGGATGGCTATTTACACTTTTTTTTAAATCCCTCACAATCCCTCACACGGATCTTTCTGCCAAGCTTCCCATCAAAGCTGTTTTTAGGTGCCAAACTTTCTGGATGCAATCTATTCTATCATAATCGAAGTGGGTATAGATTGCTGAGCATGCAATGATTGACAAAAACCATAACATGTAATAAAAAATATTTTTTAAAGATCTGCGGCTTACCATCTTGATTTTATTTTTCAAAATGTTCTTCAACTACAAGACAGCTGATGTACAGATGGTTCTTCCAGTAAAGCAATGTAAATAGTGATGATTATATAAGCTGTGGAATAACTCAGTTTACTTTAAGAGTTTACTGTTAGACTAGTAAAGTATATTGATGGAGTTTTCTTGTTCTGTGATGCTACATAATGCTTTTATGCTACAATCTATTTAATTGAAACCCTTTGAGAGTATCTGCCTCATTCCAGGTTGGTAGGACATTTTGGGTCCCAGCTTAGCTGGGGGCATAAGGGGTTAATAATCTAAAACAAATTGCTTTTATGAACGCATATTAATCCTATATAACATGTATCCCTTTAGCTCTGGATCACACTGCTGCGACTGTATGACAAGTCACGCCCCATGAACAGCAATGGAACCATTCTAATTGGTGCGACTCACGTCACTCTGAATTAGAAAAAGGTTCCTGCACTAAATGTTGATGCGACTTCAACACAACTTACGGGGCCCAGAATCCAATGAGCACCCTCAGGCTAAATACCCCACCAAAATGATCCAATTTTTGGAAAGTAGACACTCCAGGGTATTTGCCAAGAGGAGTGGTGAGTATTTTGCAGATATAATTTTTTGCCAATGTTTATGGAAAATGAAGATTGTGAATGTATCTTTTATTTTCTTATTTTTTTTCTTGTCTTCAGTCTTTTTTTGTTTATATGATAAAAAAATAGAGAACCCAGTGGTGATCAAAAACAACCAAAATAAGGCTCTATTTATGTGAAAAATTATATAAAATGAATTTGGGTACAGCGTTTCATGACCGAGCAATTGCCAGTTAAAGTAGCACTGTGCTGAATAGCAAACAATGGTTTGGTCATGAAGGGAGTAAAACCTTTTCGAGGTCAAGTGGTTATATATTCTAATGTTCTCTGTAATCTACTGCAGCCACAGCACACATAGATCAAATTGCTGACTGTAAGAAGCTTTTTACTTGTGAGAATTAGCAAGGAGGCCGTCAAAGCATCAGAACTAGGTGTGGTCCAAGATTTTGGACTGGGGTGGACTGGTGCAGTACTAAGCCTGAATGAATAACTGCATTTCTATTTAGGTATGTTGTGGTCACAATCGATCAGCCTCAGGTTCCGGTGCTGATCGATTTTCGGCCTGCCACTAATATCCAGATCCATGACCAGACTCCACTATGACCTGCAAGTATGAGCAATATAATCTATATATAATTTTTCTCTATAGTTTAACTGTGTCAATACATGACCATTCATTACTATATTTATCTTTAACATTTATAGACATACCCTGTGCATCTGCTCCTGAAGAGTAGCGCTACAGCTACGAAACGCGTCGAGCTAAATAGATGCTTTTCCCTGCCAATTTTTCATCTTCATCACCATTACCATGGTTTACTGGAACCTGCCAATCTACAATGTATAATGGAAATATGTTGCAAACTAGTCTGATGTGGTTTTTATGTTATGATTGTGGCTCTAGGCCAGCAGGCCATCTTTGTGTCATCATGCTATTCTGTTCTTTATTATGTACCATGTTATGGAATAAATGGTTTTATTACCTTATTACGATGGTTATGACGTTTATGCATTGTATTATATGACACTACTGATGGCCCTATCATCAGACATTATTATAGTTTAATGCTACGTTATTTTCTGTGGCTGCACGCTTCATCTAAAGTCCCAAACTTAGTTTCCTTTCTCAATGTTGTGGTCACTGTATTCCTCTTAGGACCTAAACCTTCAAATATAAAGAAAAACATTTCCACCTCACATGGTATGGTGGGGACATGCAGTGATTTATTTAAACCTCTATACCTGAGACCACCCATGCTCAGATAAATTAGTTGTTAGGGCAGGTGCTCCAATACCTACTCTTATAGCTAAGTTCTATCTATGGTTTCACCTTCCTGACAACTAATTCATCTCAGCATCTAAACACTCTACTGTTTAGACTAAAGGGTTGTAAAACACTGTGTAGCCCCCAAGTTTTAGTAGAACAAGGGATGAACTTTGCAGTAGAAACATTTTATATGGTTGATATTTGTTTTGGCATTCATTTTTAAAAGGCACATAACACAATTCATTCAATTAGAGAAGAAAATGAATAAATGTCAGAGGAGCTTGATTCAGAAATGTTTCACTTGGCGGTCAATTGAAAATAAGACTAATTTGTCTGAAAATAAAAGAGAGGAAACTGAGAGAGACACAGCTCTCTCCTAAATGAGGGTAGTCATTGTGGTCCATATCCCTATATGGGTGGCAATCTTGGGGCATTTACTGGAGTAGTAAAATATATTTCTTTACCTTAATTTTCATAGCAGGATGTATTACGCTGTTTTAGCTAGAGCTCATATTATTGTGCTATTATACTATTTCTTAACAATTCACAGATCTTGATCTGTCATTGGTGGCTAAAACGTTCTAATATCCGCACATCTTCTGGCTACCACTGGTTACTTCTGAATTGGTTGCTCCTCTCAGTCTTGGGACTCACAAGCCACGTCTTGGTTCATTTAATTCAGTTTTTAGCAGATTAGACCGCACAACTCAAAAGAAAGGCTGCAAGGCCCTGACGAAGCACAACTGTGCGAAACTTGTTGGCCAGCTGCATCCCGCTATATTTCACTTTTGTAACTATGGTAGTCTAGACCAATATTTGTATATCTGCTTTTAATGAGTGTTATTACATTTTGATATTTTTTCAACAATTTGTGTTCAGTGTGCTTACCGCTAAACAGCATTGACGTCTCTCATTCAAAAATCCCTCATTTTAGGAGAGCTGTGTCTCTCTCAGTTTCCTCTCTTTTATTTTCATCAATCAATGGGATCGTGATGGGATTGTGAGACGTCATTATCTGTTTCTGGAAACAATCCTACTCCCCCTTTTTTTAAAAGACTAACTTGTCTGTCTATGCTAAGCTCTAAGCACAGCAACAAGCAAGCTTTATATATAATGGAGTTGCTTGAAAGAAAAGGAAATCAATAAAATGTGTTACATCATCAGACAGCTACAGCTGCATATAAATTGAACTTGTTTCCTAAACATTCCAAAAGATTGTACATCCACTGATTGCACATCTGATAATGAAAGTGTCTCAGTGCTCACACTGACATCGTGACAACATGTAATTTTAATGTAAAGTGTATTTCAACTTTCACAGCCATCTTGGGATAACGCCTACCGTACTTTATATCTGTTACATGTTCCTATTTACATAGCATAACTAAAAACTATAAAATATTTAAGAATTGTTGTTTAGCTTTTTACATACTGAAAACTCCTACCTAGCTTTCCCCTTGTTTGTAATGTTAAGGACAGGTCCGGAGAGTTATGTTTACCATAAATAACCATGTCTTTACTGTGCGGGCAAATCTTTATTTTTGTAAATTAGATGTTAACACTGTCTGTCCTAACAAGGGGTTAATGATCCAAATGCTTGGATGGTACATTGTATGTTAATGTACAAATCTGTCTGTAATATCTGTCACCAAATTCCAAAGTGCAAGCTATTGTAAAAAAAAACAAGCTGCCTACAAGGTCATAAGTATAAATCTGCTCCAAGAAAATGGGCAGAAAAATAAATACTGTACTTATTTTATTAAAAATGAAAAATGTATTAAAATTTAATTTTTGTAGGTGTGATGTGTCAATGGGAACACATAACAAACATAAATTATTAAATTTGACTGCAAAAGTGGAGATACACGGGTAACATATTTCGGATTGGTCCTATAATACAGTTGTAGTATGTTAAATGGTTAGGTGTTTATGTTGTTACGTGCTTAATAGAATAGGAAATAGATAAATGATCATACAGGGAGTAACTGTAACTTGAACATTACTAAAACAGGTGCAGTTTGAAGCAATAATACAAAACAGGTTTAGGATGGAAACAACATGCATACTCCATAGAATATTCATAAAACAGATTATGAAAGCTGGATAAACATGAACTCTTCACAGCAATGTCTCTGTAACTCATAACATAGACATTATAATACTCTATAACTGCAGAGTCACTACATCAGTAAATCCATAGCTTCTCTTGGGAGTCTTTGGAAGACCTCTGGTGGAAGAGACGTTCAGGCTCATGAACTTGGACAGGTTCTTCAAAAACTCCCTTAAAGGGGTTGTAAAGGTTCGTTTTTTATGTTCTAAATAGGTTCCTTTAAGCTAGTGCATTGTTGGTTCACTTACCATTTCCTTCAATTTCCCTTCTAAATGTTTTTTTTTCTTTGTTTTCTTTGTCTGAATTTCTCACTTCCTGTTCCTCCTCAGTAAGGTGTTCAGTAAGCTGTTCTAAATGACTTTCCACTGCTCGGATGATGGTGGAAAGCTTACTGAGGAGAAACAGGAAGTGAGAAATTCAAACAAAGAAAAACAACATTTAGAAGGGAAATCGAAGGAAAAGGTAAGTGAACCAACAATGCACTAGCTTAGAGGAACCAATTTAGAAAATAAAAGACAAACCTTTACAACCCCTTTAAGGGTTTCTCTATGGGTCTCAAAGGGTTTCTAGGTATCTTGTTTTTTTCTATATCATAGACTGGCTAGCCTAGGTTTTTGTAGGACAACTCCAGGGACTTCATCCCATGGGGTTTGCTATTTTCCTACTGGTTTGCTCTTAAATGTACGTCAGACTAGCACTCTCCAGGTTAAATTTGAAAGTTTGACAACCATAGCTCTCCTTGCTCCACTCATGGGCAGTCTTTACTAAACTACTGGACTTCAGACAGGCTTTGTTTCTACTTTTGAGTCCAAGAAGCCAGAGCGTGTTCAAGTTCTTCTGTTGGTACTGTGACCCATTACACTGTAGAATGTACTTTATGGCTGCATTTCCATACACATTTGATTAAGTAATGGGGCCATTTCCCTTGAACAGACCATACAGCGTTGTCAGACTTTTTCAATTAACTGCAACGGACCAGCATGCATGGCTCGTCTCCTAAACTAGGTGAATGTTTCTGGACAACCTAGTCTTCCACTTTCACATGGATTCTTTCCATGCCACTGAGAGGGCATAGTTTCTTGAAAGTATGACCTGCAAGTCATGGGGCAACTTTATTCTGTGGTATAGCTTACCATACCTTAGGATGAGTTGGGGCCACTCATCCAGCAGTTTTTAAATTTTTGGCAGTAGTTTTGATTTTTCTCTGAGACTGGGCTCATAGGGGGAAACCACTGAATTCTCTCTCTGTGTCTCTGCTCCTGGTAGTGGAGCATTTAGAAAAGTTGGGGCAGTATTGTTGGAGATGGTTCAACTCAATAGCCCCAACATATGCATGGTGACTTAGCCCATTTTGGCTGCCTCCAATACAGTGTTTGCAATCTTCATAAGGAGGAATACCCTCCTTGCCCCTAGGAAAATTATTCCTGTCTGCCCTTCAACATATAAAATGTTGTCTGGAGCACCCCCTTTGGTCACCTTTCATGGAGCTATCTGTTTAGTTGCAGATATATCTATCAATTTTCCACCTATAACAGCAATGGGTAAGCCTGAGTGTTTGGGTCTGTTCCTGGCTCACTAAGATTGCTTCGAACAGTTTGAGGAACTTCAAATTGTGGTTGCTTTTATCTTTCTCTCGCAAGGTTTTTCTGACCTTGTCAGATAGCAGTCCATTTACAACTTGTTTCTTTAGCCATAATCTCAGCAGATACTTGCTCCTCTCACTAAGACATTAACTCGAAAGATTTAATTCAGATGGATCATAAAGGCTTAATTTTTTAAATAATGTAGTTGTGATATGGGATCTTGAGAAGCCACTACAAATTATGACAATATGGCTGGCCATACATGATACATTTTGCTTGTACAAATTTCCTTTAGATTTGCCAAAACCATATAATATGAGGTCAAACCTAAACACTTTCAATCGGTATGCAATCGGGCACACCCTTGCACTACATAGTTGATGTTAAATCTAAATGAAATTGAATAAGACAATTGTATAATGTATGGCCAGCCTAAGTATGCTTTGGTTTAGATTAACATCCAAAGCCTCACCTTACCACTCTAAATATATTTCAGTACACTATATATTTACAATAAGGATGTGTGGTTCTGTTATATTATACTGTCCCATCATGCAGACCTAAAATGTCTTGTCATAATACTATTGTGTAGTTACAGATGCTTGATTATGTAACATAACCCATTACAACAAACACATTAATTGTTCATGTAGAAAAAAAACATATATATATATATATATATATATATATATATATATATATATATATATATATATATATATATATATATATATATATACTGTGTATATATATATACTATATATATATATATATATTTTATATATATATATATATATATATATATAATTATTAATATTGTTATTAGTATAACATGCAATAAAACAACATCTTTAATCCACCAATGAACATCAAAAAGTACACATGTCTCCCCAAAAAAGACATCCAGATAATGGTAATCAATAAATCAATTATTTCCTTGGATTAAAATACATAGACTTCACTCTATAGAGACAATAAATAATTCATATTAGTTGTGTCAATGAATGTAAAGTGATTCACAGTGTAAAAGTAATTAGTGTATCAGTGTACTAAAGAATAAACATCTCTGATCGATCATAGCTCAATGAGAAATCTGATACTAACAAAACTATGGTGAGCACAGTGGATATTGCTGCACAGCATAATAAATGAGTGATGTAGCCCAGATTCCTATATCATCATTACAATGTTAGTGCAGAAGAAAGGTTGTAAAGCAAAGAGGTCTAGGTGCAAAACGAATGAGGACCAACTGAAGAATATGTAACAGGGAAAAGTGCAATCAAACTGAGTGAGAGCAAGATTGATTTGTAACGGGAGGAAAAACGCACACAAAAAGTGACAAGAAGATGCCATAAGAGTAAACCCTGCACCAGATATTCAACTGGTTTAGCCAGAATGGGATGAATGGGAAGAAGGAAGAAGAGACAAAGAATGTTCAATGTGTTCAGTGACCAAACAAGCTGAAACATTGCTAGGTATAGACAGTGTTCTTTCCCAAATTGTTGCACATAACCCAGTGGTGGTTTATTATGTCACCTTATAGGCAGCCATCCAGGTGACAAAATGTCTAGTTTTAACACCTCTTTCACTTCTCATAGCCTACTTAGCAAGATTCTAATAAAAAATTGCTAGTTCTGTTATACATCTGAAGTACAGTAAACAGGGCCGAATCTTGCAAACGAGTAAAAATGTAGATGTAAAGATCACATGTTACAGAGCTGACAATGAATCACATATATGGGCCTGGTTGCTGACTTACACTGTATACAGAGTTCAAACTTCACAAATCACTTCTATTAGCATTTGTTTGAGGTGTCCCACAAAAATCGAAATAAATTTGGGTAACCCTAATGCCGCGTACACACAGTCGAAAATTCCGACAAGAAAAGTCCGATGTGAGCTTTTGGTCGAAAATTCCGACCATGTGTATGCTTCATCGGACTTTCCACCAACAAAAGATTGAGAGCAGGTTCTCTATTTTTCCGACGGAAAAAGTTCCTATAGAAAAATCCGCTCGTCTGTATGCAATGCTCAGAATCAAGCAGAGGAGCCAAACTGTCTATTGAACTTCATTGATCTCGGCTCGTCGTACGTTTTGTACCTCATCGTGTTCTTGACAGCTGGAATTTCCGTCAAGATTTGTGTGACCGTGTGTATGCAACACAAGTTTGAGTCAACATTCCATCAGAAAAAATCCATGGTTTTCCGATCGCGTGTACGTGGCATTATCCAACATTATACCATGTAGTGATATGAATAAACTAGAAAACACGTCCCTCCAACATGCTGCTCCTACGTAGAAGTTTGAAATAAGGAAGCCTAATTGAAAAGTAAAGCCTGTTTAAAGTTTACGAAGATGATTGACAGGCACACAATTATAATCCCTGCCTCCCTGCTTTAATCAAGCTTCCTGCATGCATTACTAAATCATTAGCCATGTGTTTAATGCAGTATTTCAGCTAATAACAGAAATAAATCAAGACATTTTTGAGTTTTGGTTAGTCATTTTGTGATCATATAATACACAAAACTGTAGCAGGAAGGTCCTTTCCATCACACATCAAATGGCCAGGGTAAGAGTGTGCCACACAGACCTCATCTACAGCCATGACATGATTGGGAAGAAAGGGCTAATATCAATGTGGACGTTAAAGAAATACACTTTTTTTAAATCATCCAACAATCTGCTAAAGCAAAACATATGTGTAGGCTTAAGAAAGGCCTACTTGGGGTCTTCGTAGAATATAAAACAGGTGCTTTAGCTTAGTACCATATAAGACCACAGTTACCCTCTGTCTAAAGGTTACAGGCTAATAGCTGCCTTGTGGCAGTCAGGCAGAGCTTAGACATTGGCCAGGGCGTAACATCTGGGATGTATTTGCATACTTGCTTACATGTGCTTCAAGTCCAATTAAAGAGAGGTTTTGGCACATTTATTAATCTTTTTTGCTTTCATTTCTGGTCAATACTTATCTGGCCTTATTTAATGTGTAACATGTAAAATTATAATGTGAGTCATTCAGCTTTTTTTTTAATGAATGGTTAGAAAATGACAGCTAATGTCTTATTGGACAACAGGCATGTTTTCCTTCTCTCCTATATTACTAAATCATCTCACTCTATTGAATAAGGCGGTCATGTTGTGGTCACCTTCATGATCATTAGAACTTGGCAGTGTAAAATAATGATCCTAATATACACAGTAACCAAGGCCCAGGACTAGATTTCAGTCATGTGCTCTCCTTAAAGAGAAGCTCCAGTCTGTAAAAAAAAAATATTAAAAGTCAGCAGCTACAAATACTGTAGTTCCTGACTTTTAATATAAGGACACTTATCTGTCCAGGGATTCCGTCATGTTGGCACCCTGAGCCGATTCGTCAATTGGCTTTGGGTGCAGGCACCGCCAGAGAAGTTTCCTACTGCACATGCACAAGACGAGACACAATGTGCTTTCTGAATGGTCCGGACGTCTTCTGGGATGTGTGTGTGTCCTAGAAGGCAGCGGGGGGGGGGGGGGGGGGGGGATGGGGCCAAAAATGTTATAGATCGTTAATCAGCAATCTTACCCAGAAGTGGGAGTGGGTACCTTTTAAAACCAGGTACCTGCTCTCTGCACAAAGTGCCAAATGTGGCAGTGGAGGGTTCCCCTTTTGGGTGGAGCTCCACTTTAACTGCTACCTTCCTTGTATAATCCAACATCCAATTGTCACTGAAATTAATAGAGACTGCAGACACACAATGAATGTGCATCTACATAGTTGCATACTGTAGTTATATAGTTGGTAAGCTTGAATAAAGACACCAGTCTATCCAGTTCAGTGTGCGTGTGTGTGTGTTTATTATCCATATCCCTGTACATTGTGTTTGCTAAGAAACACATCTAAACAATTTTTTACTTTATCTACACTCCCTGCTTACATCCACATCCTCACCACTCTACCCCTTACACAGTTTGAACTGCTTCTCATCTAACTTCATTGTGTAGCCACAATGTGTGGTCTTTAGAGAGACCTAAGATTAAACTATTTTCTCTCAGTGCTAGCATCACCATTTTAGGCCAATTCTGACACTTATCCTCTACTTCTTTGCTAGAAAATTCATTAGAACTGCAAACATTATATATATATATATATATATATATATATATATATATATATATATATATATATATATATATATATTAGCAGAGGCCCTATATAATAAAATGATGGGTGTTGCAATTGTTTATGCAATTTTTTATGTCGCATGGTATTTTCTCAGAGATCTTTCAAATGCAATTTTTTTGGCAAAAAATATGCTTTAATACACACAAACACAATATAATACCTACATTTTTTTTATAAAATATAAAGAATGATGTTAAACTAAGAAAATAAGTACCTATATAAATACCTCTATTTTATACAAAACTTTTAATTATTTTTTTTGTATTAACTTTAGCGCTAACACAAGGGATGAATAAGATCCCCTATGATAGCATGGACCATGACAGGTCCTCTTTAAGGAGAGATCTGGGGTTAGACCCCACAGCTCTCCACACAGCTGATCAGACACAGATCGGTCTGATCAGCTGCTTTCCTGGTCGCTAACAGCCAGGTTAATGGAGAGGAGGAATCGTAAGTGACGATATACTCGTCGCTTCCTGTTTCCAGGCTTACACAAAGGAACAATGTCAGTTCCTCTCTCTGTGTTCTGTGCAGCCATCGCCTCCGGTCTCATCCCTCCTGGGCTCTGCGATAGGATAGCAGAGCCCGAGAAACATTGAGTGGCTCGATTCTACTGAAAAGATAATCGCCGGATGAAACTTTTCATACTGTAATAATGCCTGCAGGTGCATCCTGGTATAACCACTGCAAACCGAGGACGTTCTAAGGGCAGCAAGTGGTTAAAGATTTGTATATTGTGATTATATCCCCATATATACATCTCTTCTCCAGGGAGAATAAGTTTAATGCTAGAAGTCATTCCTCACTGAGGTCCTTCAACCCCCTTAATAACCTTGAACTCTCTCCAGTTCAGTTTCAATAATTTTTATTCAGTTTTAAGTAGCTAACATGCTATTTTTCTGACCACGCAGAGGCTAGCATTCACAGTGGTAACAAAAGTTGGCTTACAGAAGTAGGCAAAATAAAACAACATGAAAACGAGAACTGATATAGCAGCAGGAGATAGGCCTTTTCATAAAGTCATGAGGGCCAAGGGGTTCTAGATAGGTGCCTTACAACAATGGGGTATCCCCAAGCCCACCAATGTCCATAACGAAGGCTGGAGAAGAAGGGAGACCAGGGGGTTAGAGGCTTGGGGGGGGGGGTAATGGCTCGGGAGCATCAATCACCCCAGTTCAAGTACATCCTTCCTGAGGATTGGTGACAAAACTGGTCTACATATTCAAGATGTGGCCAAACCAGAGTTCTGTTATAGTGGCAGAATTATAGTTTTATCTATTGAGTAAGTACACTTTTTAATACATGCTAATAGTCTACTGATGAATCTTTGATCTACAAGGACCCCCAGATCCTTCTCCATCCTCGATTTCCCCAAAGGTTAACCCCCCCCCCATCCAGCGTATAACTTGCATTCATACTTTTAGTTCCTAAGTGCATTACTTTACATTTTTCTATTATTAAACCTCATTTGTCGTACAGCTGCCCACCCTCTATTTTATTGAGGTCTTCTTGTAAAGTTGCTATATCTTGCTGTAAAGTTATTACCCTGCTTAGCTTTGTATCAGCGGCAAATGCTGAGATTGAAATATTCATTCCAACCTCTATATTATTTATGTTAAGTTATTCACCACCCTCTTGATGCACTCCTGCCACCAGTTTTCTGTCCAGGTACATATCACATTATCAACACCAAAAGATCTAAATTTGTAAAAAAGCGTTTATGGGGTACTGTATCAAATACCTTAGCAAAATCTAGATACACTACGTGCACAGGACTCTATCCAAACTACAGCTCACCTCCTGATAGAATGAATAAATGTTGGCTGGCAAGAACGGCTCTTCATAAAGCCATGTTGGTTACTACTAATACTGTTCTTATCAGCAAATTCTTGGATATGGTCCCTTATCATTCATTCCAATAGTTTACATACTATTGATCTTAGATATTAGATTTCCAGGAATCTATTTCCCTTTTTTGAATATTTGTACTAAGTTTGATTCTGCCAATCGGTAACATTCCAATTAGCAAGCTTTCCTTAACAATTAGGACCAGCAGTGGCACAAGTAGGGATGTTTCATATGCAGTGATACATTAGCTTGTATGCTAATCCTAGCCTATCTAGTAACAGGAAAGATATTGGAAGAATATGTTTAATTTTGGATCCATACTGTTCTCAAATTCATGCTTGTGTTCAGGGAAAGATAAAATTGTTTTCCTTGAAATGGTAACAAGTTAAGGTTTTTTATGATTTTTTACATGTGCATTACCATGCCACACATGTCTCTATGGAAGAACTGATGCCATGCTAGGAGTAAGGCTGGAGTATGTATCAAAGCTGAGTATGGGAACAATCACAGGGAGACAGGAAGCATGAACAGGAAGCATTGTACCCAGTCCACCACTGACTCTCTTGTCTGTGATCCCCTAAGATACGTATTCTGTTCCTCTCCATAATCAGTTTCTGTTTCCTTGCATGTTCCTGTGTTCTCCTGTCACATTTTCTCCTATACCAGCGTTTATAAATCAGGCTTATGTAGAACCCTAGGTTTCCATTAGAGGTTGCTAGTTGCTTCCTAAAGAAAGAACAATTTCTGACGCTCAGATAAGTAACCATTGATACAATTTTTTTAGCTATCTATAAAAAGGACATTCTTCACACTGATCACCAATGTAAGGGACATTCTTCCTATTTTCCACCAATGTGAGGGGTATTCTTCTTACTGACCAATGATGTAGAGCATGAGGCCCTTTTCCACCAGTGAAAGGAGGCTTTTCTTCCAATGGCCACTAATGTAAAGGGGTCCTTCTCCCACTTACCACCAATCTAAAGGAGCCTGTATCCACAGAGCATATATGTTCAGGAGCATTTCACATATGACTGATATTAGGGAGCAGTTCACTGACCACCAATATAAGGAGGGAACATTATCTCAACTGGCCTTCAACAAAAGCAGACATACTCCCTCCATTTTGTTTTTTAATTATTATTAGTTTTTTTAATTATTATTACTAAAAAATATTTTGTTACATAAAGCAGCCCTGAGTGTTTAAATACACCAAACATGCCACATTACCTATTTTTTTTATTATTAAATGTAACTTACTGTTCATGGTAATGTCTTATGAGCTGTATTAGCATAGGTTACTTGAGACCTGTAAATAATTTTAAGGGTTCCTTCGTGTTAAAAAAATTGCCACAGTCTATTGACCTCAAACTGAGCCACCAAACGTCATACTGCATGAATCATTACAGTCCTTTATAGTATAGTATAAGTATTATACAATATGTGATAACACTTTTATTTCTCAACCTTTTTTGTTAAGACTTAACAGGCAACTGCATCTTTTTTTTTTATAAGTCAATATTGTTCTAGGCCTAGTACACTTAATAAGTCATCAATATAAACGCTATGCATTTTCCTCTGCATAAACTAAAATATTGCCACAATCTGCCTAACACAACTCTTGCTAAAATCAACCAAATTGGTGGCAGCTTAGATTGTCACTGACTATCCAGGCTTTTGTGGGGGAACAAGTACACAGGAAGTACTCTGCTTTTTTGTGCATTCAATGCACCTGAGGAAGCTAGATCCCCCTCTGTTCTTCTCACCTATTTTTTAACAGAGTGATGGACATGCAGAGGGGATTTAGCAGCATGCTCTCCATTCTACCTCAACAGTGCTGAACTTGCAAAACACCTGTCTCTGACATTATGCAGTTACAATATTTTGTCACTGTTTAAATTTCTCCACCATTCATCCTGCCCACTTTTTACACCATTGGTTGGCTGAGTCTCATGGAACTAAATTTCATTAAATGCTGGTAGAATACCACTTGTAGAGCACAGAAGAGTACTTTCAGTCTACTTGCGTCACAGGAGTCTGGGTGGTCAGTTAGTGAAAATGTAAGCTGCCACCATTTTGGTTGTATAGCACTTCCTCCATAGGAGCTGCTGATATTTTAACTGGTTCTTTCCCAAAATTAGTGCAGAGCCAGGCACACAGCAACAGTTCATTTACTTTGGCTCATTAATTAGTCCAGGGGATGCCTTGTTCTTCATTTTTATTGCTGAAGAACTTGGAGAGGGTGCAGAGTGATATGGGACACTCCAGAACTACTGAATAATATCAGGAGGAAACTTCACTTTGTCAAGCCTCCCTGAACAGTCATTATGTAGGAGCAAATAAAGAAGGCCAGAACTGAGAACCCAATAGAAAAACAGCACAATGTCACAGGATCACCAGATGCCTCTTTCCAGTATCCACCATATGCTCTTAAGTGAGGGAGAGGTTAATGCCCACTATGTCACAGGACAGCCAGACCCTTTCCAACTTTCACCTGGATCTCTTCAGTGAGCTCCCCAGCCACCTACTGGGCACACCACTCATAGGGACTGGCTAAATTCCCCTAAATATTCTTTCTCAAACCTGCAGCTTGTAAAACACCGAACAGCCCAAAGCAGTCAACAACTGCTACACTGGTTTCAGAGGAGCCAAAAAGAACTAAATGTTTCTAACATGCTAGCAATCTAACAAGGAGGGTGCTACAGTTGATCTTGAGCGAAAATAGTGAGTTAGGTAGACCATGGGAAAATCGTTATGTGGTAAATTGTTATTTTGTGTGTACTGCTGGTTTAGTAAGTGTGCTAGACTTATTGAAATAAAGATTTTTTTTTAAACAAACAAAAAAAAATGCTGTGTCTCCAGGTCCAGGCCTATATTGCCATTCCACTAGTCCATGATAGGTAAAGGTTTTTATTTTTTCGCAATGAACACAATGTGTATTGTTAAATTCACTCTCTGCACATGCTCAGCTCCATAATGCTAATACCTTCAATCATTAAAAAAACACGAACCATGCAAAGCAGCCTGTAAATTCCTGTAATATAGGAATATATATAATTGAAAGAGAATTGAAAGAGGAATATATATAGGAGTATCTAGCTATCTGCTAGTAAGTCTTGTCACTGTATTCTGTTTATCTAGTGAATTGTTTCTGAATAAGGCTGCAGCAATAGGTTCCAATGGTTACCTGGTTGAGGCCTGAAAGAAATTTCCCTACATGTGGACATTATATTTGTTTTTCACTTTTTAGAGAAAGTGGAATCCTTCTTTGAGTGGGCAGAAATAATTCTTCAACTAAAAAAATAACAGGGGAGAGATGCAAATGTAACTGGACACACAGGCCCGGATTCACATAGAGATACAACGGCGTATCTCTGAGTTCCGTCGGTCGGATCTATGCGGCTGATTCATAAAATCAGGTTCCGCATAGATCTCCCTAAGATCCGACAGGTGTAAGTGACTTACACCGTCGGATCTTAGGCTGCAATTCCAGGCCGGCCGCTAGGTGACGTTTCGTTTTTTACACGCGAGGAATATGCAAATGAGGATTTCCGCCGATTCAGAAACGAACGCCCGCCGGTCGCTTTTTTTTACGTCACTTGCGTTCGGCTTTTTCCGGCATATAGTTACCCCTGCTATGTGAGGGGTATCCTATGTTAAGTATGGCCGTCGTTCCCGCACCGAGTTTTGAATTTTTACGTTGTTTGCGTAAGTCGATTCAGAAAAGAGCTGGACGCAAGTTACGCTCACGCTGAAACCAATGACGTCCTAGCGACGTCATTTGGAGCAATGCACGCTGGGAAATTTAGCCGGCGGAGTTCGATCGGCGCGGGGACGCACCTGATTTAAATAGTAAACTCCCCCTAGCCGTGGAATTTGAATTCCGCCGGGGGATTTACGATACGCCGCCGCAAGTTTTGAGGTAAGTGCTTTCTGAATACAGCACTTGCCTCAAAAACTTGCGCCGGCGGATCGTAAATCAGATAGATTACGCGGATCTAAAGATCCGCTAATCTATCTGAATCTACCCCACAGTAAAGATCTTTATATGACCAAATCAATGAATCAAACATAATCTTATAGATTATGAATAAGGTTACTACCCTAATTAGCTCCCTATTTTAAAGGGTCACTAAAGGAATTTTTTTTTTTTTTGCTGAAATTACTGTTTACAGGGTATAGAGCAGTGCTTGTCAACCTGGGGGTTGGGACCCCCTTGGGGGTCAAATGAGGATTTGCCAGGGGTCACCAAAGCATGGGCTGTTCCTGAAGCCTGCGGCTGCACACTAAGCCTCTTCACAGCCGCCCATTTAGTTCACGGCTTAGCTGGGGGGCAGGGACTAGAGGTCAGCTGACTGGTGAGGAATGTGAAGTGGGAGTGGCTGGAGGAGACCCTATCTGCTGATTTCAGCATAGGTGTCACTGCTACGAGAAATCACAAAGTCGGAGACATAGCGAGTAACACTACCTGTGATTAGAGTTGCCTTTAAAAGTCCCCACTACAGTTCTCAGGTCAGCAGATGACCTTCATCAAGAGCACCTAAGTTGGCTGATCCCAACTCCCCGCCAGCACTGCCACTGATCCCAACTCCCCACGAGCACTGCCACTCATCCCAACTCCCCACCAGGGAGTAAGAGAATGAATAAAAATAGAGAATACATTGAAGGGAGAGGAAAAGAGGGGGAGGAACAAAGAAAAAGAGAGAGAAAGAATAAGAAAGACGTCTAGAGAGGGATGGGGATAACAAACAAGAAATTAGGATAGAGAGAGATAAAAGGGAAAGAAAGGAGAACAAAGAGAAAGAGTGGTACATCCTAAAATGCACTATAAGGGCTTTTAATATTGTACGAGTGGAAGGGACTCAGGGAGCGCTAAATGTCCATGGGTTAGGGGCACAAATTACTTGTCTTACCTTGGGTGCCGACAACCCACGATAAGAAAATAATTTTACCGTTACGGGTCCCCACAACTTGGGAAATTTTATCAAGGGGTCACGGCACTAGACAGGTTGAGAACCACTGGTATAGAGACATAAAAGTTAACTGATTCCTTTTAAAAATGATTAAAAATAGATTAAATTCAATCATATAATGTACCTGCAGTTTCACTTTCGTTTTTAAACTGGTTTCATGTTTCTGTGAAGTAGAGAGAGACACAGAACAAAAACAAACAAATCCAGGGCAGTGTTTTGTTTTTAAAATGAATCTGATTGGTTCTGAGGAGTTTTAGACACACAGCTTGGACCACAGTGAAAAGCTGCCATGAGATTTTTCATAAGGAGCCAGACAAGCAGGAAGTGTGGAGATCAGAGCAGAATTACAGCAACTTCAAAGCAAAAACGAACAATGAGGACATGAAACCAGTACTGCAGTAAGGTAAAGGAAGCTATTTAGCTAAAAAAATATTTTCCTTTAGTAAAACTTTAAGTATGAAAGCAGAAGTATTTATAGTCATTTCAATGATATGTTCATTATATGTTGGGTAGTGTGTATTTTTTATAATTTGTTACTACTGCTGTACAGAACTTCTGCACTCCACCATTAAGAAACGATATACTCATGTCACCAATGAAAGTCTAGTCTGGCTGAAATGCCTTTCATGTTCAACAAATCACTCCAAGGCTAATAATACCACAATTACATAAATCATTGCTTCTAAAAAAATATCTAATATTCTTAGAGAAGAATGTTAAAAATAGATCCAAGAATTGCTGCAGATGCTTAAATGTGTTAAAATATTTGCTGTTTTTCCTTCAAATACCACAAATTACTAGGAAAACACATCAATCATGTTGTATGGAAGAACATCTGTTATTTCTTACAGTGTAGGAAAACAGGGATTGGATACTTTCACAGTTATCAGCTATTCCAAAGTTAAAATGTTCTCTTCTACATTGTAAGAATCAAATTAACGTGTTTCCCTTTCATGGGAGACTTGAAATGCAATGCAAAACCCACCCATATTTTCTGTGTCTGTGCCAACTGAAAAAGCCAGGGAGAAAAATAATCACAAGCAGAAAGTGCATAAATAATGTAGTCATTTTAATAAAAAGTTAAATAAAATAAAATGCACCCACAAGAAAGTGACATAATGGTAGCTCATCTGTGCCATGTTATAGATCCATGGAATGGCTGTAAGGCCTTGTACACACGACCGAACATGTCCGCTGAAACTGGTCCGCGGACCAGTTTCCGCGGACATGTCCAACCGTGTGTAGGGCCTAGCGGACAGTTTTCCGGCCTAGCGGACAGGTTTCCAGCGGACAAAAGTTTCTTAGCATGCTAAGAAACTTGTCCGCTGGAACCATGTCCGTCGTACATGTCCGATGGTTAGTACGACTCATCGGACATGTCCGCTGGTTATGACGTATAACCAGCGGCCCGAAATCCTGCGCATGCATCAAATTGATTCGTTGCATGCGTGGAAGCATTGAACTCGCGTGTTAGAGAATGTCGGTTTCTTATACGTCACCACGTTCTCTGTCCGCGGGGATTTTGGTCTGATGGTGTGTACACACATCAGACCAAGAGCTCCCAGCAGACATGTCTGATGAAAACGGTCCGCGGACCGTTTTCATCGGACATGTCTGCTCGTGTGTACAAGGCCTAACAGTAGATGTATGCTGCAGTCCTGCAGTCATGAGTACTACGATCTATGAAGTGCCAGGTCACTGGTATGGCATCTATCAAGGCAACGCAAGAGGGCTTGAGAAAGACGAACTGCTCTGAAACATGTTGCTTGACAGCTACCATCCCAGTGACTTGGAAGTGGAAAGATAAATCATACTCCTTGGTAGCTTCAGGATCCCAATCTGCATATATCCAGTGAGTGGGTCTGATACAACTATTGCCAGGATCCATCATATGGCATGGCTTAAACCCAGACAAACCACCAGGTCGCTTTCCTGGGAGTGCATCTTATTTTATTTCATGCTTGATTAAAATTACTATACTATTTATGTACTTTCTCTTTGGGCTTGTTTTTTAGAGATAACTAGCGGGATTGTCCAGGATGATCCGATGTGAGAGCTGCAAGGTAATGATTCCAGTCTCTCGTCTGACTATATCTTTATTTGCTGCAATATATCGTCAGTTCTATGGGATGCTTCGGATTACTTCTTTGACCAGAGAGGGAAATGATAATTAAAACATATATTAGACAAATAATTTCTATTCACCCTGATTTTATGGTTGCCAGTTATCATTAATGAAAAGTGCCATATAATTTATAAATATAATTTATTGGAAATTTTAGAGGCACCATGTCAATCCAACTCAAGCCAAAAATGTTTTTTTTCTGTATTAGATAAAGTGGGGAAGGGTCAGAGCCTCTGTTAGGTTATAATTGCCAGCTGTGCCCCTATTGGGAAATGGTCCACTGTTTCCTAGGAAGATGGGAAAGCACATTTTGGTGAAGTTGTAAAATGTTAGACCTTCTGACAATTTTTTTAATTGTTGGCTCTGCTTCCCTGTCCCTGGAACACCGACACCACAATTTCTTGTACTTGCATTGCAGGGACTAAAAGGGAGTGAAAATCTCACCAATGGGGTTACAGACAAGTACAAATGTGACAGAAATTGTAACTCTCTATACAAAGCTTTTTTTTTATTTTTGTTTACACTGAAGTAAAGCTTTAATTGTAACTACTCACTTGCCTGCTCTACAAAAGTTATAAAAAGAAAGATAAAACATAGCATTTACATTCTGAACATACATCAGAGAATTTAATACAAACTATACTAAGGAAAAACTCTGACATGTACAGTCAAGCCTCGTACACTCGCACGGTTTTCTCGGCAAGAACCAGCAAGAAAACTGCTGGCAGAGCAAAGTCGAGTAAACCGTGTGTGTGTACGAGGCTTTGAGGTTTCTCGTCAAGAAAACTGCCCAGAATCTAGACGAGAAAAATATTATTATTATTTATTTATTTATTTTTTGCATCCCTTTTAGTGGTTGCATCAGGCTGCGCTTGTTGGTTGTTATGGTGGTTACCATGACAGCGTTGGATTGCCATGGCTATATATTTCTTTAAACAGCGGGACGTTCACGCTATTTCCTGACCCTACGCTGAAGAAGCCCCGGCTACTGGGACGTAACGCGTACAATGGGAGGAGTTAACATGTGATGTCACCTGCGATCGCCGCCTCGATGATCCTGGCTGTTTCACATTGTTGGAGTGTACTGCTTGGAGCTTAGCACTCGGCTGAGAGTGCCATGCATTGTGAGGGTATTTTATCTGTTTTTATATAAATAAATGTTGGTTTTGCTACAGAGAGCACTAGATCTCTTTACTCTTTGTTCCACATGTCTTATTGCTGCCAAATCTTGGGCTGTTTGTTTTAGATACGGAGTTATCAGACATCTGCTGACCCTTGATACCAGGACCTGTGTCATTTGCTTACCAAGCTTTGTGACCTCTTGGAGGTCGAAGTAAGGAGGTGAGAGGCCATCCGTATTTTCTGGTGGAGGATCTTTACTCTAGTCACGTTTCTGGATTCACACCTGTATATGAAATTATTGGATTTTTCTCGCACTTATGGACTTTATTTATTTATTTATTTTCTTATTATTAATTAATTTTTGCGCTGCACTTTTTATATCACATGAGAAAAATAGAGAACCTGCTCTCTATTTTCTCGTCCTGAGATTCTCGGCAGTGTTTTCCTGACGAGAAACCCGAGCGTCTGCATACTTACCTGTCACCGTGGAAACCCAGGCATGCTCGAAATGACTTTGACGCATTCGCGGTAGCTTCCAAGGCATAGGTAACGTGTAGCAAGATGGCAGCGACGGCATCGAATGTGATGAGCGCATGCTCGTCGTAGTCAATGACGTCACCGCGTTCGTGCCATTCAAAAGAACGGTGTGTGTGTACACTCGGGCGGCAAGAGAATCTTGCCAAGAATCTCGTCAGGAAAAACTACTTTTTTTTCCTGACGAGATTCTGGGCCCTGTGTACAGGGCTTAAGGATATACATTGGACAGGGAAGACCTTATTTTAAAACCCATATATCTTATAAAAATAATGTGAGGTACATGTATATCCAATTTGTACACAAAATCAAGCTCTAAAGTTCAAGAATATGCAAACTGCATGCTTTCAACCAGGATCTTTCCGTGTCCATGACAAAACAAGGAATGGAAGCCTATAAAACAGTAAAAAACATAGTCTGGGATCATCATTATTTTCTTATGATCATCTGGACTACCTAAGAAATTCAGACAGATGAGTTCTTGTTTTGTAAAAGCCTTTTTTGAACAACCGCAATCAGCAACATTCAAGTCCATCTTCCTTGGAATGGAGTTTAGTTTTACAAAAGCAACCACAAAAATCCAGCGACTAACCGTGGTTTGGTCACAAAAAAAAATTATGTACCACCAGTCATAAATTCAGCAAAGATAATTTTGAGGGGTAATAAAAAAAATGATCATACCAATGGGAAAAGCATTGAAAGTGATGCCAATAAAGTTGTGAATAACCCTATGATTGGGAAAAGGTCACCAGGAAACATTGTTGCCATTTTTCCCTGCTGACAACCTGCATACATTTCAAATATTTTAGATTAATACCTATCTTTAAAGTGAAAGTAATAAATCCTTTCATAAGGAATTAATAACTATTTCTGAGTAAAAAAAATGAAAGCAATAAGATAGGCTGAAAGCAAAGTAAAATGATTGCTCAGTCACTTTGCAGCTGCTGACTGTATAAGAAGAAACACTTGCTGGGAAATTAGCAGCCCTCAAAATTTACACTCGCCTGCTCGCATTTTGCGAGTAAATTTTGAGGGCTGGCGAGTGTGGGCAGGGAGCAGGGGGGGCGGGAGAGGAGAGGAGAGTCGCCGCTGCCGTCTGGTCCCCCCCCACACTATTGCAGACAACCTTTGCTGTATAAGAGAGGAGCCGCCGCATTGTTAAAACCGCTGGGAACATGACCGCTTTCAATTCAACAGCTGTGTTCCCTGCTGCGAGCGTCATATACAGCCCCTCCCCTTATCCGGGAAACTTTGACAGACAGATCACCCATTCCAGGATTGGATGGGTGATCTGTCTATCAAAGTTTCCCGGACAAGGGGAGGGGCTGTATGTGCCGAAGCCCGCTCATCCCGCTTCTCTCTGTCAGTCAACAGCGGCTGTTACAGGAAGTGAGGCAGAGTAGCTCAGTGTTCCCTCGCTCATCCGCCCCTTCTCCAGTCACATTTAGAGTTTCCCCGCTCGCCCCTTCTATGGTCACGATTAGTGTTCCCCCGCCCCTTCTCCGGTCACGGTTAGTGTTCCCCCGCTCCCCCTGCCCCTTCTCCGGTCACGGTGAGTGCTCCTCCCGCTCCACCCACCATTTCTTCAGTCACAGTGAGTGTCCCCCCCTCGCTCCCCCCACCATTTCCCTGGTCAGCAGGGCTTAAATGAAAGCCACAGAGCGGGCTGTGATTGTTCTTCACCCTTCTGTCAGCAGTGGAGGGGGGTGGATTGATAAAGCAGCGGCTGGACCATAGCATCTCACTGAGTGAGTTAAAGGAATCCGTGTGCAGTAACTTCTAGGAACCAATGGGTGAGCAGTGATGTGTGCAGTCACCTATAGCAACCAAATCAGTGAGCGGTAATGTGCAGTAACTTCTAGCAACCAATGGGTGAGTAGTGATGTGTGCAGTCACCTATAGCAACCCAATCAGTGAGCTGTAATGTGTTTAGTGACCCCTAGCAACCCAATCAGTGAACAGTGATGTTGTGCCGTAATCTATAGCAACCCAATTAGTAGGCGGTAACGTGTGTAGTGACCCCTAGCAACCCAATCAGTGATGGTGTGTAGTAATCTCTAGCAACCCAATCAGTGAGCGGTGATGATGTGCCGTAACCTGTAGCAACCAATCGTTGAACAGTAGTTACATAGTTACATAGTTACATAGTTAGTCAGGTTGAAAAAAGACACAAGTCCATCCAGTTCAACCACAAAAAATAAAAAAAACAAAATAAAAAACACAATAAAATCCTATACACCCAACTCCATACCCACAGTTGATCCAGAGGAAGGCAAAAAACCCCAGCAGAGCATGATCCAATTTGCTACAGCAGGGGAAAAAATTCCTTCCTGATCCCCCGAGAGGCAATCGGATTTACCCTGGATCAACTTTACCTACAAATCTTAGTACTCAGTTATATTCTGTACATTTAGGAAAGAATCCAGGCCTTTCTTAAAGCAATCTACTGAGCTGGCCAGAACCACCTCTGGAGGGAGTCTGTTCCACATTTTCACAGCTCTTACTGTAAAAAAAACCTTTCCGTATTTGGAGGTGAAATCTCTTTTCCTCTAGACGTAAAGAGTGCCCCCTTGTCCTCAGTGTTGACCGTAAAGTGAATAACTCAACACCAAGTTCACTGTATGGACCTCTTATATATTTGTACATGTTGATCATATCCCCCCTTATTCTCCTCTTCTCAAGAGTGAATAAATTTAGTTATTCTAATCTTTCCTCATAGCTGAGCTCCTCCATGCCTTTTATCAGTTTGGTTGCCCTTCTCTGCACTTTCTCCAGTTCTCCGATGTCCTTTTTGAAAACTGGTGCCCAAAACTGAACTGCATATTCCAGATGAGGTCTTACTAATGATTTGTACAGGGGGAAAATTATATGTCTGTCTCTGGAGTCCATACCTCTCTTAATACAAGAAAGGACTTTGCTCGCTTTGGAAACCGCAGCTTGGCATTGCATGCCATTATTGAGCTTATGATCAACTAAAACCCCCAGATCCTTCTCCACTACAGATCCCCCCAGTTGTACTCCCCCCAGTATGTATGATGCATGCATATTCTTAGCCCCCAAGTGCATAACTTTACATTTATCTACATTAAACCTCATCTGCCACTTAGTCGCCCAATTAGACAGAGCATTGAGGTCGGCTTGTAAATTGGAGACATCCTGCAAGGACGTTATTCCACTGCATAGCTTGGTGTCATCTGCTGTAATCAATTGCTGCGTGATCTGCTGTACTAAACTGATTTTGAGCCGACCTGCTATTTTTTTGTATGTCTCAGAATGTAGGGGGGCCGAGAAAATGTTTGCCCAGGGCCCAATAAATATTAAAGACGTCCCTGGCTGCAATAGTGTGGAGGGGGACTGGACTGGACTCTGGCTGCAATAGTGTGGGGGGGGAGGGACTGGACTCTGGCTGCAATAGTGTGGGGGGGGGACTGGACTCTGGCTGCAATAGTGTGTGGGGGGGGACTGGACTCTGGCTGCAATAGTGTGTGGGGGGACTGGACTGGACTCTGGCTGCAATAGTGTGTGGGGGGACTGGACTCTGGCTGCAATAGTGTGTGGGGGGGGGACTGTACTCTGGCTGCAATAGTGTGTGGGGGGACTGGACTGGACTCTGGCTGCAATAGTGTGGGGGGGACTGGACTCTGGCTGCAATAGTGTGTGGGGGGGGACTGGACTCTGGCTGCAATAGTGTGTGGGGGGACTGGACTGGACTCTGGCTGCAATAGTGTGTGGGGGGACTGGACTCTGGCTGAAATAGTGTGGGGGGGAGGACTCTGGCTGCAAAGTGGGGGACACATGCTGCATTGGTAGACATGGGCAGGCTGCATTTTTGGGCATGGATAAAGTTGTTGTTAATATTTATTTTTATAACTTGATTCTGCATAAAACATTTAAGGGTCATTTCATGAGATTTATGAGGGCGTCTCTAGGGGCGGTATTAGGGGGCGTGACATGGTAGGGGTTGGGCGGGGCAACTGGTGGCGAGTATGCCTTGAGGCCTGGCTAGTAGCTCAGGACTTGAAATTTTGAGCCCTGAAATTAGTATTTGCAAAGTGTCAGTCTGTACTGACACTGCATTTACCAGATTGCTCTGAGTGATAACATTATTTAAGGTTATATTTGTAGCATGTTAAATGTGGATGTACACAGTAAACACTTAAACAGAACACAGATATCAGTATTCAGCTAAAGAGTCTTATGTACAGTTCGTTAGTATTGACATAATTAAATATATAAATAAATGGAGTTGGGTATGTGTTTTTTTAAAAGCATTACACCTTACACAGAACAGTAAGATGTTAGAAATATTTTAACAGACTTTAGAAGCTCAGTTCTATAATGTTACACTCATATTAGAACCAGTCGGTTTGTAAAACAGTACATAACGGAGTAAGATACCCCTTATGCCGATTGGGTGATACTATTTAAAATAAACTATAAATAATCTATAGGTCTGAGTAAGCTCAAAGGTGAGCCGGCATGGCTGTATGTCTCTTGACTAGGGTGTACACCCTGTCACATCTGCAGTTATCCAAATGAACAAGATACTCGGATGGCTACACTCCCAATGAAAGATCCAAAAGTGACATAAAGTGACATAAATGCTGAACATACTTACTGTATATACCTAATCACATGATTCCTCGGGTGTGTTTTTAAATAGAGGAATTAGTCAATTCTTCCATATTAGTTTTTATTTCAAATAATTTGTGTGTTAAGATCTTGTTTGTATCCAAGATATTCAATTATTGTAGATACAAGGTATTAAAAAGGCGATGGTAGCCGTTTTAGACTGTAAGGTAGAGTTTTTTGGGATATTCAACCTTCACACTAGAATCCTGGCAGGGCTGAACTTTCATTGGGGCCTGGCACCATTACTATGATCGAGATCTTGCTTCCGTGTTTTTACATCCTAGCATATAGTACCAGGGCCGATGTTACCACTAGGCAAACTAGGCAGCTGCTTCGGGCGCCCTGCTTCCTAGGGCGCCCGGCCACTGGTGTTCCTACTCTCTTCTCTCTGCAGGAAGCAACTAAGTCTCAGCATCAGCAGGCAGCCGCCGCTCCATTCGCACACAGTGTCAGAGGCGCAGCGGCAGCAGAGGACTGTGTCTGTGTCCTGACTCCCAAATTAATGAAAGCAAGCAAACATTCATTGATGGATACCAGTAGGCTGCATTGATGGGCACTGGTAGGCTGCATTTGAGGGCGCTGATGAGGCTACATTTGATGGGTGCTGGTGAGGCTGCATTTGTTGGGCGCTGGTGAGGCTGCATTTGATAGGCGCTGGTGAGGCTGCATTTGATGGGCGCTGGTGACGCTACATTTGATGGGCACTGGTGAGGCTGCATTGATGGGCGCTGGTGAGGCTGCACTGATGGGTGCTGGTAAGGCTGCATTTCATGGACACTTCATAAAAAGATGCGGTTTACATGGGCAGGGGAAAAGGGGTGGAGTCAGGGGTGGAACCAAGGGGGGGGTGACAAAATTAGGTTTCGCTTAGGGTGTCAAAAATCCTTGCACCAGCCCTGTATAGTACATAGGATCTCTTTCTAGTGTTGCTGGTGTTTTTGTTTTCCATCACTGGCTGTTTTTATTTTTATTGTTTCTTTGTTTTGGATTTGTGTTGATCTTTCCCTTTGTTTTGTGAGGTGTTGTTTATATCTTAGATACTTTGTTACAAACAAGATTTTAACACACTAATTATTTGAAATATAAACTGATATGGAAGAATCTGCTAATTATACCAATTGAACACACCTGAGGAATCATGTGATTAGGTATATAAGGGCCAGTTCACACCAGTTCCGTTCAGTTCCGTGTGCTTTTTTTTTTGCACAAAATGCATGCACAGTGTTTTCCATGCATTCCAATGGCTCTAGTTGGCTCTAGTTCACACCATGCAGTCAGTTTCCGGTCAGTTTCTGCACCGGAAACTGACTGGAAACTGACTGCATTGTGTGAACTAGTGCCAACTAGAGCCATTGGAATACATGGAAAACACTGTGCATGCATTTTTAGTGCAGAAAAAATGCACACAAAACTGTACGGAACTGCATCTGGTGTGAACTGGCCTTAAGGCTGGATTCACATCTATGCATTTTTAGTGCTTTTTGCATTTTGCAGATTTGCACTACAGTCCATTAACATGGTTTCCTATGGAACGCATTCTGTAGTGCATATCTGCAAAATGCAAAAAGCACAAAAAATGCATAGGTGTGAATCCAGCCTTAGTGTGTTCAGCAGTTATGTCTTGTTCAATCTATTGGTCTGCTTTTGTATTTTTTTTAGAAAACCAATGTTTTTTTATAATGTGCGTGCCTTTTAATACATAGAAAAAAAATCAAATCAATGTTAAAGAAAGAAAACATCCCATGTATTACAAAAGAAAAATCAGCAACACACAAAAAAAGGAAAACAGCAAGTATGTGATAACTGCTAACTTAGAGATTATGATGAAATTGTAAAACTTCAAGTATAGTGAACATATCACACTGACCTTTACAATAAATTGTATATTTATTGCCACATATGGATACGGTACATATTTCTCTTAAAATTATCAGCAGGACTATAGAAGATTTCTCCATAACATAATTTGATAAATCTAGAAGAATGGGCAGAAATGAGAACATTCTTTGGGAAGTTTTCAACCAATCTGTTGATTTCCAACTGTGAACCAATATATTCATATGGGACCAGTAGGTCTTTATCCTTATTGAAGTGTAAGTGCATAGAGGAGATTGTTAAGGGGATAACAAATCACACTTAGTTTTCTGACATTTCTAATGCTTACTGTCAGAGAGTAAGTTCTTGCTGCATTATGTCACTATACATCTCCAGTGGAAGCAAAGGTTAAGGGTATAAATTAAGATGCACTTTCTCATCTCCTAAACAATATCTTACATTTAATATAAAAAAAATCACGATTGTATATTTAATACTTTAAAAGGCACCAAATTGTAAAGCATATTCAAGGGCGAAACGTGAACACTTGTGGTTCAATATTAAAATGTGCTTAAAGTGAACCCGTGTAAAGCTATTTTTTAGGGAAAAAAACAGCAGCACTTAAAGTGGCTCTGAAGCCTTAAGGTTTTTTGCATTAATGTGTTCATTGCATTAACGTAAAAAACCTTCTGTGTTGCAGAATCCCCCCCAGCTCCCGATATACTGAGCCCAATCTCGATCCAGCGATGTGTACGAGAGCAGCAGCTCTCCAAGCTCTTTGCCTCTTCACTGGGCAGTTTTTTAGCAGTGGGAGCCATTGGCTCTTGCTGATGTGAATCAAATCCTGTGACAAGGGAGTGGGGGGTGGGGCGAAGCCGCCCTGTCGGTGTCAATAGATGCATGAAACATGGCTCGGGAGCTAGCCTGCACAAGTTTCATATTAGACAGTGGCTTTTTATGGGGGCACTCGCTGAAGAGGAAGACCCAAAAGCACCTGCAGGGGACCCCAGAACAGGAGGTTTGTACAGAGCAGGTATGACATGTTCAGCCCTCAAAATTTCCACTCGCCTACTAGCATTTGGCGAGTGGATTTAAGCTGGGGGCGAGTGATGACAGAGCTGCATGACCAATCTCCCTCCAATCTGTGCCTACACTTAGAGTCCCGATGAGATTGGCGGCCGAAGAGGAAAGGTGCATGCTCGGGAAAAGTAGTCTGGTGAGCCGCGCACAGGCAGAGCAGTACACAGGTGCTCTCCTTACAATTCTCATTAAGCCATGGGACCCAACAGTATGACCTCTCTGAGCCTGCCCCCCTCCCCCGGGCCCGACCAATATAGCTGGAGAGCAGAAAGTAATGAGTGAGGTGGAGGATTGCGAAAATTACCACTCTGGTGCAGCGCTCACTGAAAGTTGCCCTGACATGAGAGCGGCAGCCTTCTAGTTTGTGCAGTTTTCTTCTCCTTGTGCTCTATGTAAGTGTCCAACAGTTTAGCCTGAGCACTGTGAACAGACTGGTCTCAATGTGTGCTGTGCGCTGTCAGGGTGCGCTGTGCTATGGTGTCAATGGCTGTGCAGTTGTGTGGATCTCAGCGCTGGATTGTACTCCCTCCCACTGTGCTGCAGCTCCTCTCTGCCAGCCTGAATAAAAGGGGGAAGTGGGGACATGCAAGCGTGGAGCCGCACACACAGGCTCCTGATGATGAGATGAATGGGAGAGAGAGAGAGGATGGATGGGAGTTGCAGAGGAGACAGCAAGAGAATGGGGAAGAGACCCAGTTCTAGTGCCCTGTCCCTCTGGTCTGCCCCCAGTGCCCTGTCCCTCTGGTCTGACCCCAGTGCCCTGTCCCTCTGGTCGGCCCCCAGGGCCCTGTCCCATTTTGTTAAAGTTGTTGTTGGTAATATTTAATTTTGTAACTTGATTCTGCATAAAACATTGTCATTCCATGAGATAATCTACGAGGGCGTGTTTACGGGTGCAATTAGGCGCAGGGCAGTGTATGAATTAGGTGGGGCAACTGGTGGAGAGTAACTCCTGAGGCCTGGCTAGTAGCTCAGGACTTGAAATTTTGAGCCCTGACATGTTTATCATTTTAATTATAAGTACATCTGCACCTACAGAGGGTGATTTAGTAAAGGCAAATAGGCTATTCACTTTGTAAGTGCAGTTGTACTCTGCAAGAGAATTTTCCCCAGAGCCTAGGGAATGAGGTAAAGCTCTATTAACCTCCATAATCCAATCATGTGCAATCAAAAATGCTGTTTTTTATTTTCCTTGTACATGATTGGGTATTCTTTACAAAGTGAAGCTTCGGCACATTCACTAAGCTCTAGGGAAAATTCCCTTGCTGAGTTAAACTTGCACTTGCAATGTGAACAGTATATCTGTCTTTAGTTACTCAATCCTACCGTTATCTCTTAGTTCCCGCTGTGAAGTCCACCTAATTCAACCTCCTATGATGGCGTGGTAATAAAGCTTCACTGCTCCTGAATTCAGAGCAAAGTTAGTATTCTTATGTAGGCTCAGCCTGCTTGGATTACAGTTGGATGAAAAAAAAGTTGCAGGGTGTGTGGTTATCTGCATTCCCACTGTTGATTCACAATCCTGTAACCTGTTAATTAGCACCATCCCATGCCTAGCTTGCTCTTCTTCCTCCCCGAACCATACAAGTTCACATGCCCTCAACATGGAAGGAGACCCCCTGGCAAGGCATGTCCCCATGTTGATGTGTACAAGAGTCTTATCCCCTATTTCTAGCCCAGTGGAAATGGGGTCTGCACAGGGGACGGTTTTAAATTAAGGTGACCCGCAGGAATCTGCCCCACCACAGGAATGAGTAACAATGCTGAGATGACATAGACATGATAACCCCCACACTGGCAGCTGAATGTCAACAAACTGGTTAATAATGCTGGCTGATGTAATTTACCAAATATGGTCATGAACACATTTGGTTAATGACGTCACCCAGGATATCTGCTAGTTTGTTTACTATGTGAAACCAGCTGACAGGCCATAAACGCATTAATTAAGTGGAGATAGTGATACTGCAGCAGCGGTTTGTGCAGGCAAACAGACCAAATCTGGCTTTTTAGTTTGCTCATTTAGCAATACTCAAACAGCTAGAGTTTGGATCTAATTCTTTGTTGACCCTAGCCTGAAGCTTACCCTAGCTCACCCTAGCCTCAATCTTGGAATGATATTCTTTGAATCAGATGGGGTGAGTGCTGAGTCCTGGGCATGCCAACATACCTCAAAGAAAGAAGAAAGGTTTACTAAAAAAATTATAATGATATCCTTGGGCACATTTTGCTATCATACATCTCTTTCCCTCAACCTGATTTCCATCATCTATTCCCAGCTCAACTGTTTATCCAAAAATACTGATCATGCTTATATTTCCAAATGTTAGGGTGAATTCCAGTGCACCAAAACTGAGGAAGACTTGTCCACAATCACGTTATGCTCTATAAACATAACTTTGGCAAAGAACAGCATGTAGGGTTGTTACCTGATAGTACATGGTTCCATCATGATTAGCACACCTCCATTCTTCACATACCAATATGTGTTTTAGTGGTTATAATTCAGTGGGAGATATGTTGTATATCTGGCAGACCTGTTCTTTGCTGAGCAGATTTCAGACAAAAGTGCTTAAACCAAAACATCACTATTACAATCAACGTTGACTATTTTTAACCCTTATGCTGTCAGCATTAGTAAAAGGATAAGAAAGAATATCATATTTACTTGTCTTACTTCCTGGTTTTCAGGCATAGGCAAATGGTGCCACCAATCTCAGAAGTCTTTAGAAAGGGAAGGGGAGAGGTTTTCTCAGCTAAGAACACCCTTATGCATGCATGTCTGAGCTAAGGGCAGAATCATCTGCCCTTACTCAAGATGGCCATGGCCAGAAATGCTAGGGGATGGGGATGTTTTTTTAAAGTGATGGAGACATGGATGGAGGAGTCTGCTTTGAATACTAAAAATGAATTAAATGTTGTTTTTAGTTTGTGGTACTCAGGTGTATTTTACTTTTGCTTTTACTTTTACTTTTGCTTTAAGCTCCTACAAATTATATTTAGTGGTCCCTTCCCAAGAGATCATTGGATTATGCTTCTTCTTTTCATCACAAACCCCTTTTTCACTAAGGCCTCTTTTACACGGAATGGATCAGTGATGATCCGCCCCGTGAACCTCCGCTTGCTCAGCGGGGTTTGCTCCGCTGATCCCCGCTGAGCCGGCGGATGACAGGGCGGTCCCTGCACACTTCTCCACTCTCCTCTATGGGGGGATCAGATGAACACGGACCGTCTGTCCGTGTTCCTCCTGATCCGTTAGGCAGACAGATGGAAAAATAGGGTTTTCCTCCGTCTGCAGAATCGGAGGATTGCGGAACTGGGTGAGATCGGGTGTCAGCGGATGTTCACCTGCTGACACCCACAATCTCATAGGGACCAATGTATGTCCCTTTTTCATCTATACACGGATGGATGAAAAAGCGGACATACGGTCCGCCCGTGTGAAAGAGCCCTAAGCCTTAAATCAGCCATTTATGTACTACAAACTAATGCAAGGGCTTGGCAGAAACAATTCACAGAATTCCTCTTCCTTTCCCTTTTACACAGTTTGGAGAAGGACTACATCCACCCCCCTCTTTACCCTCTCCCCCAGAGTTGTCAACCGTCAGTAAATTTACAAACACTTTGTAAAATCTGCAATTTTTGCATCGGTCCACGAATGTCCATTACGGAATAAAATTCAAATGATAGATCTTACAAACTGTTCAGAAATGCACTGACATTTGACAACGATGTCCCCCCCCCTTTTCTTTTTTAATACAGGCCTTTTGCATACTCGTTCACTGCATCCTGGGCTTACAACCATTCTAAGTCCAATAATACCATCAACAAGAATGTGGCACTGTATTTACCATCCTTACCATGTCAATAAATGATTATAAAGTGTATTATAGTATAACGCTTTATGACTATATTATTATTCTTTAAAAATGTTCAATACAAACCAATTGAAAGTAAAAAATCAAAATCAAAATCATATGTTTTGATGCTCAGAATGGTGGTGCATTTTGTAGCATAACATATTACAATTGCTATAACAGGTAAAGAACATTTGTAAGTGATCTCCCTAAAATTCATAGATGCAAGTATTTGCAAAATGCAGTATTTGTGTTCTTAAGCCTAATGATAGCAAGTAGAACTATAGTGGCAGAAACAGCTGTAAAATAAATGCACTTGGAAATTGCAGATGTTTTCCATGTGAAAGTATAATGTCAAATATCTGACACCTTTAAGACTTTGGAAAAGCTAAAAAAATAAGAATAATCTTGTCTGTCTTCCTACAAAATTTGAATCTCGTTTGATTCTGCCTCCAGTAATCTATCAACCAAATAAACAAAAGAAAAAGCCGCGCCACAAAAGTCAATTGAATCACACTCAATGAAGATGTGATAGATCCGTGGTTGATCAGATGACACACATATGTTCACAGATATTTTGATACAGTCCTTGTAATGGTAGATCCTACGTTCCACACCACCCAGTGACACATATGCATAAGGTGACCCTCCACCAGAAAATGGAAAGCCGCTTACCAGAAGGCAAGCGGTTTGAGGCAGGTGGCTATAGCCCAGCCCAGGCCTTTAATCCTCAGATTTTCACCAGGAAGCTCTCCGTCCCCTGAGCGTGATGTCTCAGCACCACCGTTGAAATATAAATGAAAAAAGACAGGCGCACATAGCGTGACTCTGTGACATACACTTTTTATTTTAAAAAAGGGTAAAAGTTATACTCACAGTCCTTGTAATGGTAGATCCTACGTTCCACACCACCCAGTGACACATATGCATTTGGGAAGGATCACGCAGTGACGTCACCACGACAAGGAGTAGGGCTCCTGTATGCCGGCCGGCAATTTACCTTTTATGCTGATTTTAATACGCTCGTTTGTGAGTATAACTTTTACCCTTTTTTAAAATAAAAAGTGTATGTCACAGAGTCACGCTATGTGCGCCTGTCTTTTTTCATTTATATTTCAACGGTGGTGCTGAGACATCACGCTCAGGGGACGGAGAGCTTCCTGGTGAAAATCTGAGGATTAAAGGCCTGGGCTGGGCTATAACCACCTGCCTCAAACCGCTTGCCTTCTGGTAAGCGGCTTTCCATTTTCTGGTGGAGGGTCACCTTATGCATATGTGTCACTGGGTGGTGTGGAACGTAGGATCTACCATTACAAGGACTGTATCAAAATATCTGTGAACATATGTGTGTCATCTGATCAACCACGGATCTATCACATCTTCATTGAGTGTGATTCAATTGACTTTTGTGGCGCGGCTTTTTCTTGTGTTTATTTTGTATTGTGTTTTCGCACGCCAGCTGCTGCCGGGGATTGGAGGGCGGGGGGGATATTAGCGCGTTTTTTTTGTTGTTTTTAATCTATCAACCAAACAGTTATTAAACATTCACACTGAGTTTTTTATTAAATCGAAACAAAATATATCGATTTGGTAGTTGGTAGAATCAAAGTTTCAGCATTAGGCAACAGGGTGCTAAATAAATCCTCTTTCATCATTTGCCTTTGGAATGGTCTGTTCTTGCCTCAGGTGCATATTGAATTAATGAATTGAGAAGCCCATTTTTCATCTTAAGTATGCATTACTATTTTGGCATCATTGCATCTTATGAGAATTTTCTGGGTCATTGGTTGTGCCATGCTTCCCAAAGGTTATGGCATGCTTTTTCCTCCATTACTAAGCAGTTAAGAACTCTGGTTTTCAACAGTGCTAGGAAAATAATGGAACTTTAGTGGCTGGTTTATTTGATCTGTAAACAGTTTTCCATTTCATTTATTTCATTGTTGCCCATTTTAAATGTGATATGCAAAAAAAAAAACTGTGAGACAGAAGGATAAGAATAAAGTTAATATAAATAAAACAATAAAAATGTAATATAACAAACAAATTTACTCTTATGTGTCATTCTATACAAATTGTGTTGAATTCTAGTGACTCCATTATTTAAAATGCAAAGCCATGGTTATAAATAGATAAGCAATATTGTGTAGCACTGGCTGGTGGCACCTTTAAAATGCATGAGCAACACAGCCCAGGCATTAACATCACCCCTGCAGCTTGGCTCTCTGTCCTGCCTATTCGATTGACAGCTTGGCCCAGATAGAGTAGAAGACAAACCTATATGGCTAAATTAGTGGTCCTGGAGAACTAAGACCCAACCCACATGGAATACATAAAGCTGGAGATGTGTGTGCATTGGGTTGGGGGGGGGGGGAGTGAACAGTTTATTTTTGCAAGAGACCGTGTGGTCCTATTCCCTGTGCAGAGGGGCACAAGACAGGGATGCCCCCAGTTCCCACTCCTATTCGCCCTGGCTATAGAGCCTTTCTAGCAGCACTGATTACATGTACCCCATTAATCACAGGTGTCCATGTGGACCACTAGAAAAGAGATTGTCTGTACACAGATGATATATTGATATATCGGTCATATCGTCAACAAGCTGAGAGTATTCTGGGTGTGGTTCAGGAAGGTTTGTTTACTCTAGCTTTAAGGTAAATGGAGTCAAACATTTTTTAAGATAGATTTGAATTTTGATCTTGACCTTCCCACTAGCTGCCCTGTATAACTCACCAACAAGTTTAAATATCTGGGTATAGTAGCTTAATTGCCCTTTGCATAGTATACAGAAAATAATATTGCCCCAGTTATAGCATTTAAAAGCAAACTGACCATCAGAACCAATCTTCCCTTAAACCCTGTTGGAGAAAGTTAACATTTTTTAAATGGTGTTCCTCCCAAAATTCCTGTACATTTTTCTTAGCTCCCCTATGTATATACCTAAATGTATTTTAGGAATTGAACTCCATACTTACTACTTTTATGTGGCATTCAAAACCCCCCAGGCTCTCACTAGCTACTTTACAACTTCCCACTTTCCAGGATTTACAAATATATTATTATGTTATGATAAAAAATATATATTATGTATGGCTTCTGCTCACCCAACAAATTAAATTCAAGATACTAACAATAACTTACAAAGCCATCCACAACTCTGTCCCCCAGCTACATCACTAACCTTGTCCCAAAATTCCAACCAAATTATTCTCTTCATTTCTCCCAAGTCCTCCTGCTCTCTAGCTCCCTTGTCACAGGGAATAGGCATGAGATACTGTTGTTGACTCTGATTCAGGCTGTTGGCTGGTTGTATAGAATTTGTAACCAGGATAGAAATAAAACCCAAACCACTGCAGGTTCATCTTGAGCCATTCATGAAAATCAAAGGGTGCTAAGATTTGAAGATTAGTGAAGAGTCTACAAGTGCTAATGTTTGTGGATCTCAGTGGGATAGACCCAGTTTGGTCCGATAGTGGTAACCAAATTTATCCTTTTATTGACTTTAGTAGCGTTGGCTTTGGAGTCCTGAAGTCAAAGGATCGCTAAGCACATTTGCAAAGCACATTTTTATGCTTTATATATGCATTTATTTTTAAAACAGCGGTATAGCTCTGGTAAAGGTCATAATACTGTTTTATAAATAGACCCCAAGTCTGAAAACCAGGAATAATATGATATGATATTATATGCCATTGAATTTACTTATATGTGAAATGCAGGTGTCAATAATAAAACTTGAGTTTTTTTAACAGTGTCTTCCACATTTGTGAGACAGAATACAGAATCCAAATTAAGTATACATGTTCTAATCCCAATTGAAAGCTAAAGTGTTACTAAATTTAGGACGCTGCATTCACTATATCTGGTCTCCCACAATACACAGAACATGGAAATGCAATCATTTTAGTAAATATAAACTGCTAAATACCTTTTCTCATCAGCAGTATATAGCAGTCTTATGACTTCTGTCAGAGTCTGGTTAAAGCTTGTAGGAGGAGTTTTCATTCTACTTTGACTGCCCTATGACACGGCAGGACCCCTGACCCCCTGTCTGGGCAGTACTGATTGGCCCTGTGGGAATCACATGCACCCTCTCAAGAAATAAAAAAACTCTCTAGCAGTACACACCAAACTGAGCATGTGCAGAGTGACTCCAAAGACTCTGATAGGAGATGAATTGGGGACAGTGGAAGAAGGGGAGGATCAGAGAAGACAGGATCAAACAGCCTTTTTACACAATGTGGAGGGTTAACCTCTTGGGATCTACAGTGAGTATAACAAGTATGCTTTACTGAAAATGCAGACTGATTTTACTGTTGTGGGTTTAGTAACACTTTAATTTGCTTCCCTGTTAGAATGTTTCAATGAAGATGGCATCAGATGGCATTACTAATTTTCTTGCTTGGGTGTCTTTTGTTTCTCTGAAGTGAAGTGAAGACAGAACTCTTGATCTGCGTGGCTGTTCCTTCTCAGTAATTCCGTTTGTACTGAAGCCAATGAATTAGAGTGACAGCCAAGAAACAATGAATCAGAGTCACAGCCAAGAAACAAGCATTTTCAGATGGGGAGGGTAGTCACGACATCTTATATATTTCCTCAATACAATTTCCTTTAAAGGAAAGACATTTAGGAAAGACATTCAGAAGGAGAGGACAACAATGGCAGTCTACAGTTTTCTATCACTACAGGTTTCCCATAAAGAGAAACTAGAGCCTAAACTAAAACCTTTCTACAGCTTCTAAAGGAAAAAAGTTTTTTGGCACCCAGAACAATTTGCCATTTGGGTCCAATCTGCATTAAAGATGTTGCAAACCCTTGCGGTTTTTCACCTCAATGCATTCTATACATTAAGGTGAAAAATCTCTTGTGGTCCACCAGCACCCCAGAGCCCCATTTTAACTTACCTGAGCAAGATCGTTCTTGTGTCAGGGACGCGCACACCCACGCCAGCCGGTGTCTCGGGTCCTGATTGGATAGATTGATAGAAGCGATCTCCCTTGGGGCACCCATGCAGGCGTGCTCCCATGTCCTGCTGCTGAATCCATTGACACAGACAGCAGGACTCAGTTCTGCCCCCCGGCTCCTGCATCATTGGATTTGCTTGACAGCAGCAGGAGCTGGGGGGCAGAGCCGATTCCAGCTGTCTGTGTTAATGGACGCAGCAGCAGGACATGGGAGTGTGCCCGCCCGCCCGCATTGTCATGACGAACACAGGAAGGAAAGCTTTTATAGGCACGGGACAGCAGAGCGTTTTTTGTTCCTGATTCAAACCCCAGACCTTTAGCACAAGAAGAGAACTGGCTACACGTCCAAAGATTTTTCACAGGGGAATGACAGAAAAATCCCATAAACAATAGCTGATTTATTCAGTAAGACCTTGTTAACTGTTATTGTGGTATTAGCAGATTGTAAATGCTTCACACTTCTACTGCTTTCCTAGCTCCCTGTATTTGGTGACTGTTGAATTGTAATATATAGGACAGCTGCTTTAAATATAAAGATTAATCAATCTTTCTTATGACATAAATCCATATTGTGTCTGTCAAAAATCCTCAACATGGGGAACCGGCAATAGGAAAGCCACACTTAAAATGTCTGTATGTGCGTGGGCTGATAAACAAAAAATATTTTAAAATAGCTAAAATACATTTTTAAAGGATTTAAGCCTGCCTAAATGAGACACACAGGAAAGGAAATGCTTTAAGTACTTTTATAAATCTATGAAATAGTCTTTTTCAGAAGTTTAATTGTAACGTCTCATCTTTTGAAGGTTCTTCCAGCTGCAGCAGAGATTTGGGGTATTGTAAAAAGGCAGACACTTCCAGACCTTTATCACTGCGCTCTTGTGTGCAGCAAAGCAGACCTGCTAGCACAACCCATTGCTTTTGTGGTACAAGGTCACTCTAATTTCCTCCCTCTGGTTTTCATATTCCCACAAGGACGACTAATGCAAGTGCTATCATATCCTGACACAATGAATTGTGGAAACAGGCTTGTATTTCTTTCTTACTCCCTCTGCTTTCTTTTTTTTTTTTCTAACAATGGCCAGTACAGCACATGAGCCAAACTTTAACTCCTTAAGAGCCACATAAATTGCAGATATGGAAGGGGTCAGGGTATTTTTCATGCTCAGGTAAGAACCTGTGTTTGCAGCAAAAATATAACCTATTGCAGAGTATTGAAGAATTTTGCCTAAACTGCCCTGCACTTGATTGAAGTTACGGCCAATGTCAAGTTAAAGCAGGGAATCCAAGATTGGGTCGCCTAGTCTGGCCTAGGCTCAGCCTGAGTAGATTAATAATGTACAAGCATATCAGCAAATCAGTAAAGTTGGCTATGTCACCCTTTCCAGATGGTTTGAAAGAAGAAAATAACCTTCTAGCATAACTACATTGACCAGTGCAAAAAGTGTACAATTTGATTTTTCATACTGCCCCAAAAAAAAAAAGTCCTCAATTATCAGGACTCAACTGCCCATGGGACTTTGACAAGGTACATCTTCTTTACAATAAAATAAATTAAAAATGAATTAACAATTTATTGATTTTTAAATAGTAAAACAATCTTGTTACATACATAGGAGATTTGTTAAAACACATACAGCTGATTTAGTGTATTCAAAATACTCTACATAAATGATGGCAACTAATTGGGTGGTATTGATAATAAATATTAACCACTTCCATATCACACCTATTCTGGCACTTCTCTCCTTCATGTAAAAAACATTATTTTTTTACTAGAAAATTACTCAGAACCCCCAAATATTATATACGGTATATATATATATATATATATATATATATATATATATATATATATATATATTTTAGCAGACACCCTAGGGAATAAAGTGGCGGTCATTGCAACTTTTTATCTTGCACGGTATTTGCGCAATCATTTTTCAAGCGCCTTTTTTTGAAAAAAAAAAAAACGGTTTCATGAATTAAAAAATAACAAAACAGTAAAGTTAGCCCAATTTTGGGGGATAATGTGAAAGACGATGTTACGCAGAGTAAATAGATACCTAACTTGTCACGCTATAAAATTGCGCACACTCATGGAATGGCGCCAAACTTTGGTACTAAAAAATCTTCATAGGCGACGTATTAAATTTTATTACAGGTTATAAGTTTAGAGTTACAGAGGAGGTCTAGTGATATAATTATTGCTCTCGCTCTAACGCACGCAGCGATACCTCACATGTGTGGTTTGAATGGCGTTTACATATGTAGGTGGGACATAAATGCGCGTTCGCTTCTGAGCGCGAGGACAGGGGCGTTTTCATTTGTATTTTATATATTTTTTACTTAATTTTTTTTATTTTTGCACTTATTATTACATTTTTTTGATCACTTTTATTCCTATTACAGAATGTAAACATCCCTTGTAATAGGAATAGTGTGTGACAGGTCCTCTTTATGGAGAGATGCGGGGTCAATAAGACCCTGTATCTCTTCTCCAGGCTGGAAAGCATGAGATCGGGAAAAAATGTCACCGATCTCATGCTTTCAGCCGCGATTGCGGCTTTGTTTACTTCCAGGTACCTTCGATGGTCATAGAGATGACCTATGCTCTTAATTTTGCAGCGGCCGATTTGTTCTCCGGGCCTCCAATGGCACAGGAGAGCCCGGAGAAGCACCGGATGGCGGCGGGAGGGGGGATGTTCGCTTCCGCCGCCTGTAAGAATAATCAAGCGGCGGAACCGCTGCTATAATCATTCTTATGGAGTGCAGAATCGCCACCTAAAAAAAAAGGATATCTGAATGATGCCTGTAGCTTCAGGCATCATTCAGCTATCCCCCACTGAAGTCCAGGACGTCATATGACGTCCTACGGTAAGGAAGTGGTTAAATTAATAATTTTACAGCTGAATTGCTTTTGACAAGAAATGGCTTTTTAAAGGAGAGAGATAATACTTTAGCGTCAGTTTTATTTTATTTGTTTTTGTTTAAGCTTATAAGTATTGAAACTGTTGTTCTACATGTTGTGCCTTGGAAAAGTACTCATACCCCATTACATTTTCCATATTTTGTCATGTTACAACCAAAAATGTATTGTATTGGAATTTTATGTGATAGACCAACACAAAGTGGCACATAACTGTGATGTGGAGGGAAAATTATAAATATTTTTTTTTTTTTTTTACAAATAAATATGTGAAAAGTGTGGTGTGCATTTGTATTCAGCCGTCCTGAGTCGATACTTTGTAGAACCACCTTCCGCTGTAATTACAGCTGCAAATCTTTTTGGGGATGTCTCTACCAGCTTTGTACATCTAGAGAGTGAACTTTTGCCCATTCTTCTTTGCAAAATAGCTCAAGCTCTGTCAGATTGGATGGAGAGCGTCTGTGAACAACAATTTACAAGCCTTGCCACAGATTCTCAATTGGATTTATGTCTGGACTTTGACTGGGCCATTCTAACACATGAATATGATTTGATTCAAATTATTCCATTCATCCAGGTTTGTTGTCCTGCTGGAAGGTGAACATCCACCCCAGTCTCAAGTCTTTTGCAGACTCTAATGGCCTGTACACACGATCCGAATATCGTACGAAAAATTTAGTCTGAGGAAGAATCGTACGATAATCGGATCGTTAGTACAGGGCTTCCGTGGGCCGATCATGACAGTTCATCCGATATTATTTTATTGGACATGCACAAAAATTTTCCTCGTAAGATACCTAATCGTACGATTTTCATTTAGTCAGTACAGTTGTCGTCCAAAAAATACAACACAAATACATTACAACACATGACATCCCTTCTGATTTTTTTTTTTCTGTCGTATGAGAATTTTCTTGACTTTAGTAACCTATTTAATTTCTACTTGCGACTAGTAAACGAAAAAAGTCGCACAACCTGTCGCCCGGTTTTCGAATCGTGTGTACGGGGCATTGTTCTAAGATTGCCCTGTATTTGGCTCCATCCATCTTCCCATCAACTCTGACCAGCTTCCCTGTCCATGCTGAAGAAAAGCAGTGTTAGTTTTCCTTCACACATAGCATTTTGCTTTTAGGCCAAAAAGTAACATTTTGGTCTCATCTGACCAGAGAACCTTCTTCCATATGTTTTCTGTGTCCCCCACATGGCTTCTCGTTAACTGCAAAAGGGATTTCTTATGGCTTTCTTTTTGCTACTCTTCCATAAAGGTCAGATTTGTGGAGTGCATTTTTAATTTAATAGTTGTCCTGTGGACAGATTCTCACACCTGAGCTGTGGATCTCTGCAGCTCCTCCAGAGTTACCATGGGCTTTTTGACGGCTTCTCTGATTAATGCTCTCCTTGCCGGGCGTGTCAGTTTAGGTGGGCGGATATGTCTTGGTAGGTTCGCAGTTGTGCCATATTCTTTTCACTTTCAGATGATGGATTGAACAGTGCTCTGTGAGATGTTTAAAGCTTGGGATATTTTTTTTATAACCTAACCCTGCTTTAAACTTCTCCAAAACTTTATCCACACCTGTCTGGTGTGTTCCTTGGCCTTCATGATGCTGTTTGTTCACTAAGGTTCTCTAACAAACCTCTGGGAGCTTCACAGAACAGCTGCATTTATACTGAAATTAAATTACACACAGGTGGACTCTATTTACTAATAAGGTGACTTCTGAATGAAATTGGTTCCACTAGATTTTAGTTAGGGGTATCATAGTAAAGAGGGGCTGAATACAAATGCACGTCACACTTTTTAGATATTTATATGTAAAGAATTTTGAAAACCTTTTATCATTTTCCTTTAACTTCACAATTATGTGCCACTTTATGTTGGTCTATCACTTAAAATCCCAATAAAATACATTTACTTTTTGGTTGTAACATGACAAAATTTAGAAAATGTCAAGGGGTATGAATACTTTTTCAAGGCACTGTATATATACACAATCACTGTTTCAGAAATAAACTTTTAATATATGTCAATCTGAAAATATCACATTGTGCCATCTAATAAGGAATGAGCCATCCCTTTGAACTCACTCACTCAGATTGAGCTGCTGAATATTGTAAACAATAAGTTTCTTTCAACAAAGCTGAAATGTAAAGCAGACCAGTGGTTCTCAAGTACTTTAAACTCTTTCTGTCAGAGCAGAGAAGAAACCATGACCGGACAGAAGGACATGTTGTCTTGCACTCCTGCCAAGCCCTGAAATGAGGGCAAAGCTGCAGGGCAAAGGAAAGCAGGGCAGTGCAGATCTTGGGGACATATATAAACAGGTAGTGCTGCTGATGCCTGCCTGTACAAACCAAACGCCAGTGACATTGCCTCAGCTGGAGTACTTTCTGACAGTGACAGCTTTGGAGATGGAGGGGGGGGGGGGGTCAGATAGCTTGTCGATCAGCACAGAACTGCCCCTTAAATACACAAAAGCCTCCTTTTGCCACCAGGTCCAACCGAGCTGCAGTGCACAGGTAGGTTATCAGGGAAACATGCAATCTACTGCTGAGATATTGTGTGTGTTCAGCTAGAGGTATGATCTCACTTTCACATTCTCTTCCTGAAATCTTAAAGGGGTTGTAAATCTACATGTTTTTTCTATACATTAAGGTGAAAAAAAATCCGAGCATTAGCGTCTCCCCCGAGCCCCGTTTACGTATCTGATCCCCCTTTGAAAGTCCCATGCCGTGAACGTGCTGGCTTCTCAGTCGGCTTCTCGGCTCATTCATTGGTTGATTGAAAGCAGTGCAGCCATTGGCGCTGCTGTCAATCATATGCAATGACACAGCGCGCCAGGGGGCGGGGCCGAGTAATACAGTGAGCGGCTATAGCGAGACAGCTGCCGAAGGAACCAAGAAGACCAGGTTTGGGGCCACTCTGTGCAAAACGAGCTGCACAGTGGAGGTAAGTATAACATGTTTGTTATTTAAAAAAAAAAAAAGAATTGTTTTCTTTGCTGTCACAAAGTACAGTATAATATTTCCTATCATCTGTGTCCAGTCTTGCCACACATAGTTAATCCAGCTCTGAGCAATCCTCTTTTATTGTTCAGTGAAAAAAACGGACTTACAGAGAAAAACATTGTTCTGTTCTGCCCCCTGTTGTGAGTGATAGGTTATTTACACATCTCGTGCACTAGCCTGGAGACAGGCATTATTTTTTAATTCCCACTCCTTTCCTGAAGTCATGTGGTTACTTTTCTGGATTTTGACTGGATGTTAGTGATCATAGCAGAATTTTTGTCTACTGACATCACGACTCCACCCACAGAGCTCCAGACAACAGATCCACCCACATAATCTGCAGTTTTTCAGGTCTTATAACAGACAGAGGAGAGACATTTGACAGGTAAGGATACATTATAGATCAGCACTATGGCAGTAGTACAGAAAGAATGAGAGTGGGTTTACATCCACTTTAAGTGTTTCTTTAATATATATTGCTAGTATCACACACTGCCCTCATCCTGAAAACTTTTCTCTTTAGTCTGGCAGGCTCAGTGTTGCCACAGTAATCACTCTTGATTGATTCCCAGTTTTATTGAGATTGATTCCCAATTTGGAATAGCTTGTTTCAAGTTTGTATCCATTCTGATTGGTTTGCATTCACAGGAGTCCAAATACTGACACTGTGCAAAAATGCCTACTCCAGAAAATTGAAACTAGGCAGAGAACTAGAGTTGTTACTAATAGAAACCAATGAGATTTCACTGTTTATTTTGGGAACAAGAATTCTGGTTACTATGGGATGCAACTGCAATAATGTGCAATTTTTTGATAGATAGCTTTCCTTGATAAAAACAAAAGTTTATCTACAATGGACATAAAAAGTCCACACCCCTGTTAAAATGTCAGGTTTCTGCAATGTAAAAAAAAGAGACAAAGATAAATAATTTCAGAACTTTATTGAAAAACAAACTTAAATGTTTAAGGGGGGAAGTAAAAAAAATAAAATAAAATAATGTGGATGCATAAAGCCCTGTACACACGATCGGATATCTGATGGAATCTAATCCGATGGATTTTTTCGTCGGATATCCGATGAAGCTGACTTTAATCAGTCATGTTAAATAGGAGTCAGTACACACCTGACTTCATTTAAAGTGTCTCTGATTAAACCTAAATAAAGTTTAGCTGTTCTAGTAGGTCTTTACTGACATTTTCTTAATCACATCCTACAGCAAAAGCCATGGTCCGCAGAGAGCTTTCAAAGCATCAGAGGGATCTCATTGTTAAAAATCCAGTCATTGTCAAGTGGAGAAAATATGGCACAACAGTGATATTACCAAGAACTGGACGCCCCTCTAAAAATCATAAAAAGATGAGAAGAAAAGTGGTCAGGGAAACTGCCAAGTGGCCCACAGCAACATTAAAGGAGCTGCAGGAATATCTGGCAAGTATTGGCTGTGTGGTACATGTGACAACAATCTCCCGTATTCTTCATGTGTCTGGGCTATGGAGTAGAGTGGGAAGACGGAAGCCTTTTCTTACAAAGAATTTTTTTTTTTGACAAAACACATCTGAAGTCTCCCAAAAGCATGTGGGAAAATGTGTTATGGTCTGATGAAACCAAGGTTGAACTTTTTGGCCATAATTCCAAAAGATATGTTTGGCGCAAAAACAACACTACGCAGCACCAAAAAAGTGAAGCATGGTGGTGGCAGCATCATGCTTTGAGGTTTTCCCTCAGCTGGGCCTTAGTCAAGGTAGAGGGAATTATGAACAGTTCCAAATACCAGTAATAATTGGCACAAAACCTTCAGACTTCAGCTAGAAAGCTGAGCATGAAGAGGAGCTTCATCTTTCAGTATGACAATGGCATACATCCAAATCATCAAATGAATGGCTTCACCAGAAGAAGATTAAAGTTTTGGAATGGCCCAGACAGAGTCCAGACTTTAATCCGATTGAAAAATCTGTGGGGTGATCTGAAGAGGGCTGTGCACAGGAGATGCCCTCGCAATCTGACAGATTTAGAGTGTTTTTGCAAAGAGTGGGCAAACATTGTCAATTTAAGATTTGCCATGCTGATAGACTCATACCCAAAAAAAGACTGAGTGTTGAAATAAAGTATTAGTTTAAGTGCACACTTCTGCAAAATATTATTGTATTTTTCTATTTTTACTTCCCTCCACCTAAAAGATTTCAGTTTGTTGTTAAACTGAGTTGTACAGTTTTTGACCCCTTTCACAAGGGCGGACCGTTAAGGTCCACCTGTCAGTTTATTCAGCACACCTGAATGGGCGCTCCTTGCTTGTCTTGAGCATCGGATGTCAGCGGTGACCATGTCCGCTGGCATCCGATCCACTAAAATCAGACGGATGGCGATACATCGCCATCCATCCTGGTGGATCGGGTGAGAACTGATGAAAACGGACATGCTGTCCGTTTTCATTCGATCTCTCCATGGACAAGCAGCAGCGCTCGACAAACCCTTCCCCACTCAGTGAGCAGAGAGGGACCTGTCATCCGCCGGCACAGCGGAGATCAATGGAGAGATCTCTCTCTGAGCTGGCGGACCGCTGCAATGGATCCGTCCCCGTGTGGAAGGGGCCAATAGGTCACATTAGAGGAGGAAAAAGTTCTGAAATTATTTATCTTTGTCTCATTTTGTACATCACAGAAACCTGACATTTTAACAGGGGTGTGTAGACTTTGTATATCCACTGTATAGCTAATGGGGATTGCAATCTATCAACCTATTAATTGACTTACATAACTCTACCAATATCAAAATACCTAATGAACTATTTAAGGCCTATGGCTCATACAGATACCATTGTCAATGCAATTTAATCCTGTTTGACCATACTAACCGTTAATTCATTAACCACAATCAACTTTCCTCCTTAAACAAGCCCCATACCCCTACCCCCCTTTGGAGCCATGCACAGCCAGCCTGTCTTTCCTCTTTTTTGACTGGCAATAGACACCAGTCTTTGATCTCCTCAAGATGAAACATTTTCATCTGACAGACTGGCTGTGCGTCAATATAGGGCGTCCGGACGTTTATTTGTACTGTTATATGTAGTGTCTTTTGTCAGTATGTGTCTATGTGGTGTTTAATCAATATGTGCCAATTGCGATTGGTATGTTTTTAGTGATACTGCACTTTTCTACATTCCTTTATCCATTTTTGTAAGCAGTAGGTAACCCTCCCCTGGTATCCTATGCCAGGGACCTATTTGTTCTTTATCAATCCATTGGGGCTATGTTCTGGCATAGTTAGAATCAACCAGGCCCCGGTCCCACTAAGTTTAGGAATCGCTGAACTAGATGAAACTAAGATTAGAATTCCACAAAATACTACATATTATTCTAATGCAATACATACATTTTACAAAATATTTTTTGAAAGTATACAAATTAGAGATATGAGCAAAACCACTAAATTAACATGTGTCTGCCCCTAGTCATGGGACACATCATTTAATAACAACAACTCACAAAAGCATTAAAGCAGTGTTTCTCAATTCCAGTCCTCAGGCCCCCCCAACAGGTCAGGTTTTCAGGATTTCCATTATTTTGCACAGGTGATTTGATCAGTTTCACTGCCTTAGTAATCACCACAGCCTTTTCATCTGAGGGAAATCCTGAAAACCTGACCTGTTGGGGGGGCCTGAGGACTGGAATTGAGAAACACTGCATTAAAGGGACCAGATCCAATACCAATGACTCCAGGCATTTTTCCAGTGTGGTTTGAAGACCACCTGATTGGCTTTTACAGGCAACTAAAACACTTTTACATTCCAACATTTGTATCAGTCAGCTCCAGTGTGAAACTCAACAAGCAAAGTTCACTATGCCACTCCTACACAATAACAAGATACATCAGAGTGGATAATGATGCATGAAAACAATGCCTGCGCCATTACAACACAGTCAGATAACACAATTAGCATCATCTGTCTGTGTTTAAACACTGATCATATATGAACTGGCAGGATGCCATGCAGCAGATCAGTGTTGCATGAAGAGGCCTTTATTATTTAAGATGCTTGATAAGGCATTAGTAAAAATAATACAATATACAATATAATGCAAAAGCTGAATTTCTTAAACCAAATAATTAAGTCAAGTAGTAATTTATTGCAAGCAGGTGTGGGGGTGAAGCAGGCTGCTGATTTAAGCAGGTACTTTACCCTACTGCCGTGCCATGCCCAGTCACCCAGTTTCAATTGTGACAATACCTATCCCCCACATATACTCATTCATGATGAAAGTTGGCTCTTCTTGGACAACAAAGATGGAGACAAAATGGCACATACCCTCAAGAGACCAATTTATGATGCAGTTGCACCACTAATAGAGCCTTATCAAGGGAGAATCTACTATACCTAGTTAGCCTTGTTAAAAAAAAAAGTTTGTTGTCTATCAAGGTCAAGCAAAAACCTTAAACCTGATCCAGAGTGGGGAAAAAAATACACCTTTCACAAAAGGATAAATTTTCCTCTCACCAAACCAGATCAGCCAATTGATTTGGTGTTTCTAGAGAACAGTAAAAATGTTGCTTTATTATATCATCAAGTCAAACATTATATTGAATTACTGTAAGTATAATTTTCTGTGTGATGTAATTTCTATTTATGTTTGTAAAAAATATCCTGGTATGTCTGGCCACTATGAAATACATTTTTCTTCGCAAAAGACTAATTTGTGTTTTTACAGTAGGTCATATTTTTGTCCTTCAAAACAGTTGTCAGTAGCTTATCATGAGAAGAACTATCAGACTGAGACAAGCCGAATCATATTTGTTCTGAGCAGAAAAAAATGACCCAGCTGTGGGCACAAATGGTTTTTATAGCTTTCCGATCCCTTTTTTTGCAACATACAGCACCATTTTATGAATGATAAACAGGCTGTCCGATGTTCTTTGCTGCCACATTTCAAGTCTTTTTCCCTCTGTCTGGATCAGGCTTGCTTCCTGATAACCTTAGATACCCATGTGTACTGAAGGATAATTACCTTGTCATCTTTGTCATCCTCCTCCTCCTCGTCCTCTAACATGTCTTGCATTACCTGCGGGCAAAGAAATGAACAGCACATTACTATTATTGTATACCTCAGCAAGTCATATATCCTGTTTCAAACCACTTTGACTAGCTAAACTTTATTAAAACTTACAACAGAAAAATTAAACAAACATTAATAGAAGAAACTGATATAAAGCAACAAATCAGGGTGCATAGTATTTTTAATATGTGATTTTCTCTGTATCTTTACTACTGCTATACCTTTCAGTCAGTTACTGTGATCCTATCACATTGACGCATGTTTTGTATCTTTGTAAGAATTTTTAGCGCTGCATATTTTTTTCACTCTTTCAGTCATTACAGGCACAAAAGCAGCCACAGAATGTCTCGCTTTAGCACTTTCTATAGTTTTTCTATAGTTTTTAAAATATGCAGCATTTTTAATGTTATAAGGTGACAAAACTCTATCCGTGTCCCCAATTGAGCTCCCTGTTGTTACCCTTTCGACCAGCATTATTCAATCATGGTTCCCTGTTGTCTTATGCCCCGTACACACAATCGGAATTTCCGATGGAAAAGTTTGATGGACTTGTTCCATCGGATTTTCCGATCGTGTGTATCCCCATCTGAGTTTTTTTGGAGTTTAGATATGTTTTTTTCCGATGGAATTCGGATGTGATTTGGCCGGGCAAAAGCCTGATCGCGTGTACGTGGCATTAGGATTGCCATGCAACTATAAATACAGTGCATGCTTGTAGACAAGAGGTGGCTGCAAAGAGGCCGTAAGAAATCATCAGTATGGTAAAAGGTGAACTTGCAATTGATTTTACACAAGTTGCTTTATATAGTTAAAGGAGTAGCACAAGCAAAGTAGTGCAACCAAAGCAGTTTGTTCTGCGTTCCTGTGACCCGTTTTCAGCAGACAGCAGGATGAAACCCACTGTTGGCTGACGTCATAGAGCCGGTCCAGGCTGCGGAAAGATTGCGGCAATATGGTCAGGATCCACCCATTACCCTGGACGGGCACCTGGCTCAGCCTCTCAGTGAGCCACTAAGAGGCTGAGCCAGCTGCTTCCACACTCTCCACAGCTCAGTGCTCCAGCGAATGGGGGGGGGGGGGACAGAGCAGACAACGGCGACTGATAGTCATCAGCTTTCTGGTCAGGGAGCTGTGAAAACTGAGAGATCAGTCTTAGAGCTGGCAAGGGACAGATGCACCATCGGACTGATGCTGCATCCACCTAGGTAAGTATGATTCTATATAAAAAATAAATAAAAAATCCCATACTTCTCTTTTAATGTCAAAGTTAAGGTTTACTTCCTCCTTAATCAAAACATTGTGTAAGAAGATAATACATTTTTTAATTTTCCTTTCACATGCTTGTGTATTTAAAGTGAACATAGTTTAAATTTATTGTCTAAGCCACATGTGTCAAACACAAGGCCCGCAGGCCGAATCCGTCCCTCCAGGCCATTTCATGTGGCCCTTGCACCTCTCCTGCAGCTGCAGGAGAGCTCCAGCCCTCCTCTGGTCCTCCTCAAGACCTTTACTTTCTGCTTTTAAGCAATGCATCCAGCTTCTTCCCTGCAGCAGCATAAGGAAAGGGGGGTACACTGTGATGTAAAGGAGAGTGGGGGACTCAACTTCTGATGGTGGGATGGCTCTTAACATCTAATGTAAGGGGAGGGGATACGCTGGACATCTAATCTTACAGATACAACCGGCCCTTTTGAGGGCAATCATAATGCTGATGCGGCCCACGATGAAATTGAGTTTGACACTAAGCTAAGTGAACACTAAAGTGTATGAATACCCACACCTTAATATTTGTGTCCCTGTTAGGAAGATTCTCCCTATCTATTTGTCCTGGTGACCATTATCGGTGACACAGGAACTGACAGAAAATACTGTTCTGGTGACAACTGCCTAAGGGTTTGTTCACAACAGCACCATTGCCCAATGCAGTCCCAAAACATGAACAAAGCAATATGCCTTATGTTTTATGCTGTGTTTGTGCGTGCTGAAAAAAAAAAAGAAGAGGATATGTGCTTTTTTGTGCAGCAGAACACATTCTGATGTGCTGTAATGGATCACAGGGCTCTGCAGTGAATAGAATGACATAGAAGTTAAAAAAGGGGAAATAAATAAGCACACTCTAATCCGATATAGCAACACATGGCGGCGTACAATCACAATGCACACCAGTGTACATGAGTCCTAAGAGGGGAAGTAGCCTCACTTTTTATAGATTTCTTTTGACTTCCTGTTACATCTCTGGGACAGGAAGCAAAAGTAAATCTACCTACAGGAAGCAAAAAATAAACTGAAATTAGTTTTAACCATTTGAGTCACAGCAATTCCAGTGATTTGTAGCTTTGTCACTGAGTGAATTACTTTTTTTATAGCATTTGATACTACCTAGAGAAGTGTCAGCTTCAGCAGCTAATCACTATATCTAATGTAGCTGCTTCTCATCATAACAGAATAGTATAGTAGTAGCTAAAATAAGCAAATAGATTAGTAGCTGACAGATAAAAAGATCAAAATAAAGATAGATAGATAGATAGATAGATAGATAGATAGATAGATAGATAGATAGATAGATAGATAGATAGATAGATAGATATTTTATGTGTTCTACATATTGGGCCAGATTCACATAGAATCCGCGGCGGCGTAGCGTATGCCATTTACACTACGCCGCCGCAACTTACTGGAGCAAGTGCCGTATTCTCAAAGCACTTGCTCCGTAATTTGCGGCGGCGTAGTGTAAATGGCCCGGCGTAAGGCCGCGTAATTCAAAGGGGGCGGCTTGTATTTAAATTAAGCGCCGATCGAACTGCGCATGCGCCGGCCGAAAAAATAGCCCAGTGCGCATGCTCCAACTCACGTCGGAAAACGTCAATGAAGCCGACGTGAGCGTCATTTCCGCAAATCCCTATTCGCGAACGACTTAGGAAAACGACGTAAAAAACTACTTAACATTGGCTGCACCTCATAGAAGCAGGGGTAACGATACGCCGGGAAAACCCTTACGTAAACGGCGTAAAGTGACTGCGTCGGGCCCGCGTACGTTCGTGAATTGGCATATCTCGCTGATTTACATATTCTCGCCGTAAATCAGCGAGAACGCCCCCAGCGGCCATTTTAAAATTGCAGTTAAGATCCGACGGTGTAACACAGTTACACCTGTCGGATCTTATGCATATCTAAGATAGCATAGATACGACCGACGCAACTCTGAGATACGACGGTGTATCAGGAGATACACCGTCGTATCTCTATGTGAATCTGGCCCATTGTCTGCATTTTTTGTAAAGTTAAAAGTTTATAAAAATGTTATTGTTACTACGTTTTTTTTTTATATCTACAATAAAACTTCCACAAACTACTAGAAATACATAGTTTCTCAGAATTAAATTGAAAAGAAAAAGCAATTTGAAAAAATGGATCCTGTGAATGTACGTCTAGCTTCTGACAACACTTTTCTCACAAAATTGCAGTAATTGCTAAAGCCACAAAAGTTGGATAAATTTGTCCCCATTTATTTTGTCCATTTTGATTTGTTCCATCCAGATGCCTTTAATAGGCTACTATTCTTGACACCAGCTTTCAGAGCACGCTGAGAAGCTGGCACAGTCTTCAGAGCCCTTTCAAATTCTCATCCAGAGAGCTTTGTGAGTCCTGACCTGCAGGATAAATGCACTAGTTCACCTCTGTATGATAGAGGTGTTTATCAAGGATACATGCCATACATTAAAATGTTGTCTGCCTCCTGTCCATCTTAACTGAGGTGCGAAGGTCATTCAAATCACCCTGCAAGACCTTTAGGGATAAAAAACGAGCAGGATTCTATGAAGGTAGCAAATTATATGTCAGCCTGAGATGATCTTGCAGTTTGAAAACATAGAAAAGAGAGGAAGATGAAGTTTATTTTTTGTCGGGGGATTGTGGTGCTTTTTTTATAAATGTTTTCATTTATCACAAAGATAAGAAGCAAGAGGTCAGCGAGGGGATAAAATGACTCTAAAGCAGCGAAATTATTGAGTCTCCAGTCAGGTTTCCAATAGTTAAGGAACAGAATGGTTCAAATAAGCATGGAGCACAGTGGGTGTGGCAATGTTAATCCAAAGTAGTTGTATACACCCGATTTTAACTTTTACCTATAGGTAAGCCTAGAATAAGACTAACCTATAGGTAGTGTAAGGCCTCGTACACACGATCAGTCCAAACCGATGAAAACGGACTGAAGTTCAGTTTCATCGGTCCAAACCAACCGTGTGTATGCCCCATCGGTCTGTAGTCCTTCAGTCCAGAAACAGAGAACTTGCTTTAAAATTGGACCGATGAACGCCTGACCGATAGGTAAAAACCGATGATTAGTACGCAAAAGCATCGGTCCCAAACCCGGGCATGCTCAGAATCAAGTTGACGCATGCTTGGAAGCATTGAACTTCATTTTTTTCAGCATGTCGTTGTGTTTTACGTCACCGCGTTGGACTCGATCGGTTTTTGAACTGATGGTGTGTAGGCACATCAGACCATCAGTCTGCTTCATCGGTGAACCGATGAAACTCAACTTCAGTCCGTTTTCATCAGTTTGGACTGATCGTGTGTACAGGGCCTTAGTGTGTGCCGTGACTGGCGGCTCCAGCATGCATAACACAGCCGGAGTCCGCAGCCCTGGAAGGAAGAGGGTGTAACAGGCGCTCCGTGCGCCTGTTTCCTTACTATAGACTGGTGCTTCAGGGCCATATTGCGTTCCATGCTGGAACGCATATGGCGCTCGTGCGATGACGTCATATCAACCATGCTGCTGCCTTTGCTCCCTTTGCCGAAACACCGCTCCAGGAAACAACTACTACTTTGCTGCTAAGACTTCCTACAACAACTGCATTGCCGGGAACTACCTTCATGCCATGAACATCTTGCACCATGGACATTCCATCTCCTGCATAGATATCTACAAACAGATAAGTAGTCATTCCTTCACTTGTAGTTCTATGGGAAGATATAATGCTAATGTTTCATCTATAACAATTGTAGTATTACAAATACCGTGTGGATATTACTATATCTTCTGGGAGATACTAATGTGCTAAAGCTTATTGCAAAGGAGTACTTTAAAGGCACAGCTACCTCTAAATCATTATAGCAATATTTACCTTGTGTATGCTACTCCAATTTCTACAGCTATAATTGCCTCTCATATGTGTGCATTGCTACATCTATAACTACAGCTCATGTCTGCAACTATATTTACCTGAGCTATACTGCCTCTCATACGCAATAGTATTACTCAACTAAAGTACCTGTCATATACAATATTCACCTCAAGTATGCTACTATAATTACCTGAGCTATATTGCCCCTCATAGGCAAGTACTATTACTCAACTAAAGTACCTGTCATATACAAGTAACAGTTGTCACTACAACTTCTATTACTATGAGCCTGATATAAGTACAAATCCTCATAGGCCTTGTCCTAATTGTTTGAACATGTTCGCTCTAACTTTTCTATGCTAGGGGTTGCTGCTATTTCATGGCATCTCCCCTAGTGGCCTAATACATCTCTACATGCCAAGGTGATATGATGTAGAGAACCCCCAGACTCCTGTTACGAGGAGAGACGCCTGGGGTCCCTTACTGATAATCACCTGCATGTAGTGGTGTATTGGGATATTGTCCTTGAACTAATTTTAAATGCTAAGCTCTGGTCACATGCTGTAATGCGTCCATGCTTAGTAGCTCAACACCCTTCTTTATGTGACACAGAGATGATGTAAAGATCCCCCAAAGTCCTGTTACGAGGAGTGACGCCTGGGGCCTAATACTGAGTTGTCGCATAGAGAATCACATTGAAGTCTTTACTAACCGCATATGTGTTTCACTCCATTCACCAGTGCTGTTACAGAATAATAGAACCTTAAAATGAACCCAGCGGAGCTTGCAAACCAAGTAGTCACCCTTACCCAGAGGGTAGACGCTCTCGCTCACATATTACAAAACCTACAAGCTGAAAATCAGGCTTTGCAAGAGTTAGTTGCCCTTACCCCAAATTTACCTTGACTTCCTCCAGAACCTAAGGTGAATCCACTTCCTACTTTTTCTGGTAAACGAAAGACCTATAGAGAGTTTGTTAATGCCTGTAAATTAATGTTTGACTCCGTCCTAGCACTTTCCCCAATGATAGGATTAAGGTGCTCACCCTTATATCCTATTTACAGGGTGAACCCTGTGCCTGGGCAAATACATACCTAGAAAAAGAGGATCCAATCTTAAACTCTTGTCAAGAATTTCTAGCAACTATGTCTTTGCTATACGATGACTTCAATAAGCAACTCACTGCTGAAAATGCGATTAGGAACCTCAAACAAGGTAGATGACCAGTTAAAGATTTAATTGCGGAATTTCAGAGGTGGGCTATTGAAACTGAGTGGAATGATGTCATATTGCGTAACCAATTTCGCCTTGGTCTTTCCGAACCACTCAAGGATGAATTGGCTCGATCAGATCTCCCTCCTACTCTTAACGACATCATACAACGTTCGATCACCATTGATCGTAGGTTAAGAGAGAGACGAGCTGAACATCAATCAACTGCAATTACATTGACCCTTACGCCTAAAAAATTGAGTTTGGTTCATGTTGAAGAAAAAATGGACATTGGCTCCACACGTGGCCCACTTACCACATCTGAAAGACTTTGTCGCCGCACTTTGAATCTCTTTGAATCCCTTATTGTGCCTCACCTGAACATGCCATCTAATCTTGTTCTCTTGTAAAGAAGAAAAAGGACGAACTGGGATCAAGTTAGAATTCCTGTCAAGGCTATGTTGGATACAGGCGCATGTGGTAAATTTATCGATTCAGCCCTTGTTTCGTTACATAAAATTCCACACTTGAAGAAGTCATCCCCTCTTTTTGTGAGTTTTATTGATGGTACAACGTCTGCATCTGGACCTATATTGTACCAAACTCAACCTTTATTTATTATTTGTGGAGATAACCATAGTGAATTCTTGACCTATGATGTTATTACTTCTCCCTTATTTCCTGTTATTTTGGGGTTGCCCTGGCTCAACCAGCATATACCCACTTTTCTTTGGGATCAAGCAACTGTACTTTTACATTCACCATACTGTAAAAAGACTTGTTATCAAGTTGCTCCATTGCTTCATTTTGCCCCTCAAGAGATACCTTTCCAGTACCTTGAGTTTTCTGATGTATTCAGTAAAAAGAATGTGCAGACATTACCTCCTCATAGGATATATGACTGTCCCATTGAGTTGTTGCCAGGCACCCCTATACCTAGGGGTAAAATGTATTCCCTTTCTCAACCAGAACTTCAACATTTGAAGAAATATCTACAAGAAAACTTAAAAAGGGGTTTTATTAAACCTTCTACTTCTCCTGCCAGTGCTGGTATGTTTTTCGTTACAAAAAAAAAGGTAGCCTCAACCTATCATAGTCTACCGCGCCTTGAACAAAGTCACAGTGAAAAATCGCTATCCTCTTCCACTCATTCCTGAACTTATCGAAAGACTACAGGCCTCTAGTATATTTACTAAACTCAATCTTCGAGGTGCTTATAACTTGATTCGTATTAGATCAGGTGATTAATGGAAGACCGCCTTTCGCACACGTTATGGACTCTTCGAATACACTGTCATGCCTTTTGGGTTGTGTAATGCTCCAGCAGAATGATATTTTCAGAGACCCTCTCGACGTCGTATACTTGAATGACATACTCATTTACTCAGATGACCTGATACAACATTGAAAACATGTCAGACTTGCAAGACTTAGAGCTCATGCCTTATATGCCAAACTTGAGAAATGTCTCTTTGAACAAACTACTATCTCCTTCCTTGGCTTTGTCATTTCTCCAAACGGTATACAGATAGATCAATCCAAAGTCACTTGTATCACAAACTGGCCTACACCTACTTCGAGAAAGGCTGTACAGAGTTTTCTTGGTTTCACTAATTTCTACAGAAAATTCAAAAAAAAATCTTCCTATTGGTGAAACCACTTACTCAACTTACCAGTTCATTGGTAAAGTTTACCTGGTCAGAAGCTGCCCAAAATGTTTTTCAACAGTTAAAACATTGCTTCACTGCAGCCCCAATTCTGGAACTTCCCAATCCTAACTATAATTTTGTTCTGGAAGTCGGCGCATCGCAATGCGCCTTGGGCGCAATTCTTTCACAGCGATCTACTCCTGACTCTCCACTCCTCCCTGTAGCATTTCTTTCAAAAACTCTGAATACAGCTGAATGCAACTATCCTATTGGAGAAAAAGAATTGCTCGCAATAAAATGCGCCTTGGAGAATTGGCGACACTTACTAGAAGGATCATTACATCCCATAATGATTTATACTGATCATCGTAATCTACAATACCTCAAATCAAATAAAACTCTCTCCTCTAGACAACTACGATGGAGTCTTTTCTTTGATAGATTTGACTTTTTGTTTACTTATAGGCAATATAAACAAAAGAAGAGGGACAAGTTTGAAAAAAAAAACACAATATTTTTTATTTTTAGCTACTATAAATATCCATTTTTTTTTAAACACATTTTTTCCTCAGTTTAGGCCGATACGTATTCTTCTACATATTTTTGTTAAAAAAAATCGCAATAAGCGTATATTGATTGGTTTGCGTAAATGTTATAGCGTCAACAAAATAGAGGATAGATTGATAGCATTTTTATTACTATATTTTTTTTACCAGTAATGGCGGCGATCTGAGATTTTTATCGTGACTGCGATATTGCGGTGGACACATCGGACACTTTTGAGACATTTTTGGGACCGTTCACATTTATACAGCGATCCCTGCTATAAAAATGCATTGATTACTGTATAAATGTGACTGGTAGGGAAGGGGTTAACACTAGGGGGCGAGGAAGGAGTTAATGTATTCCCTAATTAGTGATTCTTACTGTGGGGGGAGGGGAGTGACTGGGGGAGGTGACCGATGGTTGTCTCTATATACAAGGGACACACCATCGGTCCCCTCTCCCTGACAGGACAAGGATCTGTGTGTTTACACTCACAGATCCACTTTCCTGCTCAGTTACTGAGCAATCGCGGGTGCCCGGCGGCCATCGCAGCCGCCGGGCACGCTTTTCAGGTCCTCGGCACAATGTCATATGACGTCCACCCAGGATAACAGAGTCTTTTGACGGTGGGCGGTTGACAAGTGGTTAAAGCGTCGCCTATGCAGATTTTTAAGTACCGAAATTTAGCGCCATTCCATGAGTGTGCACAATTTTAAAGCCTGACATGTTAGGTATCTATTTACCCGGCATAACATCATCTTTCACATTATACAAAAAAATTGGGCTAACTTTACTGTTTTGTTTGAAAAATTATTGCGCAAATACTGTGTTGCCTAGGGTGTCTGCTTAAAAAAAATATAATGTTTGGGGGTTCTGATTAATTTTATAGCAAAAAAAATGAGATTTTTACATTAAGGAGAGAAATGCCAGAATAGACCCATGGGACAAGTGGTTAAGCTAGTGCATTTTTGGTTCACTAACCTTTTCCTTCGATTTCCCTTCTAAATGTTTTTTTCTTTGTTTTCTTTGTCAGAATATCTCACTTCCTGTTCCTCCTCAGTAAGCTGTTCTGGATGACTAACCCCCATGGATGATGGGGGCAAGCTTACTGAAGAGAAACAGGAAGTTAGAAATTCAGACAAAGAAAAAAATAAATAAAAAAAAAACATTTAGAAGGGAAATCAAAGGAAAAGGTAAGTTAACCGACAATGCAATAGCTTAAAGGAACCTATTTAGAAAATAAAAAACAAACCTTTACAACCCCTTTAAAGATCAAAGCATTTGTCTGTGTATCAGAAACGAGTGCAATTTTGTATGCGTTCGTGACACACAGTAATGTGCACCAGGAGTGCCTCAAGACTGAATTTTTTTTTTCAAATAACAGTTTTTTATTAATCATATTAGTCAGCAAAAGTACAGAGATCGAATACATTTTTACACATCGCCAGAGCCACAAACTGGCCCGTGCTTGCATTGTATCAATACACAGCTCTCCTAGTGGTATGCAAACAGAGCTGACAAACTACACACAATAGTAACCATTAACCATCTGCCACAGGTCTCAATTAGACCAGAAGAAAGTAGAGAAAAGAAAAAAGGGGGGAGAGAGAGAGAGAGGAATAAAAGAAAAGCTAGAGGGCGAAAACAGGGGCTTGACCATCGGCTCACGGCGGATCCTCCGGACGGTGCCACTCCCCCCAGACCTCATCGTGTATCTCCAACCTATCCTGGAATCTAGCTGTCATTTTTTCCATAAGTTCTACATCTTTTATTCTAGTATATAGTTCTTCCTGGGAGGGTGGGGAGCTCCATTTCCAGTGGAGGGCGACCAGACATCGGGCAGCAGTGAGTACGTGTCTAAGCAGTTTTTTGGACGTTTTGGATATCTGCAGAGATATTACATCCAGTAAAAACAGTTTTGGAGTCAGGGGGACCGGTACCCCCAAAAGGCATGACAACAAATCACGTGTCTCCGCCCAGAAGGGTACAAGCCTGGTGCAGCTCCAGTAAATGTGGTACAGGGAACCCCTATCATCCAGGCAGCGCCAACACCTATCCGAACAAGAGGGGTAAATTGTGTTGAGCACATCTCGCGTCAGGTACCAAAAATAGAGAATTTTATAGGCATTCTTCTTGTAGAGAGTACAGTATGAGCTCTTTGCGGCCTGAGACCAGATTGCCCGCCACGTTGTCTCTGGGAGTTCCTCTCCCAGTATTTTTTCCCAGCGAAGCATGTAAGCATGCTTGCCCTGTGCTTCAATGGAGTGGGAGTTAAGCAGCCGGTAGATATCAGATATCAAGCCTCGACATGCCCTTCCTTCTAGAATTATTCTCTCGAAGGGGGATGACGCTGAGAACTGGAGATTCGGGGCAAAGGATTGGGCAAAATGATGTATTTGCAGATAACCATAGAACACCTGGCTAGGTAAGTCATGTTTCTTTTGGAGTTTAGTAAATGATAGCAATTTTCGTGAGATTGTATCCACCGAGTGACCGAAGTGAAACAAATTACGTGCCGCCCAGGGCACGGACATCCGGCGCATGAGACCATCAGGCATCCTGGGGTTATAGAGGAACGAGGTCAGCAGGGATCTGTCCGAGGCGAGCCCATGGGAACGGGAAAGTTTGCACCAAAGCGATCTCAGTAGCGCCATGGATCCCAAAAGCCTCTCTGGGCTCACCTCCGCGCCTGCACTCCAGAGTAAACTATTTGGTTGAATCGGCACCAACCAAATTTTTTCAATTTCTGTCCATTTATTATAAGCCCTTTGGGGAAACCAGGACGTGATGGCGCGCAGCTGAGACGCTTGATAATATTTCACTAGATCAGGAAATGCCAGACCCCCGTCAGAGCGAGAAGCCAGCAAAACCGATCGGGGCACCCTGTGTCTCCTGTAACCCCAGACAAAGCGCATCAGGTCCGCCTGTTTTTTTTTTGCAGTTGCATGTACAGGACTGGGATGGGCAGAGTCTGGAATACATACAGTAGCTTGGGCAGGATGGCCATCTTCACAGAAGCCACCCCCCCCCAGGAGAGATATGTGGTGGACCTTCCACTTCTGCAAAAGATCCCCTATTTGGTGAAAAAGGGGAGAGAAATTGGCCTGATAAAGAGATGCATAAGATGGCGTGATGTTGACACCCAAGTATTTCAATGCTGTGGGCTTCCAGTGGTATGGGAAGCATGATTGCAAATGTTGGACTTCCGCAGGTGGGATGTTAATTGGGAGAGCCTCAGACTTGGTTGCGTTGATTTTATAGCCCAACAGGGACTGGTATGTGCCAAGTTCAGCGTGTAGGTTGGGCAGTGATATCCGAGGTTGAGTGAGAGTAAGTATAATATCGTCGGCAAACAATGCCAGCTTGAACTCCCTACCCCGGACTGAGATACCCCGAACCTCTGGATTCCCGCGGATGGACGCCGCCAGGGGCTCAACACATAATGCAAACAGTAAAGGGGAGAGTGGGCACCCCTGGCGGGTACCTTTCGTTATTGGAAAAACAGGAGACATTGCAAAAGGGGTCCTAACCTGGGATGTAGGGTTAGTGTATAGATGCTGTATGGCATGCAAAAAAGGGTCCCGAAACCCCATATGATGTAGTGTGGCGAACAGGAAAAGCCAGCTAAGGCGGTCAAAGGCCTTTTCCATGTCCAGCCACAGAACCAGGGATCTCTGGCCCTCCCTGGTCGCCACATCGATCAAATCAATGACCCGCCTCATATTATCTCCCACCTGGCGGAGGGGGACAAAGCCCACCTAATCCTTGTGTATCAATGATCGCAGGATCCCGTTTAGGCATATCGACAGAAGTTTAGTAAAAAATTTAAGGTCGGAATTCAAAAGCGCGATCGGTCTGTAACTAGCACACAAGGAAGTATCCTTGTCGGGTTTTGGGATTAGGGTGAGAAATGACCGCTGCATGTCCAAGGGTATAGGGGTTTGAAGGAGGAAGGCGTTAATAAGTTTGCACATATGCGGCAGGAGAATAGGGAGGAAGGATTTATAGTATTCATAGGGGAGGCCGTCCGGGCACAGGGATTGAAGATACATTACCTTTGTGCGTTTAGCAAAAATATTGGGGTTGATTTACTAATACTGGAAAGTGCAAAATCTGGCGCAGCTTTGCTTTTAACTTCAGCTTGTTCAATTAGGCTTTGACAAAAATAAACTGGAAGCTGATTGGCTTCTATGCAGAGATGCACCGAATTTTGCACTCTGTATTTTTAGTGAATAAACCCCAATGTGATATGTCTGATAATTGGTACATGGCATAATGGGTGTTAACAAAAGTACATTAACACAGTAAGCTCTAATGAGCAGGATCCTCTGATTTCTTCGTTATTAAGTTGTATTACAACTGTACTGTCTTCTCTCATGTTGTAAAGCGCTGCACAAGCCAGTGGCACTATATAGATCCTGTATAATAATAACACACCACACAAATATAAATTGGCCCTCATGAAAATGAGTAAAAGTCATGTTAACATTTATGGGCGGTATATAGTGGTAATCAGGGCTTTGACACTATAAAGCATGAAATATGCGTGGGTAAAATACAATAAGAGGAATGAATGGTGCCATTCAAGTTCAAAATGAGTTCCGCATCTAGAAAAGCTGGATGGAAAAGCTAAGAATAGTTTCATCTTGCATTTAAAGTAGTTGAACAGCTTGAATCTACCTGTATCACAACATTAAATTCCAAGATTTTTGTATTTTGTTAATATTGAGAACTGTCACCACCTACTAGATGAAATTACACAATATGTGCATTGATAATCCCATTGCCTCCAGACATTACAGCCTATAAATGCTATAAACTAATTATCACTAAAAAAGTAGCACACTGCCTGGATTTTACTGCGCTACCTTTAAATTGTGTTTTCCTATACCTTGGATAGGATCAAGTAGTATTAATCAAACAAAGGGCAGGCACAGGGGAAATCAGACAGTTTTAATGCAAGCAGTTAAAAGTGACATGACCTTCTGTAATGTCACTTGTCACAGACTTATATGCCACCGAGTGGTGGAAGGTCTTGAAGGAATCCAATGCTTGTTTCTCTTTCTTGAATGTAAAACTAATAAAAATGACATTTTAAAATCAAAACAAAGACAGCACAGAGATGTCATATCTTTCTTTTCTGCTGATGACCAGACATCAAATTTGGAAGTTACAAAAACATTATGGAAGACTCACTGCTGTTAATTTAATATAGACTCTCTAGTCTACTAGGTGTAGCTTCCCTAAGTGGGCATAAATATGTCATATGTCACATGTTATACTAGTATGAAGTGTGGTCCTTTATTTCCTACCGGGCCCATTTGTTTCATTGACGGATTTCTGGTGCCTCAAGTTATAATGGGGTACTGGGTAGCCCAGGCGTAATATTTACACATTTTAATGGTCATTCGGAGTTCCAGCTAGCTGTTGCCCTAGGCTTGGGTGCTCTATCCCAGACTATAAAATACAAAAAGCCAGCCTCAGACAAGATTTGCTATTAGCTGGGTATACCAACTTTTTTATGAGTATGTGTAGGATATAAAAAGGAGTACCGAATCTTTTCCAAGATTTGGTGGAGGACTGGGATCATTAAGTACACTTTAAGTTTTGTTCAACACTAACAAATATACAATGGCCCGGATTCAGATACGAGTTACGACAGCGTATCTCTGGATACGCAGTCGTAACTCTGAGTGTGCGGGGTCGTATCTATGCGCCTGATTCTTAGAATCAGTTACGCATAGATTTCCCTAAGATCCGACCGGCGTAAGTCTATTACACCGTCGTATCTTAGGCTGCATATTTACCCTGGCCTTCCGTAGATTCCGTAGATTTACGCATTTTTTACGTCGTTTGCGCAAGGCTTTTTACGGCGTAAAGTTACCCCTCATAAAGCAGGGGTAAGTCATGTTAGGTATGGACGTCGGAAACACACGAACAGCGTTGTATTTTACGTTGTTTACGTAAGTCGTTCGCGAAGAGGGCTGTGCGTAAGTTACGTTCACGTCGAAAGCATTGACAGTTTGCGGCGTAATTTGGAGCATGCGCACTTGGAAACGTTCACGGACGGCGCATGCGCCGTTCGTAAAAAAACGTCAAATACGTGGGGTCACAAGTAATTTACATAAAACACGGCCACATTATCCACATTTGAATTAGGCAGGCTTACACCGACACATTTATACTACGCCGCTGTAACTTAGGGCGCAAGTTCTTTCTGAATACGGAACTTGCGCCATAAGTTACGGCGGCGTAATGAATCTGAGATACATTACGCCAGCCGATAGATACGCAATTGTATCTGAATCCGGGCCATAATCTTTTACTTTGAATTTAACACATCTACTAGGATAGTTATATAACAACTTCATCTATTGGAAAGTCAACAAGACAAAAATCATACTACTCAACTGAATTGGAGAGCGTGTGCAAACCCTATGCAGCTATTTCTCTGCTAAACTGAATTGCAAGGCTGTGGGCACATTGTTAAAACCTTGAGAAGCTCCAAAACAGAGGCACACTCTAGATCAGCGGTCATCAACCCTGTCCTCAGGGCCCACTAACAAGCCAGGTTTCATGTATTACCTTGGGGAGATGCAGACTAGAATACTGCAATCACTGAGCAGCAAATGATATCACCTGTGATGTATTTCAGTTATCTTGTAAACCTGCCCTGTTAGTAGGTCCTGAGGACAGGGTTGATTACCACTGCTCTAGATGACTAAATTCAACAACACATAGGGGTTGATTTACTAAAGGAAAATAGGCTGGTTCAACTGTTAAAAAACATGGCAACTACCCCAAGCGATTACTGGCCTTTGCAGCAAGGTGCACGTGGAAGGGCAATGTACATAACAAACAAAATATTTTCCTTACACTTACAAGCCAGCCTGCAAAACAACCAAATCGTCCCTATCTCACAAATGATGTTAAAAACAGAGAGTTTTGTTTGCACACATTTGCAAATAAATGCTTAAGCCGCAGTGCCCACGTCAAGGTTCCCCTGTATATACTGCAGGCCCAGATTCACGTAGGGAGCGCGTATTTGTGTGCGGGCGTAACGTATCCTATTTACGCTACGCCTCCGCAACTTTGACAGGCAAGTGCAGTATTCACAAAGCAAAGTTGCGGCGGCGTAGCATAAATTGACCGGCGTAAGCCCGCCTAATTCAAATCTATAAGATGTGGGTGTGTTGTATGCAAAATCATCGTGACCCCAAGTAAATGACGCTTTTTACGAACGCGCCGTCCGTGAAAGTATCCCAGTGCGCATGCTCCAAATTAACCCGCAAAAAGCCAATGCTTTCGATGTGAACGTAAATTACGCCCAGCCCTATTCGCGAACGACTTATGCAAACGACGTAATCGACGGAAAATTTTACGCTGGCCCGATGTCCATACTTAACATTGGCTGCGCCTCATATAGCAGGGGTAACTTTATGCCGGAAAAAGCCTTACGTAAACGGCGTATCTGTACTGCGACGGCCGGGCGTACGTTCGTGAATAGTCGTATCTAGCTGATTTACATATTCTAGGCGTAAATCAGCGTACACGCCCCTAGCGGCCAGCGTAAATATGCAGTTAAGATACGACGGCGTGGGAGACTTACGCCGGTCGTATCTTAGCAACATTTAAGCATATCTCAGTTTGAGCATACGCTTAAAGTTGCGACGGTGCGGATTCGGAATTACGACGGCGTATCTACAGATACGCCCGTCGTAAGTCTTTCTGAATCCGGGCCTGCAATATGTAAGTGGTAACTGTGTTTGAAATAGGCTGTTCGCGTTGCAAGGAAATTTTCACCCGAGGTTAGTAAACATGGTGCAATTTCACTTTGCTGAAAGACCCAATCACATACAAGGAAAATTATAAAACTGTATTTTTGTTTGGTATTGGTTGGATGGTGGTATTCAGCAGAATTTCACCTCAATCATTAACCTCTGGGGTTAATTCCCTTTTAAAGTGCAACTGCCCTTAAAAAGTTTATTTGTCTTTTGTAAATCAACCAAATAGAGTCACATGGAAAGACACGTACATGCAGTTCATCAGGTTGAAAAAAGACACTAGTCCATCTAGTTCAACCAATAGAGCCGTTGTACTCTGGGGCTGCACCAAAGCAAGAATGTAAAAGATTTTCACAATTTTGTAGAATGCACTAGCTTTGCAGTTTCAATATCTATTGGATTTAAAGCTAATCTCAGGGAAGATTCAAATAAACCAACATAATCAATCAGTTTTTTTTTATAGAACTACCAATTGAATCGGAATTTGTTGTATTGTATTCCCCTTCACTCAGACTGAGAAGTGGGGTATAACATCCTGAGCAAATCTGAGTCGTATGGCTTCTATTGCTTAGCTGCCAGTGTATCACAGTTTAAAAAGAGGAAGCGCACTGATCTGATCAGTTTGCGGTTGTTCCTTTATAGTCCAGTCACAGGTTGGACCTGACCATGCTGCCTAACTGCGGTGTATTCAGCTATAACAGATAAAAAATCAAGTGAAAATGTTATTTAACTATTATCAGCAATTACTGAATTTGTCTGCTGGCCAAGCAACGTGCTGTTTTATTCGGGGGGAGAGCAAGGTATCAGAGGAAGGGCAATGTGGGTATCAGTAATTCAGATTTGCGAAAGAGGTGTAGAAAGCTAAATATAGCCAGTACATTAAAAGTGCGACAAACATTCTGCAACTCGCCACTACTGCACCCAAAACACGCTCTGACATTCGCCAGCACTGCATTCAATGTGCTCATCAGCATTATGCCACCACTGCACCTGATGTGCGATTTGCTAGCCATTACTGCACCTGACAAACACTCTAGTGCTCACCACCACTACATTAGACACACAATACTCACTACCACTGCACCCAACACTCAATCAACAGTCAGCCACCACTGCCCCCAAATCATGCTTTGGCACCAGTCAAAACTGTACCTACTGTGCATTTAGAAACTTGCCACCTCTGCACCTGGCACACACCTTGGCATCTGTGGAAAATGAACCCAACATGCAATCTGAAAAATGTCTCCTACTGCATCTGACGTGCACTCTGGCACTTGCTGCCACTGTATTCAAAGTGCACTTTGGCACTCCCCACCTTTGCAACTGATGCACATGCCAAGGCTGCACAAATATATATATATATATATATATATATATATATATATATATATATATATATATATATATATATATATATATATATATATATATATATACTGCAAGTAAAATAAGTATTGAACATGTCACCATTTTTCTAGGTAAATATATCTCTAAAGGTGCTATTGATGTGAAATGTTCACTACATGTAGGTAACAACCCATGCAATCCATACATACTAAGAAACCAAAGCAAATAAGTTCAGAAATTAAGTTATGTGTAATAAAATGCAATGACACAGGGAAAAAGTATTGAACACGCTAACTGAAATGTATTTAATACTTGGTACAGAATCCTTTGTTGGTAATGACAGCTTCAAGATGCCTCCTGTATGGAAAAACTAGCCACATGCATTGCTCAGGTGTGATTTTGGTCCATTCCTCCACACAGTCTTCAAATCTTGAAGGTTCAGTTGGCCTCTTCTATGAACTTTGATCTTTAGTTCTTTCCATAGATTTTCTATTGGATTCAAGTCAGGTGATTGGCTGGGCCATTCTAGCAGCTTTATTTTCTTTCTTTGAAAGCAATAGAGAGTTTGTTTGGCTTTGTGTTTGGGATCATTGTCTGAAAAGTCAACCCTTGTTTCATCTTCATCATCCTGGTTGATGGCAGCAGATTTGTATCAAGAATATCTTTGTACATTTTCCATTCATCCTTCCTTCAATGATATGAAGTTTCCCAGTGCCATATGCTGAAATACAGCCCCACACAGCTTTTTCTTCAGCAATTAAGTCTTGCGTGGTGAGCGCGCATACAGGCCATGGCAGTTGAGTGCATTACTTAACCTCCCTGGCGGTATGATTCTGTCTGGAATTACGTACCAAAAGCGGTACATTTATTTTGCAAGGAAATTTGGCGTTTTATACAGTATAAAACGCCAAATTTCCTTGCAAAATAAATGTACCGTCTGACCTGTCATTTTTAGAAATAACTCACTTAAATCTGACCAAGCAAGAGTCTTGTAGGCATCCCGGGTATGATTTTTTTTTAAAACAAAATTATAAATTATAATATAATAAATAATTATAAATAATTATAACAAATAATAATATAATCATAATAAAAATTATTCAATAATGTAATCAACTCAAAATCACTGAAATTTGTTCAGTTGCAGAATTGTCGCTGTCATTATTTTTTTTTTTTTATGACGAATTTCCCCACAAATCGCTATCGCACATTTCTGCAAGTGATTATAATTTATTATCGCTGTTTTCTAGCTGATCTAAAACCATTTTTGACATAAAGGGACACTTTTGGACAATCTACAGTTTTTAGGCAGAAATGACATTTTTTATTTTTATAAAAGTACATGTAGGACACTGGGCAGACCACTAGGGACAAGGGGGTGTGTATTTTTTACATACAGTACTGTAATCTATAAGATTACAGTATACTGTATGTAAAGTGTTTGTTTACTTTTTTGAATTTGGCGCAGTTCTCCGCTCCCGTGCGTCGTAACGTCGCAGGGAACGGAGATTGGCGGCACACAGGGACTGTGAATCGAGCGAGGAGGACCCGCTCGCTCACACAGCGGGGTGGCATCGCTGGATCCAGGGACAAGGTGAGTAATTTGCCTGTGGATCCAGCGAAAGGTAAGCCGCGCCGCTGCACGTCCACCCCGAGCGTGACTCGGGGTTACCGATTTTAGCATTGAAAACCAACCCCGAGTCACGCTCAGGTTTACCGCCAGGGCGGTTAATGTATTCTTTGAAACAATTGTACCTGCTAATTTCTAGGTATTTCTGAAGCTTTCCATAAGTGGTCCTTGGCTCTAGGGCAACTTTTCTGATAATTTTTTTCACTCCTCTGTCAGAAATCTTGTGAGAAGCACCTGGTCGTGACCAGTTTATGGTAAAATTATATTCTTTTTCTACTTCCAGATTATAGCCCCAACAGTGCTCACTGGAATATTCAGAAGTTTAGAAATCCTTCTGTAAACAATGCCATCAGTATGTTTTTTAACAATAAGGTTGAAAAGGTTTTGAGAGAGCTCTTTGCTTTTACCCATCATGAGTTGTTTCTTGTGTGACACCTTGATATTGAGACACCATTTTGTAGCCCATCAGTTGAGACTGAACCAGTTGATGTTAATTTGCACTGATAAGGGGCAGGATTGCTTTCTAATTACTGATACATTCCAGCTGGTGTCCTGGCATTCCAAGCCTTTTTGTACCTTCCTTTCTTCATGTGTTCAATACTTTTTCCCTGTGTCATACCATTTTATTACACATAACTTAGTTTCTGAACTTACCTGTTTTGGTCTCTTTGTATGTATGGATTGCATGGGTTGTTACCAATGTGTGGTGAAAATTTCATGTTAATAGCACCTTTACCATTTACCTAGAAAAATTGTTTTACCCGCTGTATATATCAATTATTTATTCTAAATGCATATATGTGTACAACATTTACAAATAGTTAATCAAAGTAAAAAATATTTTCTTTCTGTCTTTTATCCAGAGACCATTATAGGTCTATTTGTACACAACATACAATATCATTCCTTGTTAATTATGGAAATTCGTACTTTTGTGAAGGCTACAAAGCCATTTAAGTAAGATTTCTATGTCCATCTATGTTAAAAAATTAGGTTAGAATTTGTTAACATAATAATATTTTGCATTGGCGGCACTTCATTTTCTTAAATTAGCCGCCTGCTGAAGGTTTTAGTTCTTTTGAATGTATAAAGTAAATTATTAATCTAAACATTGTGAAGAAGAATGAAATGTTTAATATTAAAAGCTTTAAATTTCCACTTTGTGCTTTATGGTTGTGCAGTGCACAGCAGCTGCTGGGTTTTGGACAAGAAACAAACCGCACAAACATACCCAAGGCTGCTAGACAGAGTAGTTTTTCTCTGGAGTTAATTAAGATAATTTTTTTCCCGACTTTGCATCAAAAACCGCAACATGTGTTTGTGTGCCACTGGATTTACTGCGCTTATGTGAATACATGTCATAAGGACACGCTGAATATTGATGGGCTGGAGGGAGGCTGAGAGCTCTGATGGTTTCACAGGTCACAATGCAGAACCTGCATATAAAATCCATACGGTTTTCGTCAGGATGTCTTGCGTTGTTGAGCTGAGGTGTCACCTTTGCAGCCCATCTGCTTTCTTTGCCTCTCATAAACCTGGCCTATGGTATTCTCTATACTGTATGAGAAATTAGGATGCAATAGCATGCCGTCTTTACAAATAATGCACACTGCACGTCACATTTAGTATTTTTTTTTGTAAGAATTGCATGTTTTTTTCTAACTTGCCAGTCTGTGGTGCCGGATCAAGTATTTGTTTTAGGTAAGGTATTAAATAAACACATTCTCCTTATTAGTCACACTTAGGCCCCGTACACATGACAGAGGAACTCGACGTGCTTGGCACGTCGAGTTCCTCGTCGAGTTTTGGGATGAAGCCGCCGAGGAGCTCGGCGGGCCGCCTTCTCCCATAGAACAACGAGAAAATAGAGAACATGTTCTCTATTTTCTCGTCGAGTTCCTCGGCGGCTCCATCGAGCCAAAACTGTACAGACAACAGAGTTTCTCGGCAGAATCCGGGTTTTGACCGAGTTTCTCGGTGAATTCTGCCGAGAAACTCTGTCGTGTGTACGGGGCCTTAGGGTTATTGTAGTTGTATATAGTGCGTTTGCAGCAACATGGTTGAGAACTGTCTGTGAAATTTCTTTTTATTTGCACTAACAGTTACATTTTCAGGACAGACTTTCGGGGTCTACCATCTTATTCTTGGTTCCAAGTATTACTGATATGCAACGGTTTTAGCAAAATATTAAAGTCCACTTTCGGGAACATGTTAAATGTTCCACCTGTTTTTAGGGTGGAACATATAACATGTTCCTGCTCCTGCAGCTCTCCCTCCGATCCCACCTCCCTGTGACAGCAGGCTGAGGATCCTCTCCCGTCACCCACTGCCACAATTTGAAAGAGCGTGGCCATGCGGGACTGCACTCATACGTATGCAACATTCATTCACAGAGTTGTGAATGAACAGTCCTGGCAGTCTTTGTTTTTTTTTTCCAGAGAAAAGAGATATTATATTTATTACTGTAAAGTGCACAGATTAAACGCCTTTCAAAAAAAAATAAGTAAATGTCTTCCAAAGTGCGCAGATCTCCCTAAACCTAGAAGCTGCACTCATCCGAGAAAAAAAAAAAATACCTTAAAACATATTACATGTGTTTGCTTATCACTGCAGATGTACACAAACGCACATAACACTATGGTAATTCAATTAAATTAAAAAAGAAAAAAAGTTAGCTTGAACTCCAAGCCAATATATGCAAATATCAAATGTGTGACCGGCAGGTCCGAAATGTTCAATTTAATTCAATGTGAAACAGTATATAAACGCGGTGCCTCCTCCTGGCGATAAGGAAAAAATCAAACAGGCGCTCAAATCCAAGCACCTTCGCTTTGGAAACATCAACTGGTAGGTAAAGCCAGGGACCTCGGACACCCACCCTTTTATCATAAAAGGTACATAATGTTCTACAATAGTTCTGGTTGACATGCCTTTCGATATAGGATTCATGGAACGTAATGCTGAGGCGGACATTGACCCAGCAGGTGTTAAAGATTAAGGAGATACTTGAGAAGGAAGAGAGAGAGAGAGAGAGAGAGAGAGAGAGAAGGAAGGGTAAAAAGAAAAAAAAAACACTAATACAAAGTCTGACAGTCTTTGTGATTTGTAGTTCTCAATGAACTATGAGGGTGCTGGACTGAAGTAACTGCCTGCCCATACAGGCAGACAGCTACACTAATGCCCCGTACACAAGACCAGATTTCCCGTCTGAAAAAGTCAGATGTGAGCTTTTGGACAGGAATTCCGACCGTGTGTATGCTCCATCGGACTTTTTCTGTCGTAATTTCCGCCAGCAAAAGTTTGAGAGCAGGTTCTCTATTTTCCCCAAAAATTCCTAGCGGAAAAAACGTTTGTCTGTATGCAATTCCAACGTGCAAAAAAACAGACATGCTCAGAATCAAGTATGGGACGGAGGCGCTCGGTCTGGTAAAACCAGCATTCGTAATGGAGATAGCACATTTGTGATGCTGTAACCGACTGAAAAGCTCAAAGATTGAAAAGCATGAATTGTCTCTCACCAAACTTCAACTAACACGAGATTAGCAGAAGCAGCCCAAAGGGTGCCGACTCTGAATGGATTTTATAGTGCCGTCATACGTGTTGTACGTCACCGCGTTTTTGACAGTCAGAATTTGGTGTGACCGTGTGTATGCAAGCCAAGCTTGAGTGGAATTCCGTTGGAAAAAACATCCAACATTTTTCCGACTGAAAATCCGATCGTGTGCACGGGGCATGACAGTCTGCAGGAGCCTGAAATTACATATCATGGGTGCATGCTCCTAAGAAAAAAAAAAAAAGTAAATTCCCAATTTATCACCTGCATTGCATTCATTTATTTATATACTTTTTAAAGGTGAACTTATCCTTTAAGATGAATTTGCAAAAAAAGTCTACGAGAAAGGAAGAAACAAAATGACACAAACAGAGGTAAAAAAATAAACAGAAACATTTGCTTGAGGAAGCAAATTCCATGACTCATCAGACTTTCCCCAATTCACAGATTTGGAATATACAGTCAGTGAAAGCAATGAAAGAACTTCTTTGAAAGAGAGAAGGGGGGGTGTCATTGCCGGGAACTTTTTCCCAATAATTTCACAGAAGACCCAACTAATAACCCACACATCACTAGAAATTCAGAGACAGGAAGAGGACCAGCATCTCTGCAGTGCAGATTTCCCCCGGGATCCAGCTGTATGAATGACATGGGACATGCTTCATTACATGTAAGTTACAGTAGATCACTAAAGCCATAGAGAATGTTTTCTTATGGCTAAATTTAGCTTTACACAGGTGAAGGTTTGAATCTTTGTCAACAATTTATTGTTGTCTTCTCAGTCTGGAGGATCTTCCCTCACTTCCGGTCCAGTGAAAGGTTGTCCTTAGAACAGAAAGTGAGTAAAAATCTCACAGAGCCCCAGATAGCAGTAAAACCTGTTATCCTAAACAAAAGCATTACAGTATTGATAGCATAGTACTTAAAGTGGAGGTTCACCCAAAAAAATAAATTTTTAACATTAGATTGGGCCTAATTACGGGAAGCACAATCGGGTGTTTTGTTTAAAATCAATGCAGTACTTACAGTTTTAGAGATCGATGTGGGCTGCGGGACTGGGCATTCCTATTTGATTGACAGCCTTCCGACCGTCGCGTACAATGCGCCACCAGTTTCCGAAAGTAGCCGAACGTCGGTGTGCAGGCGCCGTATAGACCCGCACCGACGTTCGGCAACTCGTGACGTGCTGTATGCGACCATCGGAAGGCTGTCAATCAAATAGGAATGCCCAGTCCCGAAGACCATACCCGGAAGCGGCAGAGAACATCTATCTCTAAAACGGTAAGTACTGCATTGATTTTTAACAAAACACCCGATTCTGCTTCCCGTAATTAGGCCCAATCTAATGTTAAAAAAAAAATTTCGGGTGAACTCAAGCTTTAATAATGTATGACAAATTCCAAAGAATAATAATAAAGTACTGATATATATATTCCTGAACTGAAGTACAGCGTAAGACATTGATTTGAAATACAATAAACATACAAAATTCTAAATTTTCCTTTCAAAAGATTGCATTAGAAATGTGTCCTTGATCTTTTATAACTAACACAAGCATCTAGATAAGCAAGAACCTGGCTGTAATAATAATTAGTACAAGATCTTTGCAAGAGAGCTGACTGTACCGGAGAACAAATGGCGACAGAATAAAGAGAAGAGTATTAGCACGCCACCACTGCAAATGTCCTGATTTTGTCATAGACATTCAATTACAATTACTCGCGTGAAGAACACATTTCATCTGCTGCTCAGTCACTGTATTGTAATTCACTGATTTTTAATAGGGGACATCTCTTTGATGTGGACATCTGATGACTTCAGATGAATGGCACTTCAAGCTTGATGTGATCAACAGCTACATTCTTATTAACAGTGCACTAGGCATATCTGTAACGCTTGTAAAGTAAATACCCTTTTGTGAAGCGAATGATGTGTAACCTTTGGACTAATGTCAGCTCGATATTCACACAGTGCTCAGCTGCTCAAGCAGTACAAGAACAAACCACAGCTAATTCACTTTGTGTCATTAATGTGTACACCTTTAAGCACTGCATGTCTTTTTCTAGTTCCCCCTGTACTGGTATTGACTCATCTTCTGAAACGTTACCCTTTCTGTAATAAGGAAGCAAGCTGAGCACAATGGTACAGCCAGAATTAAGAAATTCAGGCAACAAAAAGCATAACTCCAGAATTAGGGTTCCCTGTGATGCCAGTAAACATTGCCAGTGCTAAATGAAGTCAGAGACACACACTGGTAAATACACAAACATAAATATATATATGTTAAAGAAACCAAATAAATTCCATACCGCACTCTAAATATTCACATATACATACAAACAAATGCAAAAAAATCATAAGTGAAATTCATAAAAAACATATATACTGAGACACCAAAAAATATAAATGTCCATATGATTTCTAAGGAAAATTAAATCAATCTAAAACGTCAGAGAACCACCACCATGGATCTTCTATCAATGTGAGTGATGAGAATCCCTGCGATCTGGGTGAGAAAATGTCTTCCACCACCACCAGGCAAACAATCTACTCACCAGAGAGAGTTGACACCCATTACAGGTAATCAAACCAGGCGCAGATACCGATGGAAGTATGCCTTCTGAATGGAGACTGGTCCACAGCTCAATACGCTCCAATTATCAGTCAAACAAGATTGGCACCCATTACAGGTGATAGGATCAAATGTAGATACCAATGGAAGTATGTCTTCTAAAGGGAGACTGATCCACGGCCCGATATAATCCAACGATTGGTCATATGTTTAAAAAATAACAAAAAAGGGCTCCTCATTGTGTAGTATAAAAATCCCTTATATTTCATAAGAAGCATCAGTAAGACATAATAAAAAAAAATCCCAAATAAAAAAGCATGCAGGTATGTTGTTTGCATTCGACCTGCGTTCCAACTAGCAGAAATTATGTATCAAGTGATCCGATGCGTTTCGTCAGTAATGTCTGACATCATCAGGAGTCCTGATTTGGGCAAAGATTGACACCCATTACAGGTGATAGGATCAAACGTAGAAACCAATGGAAGTATGTCTTCTAAAGGGAGACTGATCCATGGACTGATATAATCCAACAATCGGGAGTCCTGTTTTGGCCAAAGTTTTTTTATTATGTCTTACTGATGCTTCTAATGGAATAAAGGGATTTTTATACTACACAAGGAGCCCTTCTTCTTATTTTTTAAACATATGACAATCGTTGGAATATATAGGCCGTGGATCAGTCTCCCTTTAGAAGACATGCTTCCCTTGGTATCTACATTTGATCCTATAACCTGTAATGGGTGCCAATCTTGTTTGACCGATAATTGGAGCGTATTGAGCTGTGGACCAGTCTCCATTCAGAAGGCATACTTCCATCAGCATCTGCGCCTGATTTGATTCCCTGTAATGGGTGTCAACTCCCTCTGGTGAGTAGATTGTTTGCCTGGTGGTTGTGGAAGACATTTTCTCACCGAGATCGCAGGGATTCTCATCACTCACACTGATGGGAGATCCATGATGGTGGTTCACAAATGTTTTAGATTGATATAATCTTCCTCAGAAATCATATGGACATTTATATTTTTTGTTGTCTCAGTATATATGTTTTTTATGAATTTCACTTATGATTTTTTTGCATTTGTTTGTATTTATATGTGAATATTTAGAGCGCGGTATGGAATTTATTTGGTTTCTTTAACACATTATTAGACGTTTTGTCTTAACTAATCCGACTACAACAGGGGTCCCCAAAATCGTCAGATCATCAACCCTCCCAAACATTATATAAAAATAATTTTATATATTACACTTTAAATAATAAATACTGTCAACACTTAGTATCATCAGCTGTGACTATGGTTGTTGCAATGCAGAATTATTTTTAAATGCACAGCAATCCGTTCCCTAGGCACCACTTCAATCTCTATGGATGTAGTCACTGCTTCTTCAACAGAGTTTGAGGTGGGCGATATACGATATGCATGTTACAAAACTTAATTTTGGCAAACTCCATACCTGCATTGAGGCTAAGATATAACCAACACATTAACGGATGGAACCGAAGGTGCCCGTAGGCACATCATTAAAAAACTTGCAATGTATTATCAAATTAAACTATGTACTCAAAAAAGCTCTTTGGATAGTTTATTTGAAAGTTTGTCCCAAAGAAACATAAAACATCTGTTAGAAGTTTTGAGTGCGTATGCGGTGACATTAGACTTTTCTATCCAGTGTCCTTATTTCTGTTTTATGTTTCTTTAGGACAGAATTTCAAATAAACTATCCAAAGCTTTTTTGAGCACATAGTTTACTGTGATAATTCAACTTAAGATTTTGAATGTTGTGCATTCTGGCACCTTCCGTTCTACCCATGAATGTGTTGGTTTTTACTTATTTTGTAACTCAGATAGCATCCTTTTCCTCATTATTCTCCTTCCCCCTCCCCAGTCAGTCCTGTCAACTCCCCCCCCTCGGATATTTTTAGTGCCGGATGCTCCCTCCTCCTTTCAGAGAGTTGGCTAGGTGGAATCTGCTATTCTAGTGAGTGAAACTGAGCCTAATTGTTAAAATATTTGTTGACATATTGCTTATATACATATAGATGTATAGTTGGATCTATGTAAACATTGCCACAATGTTTATCAAGATTTATGTTTACATTTGCGATTACTACTCTAGATGATCACCCCTTGTATTCATCCTGAGGAAGCCGGATTTTCCAGTGAAACGCGTAGAAGCAGCAGCAAGGTGGATGAGGACCCCTACACAATATGTGATGCTGTTAAACCTCAATAAAAAAATAGGGATTTTACATTGTATTTTTAACAGTAATGCACACATATATTTTAATCTATGTATGTCAATAAAATGTGTTACATTTTTTAAAGAGATTTTAGTGTGTCATCTTTACTCACCAGTATAAGTCTCCATTACTTAAAGTGTTACTAAACCCACAACAGTAAAATCAGTCTGTATATGCAGTAAAGTATGCTTTTTATATTCACTGTGGAACCTAAGGAGTTAGGCCTCTTTCACACAAGGCAGATTTTGTCGCTACGGAGTCCGCCAGCTTCCGCCGGCTCAGCGGGACATCTCTCCGATGATCTCCGCTGAGCCGGCGGATGACAAGTCCCTCTCTGCTCACTGAGCGGGGAGGAGCTTGTGCAGCGCCGCTGTCTCCTATGGAGAGATCTGATGAAACCGGACAGCATGTCCGTTTTCATCAGATCTCACCCGACCCATATCCGCCATGGACAGATGGGGACTTATCGGCATCCATCTGATTTTGGCGGATCGGGTCGGATGTCAGCGGACATGTCTCCGCTGACATCTGACGCTCCATAGGATTGAATGGAGCGGCCGTTCAGGTCCGCCGACAAAACTGACAGGCAGACCTGAACGGTCCGACCATGTGAAAGGGCTCTTAATCCTCTGCACTGTGTTAAAAGGCTCTTTAAACTCTGTATTTTCTGATCCTCCCTTCCTTTCACTGACTCCTAATAATTTCCTGATAACACAGAGTCTATGGAGTCGGGCTGCACATGCTCAGTTTGGTGTGTATTTCTAGAGAGGTTTTTTTTTCTTGGAAAGGTGCATGTGATTAGCACAGGGCCAATTAGCACTGTCCAGACAGAGGGTCAGGGGTCTTGCAGTCTCATAGGACAGTAAGAAAAATCCTCCTACAAGATTTAAGCAGTGCTTGGCTGGGCACTGATAGAAGTCACAAGACTGCTCTAACTGCTGATGAGAAAAGGTATTTAGCAGTTTATATGTACTAAAATAATTCAATTTCCATGTTCTGTGTACTGTGGGAGACCAGATATGGTGAATGTATGTTCCTGGGTTTAGTAACACTTTAAGGAGAAAAAGTATCACTTTGGACTAGAGTTACCCATACTCTGATAGGTTACCTTCATCTGTTGCATGTATTACTACCTCACTAAAATAGACCAAGGACATTTGATGCGTGTCACATGACACAAGAAAGTGCAAGATAACACAATTCATAAATGTAAGTGAAGGGAAATTAGTTAATGCAATTAGCTCACATAGGCGTGTTCAATAAAGCAGCACAAAAAGCAATGTAAGGTGCATAGGGCTATAGTTGAAACCTTTTAACTAATGATTTAAGTAATCTGACACCAGTAATTTAATATCTGAATGGTTGCTATGAGTCCCTGCACTTTGCACATTCAACTGCCCCTGACTGAGTTCCGCATTCTAAATATAAGCGCAAGGTCACAAGCTCAGTGCCTATAAGACTGGGGCCTTTTTTTCTTCATGCTAAAAAGTGTCATATTCCTTATGAAATACATATTTGAGGGCTTAATTGCCCCACTATATTTTAATGTTGTTTCAATGCATGGGAAATGCAAGTGCGTGATGCTGCTAAAAGTGCTTTATCATATCCCACAAAGTAATGTACGAGACAGTTTCGGTCCAGTGCACTGTAATCTACCTTTTACTGTGCCAGTAGTGATTTAAAAATTGCAGGTCGGCCTTGACCCCTAGGTCTTCAATTGCACTGGGTTCAATAAGCATTATAGTCAATGTTTAAGTTTTAGCTTTTACTAACAGAGATAAGATCCATTCAAGTACACTATCAAAATAATTCATATATAGCCAACTGTGATGTAGTGACGTGAAGCATAAAAGTGTCTAAATGCAGCATATTTTTTGTTTCCTAAAGCAACCCTATCAATTTCTGTTTTGTGAAGATTTTTACAAATAAAAACAGTTTCATGTTTATATGGACATCCTTTATTTTTTTTACTGGATGGTGGTCGGGCATGCTTTGTTCTTACATATCACCCTGTCTGTACTAAAGGCAGGCTTACGCCCAGTCACCCAGTGGAGAAAAATAAAGCTCTAGGAAGCGTTTTGCACTCCCATGCAACTATCACTAATGGCTGTCAAACACTAGAGCAAGGGTAGGCAACCTTAAAGCGGAGCTCCACCCTAAAGTGGAACTCCCACTGATCGGAACCCTCCTCCCCTCTGGTGTCACATTTGACACCTTTCAGGGGGGAGGGGGGTGGAGATACCTGTCTAAAGACAGGTATTTGCACCCACTTCTGGCCACAGTCTGTGGGCAGGTGGCAGGCAGGACGTCACCTCCCCCCGTTGTGTTCTGGGAACACTCGGCTCCCAGAGCACAGCGGGAGCCAATCAGCATGCACCGTAGGGAACCCGGGTAGTGAAGCCGAAGCGCTTCACTTCCTGGTTCCCTCACTGAGGATGGCGGGGGGCAGCAGAGTGACAAGCGATCGCTCGTCCTCTGCTGCGGACAGCGCTGGAATCCAGGACAGGTAAGTGTGCCGATATTAAAAGTGAGCAGCTGCAGTATTTGTAGCTGCTGACTTTTAATATTTTTCAGCGGACATCCGCTTTAAAGAGGTAGAGATATACCTGAACAACATGGGAGAAGTCAAAGATCACCAGGCACAGTGTCGCCTCCTCCCACCTGATTTAAACCTCTAATTGCCGTACTATTGTGTAGCAGTCATGTGCATTGCTCGGCAATCATGGGTTTAAACCAGGTGGTTAGGAGGCAACATATTGTCTCTTCACCACCTGTCAAACAATGTTGGATCACTTTTAAAGGGAGCAGCAATGCCTGCTGCACTTGTGAATGAGCTCTTAGTGCTCATCCACATGTAAATTTGGGGGGGGGGGGGGTAAAACCCTGTGGTTGAGTCACAGTTTTGCCACCCCCAATCCCTACCCCCTTTAGCTGCTGAGGCAGCAGCCAAAGGTGTACACATACCGCAGCAGGAATTAAGCCTCCTGATGCCAATGGGGCCACTCGTCAAGTGCAGGGTCCAAGGGATAAAGCAGGTGGTGAGAAAGCAACACAGTACTGCTACAGCCACCAACCATGACTGGGCATATAACTCCTGCTGCAACATGTATACACCCCCTGGCCACTGCAGCCAAAGAGGGGGTGGTTTTAGTGATAAAAAAAACACATTTTAACTATAGGGTTTTACCACCCCTGCTGCTGGCACCACTCTGCCATCTGAGATAAGAGGTGAAGTGCAGTTGGTATAACGCTACATGGGACAGGAGCCAGCACTACAGAGCAGGCATCGGCTTATGCAGCACTTGCTCCCTACTACAGACCATACTATAGTCCCTCTGCATTGCACTTTGATGCTCTGGGATGGCAGGTCAGCAAACCCAAACTGCAATGTACCAGTAACTTGTCTGCGATGAGGGAGTGGATGCTGCTGAAGAGAGGGCTACACAGTGGTAATGATAGTGGGGAATAGGGAAAGGGGGTGTATAGGCTGCCTTACAATATGTGTGATTAATTCAGCACTGTATTCCTTCATCTGTACACAGAAAGGAGAACTGGTAGAAAGTTTGCAGCTACACTAAGGAGTAAAATCTGGAGAACATTGGCGATGAGAAAAGGACGGCAAGAGTAGACACTTGTCGAGGGTAGTTACCTGCCACATATAATCTGCCATGGCTGGTGGGATGGGAAAGCAGGAGGCCCCGAGAAAGCTGTGGGGTGACTTGATCAAGCTGGATCCTGGGCCAGTGCATTGGTGCAAAAAAAGTAAGGTACAGAAGTTCCAATCTTAAGTCTGATCACCTCTGATTGTAAAGCTGGCCTCTCCTACGAAAGAAAAAATTGAGACCCCCCCCCCATGACCAGGAGGGTTCTGTGCAGGATGGTGGAGAGTAGCTGTCATCTTTAATATTATTATATATCTTCTATTACTTAACCAAACATTATTAGAAAGGTGAGTTCTGTGTGTGTAGGTATAATCCAGACACTCACGGGGGACATACAGAGTCCTAACATTAAGTAAAGGGAATGTTAGAGCTATATATCTCCTCCACCGCTATCATGCAGAGGACAAAGGTGCTTTCAGGTGCCATTTTCTGTAAACACTATCTGTTAGCAGACATATTCAGCTCTAATGTTCGGTTAAACGCATCTCAAACATCTGCAGTTCTGTATATGGTAGCAGGAAACACTTGCTATTGTGTAAGCACAAAGGAGCTATCGTTCTCCACTATTATCAATTTGAGCAGGACAGAGAGCATAATAATGGTGAGAGGCAATGCAAGTATCACACCCCAAATGCCAATATACATAGTATAATGAGAACCACTATACTTGTTTACTGTATATTTTTTGCTCTGGCCTGACACAATCTATAAAATGTGCTATACACTGATCAATCTGGACCAGCAAACTGCATATGCTACACAATGGGGGTTATTTACGAAAAGCAAATCCACTTTGCACTGCACTGAAAGTGCACTTGGAAGAGCAGTCGCTGTAGATCTGAGGGGGACATGCACATGATTGGATGATAAAATCAGCAGAACTTCCCCTTGTTTCAGATCAATCCCCTCAGATTTACAGCGACTGCACTTCCAAGTGCACTTTCAGTGCAATTTTAATTTTACTTTACACTTGTAGTGCACAGTGGATTTGCCTTTCATAAATAACCCTCATTGGAACTTATTTATAGAAAGTTTGCTGTACGTATGTCAAAGCATTTGCACAGCCTTTGCAGCTAAGCTCCGCAATGTGTAATATTTTTATTTCTTGTTAGGCTGTCGAGGATCTCGGCGAGCCAAATTTCTCCATTGCCGTTGAGGAAAAAGAAGACATGCTCTCTTTTTGGCTCGACGAGATCCTCGACAGTTTCCTCGTCGAAAAGTGTACACACGACCAAAAAAAACCCAACAAGTTTCTTGCTGGTTTTTGCCGAGAAACTCGGTCGTGTGTACGAGGCTTAATATGGTATTTTCTCGATTGAGGTATTTGAGATAAATACCACATTACGGGCACAAGATGGAGCTGATGACCGTAGGAAATAAACATATTAGTCACATTACAGGCATTATTTGTAACAGCTGTGTGGATGCTGTGACATTCATACAGCTACATTTTTATAATATTTTTTTATGAGTTAGTGTCACATGCTCTGGACTGGCACACTAGACTGGCTGCTCTATATGTTACAAGCTTGCTGTGTGTTTCATGCTATACAGCTCAATTCCATGGGTTGCGTGTCAAAATGTCACTGCATATTACATACATAGGCCTGTCACACTCTATAAGCTCCACCACATTGCAGGAATGGGCATAATTGCTAGCATTTTATTATATGAGTACATCATTTAGTTGTTAAAATGAATAACAATAAAACCAGAAAGGTCTACTAGAAGTACATTTGTTTGCCATGTTAGAGGTTTTCTACAAGGTTAAGTACCAGTTATAATTTGATTTCAGAAGATTAGGTATCTTAATTTGTGTTCCATAAATATGCAGACAGTAATAAACCATCAACGTTGTTGCAACAAAACAGCTAGTAATAGATATAAGTGTGATTAAAACTGTGGCAATATAAAGGGAGACAAAGCCAACAATGATCCAACAGTAAGGCACTTGCATGTTACCATATTATACATTTGTATACAGTGGGGTTATTTAACCTCTTTCCCACCGGGCTTGTTTTTCAGATTCGGTGTTTACGAGACTAAAACTGTTTTTTTTGCTAGAAAATTACTTAAAACCCCCAAACATTATATTTATATTTTTCTAACACCCTAGAGAATAAAATGGCAGTCGTTGCAATACTTTTTGTCACACGTATTTGTGCAGCGGTCTTACAAGCGCACTTTTTTTGGAAAAAAATCACTTTTTTTAAATAAAAAATAAGACAACAATAAATTTTGCCCAATTTTTTTATATATTTTGAAAGATAATGTTATGTCGAGTAAAATGATACCCAACATGTCACGCTTAAAAATTGTGCCCGCTCGTGGCATGACGTCAAACTTTTACCCTTAAAAATCTCGATAGGCGACGTTTAAAAAATTCTACAGGTTGCATTTTTTGAGTTACAGAGGAGGTCTAGGGCTAGAATTATTGCTCTCGCTCTAACGATCGCAGCGATACCTCACTTGTGTGGTTTGAACACAGTTTTCATATGCGGGCGCTACTCGCGTATGCGTTCGGTTCTGTGTGCGAGTTTGTCGGGACGGGGCGCTTTTTTTTTTTTTTTTGTTTTCTTATTTATCTTTATTTAGTTAATCATTTTTTACACTGAAATAAAAAAAAAATTGATTACTTTTATTCCTATTACAAGGAATGTAAACATCCCTTGTAATAGAAAAAAGCATGACAAGTCCTCTTAAATATGAGATCTGGGGTCAAAAAGACCTCAGATCTTATATTTAGACTTAAATGCAACAAAAAAAAGAAAAAAACAATTGAAACTGTAATTTTTTTAAATGACAAAAAAAAATGTTTCTTTAAGATGCTGGGCGGGACTGACGTTTTGACGTCACTTCCGCCCAGCAGAGCTTTGGGGATGGGTGAAGGACATTTTTCCCTCACTCGCAACCCCAGTCAGCTGCCGATCGGACCCGATCGCCTCCGCCGCTACCGACGGCTCCGGTAAGCGGCGGAGGGCGCGGGAGAGCGGCGGGAGGGGGGGGGCCCTCTCCCGCCACCTATAACGGCGATCTTGCGGCGAATCCGCCGTGGAGACCGCCGTTATCGTGTACAGGACCGCCCACTGAAGAGATGGATATCTCGGTTGTGGCAGCAGCTGCTGCCGTTACCGGGATATCCATCTTTAAAAAGAGGACGTCTTTTTGACATGGGGCGGTGGTCAAGAGGTTAAACTGTCTGTAAACCTCAGTCATGAATTCTAAACAAAGCACATACATATATCTTTGATGTTTACTTATCTCTCTCCAAAGCTCTTAAGCCCTGTACACACGATCGGTTTGTCTGATGAAAACAGAACATATTTTAAAATCTTCCTATGGATAAAAAAACGATAGAAAAAAACGATCGTCTGTGTGGAAGTCGATCGGTCAAAAATGTGGATCAGAGCTTCACAACTTGAACCTCAGTTCAAGAGATTGAATTATACAAAATTGGTGTCCCAAATCTATTTTATACAACATGCGTTAAAAAATCTGAGCACTGAAACTTGGCCCTGAAGTAAAAATAAATAAAAAAATAGAGCAATTGTAGACTAAAGAAGTGCACTAATAAATAAAAGGTTTAATATCATTGTGGAATAAATTATTTGACCATGTTTGGTCCTACAGACCAGTGTTTCAGAATGAGTAATTCCTTGTACACACGATCAGAATTTCCGATGAAAAAAGTCAGATGGACTTTTTTCATCTAAAATTCCGTTCGTGTGTGGGACCCATCGTACTTTTTTCCGACGGTGTTTAGAAATAGAACATGTTTTATTTTTTTCCGATAGGAAATCCTATCGTCTGTGTGCAACTTCCGACTGAGAAAAATACCTAGCAATGCTCAGAATCAAGTCAACGCATGCTCGGAAGCATTGAACACGGTCAAATTTTTAACCGATGGTGTGTAGGCAAGACTGATGAAAGTCAGCTTCATCGGATATCTGACGAAAAAATCCATCGGATTATATTCCATCAGATATCTGATCGTGTGTACAGGGCTTAAGGCAGGCCATACACTGTGCACATTTTTAAGAAATCTGATTCCCCCATCAACACAGACAGTAGTGACACTGAATATCTCCCTGGGATAAGACAGTAAATATTGATAGTGGCTATAGCAGCCGCTAGTGATCGATCGGTCAACGTGGTACTTTCAGCCTGCCCATTAACAGTTCGAATCTCGGGTGGTTCAGAAGATTAAAACCCTGTATGACTGGCCTAAAGCCTCGTACACACAACCGAGGAACTCGACGGGCGAAACACATCGTTTTCCTCGTCGAGTTCCTTGTTAGGCTGTCGACAAGGCAAGTTTCTCCATTCCCGTCGAGGAAAAAGAAGACATGCTCTCTTTTTGGCTCGACGGGATCCTCGACAGTTTCCTCGTCGAAAAATGTACACACTACCGGTTTCCTTGGCAAAAAAAAAATTCCAGCAAGTTTCCTGCTGGTTTTTGCCGAGAAACTTGGTCGTTTGTACGAGGCCTAAGTGTCGTTTCTTTCTGGCACTTCGTTCTTCTGTTATCAGCATGTGTCACTTCTAAAAGATTTCCTGACACATGAGATACATTTGTGATGGGGGAGAGAGCTCAACACAGAGCTTTTCTATTCAGAACACAGCTCTGTATCCTTCCTTCACTCCTGTTAACTGTGGAGGAGGGTGTGCAATCAGCTCCCACACACTGCAACTGCAGCTCTCCACCCCCTCTTCTGTGATACTAATAGATAGAGAACGATTTTAACACAATTCTGCCCTTTTGAAGGGGTGTACGGAAGAGAAGACCGCAAATAAACAAGGAAAACCTATGTAGGAGAATATTTTTAATCTCTGTATCACCTGAGGCCACTCATTTCACTGGGTATGTGAGAGGGTTTACAATCATTTTAACTAAAGGAGTGCAACATGTTTACTTTGGAAAGAAAATATGCACTTAACTTAGTAAATAAGGTGAGGCCATGCGCTGACTTCCATCATCCAATCATGTGTGAGCAAAAATCCTATTTTTAAAATTTTACATGCACATGAATACATATTTGTGGAAAACTGAATTGTAGCTTAGCTAAACGAGACATGACCTACTCTGATAGTAAATCAGTCCCATTAACTGCATATCTGTGCAATAGTAAAGAACACTTAGCTTTGGACACTTTCCTTGCACTTCTTGGGGGATTTTCCAGTGTGAGGCCTCGTACACACGACCGAGGAACTCTTCGTAAATTAACCACTTAAGACCCGGACCAAAATGCAAGTAAAGGACCAGGCCCCTTTTTGCGATTCGGCACTGCGTCGCTTTAACTGACAATTGCGCGGTCGTGCGACGTGGCTCCCAAACAAAATTGGCGTCCTTTTTTTCCCACATATAGAGCTTTCTATTAGTGGTATTTGATCACCTCTGCGTTTTTTATTTGTTTGCGCTATAAACAAAAATAGAGCGACAATTTTGAAAAAAATTCAATATTTTTTACTTTTTGCTATAATAAATATCCCCCAAAAACATATAAAACATTTGTTTTCCCTCAGTTTAGGCCGATACGTATTCTTCTACCTATTTTTGGTAAAAAAAAAATCGATTGGTTTGCGCAAAATTTATAATGTTTACAAAATAGGGGATAGTTTTATTGCATTTTCATAAAAAAAAATGTTTTACTACTAATGGCGGCGATCAGCGTTTTCTTTTCGTGACTGCGACATTATGGCGGACACTTCGGACAATTTTGACACATTTTTGGGACCATTGTCATTTTCACAGCAAAAAATGCATTTAAAATGCATTGTTTTACTGTGAAAATGACAATTGCAGTATGGGAGTTAACCACAGGGGGCGCTGTTGGGGTTATGTGTTCCCTGAAGTGTGTTTACAACTGTAGAGGGGTGTGACTGTAGGTCTGACGTCATTGATTGTGCGTCCCTATATTAGGGAACACACAATCGATGACAGCGCCACAGTGGACCTCCGGGGACCGATCGCGGGACTCCAGCGGCGATCGGGTCTGCGGTCCCGGTCACAGAGCTTCGTGATTGTATAAAGCCCAGCGGTGGGTCGCAGGCGCGCGCCCGCAGCGCACGCCCGCCCGCGACCCACCGCTGGGCTTTATACAATCACGTATAGGTACGTGATTGTGCCCAGTGGTGCCATTCTGCCGACGTATTAGGCGGTTCTTAAGTGGTTAAACATAGTTTTCCTCGACGAGTTCCTTGTCAGGCTTGACGAGAAACTTGACAAGCTTTCTTTGCGTACACACTGTCAAGACCAAATCTCGTCGTTCTCAAACGCGGTGACGTACAACACGTACGACAACAGGGGAAGTTTGATTCCACTGGCACAACCCTTGGGGCTGCTTTTGTAAATTTCATGTTACTGTGTGTTAAGTAAAAGTTTGGTAGGAGACGATTTGCACTTTTCAGTCTGTTACAGTGTGACAAATGTGCTATCTCCATTACAAACGCTACTTTTACCAAATGTGCGCACCCGTCTCATACTTTATTCTGAGCATGCGTGGGTTTCTAAGCATACACACGAACGTGTTTCTCATCAAAAACCAGCCCGACAAGGAACAGGACGAGGAAATTGAGACTCAGGACGAGGAAATTGAGACTCCCGTCGAGGAAAAAGAGAACTTGTTCTCTTTTTTTCTCCTCGAGTTCCTCGACAGTTTTCTCAATGAAAAACATACACACGACTGTTTTTCTCGGCAAAAAAGATCTGCCACCAAGTTTCTTGATGGATTCTGTCGAGGAAAACGGTCGTGTGTACGAGGCCTCACATCTACATCATTAAAGGGTATAAAACACAGGTTGTGGCACATATATATATATATATATATATATATATATATATATACACTTTATGTGTATATTACACTAGCTATGGATAGAGCCATTCAGATTTCATTAATGAGATAATTATAGGTTTCATATTTAAGCCATCTATTTGAAACAAATTAATTCTGGCATCTGCAAGCAGTTTCAGGGGTTTGTTAAATGAGCTAAGATAGAGTTATTTTGCTATGCAGCAAAAATTACCAGATTTTCATTGATGAGACAGTGATGAAAAAGGGAGAAGGTGTACCATCATGACTGGTCCTCATTACACACATTTTCTGCTTTAAAAGTCTGTATGTATCATTATTACAGAAACAGAATAAACACATAAAACTCCAGTAAGGAAGCAAAAGATTAAAAAATTGTTGGGAACAGGAAACTGCCACACAATGAAAGTAAATGGATGCTAAAAATTGTGCTGTGCATTTTGGAACTACAGTATAGTGATCTCTATTATTTTTAGTTTTTAATATTTTGCATAGTGAATATTGACTTACAATATTTGATAGTGACAAAAAGGCAAACAAACTTATGACAGCCATTTAAGGCCATAAGTCTCTAAACAGGTTGATCTATAAAGACATAAAGATGACTGCAAGTCATTTTAATTGCCCTTGTTATATACGCTTATTAGGATTAGAAAAATACTTAGCAAAATACATATTGGACTAAATTTACGAAGACGTTAAATTTTTTTACATTTTTTTATTGGATGTGTTTTATAGCAGAAAGTATAAAATATATATATATTTTTTTCCCATAATTGACGGCTTTTTTTTGTTTATAGCACAAAAAATAAAATCTGCAGAGGTGATCAAATACCACCAAAAGGAAGCTCTATTTGTGGGGAAAAAAGGACATCCATTTTATTTGGGTACAGCAAATGGCCACGTGTTGCCGCTTCATTGGCAGTTAACCACTCAAGACCCGTACCTTTAGGCAGCTAAAGGACCCGGGCAGGTTTTGGGATTCGGCACTGCGTCGCTTTAACTGACAATTGCGCGGTGGTGCAATGTGGCTCCCAAACAAAATTGGCGTCCCTCTTTTCCCACAAATAGAGCTTTCTTTTGGTGGTATTTGATCACCTCTGCGGTTTTGAATTTTTTGCGCTATAAACAAAAATAGAGCGTCAATTTTGAAAAAAATGCTATATTTTTAACTTTTTGCTATAATAAATATCCCCCAAAAATATATAAAAAAACGTTTTTTTTCCTCAGTTTAGGCCGATACGTATTCTTCTACCTATTTTTGGTAAAAAAAATCGCAATAAGCATTTACCGGTTGGTTTGCGCAACATTTATAGAGTTTACAAAATAGGGGATAGTTTTATTGCATTTTTATAAAAAAAATATTTTTTTACTACTAATGGCGGCGATCAGCGATTTTTTTCGTGACTGCGACATTATGGCGGACACTTCCGACAATTTTGTCACATTTTTGGGACCATTGTCATTTTCACAGCAAAAAATGCATTTGAAATGCATTGTTTACTGTGAAAATGACAATTGCAGTTAGGGAGTTAACCACAAGGGGGCGCTGAAGGGGTTATGTATGACCTAATATGTGTTTCTAACTGTAGGGGGTGTGGCTGTAGGTGTGACGTCATCGATTGTGTATCCCTATAAAAGGGATCACACGATCAATGACGCCACCACAGTGAAGAACGGTGACGCTGTGTTTACACACAGCTCTCCCCGTTCTTCAGCTCCGGGGACCGATCGCGGGACTCCAGCGGCGATCGGGTCCCGCGGTCCCGGTCACGGGTCCCCGGACCGGGTCGCGGGCGCGCGCCCGTGATCCACGGCTGGGCACTAGCACAGGACGTACCTGTACGTGCATGTGCCCAGCCGTGCCATTCTGCCAACGTAAATGTGCAGGAGGTGGTCCTTAAGCGGTTAAAGTAACGCATTGCTGTATCGCAAAAATATGGCCTGGTCAGGAAGGGGGTTAAACTTTCTGAAGGTCAATCAATTAAACTTAGTTCAGTGTTTGCCTATGTTGCCATGCACATTAGGCATTCAGATCCATATTTTAAAAACAGCCTTTAGAGGCAAAAAAAAAAAAATGAATTTATGCTCTCATGCTTCTTTACACCTGTAAACACGCATATAAACGCAACATTAGAGGTATTTTGCTTACACACTGAGGAGATGCGCTGGCAGGATGTTAAAAAAACTCCTGCAAGCAGCATCTTTGGAGGGGTGAAGGAGCGGTGTACGCACCGCTCCTCCACTGCTCCAGCCCACTGAAATGAATGGACAGCGCCACCGAACCGCAGGCAAAGCGCTGCTGCAATTTTAACCCTTTTTCGGCCACTAGTGGGGGTTAAAAGCTGTGTTAAAACCTCTGCAAAAACTACAGAAAAGCGCCGCTAAAAATACCGCTGCCGATGCCGCAGTGTGAAAGCAGCCTTAGGGTGAACATACACAACATCACAATTATTCTTTGTGATCTGTGGGTTCCTTTGGAGACACTGTTCTAATCAACTTTACTTGTCAGCTTTATTTCAAGTAAAAATTACTTTTTTCGTATTTTGCGAATCACACATGAAAACTCAGACATACTATTAAGCAGGTTTTTATTCTCAGAGAATAGGTGTTGGAACTTCTCCCTTCTGAGTCATTCTAAGGCCCCGTACACACGACCAGTTTCCTCGGCAAAATTCAGCTTCCGACCGAGTTTCTGGCTGAATTCTGCCGAGAAACCCGGCCGTGTGTACACTTTCGGCCGAGGAAGCCGACGAGGAGCTTGGCGAGGAAATAGAGAACATGTTCTCTATTTCCTCGTTGTTCTATGGGAGCTCTCGCCCCGCCGAGCTCCTCGGCGGCTTCAGTGCTGAACTGGCCGAGGAACTCGATGTGTTTGGCACGTCGAGTTCCTCGGCCGTGTGTACGAGGCTTCAGTCACCCTCCGTCTACCCGCCCCTGAGCACCGTCCCTTGATTCCACCCCCTACCCACCTCTCTGTACTGCCTCTTTTAGAGAATACAGAAGCAAGTATCATTTTGTACTACTAAGTAATTTGTATGGAATTTGATAGACCCCCCCCCCTCAGCAACAATAGACCCTACCGTAGCAACAATGGACCCCAGCAACAAAATACCACCACATCAACAATAGACCCCCAGCAACAACAACAGATCTCCCAGCAGCCATAATCAATAGACCCTCCAGCAGCCAGCAGTAATAGACTCCTCCTTCAATGGTAGATCCCCCCGAGCAACAAAAGACCCCCCAGCAACAATAGACCCCCACACAAAAATAGATCCCTAAGAGCAGCAATAGATCCCCCAGCAGGCAGCATCAAGACCCTGCTGCACACTCCAGTACTCCTTGCCATAAAATACATTCAGTGCTGAAGGGGCCGGAACTGCGGAACTGTGTTCCCCCGCGTTCCCGCTGAAAAAAAGCCATGATATTAAGAAAGCATTGGGTAAGCTGCAAAGGGGTAAAACAAAATAAAAGAAAAATCATTATGGGATGGAATTATTATTATTCCAATATATAACCCACTATTTTTAGCATATAGGAATGACTGGCTAATAGAAGGTGAATTGCTACCAGTAACATCTAATAAAATCTTTATTACAATCCCTTGCTTGAAAAAAGGGCAATCACAGTGCTATACATGTAACAATTTGGGCTTACATTCAACTGTGACCTTGCCATTGGTGTCATCCCTAGCATATGCATTTCATTAATTCCATTTAACACCCATCATAGTACAGGGCATAAACAATAAAAAATAGTAACTTTAATTTCTGGGGATGGGAATTGTGTTAAAGTTAAAGGGAATCAAGAACATCAGGCATACTAGACAAAAGATATGTAATTTTAGGTATTGTCCCTTTTCAAATATTCAGCTCCTCTGTCTAATCAGCTCATACTATGGATGTGGCTTTGTTATTGTTTAATTGTAACACCGTAGGAAGTGGGGTCATTGCTAGCTCATTCAGTTGCTGAAGAATTGAAGAGGCTTGACTAGACTCCAGAGTAGTATTTCCACTGGGACACACGTCCAATGAGAATAGTGGCAGATCTTTTGATAATGGACATCCTTATTAAGCTTTCTGGATGGCTGATGACGAGCACTTAATGGCAGAAATGAAATTAGGTCCCAGGTGGCGGATCACTGTTTTACAGTTGGCTTGTTAAGGGGCTCTTTTTTTTTCACCAGTTTAATGTTAGCGCTGCTGTTTGCTAATGTCTTATAGTCTAATAAGTGTTCTGGTATTATCTCAGATTTAATGCTTTATGTCAGACATGGGGAACCAAGAAACATTGCGGTGAATAGAAAATGTGACAATTATTAGTCTTTTTGGTGACTAGTAATGCATTTTTGGGTATAACATTGCTGTGCAAGAATACTCAGATTAAATTATTTCTATTCATATGTTTTAGCTGTGTTACATATTTTATAATATAAAAATATAGGAAATTTAAAATGTATTGTACTATAAAGCAGATAATAGCCTATAGGGTCATATAAACAATTTAGGCCAAATGCTGTACTTTATTATAAACATCAGAGGTTTTTTGTTTAGGCTTATCCCAAGTCAACATTATTCTAGCAACATATGTGATAATTATTATAGTTAATTTTATACTAATTATATTCACTACTCACTTTAACTACACTTTATACTGAAAATATGGTGTCTAACCAGTTCTGGTATGTATAGTGCATGTATAGTGTGTACACATCTCTCCTGATCGAATAAAATTTTTTTTTTACAGGTTGGCTTATTATCTTGCACTTTTGTTCTACCTACTGTATACTTTAAGAACCAAGGGGCTTAATATGGTAAAGGAAATAGCAGATGTTCACATAGCAGGGGTTATTTATCACTTTTTCCAAAAGAACAACTACTGATTTTATATATGTAAAAATATATATATAACAATATATATATATAACAATATATATATATATATATATATATATATATATATATATATATATATATATATATATATAACACAATATATATATTTTTTCTTTTTTTTTCTTATATATTTCTTTATTACATTTTCGTGAAAGACATCTTTTCATTAACAATTATCTCTTCTAATATAAAACTTACATAAATGAAAAAGCATCGAACATAATGATAGTCCTCGACACCCTTCCCCCACACCTAACCATCAGGCCCCTTTTTTTTTCTCACCTCAAAACGGTCTTACTTTCTTATGCTCCCATTATTTCTGCAAATTTCATTGTCTGCTTAAATTCTATCCATTGTTTCCATTTCTCCTCATACTCTTCTAAACACTCTATGTCACTGAGCCTTAAATATTCTAAGTTTTGCATCACATTTATTTTTGTTGCACCAATTTCCCATCGAGGGGCTTTCCCTATCTTGCCAATGTCTGGCTATTAAACTCTTTTAGCAGCATTTAACAGGTGTGGGAGCAATGTTTTCAAATATTGTTTAGATGAAATTCTGATCCCGTGATGTAAACATCCCCACGGGTCCTCTGGGACCTCGATATTGGTTATTTCAGTTATTAAATATCTGATCTTACTCCAGTAATTTTTTATTTTCGGGCATGTCCACCATATATGTGTGCCATATTCCCTATTTCTCTACATCCACGCCAGTAAAGTTCTGATATTTCCTTATTACTGTATTTATCGGCGTATAACGCGCGCCAGCGTATAACGCGCACCCCAATTTTAAGAGGGAATTTTCTGGAAAAACAATTTTTTTGTGAACCTCCACCACCACCACCACAGGAACCCATAGACAGGTTATCAAATGACTAACCGCACTTGTTCCCTTATGAGCTGGGATCAGCTACAAAGCAGATTACAGGCTCTTCCCTCTCGACTGGTCAGCTCCAAAATGATACATCTAGCCATATAAAAGGATACAAAGAACAAAAGATAGTGCTCTCCTTATAAAAAGGAATAATCCCTTTATTAAATGTTAAAACCACACTTACAAAATGAAAATGAAAGAGGCAAAAACCACTAACACCAAGTGAGATGTCTCCCACAGTTCACCACTTCCAGCTGGGTCTGACTGACAGCTGCAGCGAATTTGTGCATCAGGCTGTTACTAGGACACACCATCCACTCTGCTAGCTGAATTCTTTAGTGCACCTGTGCGGTCTCCCTCTTTGCTAAATAAAACTATGCAGCATACCTCGGAGGGGAAGGAGGGGGAAGAGCACCCGCGGGAAATCACAGAGCCGTCATCTCCACTCGGCTGTCACTCGGCTGCACGTCACACACGCACAGTCCCGCCTCTGCCATCGGCATTGGACCATCTCCTGTGACAGACAGAACACTGGTCCAATGCTGGTGGCGGAGGCGGGACTGTGCGTGTGTGATGTGAGCTTCCTAGGAGTCATTCTACCCCACGCCATATGGGATGTACACAGCACAGCGCTACACGTGAACGAGCCTGCAGATGACACTGGGAGGGAGAGACACGAAGCTCGCCTGCTATTGGAGCTGGGCTCTTCCTCCAAACGCCACACACCCCCGCTATGGGATTGGCTGCAGCCCGTGACATCATGCACACCCTCGTGTATTTCCCAAACACGCTGCCAGGAAAGCCCCTCTCTCCAGTCATGGCTCGGTGATTTCCGGCGGGCGCTCGTCCCCCTCCTTCCCCTCCGAGGTATGCTATCGGCCTATAGCGCGCACCCGTGATTTGCCCCCTATTTTCAGGGGAAAAAAGTGTGCGCTATACGCCGATAAATACGGTACATTTATGTGCCTTATCTGATGTTATGTACCAACGCGCCAGGCACTTATAGTTTAACTCTGTCATCTTACTATTTACTAACGTGGAATGTACCCTCTTCATTAATTGTTTTATCTCTAGTTCATTCAACTGTGTCCCCAATTCCTCCTCCCACTTTTTAATGTATGGCGGTATTTCCAGACTTTTCACCTCCTTCAATAATTAATAGATCCTGGAGGTCACTCCCTTCCCTCCTTTTTCTCCACTGAGTTTCTCCAAAGGCCGTAAATTCTCTGCCGATCTGATAGGCTGGGGTAGTGCCTCAAAGAAATGTTTTAACTGGGCATACCGCCATTTATTTATCACTACCACTTCCCCTCTATTTTTTAATTCCTGATATGTACTCAGTTTGTCCTGCGTCATAACGTCTTTCAACTGTGCATTCTCTTTTGTGATCCATTTTCCAAATAAATTATCTATACCTGGTGTGAAAGATTTTGTTTCCGTTAGTGGTATTAGTGCGGAATTAAAATCCCATTTTTCCCTCTTGTATACCTTATCCCAAATTTTTATTGCATTCCATGTAATACTATGTGAGTCCCTACTAAGTTCTCTATATTGTGCTGGGATCCATATAATCTTCCCCAGTGATACCTTACTCATTTGATATTCCATATTTACCCATCTCTTTTCTTTATTATTTTTAATCCAATCTATTATTCGTGTAAAAATAGTTGCATTATAATAATTTCTAATATCTGGTGCACCCCACCCCCCTTGTGTCTTTTTTTTGTCAGTGTTACCCAGCTAATACATGCTTTTTCCCCTCGCCAGACAAAATTTAGCAACTCCTCAGGTCTCTTTTCTAAAGTAGTGGTGGGTATGCTTCTCCTCACAGGAAAGTTCCATATTTTCTTCTTTCTCTATTGGTATATGCATGTACAAGCATGCACCAGTTCCAGTAAAACAAAGGTAAACTGCATTTGGGAACACTACAGGTACATTTATTCTCTGCTCTTTTAGCAGGCAGAATAACTCATAAAAGCTCATAGTGGTAAATGTTCTAAATTATGGAAAATATTCACTTTAGAAAATGGATCAAGTGAATTGGTTATAGTGTAGATTTGAAGAAGGTTTTCTCATTTCTACACTTGGCCATTATTTACCACAACCAAGAGAAACACAAAATGTGGCAAAATCGTGCCAAGGTTTTGGCGCTTTTTGTTTTTTCCCACTGCCGGCGGTCAAAGCGTTCCTATCCTGAATGCGATTCTTCTGCTCCTAAACTCTGCTAAAGGCCTATTTGTTTATTGACACACATAGGGGTTGATTACTAAAAATGGAAAGTGAAAAATCTGGTGCAGCTCTGCATGGTAGCCAATCAACCTGGAAACTGCTTGGTTTCTAAGCAGAGCTGTACCAGATTTTGCACTCTCAAGTTTTAGTAAATAAACCCCAAAGGCTTTTATGGAGTTGAGTTTTGAAGCTTTGGCAAAAAAAGAAAAAATGCCAAGAGCTCCTAAACTCAAGTTAAGCAGCTGCTAGTGTACATGAAGCCTAAACCAACCAATGCAAATCTAAGTATACTGCAGAAACCCTGGCTCCAATCTTATCTTGGATCAAATCAGATAAGAAAATCCAACCTGGCCACTAGATTTTCCCTTGTGATACTTCAGCCAGCTGGAAGCTGTCACAGACACATCTGAATAATCATCAGGTTTAGATGATGATTATATAATAAGTACCCTCAGAATGAAGTATTTAGATGAGCGGTAATTCCCTGTTGTGCTTTGGTCGTCAAACAAATTTGCTTCAAATGTGGATGTACAGGAGATAACAAATACAACTGACACGGTCGGAATTTCTGACAACAAATGTTCGATGTGAGCTTGTTGTCGGAAAATCCGACTGTGTGTATGCTCCATCGGACATTTGCTGTCAGAATTTCCGAATAACAAAAATTTGGTTCTCTGGTTCTCAAATTTTCTGACAACTAAAGTTCTTGTCGGAAATTCCGATCTTCTGTATGCAATTCTGATGCACAAAATTCCTACGCATGCTCGGAATCAATTCAATGCATGCTCAGAATCATTGAACTTCATTTTTCTTGGCTCGTCATAGTGTTGTACGTCACCGCGTTCTTGACGTTCGGAATTTCCGACAACATTTGTGTGACCGTGTGTATGCAAGACAAGTTTGAGCCAACATCCGTCGAAAAAAAATCCACGGTTTTGCTGTCAGAATGTCCGATTGTGTGTATGCGGCATTAGTGTAACTCTTTACTCCAAGGTTCCCCCAGTGGATATATTATATAAAAAAACAGTACATGCTGAACTCTATGTGACATAAAAAAAGCATACTGAACTTTACAACAATCTCAGAACTAGTGCCAAGACACATCCAAATCTACCAAAGGCACAACATTTAAAATATTATTGAGTGACCAAACTTCACTAACATTTAACCAAAGCTCATCTACTTTTGGTGAAATTAAACCTTCCCTCTTCTGTTGGTCGGTCATAGGATATTTATGATGACTGTTGGCATGAGCTGTCTGCTAGCATTAGTACATGGGTAATAGAAAGCGACATATCTCTGGAAATGTGTTACAGTATGTATGGCTATAAGTTGAACTGCTTATAACTATCCAAACAAAAATATTTTACAGCTAATGGCTGATAGACAGGCAGTATATGTGATGGATTCTTCAGTTATCAATCACTTGACACCCTATAGTTCTATGTTAGTAAGGCATAGAACTATCTTTTCTGGATTACAGGATACTTGGTTTGCTTTTGCTTTGGTTAGAGCATGTTTCAAATAGTTCTACATGCTCAAAGATTAAAACTGAAATACAAATTCATCCTTTTCTCCTTTATGTAGTATGAAGTCTGATGGCTAAATTAGTGTCTAATACACTTGTAATATTTATAGTGCCAACACTTAGTTAAGCAACCTTTATGTAAGATTTATGTTGATTTTTTCATTTCTCATTTAATGGCGAATTATAAGGACCATGTTTCATAAAGATAATTCTCCATTTAAATTCATCAGCCCATTAAATATTAAAATTATGTTTCTTATGCAGTCTAGAACAAATTTGTCCAGCTTCAGCGATTATTTGCACTCATAAAAATTAGGCCTGATTAATAAAATTTAAATGCTTGATTAAGTTGACATTTTCATGTTTCACTTCTGATTTATGAAAATTATTCAGTGCATGAAGCTCCACATTAGAGTTGCTGCACAGTGGTTCCGTCTCTTTCTTTGCTGCAAATCGAGAGATACCTCTATAAAGTCTACAGAGTAATCTGGTTGCCAGATAACATTAGGTTCACTCAACAAAATGCTGGGGCTTGTCACAAACATTGCCAGTAATTTGGGCATTCTAATAGGAGGCAACACAAATGTTTATCAGGTTATGACCCACAATGACAGCTGTAAGGCATGGCTAAGGAAAGAGAAATGTTAATAAAAATTATATTACAAGATTTGTCACATAAGACTTTGCTATCATAAAAAAAAAATACCAGCTGTCCCTAATATGCAGAATTTGAAGGGTTTATTCAGAAATGTTTGTGTATTAACTCACAAATAGTTATACCTTTCTCTTATAGCATCAAAAGTGTAAGGTTCTATTTGTAATTGGTATTATGTCTGATAAGTACATGTCACATTTTTACAAAGGACACTATTAGAATGGATGCTCCAGTTACTTCTTACAACTCAATAAACATACTGGGAGGTTGTCTTCCATTCATATTTGCACATCACATTTTGGAATGTAATATGATATAACTTGTTGGATTTATGTGCACACAACCTATAAATATACTGGTAAGTTGTCTTCCATCCAAATTGACCCTTTACATATTGTACTGTATATAGCATAACACACCAGACTGTGTGTTCCTGTAACCCAAAAAACATACTGGTAGGTTGTGTTCTGGCCAAATTGGCCCAGTACATATTGGACTGTATATGACATAACATGTTAAACTGTACATTCCTGTGACCCAAAAATACCTATTGGAAGGCTGTTTCCCATGCGGACTCCAGTCCATGTCCTGTTGAACTCTGTAAGGTAGGATATGTGCTATATATCCTAAACAGTATATTGGACTTTACATTTCTGCAAACCAAAACACTAACTGGTAGATTGTCCTCTATCCGAATTGGTGCAGTACATATTAGACTGTATATGGCATAACATGCTGAACTGTATGTTCCTGCGACCACAAAAACCCTACTAAAAGGCTGTTTCCCATCCAAACTATAGGACACAACACTGTATGCAATTGTCTCTTTGGTATCCCATCATATCCCATCCTAAATTTCCAGTACATTTTAGACTGTATATTCCACCAATCCCTGCCCCCAACCCCCCCAAATATATATTGGTAGGCTGTATTACTATTCCAGGTAGGAATAGTATATGTTGGACTGTATATGACAAAAAAAGCATACAACAACCTTACAACTAATCTCAAGACACAATTAAACCGACCAAAGGAACCAAATCATTTTGAAATGACTAACGGACCATATGCCATATGTATGACTTTAACTTTGAGAAATGAAAAAGATATTTCCTAGCATATGATTGGATGACTAAAGTTACTACAGCTTCACATTTGCAAAGTGAAAATTGCCTTCTCCTCTAGTATATCCAAATCATTGTATTAATTGGACATTAAGGAGCACTGACCACATATTAGAAATCGATGTATAGAGGACAAAGCTGGCATTTAGCATGCTTAACTTGTAATATAGGCAGAAAGAATTATACCATGGGTCCAAATGAATTGAGGCAAAAATGCTTAATTAAATTTGTTATAAGAAACTATTTTGAAGTAGATATGGGCAGCATGTGATTATGAAACATGGAATTCAAATCCTGTGACAAGTGATTTTTTTTATTGTATTAAGTGCACGCACAGCCACATTTTCTTCAGGGTTTTTACTGCCCTCACTGTTCCAATGTCAATTCTTCATCAGACAGGAAGTGAGGGGAACTCTCCAACAGCAACACAGACAGAAATAAAAATGCTTTTCTTTAGTAAAGTAGAGAAGGATAGAACCCCTGTCAGATTTTTTTTTCTGTCTATGCCTGTGTTGCTTCTTCTCTGGTGAAATGGTTGTCAGTAAACAAGAAGTGAGGGTAACTCTCTCAAATTAAGCCCCAGATAGCAGTAAAAACCCTATAGCAGAGAGAGGGGAGGCGCCAACTGGATATATAAAAAGATTCTAAAAAAGGTTTTGCAAATAAAACTTACACCATCCAATGCTACACTGTGGGTTCCGCCGCTGGTCCCCCGGCTGCTGGGAATTTAGATCCTCTCACTGGCTGTGTTGTGTGTCCCAGGAAGCAGGAAGCTCCACACCTGGAATGCGGAAGCGGAAGTGACATCACCGCAAAAGGTCGAGCATCAGACCGGAGGGCTGTTAATCTGAAAACACATGCTTGGAGCTCACAGCTTCTTCTACTGGTCTCTAGAGGGGAACCCACAGAGTGGCATGGTACACTCTAGGATTGATCATGTTTATGGGCATTCACACCTGTTTGGACAGTGTACATTTTTATTTGCACAACCTTTTCAGAAACTTTTTACATATCCAGTTGGCGCCTCCCTCTCTGCTATTTACTTGTCTACAGAGGTCATGGACACCCTCTGAGGATGGCTGCCTCCTTCATTGCGAATACCAGTTACCAGCATTGTACTGTTTGTAATTGCTATTTCAGCTAACACATATGTTTTTTTAACTATAGACACTACACCATTTGGAGCGCCAGAATCCCTAATTCTTATCTGAGCACTAAAAACCCACAAGGAAATCTATAATCCTCCCCCTCTTTATCCAAAACAATAATATAACCACATACTTTGTACCAGAAAACATTAAAATACCCAATATTCCATTTAAAAAAACTAAATTAAAGGATAAGTTCACCATTTCTGGCAGAATTTCACTTTGCATAATAAATAGAAGCATTTTCCAATGCCATTTCTGGCCCAGCCACCCCAATGTGCTTTTCTTCCACAGGAGGTTTAAATTATTGTCAGTTTATTTAAATTTTTAAAATGATTATCAGATTCCATCACTTCCTGTATATTGTCTCACAGCATTCACTTCCGGTTAGTCATCTCCCAGAAGCCTTCACTTCATTGTTGCATCACAGAAGAGGGTGAGATAGGGAGTGTTCACTACTGTGGACCACACCCCCTCATTACAATACCACCTTCCAACCACTTCCTATACAATCTGATTGTACAATCACCTTTAGATCTCCCATCAGCATATAGTACAAGGGCCTGCCTGATTTGATACAAAGTGAATGGATTGTTCAGATGTGTCCGCCTATTTCATAGTTCTGGTAAATCTAAAGGAAATTGTATAGAGATTGTACAATCAGACTGCATAGTGTGTGGCCATCTTTATAGAAGTACATAGGAGATAGTGGACTGAGACACGCAGGCCCCATTCCCATGTCACTGTAGCGAAAACTTACATTCTCGCCTATTCACTCGAATGGGCTGCCCTACATGCAACAGAGAAGCTCTATAACTTTTTTCAGAGTGGAGCATGGTGCTTTACTACAGTTTTTGGTGCATTTGCCACACCTGGGGTGCCTTTAACATGTAATGACAACACAAACACAATGCACATTTGCAGCGTGTTTTTGCAATGCATGGCAAAACATGCATTTTCTGTGCAGTTTGCAATGCAATTGGAAACACAGATGTGAATGGAGCCTCATTGTTCTTGTGTAAATGCATCGATTTTATTTTCAGGCCCCAGTCATATTGTAAAAACACAGTAATGTAGTGGGAGCGCATGTTTTTTGGCTCATTTTTGCTAATGTAGCACCCTCTAGTGTGTGGTAGAAGAACGAAGGATGTGTTAAGAGTTTAAAGTAGTTAAATTGTAGGTTAGCCCAGGGCTAAGCCTAAGCTATCGAATCTAGGTCAGGGTTCAGTGAAGGTCAGGGTTTGATGACTCATCCTGACAGCTCCTCTGGTGCCTCACCCTTTTTTTGAGTCATTTGTGAATGTTCTAGAGCTGGTGGGCAGAGGTTAGGAGGAGCTGCCATGAATTTTGTATGAGGCCTCGACCAATCCCCAGTAGTAGGCTGGCAGGGGGCAGAGCTTACCTCATAAATAGACATGAGCCATGCCAGCAGGGCATTTTGGTGGAAGATGGATATACAGTGCTGAGGAGGCTGTCAGTGACCCCATGGGTCCCCCCTAGCCTGGAGGGGTGCTGTCCTGCCTTGGGCCAGGGTTTGGGTGCTAAAAAAAGATCCTGCTATAACACATGGGAGGAGGCCCTTCATGGAGGAATGGGAGCAAGAGAGGACAGAGTGAGTGGATCAGGGGACATTAACAAGGGGGAGACCCTCCTGGGAGATCTCCTGAGGGTCAGTCAGGTGGGCTGGAGGAGAGTCAGCTAGGTGGGCTGGTGAAGATTCAGCCTAGTGGACTGGTGTGAGTGTTAGCCTGGAGGGCTAGTGAAAAGGAAAGCTGCAGCCAGGTGGGTTGGCAGTGCCTGAAGAGGTGGTGCTGGGATCAGTAGCTTCAGAGGAGAAATACATGCTGTTTACTGAAATCTTTGCTACATAACAAGGGGCTACAAGTTCCTGCCTGTAAAGGACTATTGCTGAAGTCTGACTGGGAGCCTGTCAGATCATCTACAGTAATTTAGCTGGAGCAGGAAAGTGTGTGCAAGAGGAAAGTAAAGGAGACTGTATATAGACTGTACATAGGAAGATTTCCCTGAAGCTTTACTGAAGTCAAGTGGGCAACCCATAATCTCCCATCCCTATCAAAATTATTAATCGTCAATAAATAACAAAAACAAATTCATGGACTGTTCTCTGACTCTGGGGTGCTTGTGAGGATCCGGTGTGCCTGGCTGTGCCGGAGTGGGGGATACAGTTCATCAGCAGTACTTACGGAGGGGGTGCTTCACTAAGAATGGCCAGGAGAAATCTCTAATTAGACACCTTTTAACAGCAGCAAAAACTCTTATTCCACTACACTAGAAAACCACTACTGTCCCGACTTTCAAGGATTGGTTGGACATGGTGCAATATCTACACAAGATGGAAGAGATTGTAGCAATGAAAAACGAAAATAGTGAAAGTTTCAATAAAATGTGGCAACCCTGGGTACTATTCAAATATTCGAGTGAATATCGAACACTTTACATTTAAAAAGTTGTATAATACACTGCATGGTGTGTAACATTATTGTATCACTTTTATAATTACAATAGTGATATGTCTCTTAAAATATGCTTTCATAAAAACAATGTATATGTGAGTGTGTATATGTAGATATATATAGATATGCGTATATATGGTCTTGGCACAAATCCCCCCCCCCCTTCCTTTTTTTTTCCTTCTTCCCTCTCTTATCCTTCTTCTTCCCTGATTCTCCCCTCTAGTCCCAACCCTTCCCTTCCCCCAAAATCTATCCCACCTTTACTATTCATCATTCTAACCTAATAAGTAAATACAATTCTCATCAATACAAACATTCATATGCATTTATAACTGTATCTCAATTATTCTGTTCACAGACATTGTATCTATTCAGGCTTGATATCCACTTCTACAATTTTGTCAACTGTATGTTTTCATTATCTTTCAATAAAACCTTTGATTGTGAAAAAAAAAAAGAATGGCCAGGGAGTGTATGCGGCACCACAAATGTGCTGCAGGTAATGTAGACTAAAAAAGATTGGGAGGCAGGGTGAAGAGTTTTTAAGGAGACATGCAAAACATTTTTAATTGAACTTCCACTTTAAAAAGGATAAATACCGGTGGTAGTTAACAAAATCAACCTTTTCAATTGTTTTCCTAAAATGACTTTATATAAATGAAAGAATAGACCAATTTAAACTATTATCACATCTTCAATTGTAGTGGTTTGTAATTACTAAGTTGGCAAAGAAATTAGTTTTGAAGTCCGGGCTCTCTATGGATATGAGAATTGGGTACAATCTCTTTACTATATCATTATACATAGCACACCTGGAGTCTCTGCTTTGATATTACACATAATCCATAGCAGTAAAGGGCTCTAGCATAGACTGGTATGAGTTAAAGGCCAGTTACTACAACATTCAGCCATATGTTCACATCTAATAAAATCTCTTACATTCTGCAATCAGACCATAGCAAAGTCTATCTGTGACTCTTATCCGTTTTATGCCTATGGCAAGCAAACTGAGCAGCCAGCAAAGATATTAAGATGTCTCTATTTTTGGCACTGTACAATGCTCCTCTGCTGTATCATGATGCGGCTGAAAATAATTAAAATATGTGCCTAGACCGAGGCTTGACTTAAATTGTGTGCAAGCCTGTCTGTGCACTGAATTAAACATTTATGTTTATATTATTAACATTGCTTCATTAAAATGATATGTTCATTTTATTGAATAATATATACATATAGAAAAGTGTTTTTTTTACAACAAATTCACAGAATTTATTTCAGACTGCAGTAATTTGGAATTCTACATGTTTGGGAATCATTTTCAGTTTTTTTTTGCATTTATTTAGTATATTTTCTTATTTAACTAAAGTTATTACCCCATGGAAAGTCATAATTAATTTGCTGGCCAGAAGATCTAAAAAAATGTATAGTACATGAACATAATATATTAAATATCTGTTTGGTAATTTTGTGATTAGCACAGTAAATATATAAATGTTGTCAGTTTAATCTACAGCTGTTTAAGTGGTTATCAGCTCAACATTTTCTAATTCAGCTTTACAAACTTTTATTAAAGAGTAATTGCATTTTTAAAACACCTTAGCTTTTTAAATATATCTAGGGAAATTGGGTAAATTTGCAGATTAAACTTTCTATCTTTTCATTTTCTCCTACTGTCCCATACCAGAATTACTAGGATCCATGTTGGTTATCCCAATTTATATTTAATGGATTATGGTTAATAAAAATATTTGTACTTTTTTCATAACCAGCTGTAGTTAAATCAAAGAAACATTCCTTGGCATCCCTCTATATTAGATTTCCAACCTGCAAACAACAGTGGAACTAGCATTTGGTTTTCTTCCTTTCTTCTCCGCATTTCTTCCTGTTTTACTGATTTACCACCGGCCAATGCTTTTTTGAGGAAGATTAATTTTGTCCCTTATGCTAACTTGTGCTTTAAACTCCTGGATAACTGTATACAAGTCTCTGCTTACCTCAACCCCATGCACCTTGTCAGGCTACCAAATATCAGTTGCTGTACAAATGAAAATAAACCTAGTTTAGTTGCAGTAGTGGGTGACGAGAGGTTCAAAAAGAAATCACTAGTTCTCCTGCAGCTCAGCTATCAAAAATCATTACCTGTAAAGCTTAACTTCATATATGGACAGCCCAACTGCCCTCAATGTTCCCACCCATATTAACCACTTGCGTACTGTACACTTATACCCCCTTCTTGCCCATGCCAATTTTCAGCTTTCAGTGCTCTCACACTGATGAGGTACCACTGGTGGGCACTGATCAGGAGGCACTGATGGGCACTGATAGGAGGCACCAATAGGCACTGATAGGCGGCATTGATGGGCACTGATAGGCACTGGTAGGTGGCTAGGCAGCACTGATAAGTAACACTGATTTTGAGTCACTGATTGGTAGCACTGATGGACACTAATAGGTGTCACTGGTGGGCACTGATTGGCGACACTGAGGGCCACTGATAGGTGGCACTGATTGATGGCACTGGAGGGCACTGATTAGCAGCACTGGTTGGCACCTCTATCCGAATAACGGCTTTCTTCTTTTCTTCTCGCTAATAGCGTAAGGAACAAAAAAAAGCTGATTATTTCTGTGATCAGCTGTCATTGGCTAACAGATGATCACGTGGTAAAGGGCCCGTGGTGATTGTCCTTTTACCATGGTCTGTGATCAGCTGAGTCCCAGGGACTCAACGACCACAGAGCACACCGCCTGTGCGCCCCCTGGGGTGCTCAAAAAGCGTGAGAATGGGAGAATGTTAATGTATGCCCTACCGACAAAGGAAGCCCGGGCTGTAGCCATTTTTTGGTGCTAGCACGGGCACCAAATGGCTAGAGAATTCTTAACAACTCCCTGAAAAAATTGCTCAAAAACCCCAATGATAATGTTATGCAGAGTAAATTGATACCTAACATGTCATGCTTTTAAAATGCGCACACTGGAATGGCGCCAAACTATAGTACTTAAAAATCTCCATAGAGGATGCTTTAATTTATTTTATTTTTTTACAGGTTACCAGTTTAGAGTTACAGAGGAGGTCTAGTGCTAGCATTATTGCTTTCACTAATATGTTAGCGGCGATACCTCACATGTGTAATGTGAACGCTGTTTACATAAGCGGGTGCAAGCTATGTATGCCCTCTCTTCTGCATGCAAGCATGAGGGGACAGGGATGTTAAAAAAAAAAAGTATTATTTATTTTAATTTTTCTATTTTTACAGTGTCTCTGTCGATCTCTGCTTTTCAGGGGAAAAAGGGCAGTGTTTATATCTGCCAAAGCCAGAAGTGACATCATGATGTCACGTCCAACCTCCCAGGATCATAGAGATGGGTGGGGACCATCAGATCCATGGCCAGATCTATGGTAAATCACCGCTGGATCTTCGGCTTCCTGATCTCATGGGTCATCCCCTCCCGCTGCCTGTAAAAGCAATACAGTGACTAATCATTGGTAAATGGTTAATATTATATATATATATATATATATATATATATATATATATATATATATATATATATATATATATATATATATATTGATCTTTTTCAAGGTGTATTCTGGCCCATCACATGATAAGTAGAGACCTCTATCTCTGCTGGTGAATACTACTTACTGCTGCACAGAATGTGCTCACATAGATGTTAGAACACCTTTCTGTGTAGCAGTACAGTAAACCAAGGTCAGAATGGCAATGCACTCCTAGGGTGCTCCTATGGCTCTTGGCTCACAGGAAGTGGGTTAATAATGCTGGGCATCATTCAGCACATAAGAGGACTGGCAACACTGTATAGCGTGTAGAGATAACTGGGGTAGCACTTATATTATAACAAGGATGGGTAATTACATTTTTAGTTATTTGCTTAAAGAAGAGTTGGGCTTTAAAAAAGAAGTTGGGGAGACATTAAAAAATATATATATACTCACGTAGGTGGATGTAGCATTGGTCTCATGCTGCATCTGTTCCCCACAGGCTCTAAGACCGAGAACTGAGCAATCAAACACCACTGATCACTCAGCTATGGGTCTTCAGGCTTCAGAGAGCTGGTGACGATCGATCTGTGGAAGGGGCAGACACAGCTCGCTCAGGCTCTCACAGGCTCAATGAGAGGCAGAGCCAGCTGCCAGACCAGGCATCTGAGTGGATGACCATATGGCTGAAAATGGTTCACAGGAATGCAGAACTAACTGCACTCCTGTGATCCATAGGAGAAGTACAAAAAATAGGCAAATAAAAACATTGGCTATACTTCTCTTTTAAGTCTGCCTGCTGTCTAATAGAATATGCATATTATTTGTGGTACTGCCAGTAAACATGTGAAATCCCACCTCAAGCAAATCCTAAACATATTGCTATTACCTTATAAATGGGTGCCACCATTTCCTGTAAATGTGCCTAGGGCAGTGCAAACTCTCAATATTGTATCCTTTTTTTTTTTTGGTTACAAAATATTCAAAGACAATGTCACTGGCGTAACTTACTTTAAATGCACTTTTGATTTTGACCTGAGGAAGGAGGTAATCTGACTCCTATAGTCCCTCTTTTGATGCCAAGCCTCAAATTCATGTTTCATTTCAACTTTTTTTACCACCATCATCATAAACATAATTTGATTATGCTTTGCTATGTGTTGCATTTTTAGGTATATAAATAATATTGTCTAAGCTCATAAATGTATAAGAATATCACCAAATGCAATAAAATGCTTATAGCAGATATCAAGTGTTTATACATTTCTTTATGCAATGTGGCAGATCTTTTAAATAAGTAGAGAACTACAAATTTATTTTAAAATTAACATACGTTGCAACACACATACTACATTAGGATCATCTTCTGAGGGTGGAGCAATACACCTGGTGATAAGCACTCACCATATCCTGGGTCTTGTTATCTTTTCCCGATACGATTAGGAAATAGTTCCAAGCTAGTAATAGCAAGAGTGCCAATGGAATCATGTATATCTCAAAATTCCAGACCACAATGAGAAAGATCTGTTGATATAAAAGTACACAAAATCATATTTTATCTTGCAAGTATGTATTAACTACATATGATTGATAGATTAGTTAGGACATGTATAACAAACAATCTATAAAAATAAATACAGTAAATAAAAGGTGTTCTAAACCTGGAGAAAAATAAATGTTCTGTTGTGGACTTATAAAAATGCTCCAGTGCCCCATACAGGAACAAACGTGGGTGTATGTGTGTTTATATGTGTATATTTGACATATAGTAAGTGTACTTTTTGTTATTAATACTTGAAACTGCATATAAAGTAATTTGTATACAGCACTATTCACTCAGCAGAGTCTGGATTGTTGTGGTGTAGAAAAATGCTACTTGCTGCCCTTTTGATACACATTAACCACAAATATTTTTTTTTTATAAACTTAAAGATGTCAGTCTGCATTTGTTTTCACAAAATAAAAATGAGAACAATTATAAGTGTGTCTTTGTGAACAGGCACACATACAATCATATCTCTACATAAGATCAACATCTGGAGGAGCTCACATGGTTTGGCTACTGCAATAAGCATACCACCACATATGCCAAATAAGTCATATATATATAAAAAAAAAAGAAAAAACAAAATCTGTTTACATAAAAATAACATAATAAAAAGGTGTTATTCATCAGAAAGTATTGTCTAAATATGAATTTAAATAATTATTATGTGTTAAATTGCGCATTGATCATACACAAGGTTATGACCACTGACAGGTAAAGTGAATCTAGATACAATGACATCTGAAAGTGCGTGGAATATATAAGACAGCAAATGTCCCTGAAGTTGATGTGTTGAAAGAAATAAATGGGCAAACATAAGGATTTGAGCGACTTCCAGTCTGGACCTACCAAAAGAGGTCCAAGGAGAAGAAACCAGTGAATCACTGACAGAGTCATGGGCGGCCAAGGCTCATTGATGCATGTAGGTTGGTACTGTAGCTCAAATTCATAAAAAAGCTAATGTTGGTTCTGGCAGCAAGGTTTCAGAACACATAGTGCCTCGCATTTTGCTGTAGCTGCAGACCAGCCAGGGTGCCAATGCTGACCTTTGTCCACAGCCAAAAGAGCCTACAATGAGCATGTTAGGCCGGGTACTCACGAGCAAACATGTACGGTGAAACCGGTCCGTCGGACCGTTTTCACCGTACATGCCTGCCAGAGGGCTTCTGTACGATGGTTGTACTAACCATCGTACAGAAGTCCGCGCGTAAACACTACGCAGGGCGTGTCCGCGTCGTCGCCGCAACGACGTGGGCGGGCCTGCCATTTAAAGGCTTCCACGCATGCGTCAAAGTCATTCGACGCATGCGAGGGACGGCGGGCGCTCGGACATGTACGGTAGGTCTGTACTGACGACCGTACATGTCCGAGCGGGCAGGATTCCAGCGGACGGTTTTAAAACACGTCCAGGAATATTTGCCCGCTGGGAAAAGGCCCGGCGGGCAAATGTTTGCTGGAATTCGGCCCGCTCGCGCCTACACACGACCGAACATGTATGCTGAAACTGGCCCGCGGACCAGTTTCAGCATACATGTTTGGTCGTGTGTACGGGGCCTTAGCATCAGAACTGGACCACGGAGCAATGAAAGACAGTGGTCTGTTCTAATGAATTCAAGAATGGTTTGAGGAACACAACGAAGAGATAGAGTTGTTGACTTAAAATAAAGGGGAGTCCGCGCTTAGGATGTAAATTAATGCTGCTGCCTCCCTAAGGAACCTCAGTGAAGAGATCAGTGAATATATAAAAAGGTTGGGATGATGGCGCTGCAAATTGGATCACCCTTAGGTGTTCACAGTCCCTGTATAATCACAGGTGTTGGGTAATCTGTTTATAGGAAAAGTCCAATCCAATGGACCTCCCTAGTAGGAAACACAATCCTTCAGATACCCTATTTAATAGTGCCAATAATATAGCTGCCTCGGAGAGGGTTAATGTGGGAGTATCCTTATGCAGGGTCTTTAAACCTGGTACCTCAAAGTATAAATGTCAGATAAAAAACTAGTTGCAGTGTAATGTCAGATGAAGATATAAAGATATCTCTGATTACCAAAAACAAAAACAAAAACAAAAAAATGCGGTCTTCAAAAAAATGTGGGCAATGATCTATGTAGGCAGATAATAGTCACTCAGATCTAATTGTCATCTAGTTAGAAGTGAATAATTAGGAGTGCTTAAAATAAATAAAAATACCGTGAGAAAGTATAATTAGTGACCCCTGTGTATTGTCAGGGTGTCTGAGGGGCGCTAGGCACCCTGGCTGGTGCGTCTGGTGGTGAAATTATATCCTTAACTTAGGTGTCTAGTAACAATGAAGATTAGTTGTGATATAACATCTAGTATCAAAAGTTTAACCAAAAAAATATATAGATCTATATAAATAGTGCAACAATGTATTGTGATGTGCCTTAAAGAAATAATAAGGAGCCTCACAGGCGTTCCTTTATGCAAGTTAACCCTTAATTAACTGGTGACTTGAAGTGCCATTAAAGTGCGTTGAAGTATCGGTGACAGCTGTGCTCCCCCACAAGGGTCCCCACTCACCAGATGTCGTCACCCCTCAGGGGGCAAAAAGCGGGTGGTGGTGGTACCTAGATGTCTGCAAGGTGGTAGTCTCCTACGATCAATCCTCGAGTTTCTCCTTTAACCAAGGAACAGGGGGTGCTTGAAGTGATTTTTCAGGTATCCACGATAGATCATTCATTGGATAAAAAATAAAAAGAAGGAATGCATAGCGTAATACGTTTTATATTGTTAGGGTATACCCAACAAATTGATTTAATAAAAGGGGAATATATATAAAAGTGAACAGTGGGAGTGGAGGCTCCACATTAATCCCTACGCAGAGGGAATTCCACCGAACAATAAATTTAAAAACAAACAAAAATAAAAAGTAAAAAGCACCACGCTGCACTAGCCTACTGTCTGCTGCTGCTATTATTGCTTCACTGCTGGGATAGCCAACATGAAATCCTCCCTTGGCGTCCGCGTGCAATATCGCAGTGGTCAGCTGAGACAAGTGGCGTGCTGGCAGGTAGCATGTGAACAAGCGTATGAGCGTCTGTCTGGGTCACCTGACGCGTTTCGTCATGTGACGTTCTCAAAGGCGATCATTTGAGAAACGCCACTTGTCTCAGCTGACCACTGCGATATTGCACGCGGACGCCAAGGGAGGATTTCATGTTGGCTATCCCAGCAGTGAAGCAATAATAGCAGCAGCAGACAGTAGGCTAGTGCAGCGTGGTGCTTTTTACTTTTTACTTTTTATTTTTGTTTGTTTTTAAATTTATTGTTCGGTGGAATTCCCTCTGCGTAGGGATTAATGTGGAGCCTCCACGCCCACTGTTCACTTTTATATATATTCCCCTTTTATTAAATCAATTTGTTGGGTATACCCTAACAATATAAAACGTATTACGCTATGCGTTCCTTCTTTTTATTTTTTATCCAATAAATGATCTATCGTGGATACCTGAAAAATCACTTCAAGCACCCCCTGTTCCTTGGTTAAAGGAGAAACTCGAGGATTGATCGTAGGAGACTACCACCTTGCAGACATCTAGGTACCACCACCACCCGCTTTTTGTCCCCTGAGGGGTGACGACATCTGGTGAGTGGGGACCCTTGTGGGGGAGCACAGCTGTCACCGATACTTCAACGCACTTTAATGGCACTTCAAGTCACCAGTTAATTAAGGGTTAACTTGCATAAAGGAACGTTAACATAGGACTACCTTTTTCGGTTCAACAAGTGTGCGGCTTATATGCCCTCATATTTTTTCACTTTTTCTTTTCTTTTGAGTTGCTAAGAATTTTTGTGCATATATGAACTTTTCTATTTATGACCAGCACGCTGAGTTGTAACATTTTATATATTTTACACTGAGTCCTCCCCTGTGAGGCTCCTTATTATTTCTTTAAGGCACATCGCAATACATTGTTGCACTATTTATATAGATATATTTTTTTTTGGTTAAACTTTTGATACTAGATGTTATATCACAACTAATCTTCATTGTTACTAGACACCTAAGTTAAGGATATAAATTCACCACCAGACGCACCAGCAAGGGTGCCTAGCGCCCCTCAGACACCCTGACAATACACAGGGGTCACTAATTATACTTTCTCACGGTATTTTTATTTATTTTAAGCACTCCTAATTATTCACTTCTAACTAGATGACAATTAGATCTGAGTGACTATTATCTGCCTACATAGATCATTGCCCACATTTTTTTGAAGACCGCATTTTTTTGTTTTTGTTTTTGGTAATCAGAGATATCTTTATATCTTCATCTGACATTACACTGCAACTAGTTTTTTATCTGACATTTATACTTTGAGGTACCAGGTTTAAAGACCCTGCATAAGGATACTCCCACATTAACCCTCTCCGAGGCAGCTATATTATTGGCACCATTAAATAGGGTATCTGAAGGATTGTGTTTCCTACTAGGGAGGTCCATTGGATTTCCTACTAGGGAGGTCCATAAACAGATTACCCAACACCTGTGATTATACAGGGACTGTGAACACCTAAGGGTGATCCAATTTGCAGCGCCATCATCCCAACCTTTTTATATAGAGTTGTTGACTTGCCCTCCAAATTCTCCAGATCTCAATCCAATCAAACATTTGTGCGATGTGCTAAAAAAGCAAGTCCAATCCATGAAGGCCCCACTTTGCAATCTACAGGACTTAAAAGATCTCCTTCTCATGGCTTGGTACCAGATACCACAGCATACCTTCAGAGTTGTAGTAAAGCCCATGTCTCGACAGTGGTCATAATCGTATGGCTGATCAGTGTATAGATACACGTATTATTATTATTATTGTGCTGAATGACCCAAAAATGACACTTGCAAAAGTTTCAAATCCAGTGGAGAACAATAGGAACAGACATTGTTAGATGTGGTCATTTAACTATTGGAGTCTGGGTGACTTTTATAAAGAAAACGGAGTCATCTTTTCTCTATAAATGACTTATGAGTTATGAGCAAATCCGGTAAAATAAAATGAATCTGTTTGATTATTGTCCTTGAAGAGTTAGGAGGTCATAGCACAGAAAACAATAATGGGAAATGAGAGGTCTTCCCAAGCTCATCAGAATGAAGCAGGGTGCATCAACTATGATCTTTTTATCTAACTTGAACAACCATAACAGAACATTACTTTCTTGTGAATTGAAGAAAACAATAACAAATCAGTTGCAGAACTTTTCCAACCTGTTAACAATCACACCTTATGTTTAGAAGCACTTGCTTTGTTACTAACCCCAACTTTGACCTAGCTGATCTAGGTCATATACAGAAACTAACAATCCAGTGTCTAAGCAGTGCGAATATTGTGGCCTTGAAAGCTCTTGTTCTGCATGGGATGGACCAATAACACAGTTAACTGGGCTGGCAGGATAATAGAGAAACTTAAAGCAGCAGAAGCCTTTCAATTATGGAAATTCAATATTGCAACTTCCTTCCACTGAGTTTAACTGAAAAGTGTTCATCTTTTGTAAATTGATTATTATTTTTTTTATAAAAGTATTATTGCCATAACATATTGTGTAATGATTTATATAGGAAATATATGAACAAAATTGTGGTAATTTCCCAACATAGAATGTACTATTGACTCCTTAAATTGACAGAATATACTAGTTATTTCACAGTCATATACTAGTTATTTCACGGTTATTTCTTTACATTTGAATATCTGTTTTTATTGAAGCAAATAAAATTGGTCCTATCTCACCCTTGAGACTTTGCTACTTATACTTCAATGGTAAAATTATTGATAGCAGAGTAGCAGCAAAGTACAATGAATTACAATGAGTTCTCTATGAATTCAAGAACAGTTCCACCTATTTATATTACTGATTAACACTGAATCATTATTTAATACCAAACACCTTCATCTCACTGGTGTAACAATGTCAGATGAAGCGCCGGATGATGCAAATGTCAAGTTGGTAAAGCATGCCTGAAGGTCCTTTTGTTGGAAATCAGAAGTGATTAGGAAAAATTCTTCTGCTGCGGCTAACAGTAAACATACATAAGAAAAAACGAAGGAATTGCTTTTAGCGGAGCTGTGCGGAATAATAATGATACTAGTGATCACAGCATTTAAAAGCAAGTCATCATGTGTTTCACTGCAGAACGAATCCTGCAGGGCATTCACACACTGCAAGGAGGAAAAGGAGATACAAATCCCCATGGTAATGGGATGATTAAGCAATGATTACGCAGAGACTATAGCAAGGTGAATAAAAGGTGCCTAAGCAGAGTTCATTAATGGGACATATCATAGTTTACTATAAGCAACCACTGCTGTACTAACAATATATATTTAAGCTTAAATGCTAAATTTAAAGGTAAAGGATGTTATGACCATAACTTATAGAAGTAGGTCTATTCTGAAAATATATGCCCATTTTACCAGAGGAGCATGTTTGCTTTCTTGGGAATACTAGATATTTATAATTTTTCATGGCCTTATAATTAGCCGAAAATCGTGCTTCATTCAGAGAGGCCATAGCTCTCCCTTAGGAGTGTAAGCACACATTGCATTTAATACTTTACATATAGTACACCAGGTGCTTTTAGTGCTGCAAGTACTAGAGCTTGCATTCCTCGGGGATATTAACTGCCCTTCCAGAATTTGCAAATGCTTGGACAGCCCCAAGCATTGCAAAAATGTCATATACAATTGGTTTATTTTAATTACATTTCTCAATTTTATTTGCAAAAGTTTTTTTTTAGCATGTTTTCCTAACAGGGATAAGCAGTAAGTTCAAGCTTGTGGTGATCATGACAAGAACAAGCATTTCTTTGATCTTTCCCAATTGACGGCCACATAGTATTAATGTTGGGTGGTGAGAGAACTGCTCCCAGTGACCAAAATAGCTGCACAAGCCATCTTCTCAGCTTGGCTGAAGCCTTAATGTGCTGCATGCACAAGTTCAGTTGAAAGAATGTATTCTCATGGGTCTCTTTTTCCACGACAGAACCCGATTGCTTCAAAGATTATGTCAAATGTCTCTTGCTTGCCCAAAATGTGCGATATATGGCTACCAAACGCTCCTGTAACAGGATGGCTAATTAGCTAAATGATCAGACAGAGAGTAACTATGACTTGCAGTTTCCTAAACTGGGGCAAAGTTAGAATCAATAATGCAAAATAGAGAGAAAATGGCAAAAAGCATGCATAAACTGCAGAGCAATGCAAAACAGTATATGAAAGTTAGATAAACATGGACTCTTTACAGCAGTGCTGAGAATCATTACTTCAGTAAAACATTACAGAATAGCTACTTGCAACTGTCCATATAAGCAATGTTCATCACAGTGCATAGCTTTAGTAACACAGGTGAGCAGCTGGAGGGATCCAAGGCCCAAGGAAAAAGCACCACCCCATTGGAACTGCAGCACTCTCGTTGCACTCAGGGAGGGGGTGCGCCACAGTAGCTGGGTCTTTCAGAGAAACTGCATAATACTAGGCTCTGGCCCAGCTGCCCATATGGCAGTTCTGAGAGTGATGGCAGTTCGGAGAGTGGAGGGTCTTTCCCCTCACTGCAGATTAATTGCCCAACTTGCTCACCAAGTGTGCCCACTTTCAGCTGCTGAGGGAGAGAAACAGAGACACGCATCTTTCGTGGGCATGTCCAGGAGCCCATGCAGTCCTGGGAAAAAGAGTTAAAGGGGCCTGCATCTGAGCATGGTGAGTAAATGGGTACTCTGATACACTTCTAAGTACTCTTGCTGAAAATAGTACACCAGAAGTGATTAGAAATCATACACTTAATATGTAAATCCATATATTGTACAAATTATAAATAATTTTCTCCATGAACTGAAGATAGGGAAATGTGGATTTATGGTCCATAGTAGTCATTAAAGCGGAATTCCACCCAAAAGTGTAACCTCCACTTATCTGCTTCCTCTCCCCCTCCGGTACCATATTTGGCACCTTTCAGGTAAGAGGGAGGAACGGGTACCTGTTTTTTATAGGCACCCTTCCTTGCTTCCAGGAGATGCCGCCGCGGGGCTGTCCCTCAGAATTTCGGCCCCCCTCCTCCTTCCTCTGCTGCTGTACAGTATTTGTAGGTGCTGACTTTTAATTAAATTTTTTCCCCTCAAATACCAGCTTTGCATGTTTAATCTGTGGGGAATTGTAGTCTTTTTTGTCAATGTTTTGTAATATTTGTTTGATTTTGAGATTAGCTGACCTTAAAAATTCTTAACGAATATTCATTAGTCGATTTTTGCTTCTATGCATAGGTGATAATTATACATGTAGGGGGACGCCATCTTTTTTACAAATGCAGTTAAGGGGTGGTGTGGCACGTGACCCAGCACATCACACAGCTCCTTTTTTTTCACTGAACTTTATTTGACATGTACAATAGTACACTTCAGTTATATCGCTCTACAGCAGCGCAATGAGGTGCTGTACAGTCAGTCCCATGCAATTCTGTACAGTGCACTGCGATAAAATGCAGCATGTCTGCATTTTTGATAGCTTGATGCAGCACAGCTCGAGGCTGTATTTCAATGTGAATGGGACATACAGGAAACAATTGTTTTCTGTGTGTCCTTGCAGTGACAGATGTTTAACAATGCAGTAAAATGTCTGTATATAATTTACACAAGATTTGTCTTCTCAGATAAATTGTCACATGAACCTCTGCAGTGGCAGACTTGGTGGCAGTCAATAAGGGTGCTTTCATTCACACTGCAATAAACTGGTTACCCCGTGTGCCAGAAAAACGTAAGCTGCCTCCAGGAAGCGATCACACATTGCCTGGAATCTTCCTGAGGGAGACATAACACATTATTATTGCAAGGGAATTCTAAATATACATGACAGCGTTTCTATTTTTGCATCCTTATAATTGGTTTGAGACGCTTCTGTGGTGTATAGTGGACAAGGGAAATTTCTCCTCTACTAAAACTGTTTGAGCAAATATATTGAAATCATTTACGATGCATTTATATTTACTAGCTAATAAACTACAGTTTTACCTGTCCTCTCATGTCAATGTTATCTCTGACCTGAAAGGGCAGAACTAGATTCCCAGATCTGAACTATTTGAAGCAATGGATTTATGTGAAAACACAAGCTTTTTTGGAAAAACCTGCATGTTCTCCCTGTGTGGGTTTCCTCTGGGTACTTTGGTTTCTTTCTGCATTTTAAAGACACACTTGTAGGTTAAGCTTGGTCCACACTATGAATAGCATAGGAACAAGCAGCACATTCCTGTGCAAATCACATGCGATTCAGTGCAGTGTGATGTGAGCGCATTCATTAGGCAAATGCATCATTAACTTATTATTGACACCCACTGTTGATCACAACTGCAGTGCTTTTTGAATGTAGTGCAGGAAACATACATGAATCCTGGGTTTCCTGCACATCATTCTACTGTGAACCTAGTCCAATTGGCTACTGTCTTAATTGGCCCAAGTATGTCATAGTTGCCAACATTTTTTAGGGGAAAGCCAGTGTAGGGGGAGCAGTATGGTAATTAGGGGCAGTGCATTAATTTTATCGGAGTGTGGAGTGACACAGCGAAAATGGGCGTGTTTAAAATTACATTAAAAGGGGCTTAAAGGGGGTGTTGGAAATGGAGTCTGTTTACACTCGCCTGTCCATAAAGATGCATGGACCGTCCCATCAGGTCTGCCTGAAAAATTGGCAGGCAGACCTGACTGGACCCGCTGGGCCTTAGTGATGGTGTCAACAAAGAGTGACTGTGAGAAACTGGGTTTAAAGCTGCACTGCCCTATTTCTCACAGTCAGAACAATCCATGTTCTTCTGATCTATGTAACTCGCACAGCTCTTACCTATCATTAAGCTCATAGTTCAGAAATGTACTGTATTATTTGATAACCACACATAAGCCCAAATGCCATACATTCTTCAAACTCAGCTGGCAATTGTCCAAGTGTATGGCACTAGAATACTACACCTATTGCCACCAAGAATCTGCCTAGTTACAGTATTCCTAAGTCAGAGGTCTCTAGCAAGCAATATGGACTATGAAAATGTAATTCATATTAATATGACAATCACTCATGTAAATGTCTTTAAATGCAGACAGTTAGAAAGTCATTGGGATGTTCTTACCAGCCTCATGTTGGCAGATGAACTTGTAGTCACATTGCCTTGATACTTATCATCATTAGCTCTGAGCACTGAGCAGAAGGCTGGCGGGTACGATCATCTCGCTTTGTCTCGACCAGGGTTTTTTCAATCCCTAATGAGTTCCAAATGAGAGCACCGCTATATCACAGCCTGAAGAACAACAGCCGCTGGGAGAAAAGGGGCGGGGAGGGATCTGTCCCCGCCATGTTCTTCCTTGTCTTTTGTGACCCTGTCCGTCAGCACACCTGTCAAACACAGATCCGGGCACCCGTTGCACTGACGTTTGTCGATGATCAAACTTTCCGGGTCGCAGCTCGGAACATTGTCAGGTCGGAACAGCTAATTAAAATCTGGGACTGTCCTGGCTAAATACTGACTGTTGGCAACTATGGTATGTGTTTTTATTGCTGCTTGTGCCCCCTCCCCGTGCTAGGTAGATTCAAGCTCTTTATTTGTCCTGGTGTCCATTGTAAGAGAGAAAGAAATTGATAGGAGCTTTCTGTTGCATCTCCATCCTACAGGAAGGGTAATCTCCCATCAGGACACAGACAGGGGTTTTAACTTTTCCATCTCTGGCTATTCGTACATTTTAAAAACGGAAATCTTAAGCGTTAAGCCTCATACACACGATCCAATTGTTGGCCAACCAAGCATCAAATTTTTGTCTTAAGGGCGTGTGCCTGGATCTTGTCTTGCACACTAACGTTACATATTTTTCATGCAACAAACACAAATGTAGTGATGTACTACAAGGAATTTCAGCTCTTGAGCGCCACCCTTTGGGCCCCTTCAGCTAATTTTATGTTTGGTGAGCATTGATTCTGAGCATGCATGTTTATACTTTCAACTTTTTTGTGACGGACTTGTGAACTGACCATCAGAAAATCTGACAACCAACCGTTGTCTGCAGGGGTTTTAACTTTTCCATCTCTGGCTACACATACATTTTAAAAACTGAAATCTGACTGGCTGTAGAAGTATAGGGAAATACTTCTAATTTGGTGACTATTAGTGAAATGTGGAAACCCAATACTACTTTAATAAGCAGTCCACCCCAAAGACTGTAATGCATAAGTGATACGTGTATACTGTATGTGATTTGTATGAGCGTGCTGCAGTCAAATAGATGAGAGCAACAGCACCAATTTTCTGTTCCACCCATGTTTCTGACATTATGTTGACACATGCAATTTACTTTTCCAAAAATATATATAAAAAAAATGGATGAGTATCAAATAATATGCAGAATACTGATTGCACACATAATACTCAAAATGACAGGTGGTAAAGTCTGCCATTTTTAATTTGTAAAGCTTAATTTTACATAAAAACTAAAAAAATAACTAAATCAGCACAAAGGGCTAAAAGCTAAGTCCGTCAATTTGTATTTTCTAAATTCCAGCTCCCATGTGTACTAATATATCATTAATGTGCCTCTGTTGCAGAAAAATAAAAGCTTTATTTGATTTTTAGAACAAGGTTTTACTTTCGTCCCTGGTGTTTTTCATTGAAAAGTTAACAACTTCCTAATATGTAAATTTGTGATGTAAAAACCAGAAAGACACAGGAAGCAGTTCACCAGCTGACGGCATGCGTAGTGCAAGGGCATACCTGATTGGATACAGAGTGAATGGATAGATAGGTGGGTAATCCTATTCCATAGTTTTTGATAAATCTAAAGGATATTGTACCAGAGGAAACATGCAGCCTGGGCCCATCTGGAGAGACGGTGGGGATGCCATGCAAACATAGCAGCTGTACACGTTTATGTTTCACCTGTGGTGTTTATATTGGTCCAGCAGTGCACCAACACCTTTGCAGCCATTGTGCTATATGCTGGGTGTTTGGTGTGCTCCTGTACCTTTAAGGAGGGGTGACTCCCCTTCAGTCCACCTGCCCCTATCTATCCATTAGAATGCATGTGCCTCCACTGTGGGGAAGCTCATTGTTTAGTGTTAGGACCACAGATTACAGGGTGCCTTGGCGCGGCTCTGTGGCTCACGCATGCGTTCGCAAATGAGTGCAGACAAAACCCCTGTTTTTAACGCATACTGTTAGACAGGTTCATTGGTTGTTCTGCAGGCTGGTCGGTAAGGAGGCTTGATCTTTTCCCTGGGCATTCCCCAGGTTTTGTTGTTATCAGCTGTACAGCCTACATTGACAAGTCAAGCAAATGCACACGTGGAGGGATGCCGGGGATGGAGTGCAAACATAGTTGATGGGTGCAGGGTGTGTGTGCTAATGATGTTTGCTGGTGAACTGCTTTTTGTGAACTTAGCCTTTAACAATTGATGCCATGTGTCGTTTGTGCTGCATGTCTCTTCCTTTAGTAGAAACCCTTTTTCTTTGATCCCCCCACCACCCCGCTGCTGTAATCTTCCAGTGCAGCTGGGGTTACTGAAGCCCATCAAGCTGTGGCAGGCATTCATTAAGCCTCGTACACACGATCCAATTGTTGGCCAACCGAGCATCAGATTTTTGTCCTAAGGGCGTGTGCCTGGATCTTGTCTTGCACACTAACGTTACATATTTTTCATGCAACAAACACAAATGTAGTGACGTACTACAAGGAATTTCAGCTGTTGAGCGCCACCCTTTGGGCCCCTTCTGCTAATTTTATGTTTGGTGAGCATTGATTCTGAGCATGCATGTTTATACTTTCAACTTTTTTTGTGACGGACTTGTGAACTGACCATCAGAAAATCTGACAACCAACCGTCGTCTGCCGAAAATTTACTAGCATGTCATCCGAAAGTTGCACAACAATTGTCAAAAGGAGCGTACGAACGGTAAGATTTTAGGACAACAGTCTGTCAACAGACAATCCCCTGCCAACAATTGGATCGTGTGTACGAGGCTTTACAGACTATTTCTACAGAGCTTCTTTTATTCAAAGAAGCACTATATACAGCTTCTATTAATGAAATGTGACCTATGAATGGAGGAGGCAGATATTTCAATCACCCACCTGTCCTCCATTCATAGTTCATTTTTCATTCATAGAAGACGCAGAATGACTTCTATAAATGAAGGAGCTGGGCAGAAACTCTTGGCATAATTGAGTACTCTCAATTAGTGCCTGTCACAGCTCCATTAAATCCCAGATGATTATTGCGGTGGGGGTGGGGGAATTCAGAGGAGGATAGTTTCTTAACTGGTTAACGCCCGCCGCATGTACATGTACGTCCACAGAATGGCACGTACAGGCATATGGGCGTACATGTACGTCCCCGCCTTTCCGCGGGTCGGGGGTCCGATCGGGACCCCCCCGGTACATGCGGCGGTCGGTAACCCGCGGGGAGCGATCCGGGACGACAGCGCGGCTATTCGTTTATAGCCGCCCCATCGCGATCGCTCCCTGGAGCTGAAGAACGGGGAGAGCCGTATGTAAACACGGCTTCCCCGTGCTTCACTGTGGCGGCTGCATCGATCGAGTGATCCCTTTTATAGGTAGACTCGATCGATGATGTCAGTCCTACAGCCACACCCCCCATCAGTTGTAAACACACACTAGGTGAACCCCAACTCCTACACCGCCCCCTGTGGTTAACTCCCAAACTGCAACTGTCATTTTCACAATAAACAATGCAATTTAAATGCATTTTTTGCTGTGAAAATGACAATGGTCCCAAAAATGTGTCAAAATTGTCCGAAGTGTCCGCCATAATGTCGCAGTCACGAAAAAAATCGCTGATCGCCGCCATTAGTAGTAAAAAAAAAAAAATTAAAAAAAATGCAATAAAACTATCCCCTATTTTGTAAACGCTATAAATTTTGCGCAAACCAATCGATAAACGCTTATTGTGATTTTTTTTACCAAAAATAGGTAGAAGAATACGTATCGGCCTAAACTGAGGAAAAAAAAAATGTTATATATGTTTTTGGGGGATATTTATTATAGCAAAAAGTAAACAATATTGCATTTTTTTCAAAATTGTCGCTCTATTTTTGTTTATAGCGCAAAAAAAAACAACCGCAGAGGTGATCAAATACCACCAAAAGAAAGCTCTATTTGTGGGGAAAAAAAGGACGCCAATTTTGTTTGGTAAACACGTTGCACGACCGCGCAATTGTCTGTTAAAGCGACGCAGTGCCGAATCGCAAAACCTGGCCTGGGCATTTAGCAACAAAATGGTTTGGCGCTTAAGTGGTTAAGGAGGAGACAGCCGCACAAGAGACACATGGCATCGATCATAAGTAATGTCTCTTGTGCTTTTTTTTTTAAGTAAAAGTAGGCTTTTAAGTAAAAAAAAAGAGCTAAAAAAACTTTTATTTTTGAGCATGTACTGTGAGGTACCTGCTATTAACTTTGTTATATAGAAAAGCCTTTTCTGTAAACTCATCTGATCATGGCTTTACAATGTCACTAAGGGCATGACTTTCTTGTTTTTTAAAAGTTTAAATGTTCTGACAAGTTTGTTTTGAGGTTTCTCTTGGATTAATTTAAAGACATATTAATCCTACAATGAGACTAGGAACAACTAGACCATAGTTTATAATGAGTAGAACAACTTAGTGGAATGACACCTTGAATGACTATCTCCTAGAAGCTCCCATCTCCAGTACTGAAGGACTATTTTTGACCAATAATATCAAATCAGAAAAGCATCCCTTATAAACCTTTGCTTGCAAAAGTCTCACTTAAGAGCTATTTAGGTAGGCAGGTTGCTTTTGTGTATGTTTATTGTAGTGTTATGATTATAATTCAGTAAAAATGTTCCTGTTTTACTCATTGCAATGTTTGTTTTCTTCTCTGTTACTTCAATTACTGAAATGAATAGTATTCCAAGCTGTTTGCATTATGTATAAACCATAGATGGCATCCCTCTACACTTGCAACGTGATATGCAGATAAGCAAGCAATAGCTTCAAGGTTTTCTATTTATGTTTTGGTAAAGTGCTAACAACCAGCTGTCAGTCACACAACTCTCAAGATATTGGGCAGAAAATCTGCAGCTTGTGGGACCTGCCATTGATAAAGGTTGTCAATGTATACATCTGTATTAACTAGTGACTTATATAACAGATTAGGAAAGGCCAGGTCTATGAAAACAGGTCAGAGTATAAAAGATCATGTCAGAGTCACCATACATTCATCAAATTTCTTTTATTCTTGATAACTGTGGGCTCAGTAACATTTGCTGCAGGGCCGGCGCTAGCGCAAGGCAACATGGGCACTTGCCTTACGGCGCCAGCGCCGGCCCGGAGGGCACCAATAAAAAGCTCCCTGCTTGGGAAAAATTAAAACCCGTCCTACGGCCGCCTCCCGCACTATAGCCCCAGCGGCGCCGCGGCGGCACGGCACTTCACTAGGGCTCCTGCGTCGTTCTGTTTTTTTCCTCCTGGTGGTCTGTCTCCCGTCCTCTTTACTTGGTGCCGCCGTGCTGTAAACACAGCATCATTTCCCATACGGCCAATCATCACAGAGGCGGGGAAACGTTTTTTTTTCTAGGCTTGTTTGTGCGCGATGAGTGGGAGGCGCTGTGCATCTGTGGTGATTGGCCGTATGGGAAATTATGCTGTGTTTACAGCACAGCGGGGCCAAATTTGGTTTTCTACATCTGAAGCATCCAGCAGGGTAAGCAGGGGAGAGAGAGACAGTATCGCAGAGGAGAGAGAGACAATGAGCAGTGCTGAGTAGAGAGCTGCTGAAGCTAACGTAAGAAAACCAGCAGGTGATTGCCCTCTGTTCAGCGCTGCTCAATGTCTCTCCATCTGCATGATTAATGTAGGAAGGGACAGGGCTGGGGGGGTGTCTGTGTAAATCTAAAGGGGTCTAGGGGTGCAAAGTGTTGCTTGTGTAATGTAAAAGTGGTCCAGAGGTGCGGTGCTGATGTGTAATGTAAAGGGGTCCAGAGGTGCGGTGCTGTGTAATGTAAAGGGGCCCAGAGGTGCTGTGTAATGTAAAGGGGCCCAGAGGTGCGGTGCTGTATAATGCAAAAGGGGTCCAGAGGTGCAGGGTGCTGTATAATGCAAAAGGGGTCCAGAGGTGCAGTGCTGTGTAATGTAAAAGGGGTCCAGAGGTGCGGTGCTGTATAATGCAAAAGGGGTCCAGAGGTGCAGGGTGCTGTATAATGCAAAAGGGGTCCAGAGGTGCAGTGCTGTGTAATGTAAAAGGGGTCCAGAGGTGCGGTGCTGTATAATGCAAAAGGGGTCCAGAGGTGCAGGGTGCTGTATAATGCAAAAGGGGTCCAGAGGTGCGGTACTGTGTAATGTAAAATGAGGTGAGGTTTCTGTGGAGGACAAGACAGAGAGGAGACTTGCAATTAGGGGAACCCCAAAGCCAGGCAACGCAGCAGCACACTGGGGCATTGCGCCGTCGGCAGTAAAGCACTGCTATTTTAGCGGCACTTTACTGACGTTTTTGCAGCGCTATGCGTGTGGGCTGGTGGGAGGGCGGCAAAATGCACCTTCGCCTGAGTTGGCAAAAATCCTTGCACCGGCCCTGATTTGCTGTATTTATAAACCACTTGAGCTCCAACAGGTTTTACCCCCTTCATGACCAGGCCAATTTTTGCTATTTAGCTACTATAACTAGTATTTGTACGGTCACGTATGCAAGCTGTAAGCAAACAAAATGTATATTATTTTTTTTCACACAAATAGAGCTTTCCTTAGGTGGTATTTGATCACTATTGGGTCTTTTATTTTTGCAATACAAATAAAGACCCACAATTTTGAACCCCCCCCCCCTCAATATTTTGTACATTCTGCTATAAAACATATCCAATAAAAAAAATAAAGAAAATCAAATTTCTTCATACACTTTGGCCAAAATGTATTCTGCTACATGTCTTTGGTAAAAATAATAAAAATACAATAAGTGTATATTGATTGTTTTGTGTGAAAGTTATAGCATCTACAAACTATGGTATAGAGACTGGAATTTTTATTTTCACTTTATAATAGTAATAGTGGTGATCAGTGATTTATAATGGGACTGCGAAAGTGCGGTGGGCAATCTCACACTAACTGACGCTGGGGGGGGGGACTGATTAACTGCCACTGACATCTCAAATTATTAATGTCTGTAACATGTGTAGTTTTACTAAGCAATGTGCTGGTTTTTACTCCCTGCTTTGCATTGAGGAAAAAACAAATGACCAAGACCTGCTGATCGGCTTGTGCTGCAGCAAATGACAGCACACTCTTCCGAGCCCACTTGTGCAGAAAAAAAGCTGTGATGTACAGGTACATGATCGTGCCTGTACAAGCTGACCTGCTGCAGTAAATGTACTGTGCCGTGACGGCAAGCAATTACAGGAATCATGTAAGGTAGGACCATATTTCACTATCATGCTGCCCTAGGCACTATGGAAGGAAGTGTGCATATGCAGAGCTAATTTTCAACTGTAAATGCCAACAAATAAGAAAAATGTTTCAGGACGGTGGTTTCAGATTTACTGCCTTGAAGGAGGACATCTGACTCCTTTCAACATCCCCTGAAACCCTGCCCTCCTACTGCTATCTTACTGAATTTATCCACATTTGTTCAAAGGTACACAGAAGAGGGAAGCACGATTTAAAAATGTGAATCTGTGGGATTGGTGCTGCCCTATTTAACTTTGCTGCCCTAGGCACTGGCCATTGAGTACAGCATAGAAAATAAGGTCTGGCTGCCAGGGAAGAAATATTGAAGCTGCCATTGCTGACATCCTCCTGATTCTGCTAATTACTTGGCCTTCTCTGGATTTACCTATAATTTCTAATCTGCTCTGTTTTGAATCAGTGACACAGAAACCATAGAAGCTAGAGGATCAGCATGACAATGAGGGAACTAACATAATTAGAAGGAATCAGACATGGCAGCCTTCATAATTCTCACATGGAAGATTTCCCTGAAATTTACGGTTAAACTAACAAATTAAATTAAGCCAGTGGCAAATTCAGTCCTTTTTTCTTTGCTATTCTTGCTTTCCGAAGCATTTTCAATGCCAGGATGAACTTTCCATTAACCCAGCATGAAACATGTTCTATTAAAGGTGAACCATTAAAGTTTGACAGGGACGATTCTTTAACGTTTATTTCCAATAAAAAAAAATCCTATCCCTACCCAATATGCTTAACCATAAGTAATCAAACTGAAAGCCCTAATTATTTACCTAAAACGGCAGTCACATGACAGGCTACGTCCCAGGTTTTCTTTCCTCTGGTTTGTAGTGTGGGAGGAACTGGTCTGTAAGACCACTTGCAACACAAGTCACTTCCTGCTAGATGTTGTGCAAAGGCTACCAGAAGTTTCAATCATGCCAACACGACCAATTAAACTATATGTAGTGCAACGTCCAGTCACTGCTTTCCAGTAAATGAAGAGGCACCACAGATCATTACTTGACAGTGGGCTGAGGTATGTAAAAGGAGCGTTTTTTCAAATGAATAAATAACAAAACGTGGGGAAGGGAACCATTGATTTTTTTTTTCCGAGTTGGGCTTTAAGGACATTTTTTCCTACAAATTTTACAACTTGGAAGCTTTGTGTCCAATAGTGTACATGCGTGGATCTCTAGTGTATACACATGCACAAGCGTAAGTCACAGAACAACACCCCACCCCAACCATCAATATTATAATTGTAAAATTATACATTTGTGGGGACCAAGCTGTAAAAAGTAAAAATATATATTCTGTACTAATTAACTATTTTACAATGCACTATTTTCTAAATTCAGCTAAAGAGAGCTATAATTGAATATATATTTTCTGTGGGACCCAAAGCTTTTAATACAATGAAGAGATGAGATCTTTAGTTGGGACAAAAGACGTGAAAAAGAATCCTATCCTCTTGGTCTTTCCTTTGCTTCATCAGAGCAAGAACAATGAACTTTTACATTTTGCTCAGCTTCAAGGCTTATCAATTGAAATCTGCAGTTGAGAGTTTTGATAATGCATGCATTAAATGATCATTCAGAATGACTTGTGAGAGTGTCCCTTGTGTAACACACTTCAAAAAAATAATTTAAGTTGGAATACTGAACATCCTCCTCTTACTGCAAACCTATAAAAGAGACTATCATCCGAAATGATTAACACCTTACAGCTCAAGAAACAAAGCCTGCCCTTTTATACAGGCAGCTGTGGATCATTAGCTCTAGTGATGGGACCTATGTGATGTGAATTTTTCTTTCTAATTAAGAGATGAAATTCTCTCTCTGTAACTGTGTCTTCTGCGAAAATGGAGAGGTGGAATAACCATTTTGCACAGCAAAAGCTCTTTGCTCTTACACAATAACTTAAACAGGTTGCTTTTTTCAAATCTCCATCCTTCTGCTTCTACAGTTTAACTTAATTTTACATTTAGAACACAACTTTCTCTATAACAGAATGAATAGTATCTACATTTTCAGAATTTTCACATGAGTTTTTTTTGCAATATAATATTTGTAACAAGTAGCTAAACTTTAGTAATACGTTAATACGTTAATAAGGAAGAAATATGGGAAAGGTATTTTTTTAAATATTTAATTACGTTCTACTGTTTCCTACTTTGAATGATCAGCAGAGAGTCTTATGCCTGTCCATGGACACATTACAATAACGGATTTCACCAGCAGGTTAGACCTAAGGCCTCGTACACACGGCCGAGTTTCTCGGCAAAAACCAGCAAGAAGCTTGCTGGGTTTTTTTTTTTGCAGAGGAAACCGGTCGTGTGTACACTTTTCAACGAGGAAACCGCCGAGGATCTCGTCGGGCCAAAAATAAAGCATGTCTTCTTTTCCCTCGACGGCAATGGGAAAATTTGGCTCGCCGATATCCTCGGCGGCTTCACAAGGAACTCGACAAGCAAAACGATGTGTTTCGCCCATCGAGTTCCTTAGACGTGTGTACGAGGCTTTAAAGGGTTGGTTCACCTTTACCAAAAAAAATTATGCACATAAGGGGTGTCTGTAGATTAAAACAAGCTGTGCAGCTTTTACTAAAGTTGAATGATGCTCTTGCTATAGGTGTAGGCCATTTACTTATCTCATGAAGCCTGAGCTGAAAACTCCCAGGACGAAACTAAGTGATGCCTAGCCATCACTGTTCACTTTTACTGTCCCAGCAGCAAGCTCTCAAACTCCAAGCCCACAGCTACTGCATCAGGGAAGAGAAAGCACAAGTGTAGCGCTGAGTATGTTTGGCTCTGTACTCTGCCTCTCAACCCCAAGAACAGTCCCAGCCCCTCTGGCACACCTAGTAGGAATGTTAGTGTGACAACACCAATGAAAGATACAGGTTATGATAAAATACAAAAAATTTCTTTACTGTGAAGATTCTTTGAATAGTAACAAACAGTGGCAGTATATCTCTGAACAGTAGGCAAATATATTGTAAGCAAATTAACAGTATAGCAGTGACTGAGGATCAAGAGCAATATAACTGTCAGGCAGGGGCGGACTGACCATTCGGACACTCAGACACTGCCCGAGAGCCCCATGCCACTAGGGGGCCCCATCAGCCTCAGCAAAACCAGGGACAGTATGTAAAAATCTGTGTTTTAAAAAAATCCCAAGATTATAGCTGCTCCGCCTCTCCAGTACCTTTTCAGTGTGTGTATGTGTATTTTGTGTGTATGTATACTGTGTGTGTGTATACTGTGTATGTATACTGTATGTGTGTGTGTATACTGTGTGGCCCCATAATCTATTGCCTTGGGGCCCCATAATCTCCTATTGCCTGGGGACCCCATAATCTCCTATTGCCCAGGGGCCTTATAATCTCCTATTGCCCGGGGCCCCATATTCTCCTATTGCCCAGGGGCCCCACAATCTCCTATTGCCTGGGGCCCCATGAGTTGTCAGTCCGCCCCTGCTGTCATGCTGCTTTCAGGGGATTCCTCAACAGCAAATAACCCCAAGAGCAGAGGCAAACACTTTAATAACAACAGATCACAAATGGCAAACTTTATACCGGATTGGTCATCTCTCTACTTAGATTTAGCTCTATGAGTCCAGGCAGGAGGAGAGCAGAGGAATGACCCTCACTTATGTCAGACCTCTCTATTCTGTCCCCTGACACCATGGGTCCACAAACTATAAACGCTACACTCGGTTCAGTGGCCAATAGACTAATTCCCAAGACAGACTACCCCGGTCATCACATATATATTGGCAATGCCCGGATAACAAAACAGACACTGAGATTGTTAAACAGGGCATACATGTGACCCAGGTTCTGGCAAGCGTGGGCAAAGTAAACAACGTTGTCTGCATGCAGTGTCTTTGTTTCCTGCAAAAGTGCCCTCTCACCAATCCTGCAGTCAAGGCCCAAATAAAATGTCCTGGACTGGCTACCTCACAACTGGACGCTTTACACTGTTGGTGCAGGTGTGCCAGGATATGCAACAAAAATCTGCCTCTGAGGCAGGATGCCCCGACCAGTGATGGATGCCTGACAGAAACAGTACGCCAACCTGGGAGGCAACACCCCTTCCCAGGTCCGATCTTCTCCTCTGCCTTGTGGTGTCTATCCCCTCAGGCAGACAAGATGGTATCCTTTCCTTCTTTTAATCCTGAGGGCAGCTGGTCTCTGTAGTTTTGTCCCCATAAAAATCTATGGGGCCATTTTGTAATGGTGACTACATGTCCCAAGATGCATTGTTGTAGTTGAAGTCCTGGCTCATTGGTTCCTGTCCCCCCTGCCAATTGGGGAGCAGGGGAGGGAGCAGGGCGGCGCGGCTGTGTCCTCTGTGTGAACGCCACTCGCATACAGTGAGTGAAGGAGACGGAGGGGGAGAAATCCCCCGCAGGAGCTGACAGGCTCTCTTTCCCCCTGAGAGCCTGTGTAAAGACTGGCAGAAGATGTGGGCCTGCAGAGGAGTTTTGAAACAGAGAAAAGAGCTTGCTCCTGTGATAGTGAACAATTATAGCTGAGCCTCGCTTAGCAACATCCTAGCAAAGTCCTGGGAGTTTTCAGGTCAATGTTCATGAGGTATGTAACTGGCCTACACCTATAGCAAGGGCATTATCCTACTTTAGTCAAAGCCCCACAGCTTGTTTTTACTTAAAGACACCCCTTATCTGCATAGGCAGTTTTTGGTAAAGGTGAACTAACCCTTCAGTGGTACTGGAGGCAAAATAAAAAAAGGCCATATATGATGCAATCTTTTACTAGCATTAACAAAGCAGTCTCTACTGTAACTTATCCCTTGATCCTGCTGTTATTTTACTTTAAAAGACCAAACTGTGCAGCAAAAGTAGAAATTGGAGGGTCAAGACAAACCATTAATGATGGGTTGCTTAAAATAATCAGCTTTTATTCATTTAGTTAAAACATTCATCACAAAAGGAATTCAAAACTCTTTCTGTAAATGCCCAAAATGTGTTAACTGTTCAGCTTCAATTCGTTAGTCATTTATGTATCGTCCATCTAAATCTACTAGCCCATCTAACACTACCTTCTCTGAGCAGTGCTGCTGCTAAAGGGTGACTCCATTGCTCCTCCACAGATAGAGGAGCCACTCTAAAGGCTGGTAAACACAGGACGAATATAGGCTGGTACCGGACGTATCACAAGAAACCCACCGACATTCATCTGTGTCTACAGCAGCCTGTATTACAGAAGCTGGTCTCATGATTGCAATGGTTGTGAGTGCTGATTAGTGTGTTCTGGTGGGGGGAACAGTCCCCCTGTCAGCACACAATAGCTCAGCAGGGGAGATCACTGTACTAACACTGCTTGTGTTAGTACAGCGATCTGTTCGGTTTTTTTTTCCGTTCAGCCTGCTGGGTTGCATAACACCAGGAGAAAAAAAAAAAAAACAGCCACCACATTTAAGGATTGGTAAGCTGCAATAAGTATTACATTATATTATACTGTATATTATATTAGTTTGAATTTGAGGTTCCAAAAGCCAATATACAGGAATATCAGCTTGTAAATAATGGTGTTAGGAAATAAAGCAACACGTTCAGTAGAAAGAAAATGAACCATTGGCCAGCTGGTTATTTTTTTTTTTATTATCATCAGGTGTTTGTTATTTTTTTTTTTTATTTATCCAACGATATCCATCTATCTATCTATCTATCTATCTATCTATCTATCTATCTATCTATCTATCTATCTATCTATCTATCTATCTATCTATCGTATCTATTTTTCTTTCTCCATCTATATATCTTAGACAAGAGCTGACCTAAGCTTGTTGAACTCAGTATGTTAGCTTTCTATAGCTAATTCCATTTGTAATTCATCAACTTATTTTGCATTTTTGCATTGCCTTGGGTATATATTAGTGAATTTTACATACATAATTTATTTGTGTATGCATGAAATCTTTGGAGTTAGATTGACTTTATAATAAAACATAAAATGAAATATTATAGTTACTGTTACTCAACCCATTACTGAAAATTTAGAATACCAGCCCACAAAATTCAGCTTGCACATTGAAGGACAGAGCTTACTTTGCTTCAGTGTCAAGGCTAGAATTTACTTTGTAGTCATTTTTAGGATAATGGAGTCTATACAACAATACATTTTAGCACTTACTTATATTATCCTTAAAGTTCTACTAAAAGTTCTCACATGAATTACATTTGCTATTTTTAAATAAACAGATGTCTGACAGAAGTGATGGCATGAGAGCCAAGCACAGCATTTCCAGTAATGGCACTCTCTATTTTGTTCACTCATAGGCATAAAAATATTAAAAAACGATTTGCATGCATTTCCTATCAAGCACTTACTAAAATTTCCCTTGCTGTGGTGAAACCAACTTAAGCTCTACATACCGGTACATGGATCAAAATTGGCCCGTTTCAGCAGGCACCAGCCAAATTGCAATCCAACTATGGCCATTCCCGCTTTACAAGGTTGAACAGGACTGTTGGAGATTTTTTCCCAACTTGCTGGCTGCTGCCACTGATCAGTGTAGAGTGAAACCTTGGATTGTGAGTAACGCGGTTATAGAGCATTTCGCACTGTTTTTTTTTTTTAAATCCTGACTCATTTTGTGAGTGTTTTTGATCTGAGCCGTTCAAAAATACTCGGAAAAACTTGTAAATACCCTGTTCCCTAGCCTTTCCGAGTTCAGCCAAGCTGTCCCCGAGCCTTTCCAAGTATTCCCTAGCCTCTCTGGCGCCCCCCACCTCTGGCCACATGCGGTATTGCATGCCATAGAAGTCAATGCGGAACAAATTATTTTTGTTTTCCATTGACTTTTATGGGGAAACTCGCTTTGATATGCGAGTGCTTTGGATTACGAGCATTCTCCTGGAATGGATTATGCTCGTAATCCAAGGTTCCACTGTATTCTGAAAGTGGAGGAGCCCTGTTGTCAGAATACAATAGCCCAGCAGGGGGAATTTCCTCCATCCAACTTGCCCTTCATCCAAACTAGCAGCACATACCTACGGTTTTCAGCAGCATCTAAAAGGAAGGCACGTGTGTCCTAATTTTTTTAACAGATGTACTACATGTATACTGATTTTTATAAATTAACAATAGGAACAAAAAAAAACCAGACAGTCCAAGAAAAAACACAAAAAAGGGACGACCAAGGACAGGGTGCTAAATGAACGGTGACCATGTAATGATTTAAAAGCACAGACAGACAACATTTACATAGAAAACTTTGTTTAAAAACGTGCACATGGTTGTCAGACAGCATTGACTTAAAGGGAAACTAATGTTTATATGCTACAAGCTTAGACATTAACCTACAGTGCATCTGGAAAGTATTCACATCGCCTCACTTTTTCCACATTTTGTTATAATACAGCCTTATTCCAAAATGGATTAAATGTATTATTGTCCTCAAAATTCTATAAACAATACCCCATAGTGAAAGACGTTTGTTTGAAATCTTTGCAAATTTATTAAAAAAGAAAAACTAAAAAAAATCAAGTATTCACAGCTTTTGCCATGACACTCAAAATTTAGCTCAGATGCATCCCGTTTCCACAGATCATCCTTGAGATGTTTCTACAATTTGATTGGAGTCCACCTGTGGTAAATTCAGTTGATTGGACATGATTTGGAAAGTCAAACACACCTGTCTATATAAGGCCCCACAGTTAACAGTGCATGTCAGAGACAGGATTGTATCGAAACACAGATCTGAGGAAGGGTACAGAAAGATTTCTGCAGCATTGAAGGTCCCAATGAGCACAGTGGCCTCCATCATCCATCAATGAAAGACGTTTGGAACCACCAGGACTCTTCCTAGAGTCGACTGCCTGACCAAAATGAGCGATCGGGGCAGAAGGGTCTTTGTCAGGTAGGTGACCAAGAACCTGATGGAGTGTTTCTCTGTGGAGAGAGGAGAACCTTCCAGAAGAACAACCATATCTGCAGCACTCCACCAATGAGGCCTGTATGGTAGAGTGGTCAGACGGAAGCCACTCCTCAGTAAAAGGCACATGACAGCCCACCCGGAGTTTGCCAAAAGGCACCTGAAGGACTCTCAGACCATGAGAAATAAAATTCTCTGGTATGATGAAACAAAGATTGGTCTGAATGGCAAGCATCATGTTAGGAGGAAAGCATGCACCGCTCATCACCTGTCCAATACCATCCCTACAGTGAAGCTTGGTGGTGGTAGCATCATGCTGTGGGGATGTTTTTCAGCAGCAGGGACTGGGAGACGAGTCAGGATCGAGGGGAAATATGAATGCAGCAATGTACAGAGACATCCTTGATGAAAACTTGCTCCAGAGCGCTCTCAGACTGGGACGAAGGTTCGTCTTCCAACAGGACCCTAAGCACACAGCCAAAAATAGAAAAAGGACTGGCTATGGAAAAACTCTGTAAATGTCCTTGAGTGGCCCAACCAGAGACCAGACTTAAACCCGACTGAACATCTCTGAAGAGAGAATGGCTGTGCACCGACGCTCCCCATCCAACCTGATGAAGCCTGATAGGTCCTGCAAAGAAGAATGGGAGAAACTGCCCAAAAATAGGTGTGCAGAGCTTGTAGGATCATATTCAAATAGACTTGAGGCTGTAATTGGTGCCAAAGGTGATTCAACAAAGTATTGAGCAAATCTGTTTTGTTTTTTTGTTTTTTTTTATAAATTGGCAAAGCTTTCAAACAAACTTCTTTCATGTTGTCGTTATGGGGTATTGTTAGTAAAATTTTGAGGAAAATACAATTTTTAATCCATTTTGAAATAAGGCTATAACATAACAAAATGTGTAAAAATAAAGTGCTGCGAATACTTTCCGGATTCACTGTATATAAAGTAGGGTTGTCCAGATACCGATACCAGTATCGGTATCGGGACCGATACCGAGTATTTGCGCTAGTACTCGTACTCGCGCAAATACTCCCGATACCAAAATAGAATACTTTTTTTTTTTTTTTGTGACATCGAACACAAATTGGATGGCACCATTGGATGGCACTGATAGGTGGCACTGGCATTGATTGAATTGCACTCATAAATGGATGGCACTGATAGGTGGCACTGGCATTGATTGGGTGGCACTTATGAGATGCACTAATAAGCTGCCTCCCTGCACTGATGCACTAATGGGCACTGATCTGCACTGATAGGTGGCACTGGCTTGCTGCACCTTTGGGCACTGGCACCGATGAGCTGCACTGACAGTGATCACTACTTCAATGATATGTAGTTTTCCAGTACCGTATGCTAAAAAACAGCCCCACACCATGATGTACCAGTTCTTCATAATTCTAAAGAAAATATCTTTGGTCTGTATTGTGGTTTGAAAACGGTCACATGACATTAAAAAAAAGTATCGTATTCGGTATCGGCGACTACTTGGAAAAAAGTATCGGTACTTGTACTCGGTCCTAAAAAAGTGGTATCGGGACAACCCTAATATAAAGTATAGTTTACATGTTTTAAACTAATGTTATACATCTTTGTTTCTCTGTGCATATGCAATCTTTGCTTTTCAAGCAAATATTTAACACATCATGCAGAAACCCTAGATCGCTATAGGGAACATTTATCAAATCTGCTGCTTTACAGGAGCAATGAGAAAGATTATGTGACAGATTTATTGCAAGGTTACAGCTTAAGTCATAGATTCCTCTTCTGCTCTTTCACAAGAGTACTGTGACAGAATAAAAACTTGATTAAGCTATTTAGAATTACATTTTTTTAGGGCTGTTACTGATCAGAATTTTTGTGTTCGATTAATCTTTTTTTTGTTAATCGATTAATCGACTAATTTCGATTAATTATAAAGCACATACAGATCCAACTACTTTAAGCTCATCTCCTTGCAGGCCGATTCCCAGTGCAGCTACCAACCACTGGAAAAATGGATAGCAGGATACAAAAAACACACAAAGGCAGCGCTCGATGGGAATAGCATTAAAACGTTCATAGTCTTCAAGTAGGTAACCAAATAAATATTGCACTGGAGATAAAATAGATGTAGCTACATAAACTGTAAAAATGGTGTGAGTAATACCAAACGGTAACAAAAGCAGTCATAAAAACATGTAGCTAAGTATGATACTGGTATAAAAATGTTTACAACGATACCACTGCTGAATGCAGATGAGGAGAGGTTAACATCAGTCCGTCGGCATGAAGATGTCCCGTGAAGGGAACTATCACAACTCCCAGTGGATGGTTGTAGAATCCCAGGTTGATAGAGGGAAGTGTAACAGCCCTTGCATGTGGCAGATAGTAAGGTCCATGCAGATATGAAGGCACAGCAAAGGAGCCCTTCAGGTGGACACGGAAAGCCCCGCCGGTGTCCGTGACGTTACTGGATCTCCGATGGAACTCCCTGAAGGCCCAGAAGCCGGCGGAGAGGTGAGTACCAATCAAAAGAATTTTAATCGATCAAAAAGATTTTGATCGATCAAAAAAATTAAAGATTAATCAATTAATTAAAAGTTAATTTCCACAGCCCTACAATTTTTTATATCTTCAGTATGGATGAGTTTGGGTCTATTTGCAGTTCTGCAAAATAGTAAATAAACTGGCCACATTTGGCCGCCTGGACCATGTGCATCCTCGGCTGCCGTTTGTAGACGACCAAGCTGGGGTTCTCAGGTGTCATCATTTACCAAATATGGTCATGGCCATATTTGATTAATGACATCACCCAAAATCCCTGTTTGGTTTGTTTGGTTTGTTTAAATACAGCAGCCATGTATTTGGATGTAATTTAGCTGTGATCATCATGGTGGCGGGTCATTGTGATTGGCTATAGATTACGGACACACTACATGGTATTGCCCAGCAGGGCAGACCAGTTTCATTTGGCGCTGCACTTTCCTTTTTTATTCTTTTTCACAATTTTCCATTGTTGTGTTGGCTGCCTTACACTCTGTAGTTTCACTTTTCACTCATCACAATCGTTCTGTAGTTTAGCGCAATATATTTTTACACTATAGATTAGGGGAATCTAACCTATGGCCAAAGACAGCTATGAATGTTGCCCAACATAAAATCAAAAACTTACTTAAAAAGTTGATTGATTTTTTGGGAGGGATTTCTTGTGAATAAGCATTTATACTTAGCAAACACATGCGGCCAAAGAAAAATTTGACAGTGTTTCTTAACTGGACTTTTGTACGTTTTATCTTCCCAAAGAAAAATATTGCAATCTTCACAAATATGCCTTATTAACCTCATCATTTCAGCAGTACCCATATTTGTGATAAACTATTTTCAAGGATTAAGCACATGAAAGGCAAAATTAGAACCAAAATATCTGATGAGCACCTTGAGAATTAAATGAGAATTGCTACTACATCCATCAAACCAGATATTGATGTGTTAGTTTATCAAAAACAGTGTTAACCGCTTAAGGACCGCCGCACGACCATATACATCAACAGAATGGCACGGCTGGGCACAAGGGCGTACAGGTACGTCCCCTTTAAGATCCCAGCCATGGGTCGCGCGTGCACCCTAAGCTCCGTGACCGCGCCCGTGGAACCCACGGACCCGATCATCACCGGTGTCCTGCGATCGGGTCACAGAGCTGAAGAACAGGGAGCGGTAAGTGTAAACACACTTTTCCCCGTGCTTCCTAGTGAGACTCTCACTGATTGTCTGATGTCACACGCCAAGCCACGCCCCCACACAGTAGGAATCACACATTAGGTCACACTTAACCCCCACAGCGGCCCCTACAGGTTAACCCCTTCACTGCCAGTGTTATTTTCACAGTAATCAGTGCATTTTATAGCACTGATCATTGTAAAAATAACAATGGTCCCAAAGTAGTGTCAAAAGTGCCGATGTGTCCGCCATAATGTCGCAGTCACAATAAAAATCGCTGATCGCCGCCATTACTAGAAAAAAAAAATGCCATAAAACTATCCCCTATTTTGTAGACGCTATAACTTTTGCGCAAACCAATCAATAAACACTTATTGAGATTTTTTTACAAAAAATATGTAGAAGAATACGTATCGGCCTAAACTGAGGAAAAAATATGTTTTTTTATATATTTTTTGGGGATATTTATTATAGCAACAAGTTAAAAATTTAGCATTTTTTTCAAAAGTGTCGCTCTATTTTTGTTTATAGTGCAAAAAATAAAAACCGCAGAGGTGATCAACAAATACCACCAAAAGAAAGCTCTATTTGTGGGAAAAAAAGGACGCCAATTTTGTTTGGGAGCCACGTCACACAACCGCGCAATTTTCAGTTAAAGCGACGCAGTGCCGAATCGCAAAAATGGGCCTGGTCCTTTAGCAACAAAATGGTCCAGGGCTTAAAGGGGTTGTAAAGGATTTTTTTTTTCCCTAAATAGCTTCCTTTACCTTAGTGCAGTCCTCCTTCACTTACCTCATCCTTCCATTTTGCTTTTAAATGTCCTTATATCTTCTGAGAAATGCTCCCTTCCTGTTCTTCTGTCTGTAAGGCCCCGTACACACGACCGAACATGTCTGCTGAAACTGGTCCGCAGACCAATTTCAGCAGACATGTTCGGTCGTGTGTAGGCCCGAGCGGACAGGATTCCAGCATACATTTGCCCGCCGGGCCTTTTTCCAGCGGGCAAATATTTCTGGACTTGTTTTAAAACAGTCCGCTGGAATCCTGCCCGCTCGAACATGTTCGGTCGTCTGTACAGACCTACCGTACATGTCCGAGCGCCCGCCATCCCTCGCATGCGTCGAATGACTTCGACGCATGCGTGGAAGCATTGAACTGGCAGGGCCGCCCACGTCGCAGCGTCATCGTCGCGGCGACGGCGCGGACACGCCCCGCGTATTGTTTACGCGCGGATTTCTGTATGATGGTGAGTACAGCCACCATACAGAAATCCCCGGGCAGACATGTACGGTGAAAACGGTCCGACGGACCGGTTTCATGGTACATGTTTGCTCGTCTGTACAAGGCATAACTCAACACCGTAATGCGAGGCTTTCTTCCTGGTGTGGAGAAAGCCTCTTGAGGGGGGAGGGGGTGAGCAGGCAAGTCAGGACACTCTCTACTTTGCAGATAGAGAAAGGAGCTGTCTGTTAGTGGGCGTCCTGACCCTCCTGCTTGTCCCCTCCCCCCTCAAGAGGCTTTCTCCACACCAGGAAGAAAGCCTTGCATTACGGTGTTGAGTTACAGACAGAAGAACAGGAAGTGAGCATTTCTCAGAAGAAATAAGGACATTTAAAAGCAAAATGGAAGGATAAGGTAAGTGAAGGAGGACTGCACTAAGGTAAAGGAAGCTATTTAGGGGGGAAAAAAATCCTTTACAACCTCTTTAAGTGGTAAATATCACACTAGTTTTTTGTTGCCCTCTTTTACTTTTATAATAAGAACTATAAAAGAAAAAGAAAAATGTTTAATTACTCAGGTAGGTATATTATTTATGTTAAACAAAGAAAAGTGCACCAGTCTTGCACATGACCCAAGTGGTATCTTTAATAAGAGATAAAATAAAGTATACTCAAAAACAAATTAGTGATAAAAGCCTATGAGGGTCCATATTAGACACAAAGCAACCAGGTCACTGAGACTGTTCCCAGCAAGCCAAAGGACCTTCTAGATGGTTGACACTTTTCGAGGTGATGAATCAGCTATCTAGAAGGTCCTCCAGCTGGGTTTTATCCCCTGAGGGCAACAAAACCTGTGCTTTTATTGGGACTACCAAGAACCTGTGATACATCCATTATCATCACCATTACACTACCTTTGAGCGCAGGAGAATATTGTTGTACTGTCAGCTACATTATCTATATTAGTGATGGCTAACACGTGATCTTGCTCGACTTATTTTGCTCATCAGCTATCCTTATTGTTAGTGTATTTTATTTGTGGCCCAGGAAGGTTAAGTATAGATCCACATCACAGAATGATGTGATTGGTGCTGGATTTACATTGTGGGACATCATTGGTGGTAGCGCCCAGCCACCCATTCCCTGCTTATTAACAGTAGTTTGAAAAGTAGCCGTGAAAAAGGTCCAAAGTTCAGAGTTTGCGGACTTCCAGCTGGGTTAACCAAATCCCGGGTGACCTAACTTACCGCAGTTGGCTCATCCCTTGTTTTCAATGATACATCTGTCATGGACCTTTGCAAACTGTTACAATTAAAACTGATTTGTGGACCATGTGTTTAAAATGTGCAAGGGACTTAGGGCACCCATTCATCATAGCTAAGGCTAATATAACCCACAGCCAGAACACACAATGCAGCATAAGTCCCCAATTCCATCACAGCCATAAAGCCCATTCATTATCAAAGAAATGCCAGTGCTTTGAGATTCAAAACAAGTTCTACTATTCCTTCTATGTTTTTCCTGCTAGAGCTCATGCCAGGCTATCAGGTTCTCAGCTTCCATTCTTTACAGGTTTAGCATCATTCAAAACACAGTTGTCATTATCGCCACTATTTCTCCATCCAAGCCAATGGGGTAAGCTGAGGAATGAATAATGATATCACAGTAGTTCCACGATAGAGAAGCAGTACAGTTAGAATGCTAAATGAAGATCTGTATATCCCATACTGTTCACAGAACTAAACACTGGGATGTATTTGGTTTGCACACAACGTACTATAATCAAGTGCATACATTGGATATTTGAATATAAATAATGACCAGGGGGAGATGTAATTATAGCTTTATACACTGGAGATGGTCATTGTCAATTCCTTATTTGCCTGACATATATAAAGATATAATATGGAATTAATAGAAGTAACAATCTACATGCACAATTAACTTTTAATAAGGCCAATTTAATCAGAGTAGAACACTGAACAATCACGGCACACAGATAAACCCAACTTTGATTTACTTATCAGACAAATATTAGCCACAAAAAGTTCTTTCATTTACCATATTAAATGATGATAAATGAGCGTCGCTCTTCATGGCCAGGAGCTAATATCACCATCTGAATAAACATGGCCAGTGTTTTCCCTGTGAAACTCAAAATTCAATTTAATTGCTTTTATTTCAGTGTTGCATTTTATGGTACAAAAATACCCTGCCTCATTTCTCAAGGGTTCCGGCGCTATTATTCATTATGCATCAGCTTAGAAACATAAAGATTTCATTTTATATTCCCAAAAGACACTACTGAATTGACCATTTAAATGTTTTTAATTTTTTTTTCCTTGTTTCCTTTTTTCTTTCTTTTTTTTTTTAACATGGACGATATCTTGAGCATCCACACTTGTCTTCTCTGGCTGAATGCCATCCTCTGCCTTTGTACAGAAAACGAAAGAAGACTTTGTACTATTTCCATCCTTCATATTAAACAACCAAGCACTGTAAGTGGTTAAGAGAAGACAAGCGATGATAATGCTTACACAGCTAAAACACGGGAATTTGACATCTTCCCTGCAAGACTGACCTTTCATCTTGAAAACACTTTTCAGCATTGCTAAACTTCTTATCCAGATAACCTGCAGTGTATGGTGTTTATTTCATATGATTAGCTGTGACCTTCTATCATCAAGTGAAGTCCCCCAATTATTCTGATACAAGATGCCATTGAATATCTTCAGCTGTCTGATGCTGCAGCTGAAATAACTGCATCAAGTACATGCATCATCTGTATTCTTCCTAGTTCAGATTTCAATTTGAAACCAAGAGTGAAGTCCAGTAAAAATAAAAGACTCAGCTAGACTCTCTCTCTTTCTCTCTCTCTTTCAAAGAAAAAAAATCACACACACACACACATATATATATAACACAGTATCTCATAAAAGTAAGTACACCCCTCAAATGTTTGTAACTATTTTATTATATCTTTCCATGTGTCAACACTGAAGAAACACAGCTTTGCTACAATGAAAAGTAGTGATTGTACGGCTTGTATAACAGTGTAAATTTGCTGTCCCTTCAAAATAACTCAACACACAGCCATTAATATCTAAACAGCTGGCAACAAAAGTGAGTACACCCCTAAGTGAAAATGTACAAAAGTGTCAATATTTTGTGTGGCCGCCATTATTTTCCAGCACTGCCTTAACCCTCTTGGACATGGAGTTCACCAGAGCTTCACAGGTTCCCACTGGAGTCTCTTCCACTCCTCCATGACGACATCACAGAGCTGGTGGATGTTAGAGACCTTGTGCTCCTCTACCTTCCATTTTAGGATGCCCCACAGATGCTCAATAGGGTTTAGGTCTGGAGACATGCTTGGCCAGTCCATCACCTTCACCCTCAGCTTCTTTAGCAAGACAGTGGTTGCCTTGGAGATGTGTTTGAGGTCGTTATGATGTTGGAATACTGCCCTTCAGTCCAGTCTCCAAAAGGAGGGGGATCATGCTCTGCTTTAGTATGTCTCATTAGATGTTGGCATTCATGGTTCCTTCAATGAACTGTAGCTCCCCAGTGACGGCAGCACGCATGCAGCCCCAGACCATGACACTCCCACCACCATGCTTGAATGTAGATACACTTGTCTTTGTACTCCTCACCTGGTTGCTCCACACACACTTGACACCATCTGAACCAAATAAGTTTATCTTGGTCTCATCAGACCACAGGACATGGTTACAATAATCCATGTCCTTAGTCTGCTTTGATGCAGTGTGTGGCGAATGGTCTGAGCACTGACAGGCTGACCCCCCACCTCTTCAACCTTTGCAGCAATGCTGTCAGCACTAGGGATGAGCTTTGAGTTCGAGGAATGCATCTTTTTGGCTATATATGCCAAAAGGGTAGCTTGACGTACATTATCGCATGCTTGCCTCTTTGGCATAAATCCCAACTTGGTCATTGTGTATAATTTTGCCAATTATCTTGTTGAGGAGGATAGCTATCATTTTTGCAAAGATGTTCATGCAGGATGTGTCGTCCACTAAAATAGGAGAAAGAGTTTCAGAAAATGTTCTGTAGTATAGGGCTGAGAAACTGTCTGGACCAGGCCTCTGGTTTATTTTCAGTTCTTTTATGGTTTTCAAGACTTCCGCTGTTGTTATGTGTTCTTCAAGCAAGATTTGTGTGTGTGTTAGTTTAGTAAGATTAATTTTAGAGAAGAAGTTATCAGCATCAGTCTAATTAAATTCTTTTGATTCTGAATACAATGATGTTAAATATACACAGAATTTTTGAACGATTTTAAGAGGGTTACTCGTGTAAGTGTTGTTTGCTAGTTTAAGTCATATTGGATTGGATTGTCTGTCAATGGATTTCAGTGCTCGTGCCAGGAGGGTATTAGGTTTGTTTGATTTCATGTAAAACGTGTGTTTTGATCTGCATAGTGTCTTATCTGCTGATTCTGTTAGAAATAAATCATATTCCAATCAGTTTTTTTTCCAATTGTGCTTTTGATGTAGGGGTAGGATTGCTTTGGAAAGAGGTAAAGGCATTATTAAAATCAGTTTCTAATTTACGTGCAAGAATATTACGCTCTCTTTTGATCAGTGCCATTTGTCTTTGGATCATTCCACGCTTTACAGGCTTGTGCGCTTCCCATAAGGTAAGCGGAGATATGTCAGGATTAGTGTTATATTCTAAATAGTCCTTTATACCTTGTTCAATTATTTGGCTATAGGAGGGGTTTTTGAGTGTGATCTCACGGAGATACCACGTTGAGTCGTGAGCTTTAGGAATGGTAGAGGATAAAGTGGTGAAAACTGTGTTGTGGTCCGACCAGGGCATGGGGATTATGCTAGATGCAAGTATTTCAGGTATCATAGCTGTAGTTAGAAAAATGTGGTCTATACAGGTGGATAGCTTATGTGGGTGTAAATAGTAGGTAAAGCGTCTTTTGGATGAATTACATTCTCTCCAAGAGTCTACTAAATTATATTGAGAGAGTAGTTTAGAAAATGATTGGTTAAGCAGGTGGGAGAATGGATGGACAGCCGCACTCCAAAAAGTCTTGTTGAAAAAAGACGTGCTCTTTATTGTAAAAAGGAAAAAATGCACAGCACACAGCAGCATACAGTGGGATAGACAGCTGACGCGTTTCGCATTAACAACTAATGCTTAGTCATAGCTTTAGAAAATGATTGGTTGCTTGAGTTACAAGAAGGAATATAGGGCGACTTGTTGAGAAATGGGTGGAGGACTTGGTTGGAGTCACCACATATAATGACTGTGCCCATTTTATGGGCATTTACCACTTGTAATAAGTGTGGTAGAAATGAGATTGGTTATTTGCCTCAGAGAATTTTGCCTCAGAGAATTTTTCAAACTGCCTTAATAAAGCTGGAGAGGCTGGGGAGTCTTGTGAAATACACTGTATGTCATTTGTTTCTGAGTCCGACTAGCCATGGGAATCTGTATGTATAGGTTGGTGTTTCTGTGAGAGTGCTGAGGCTTTTGAGAAGGAAGGCAACGGCGACATTTTAGCTGGGGCCCACGCTTTGGGTTCCTTAATGAAGGGGTTTTTGTTTTTGGTGCGGGTGCCTCCCATCACCATAGTTTTGCTCAAAACTGTACCTCTGTATTCCAGGAGGTGTCTGGTGTGTTTCTGTGTGACTTGGACCGGCGGGATCTGGTTATTCTGTAGCTGTTCTCCTCACACAGGACGGAGCTCTAACAGTGCATTTCCGTTCCTGTCAGAGTCCAGGGGGTGTGTCCCTCTTTATTTTTCAATACATGCTAAATTGATGGGATTAGAAGTTTACAAAATAAATATAAGGTTTTTCTTTTTTTTGGGGGGGGGGGGTGTTTAGATATTTTTTAAGACTCCTGCGCACTAGGGTGTTGCTAGACACTGCTGTTTCTTATTAAAACTTGGACATATTTGACTTTTATCAGTCAATTTCACCTTGAGCTATAGATCTCTGTTTATTACAGGTAGTACAGGGGCATGAAAAAAAGTAGCTGACAGCTCCACCAGCTGGCTAAATGAAATACTACAATATATTCTTATGTAACAGTAAATATTAATAGAACTGAAAAAAAAAACTAAACTAGCCCCAATTAAAATAAAACAAAGACAAAATATGTACAAAATCACTATAAATTTCCTTTAAACTGTGCTAATCCTGATGGGGATCCAAAAGTAGGAAGTTGGCCCTGGGCTCAACTATTAAACTGACCCTGAAGATCACAGAGGTCTGTTCTACAACACTAACCCATATCTTATTTTGTGTAGCTACCTATATGTCCTCCCTGTAAATTTGGTCTTAAAATTTTTAAAATGACAGGCTATTATTAATCTCCTGGCATCTATCTGCTATGCTGTTCCTGATTAGTAAAACTTTTCAGTGCTCCTTTTTATAGGTCAGAGCATAAACCAAAAATAATTACTGAAAAGATGTTCACATTTTGATGCCGGATTTCACAGGCTTTCACTTGGTAAGGAACAATGCGTTCACTTTGCCTCAAGAAATATGAAACCTTTACAGGTTTCTGTGATCAGTTACCTTATTACAGTTAACTTCAAGGATCTAACAGACAGCAAAAGTCATCACTGTATTTAGAGAGAACATATCAAGACTTCACCTAACATGGCTAAGCATAAAGTTTCTACGCCACATTCTTAGTTACTGACACTGCATTCAACAACCTTGCTGTAAGATGATGCTGCATTGTCACCACACATGTGCCCACACATGTGCCAACTATCTACTGAGTAAAGACCTTTGACTATATTTGGGGAGAGCATGGGCCGCCATCAACTGTGAAATCTGATGGATATCCATTTGAATATTAAAAAGCTGGGACTGAAACTTTATTCGTCTTATATATATACAGCTCAATGAATGCCAGTGATGCAGAAGGTTATTAACCACTTGCCTACTGGGCACTTGTAACCCCTTTCTGCCCATGCCAATTTTCAGCTTTCAGCACTGTCACACTTTGAATGACATCTAGGACAATGGGTAAATTAAAGGAGTTGTAAAGGAAAAAAATTACTGTTTACAGGGTATAGAGACATAATAGTTAACTGATTCCTTTTAAAAATGATTAAAAATAGATAAAAATCAATCATATAATGTACCTGTAGTTTCTAGTTTCGTTTTTGCATGTTATTTCCTGCCTCTGCTGTACAGAGCATACCGAGCCAATACAGGGCAGTGATGGTTTGGAAAACGAAACTGATTGGTGATGAGGGGTTTTAGACACACAGTAATCACACCTCCTTGATTAGTGACCACAGAGAGAAAGCTCCCAGTACTGTGGTTATCAGGAAACAGGCAACCAGGAAGTGTGGAGATCAGAGAAGAATTACAGCAACTTGAGAGCAAAAACGAACAATGAGGACATGAAAACAGAACTGCATTAAGGTAAAGGAAGCTATTAAGATAAAAAAAAAATTCCTTTACAAACCCTTTAAGCACACTCTGGGTAGAGGTGCAGTAAGACAAGACTATATAAGAGGGGGATCGATCGGAAACGTTCAAAAAGGGGCAGTATTTATATCCATGACAATTATGCCGCATACACACGATCATTTTTTGGCATGAAAAAAAACGTCGTTTTTAAAAACGTCATTTAAAATGCTTGTGTGTGGGCTGCACATTGTTTTTCAGTTTCTGAAAAACGACAAAAAAAAAATTGAACATGCTGCATTTTTTAACGTCGTTTTAAAAAATGGTGTTTTTCGGTTTGTAAAAAATTATCCTGTGTGGGCTAAAACAACGTTTTAAACCTGCGCATGCTCAGAAGCAAGTTATGAGATGGGAGCGCTCATTCTGGTAAAACTACCGTTCATAATGGAATAAGCACATTCATCACGCTGTAACAGACAAAGGGCGCTACTTTTCAAATTAAGAAGCTGGTAATTGGTTAATAGGCAGCAGGGCAGTCCCAGCAATCAATCATCTGCCTTTCACTTTTTAAAAAGTCCCACGCTTTTTCCGGACCTGCCATGCTTCGCGTTTTGTGTGAATAAGGTGGGGGGGGGAGTGCTGCGGAGGGGAAGTGCTGCGATCTTATGGAAGAGACAGTGTAATATCGCAGGGGGGATCTGTGATGGGGGACTCTGTGATATGGGGGGATCTGTGATTTGAGGGGATCTGTGATGGGGCTTTATGATTGGGGGATATGTGATGGGGGACCTTTGTAATGGGGGAGTCTGTGGTGGGATGGATCTGTGATGGGGAGCTTTGTGATTAGGGGGATCTGTGATGGGGGACTTTGTGATGGAGAGGAGTCTGTGATGGGGGGCTCTGTGATGGAGAGGAGTCTAATGGAGGAGTCTGTGATGGGGGGATCTGTGATGGAGAGGATTCTGTGATGGAGAGGAGTCTGTGATTGGGGGGGGGGGGTCTTTCATGGAGAGGAGTCTGTGATGGGGGGAGTCTATGATGGGGGGCTCTGTGATGGGGGGAGTCTATGATGGGGGGCTCTGTGATGGAGAGGTGTCTGTGATGGAGTGGGGGAATTTGTTTATATTTTTTTCAAACTGTAGTCCGGCTCCCCAACAGTCCGAGGGACTGTGAATTGGCCCCCTGTTTAAAAAGTTTGAGGACCCCTGGTTTAATAGAAAATTTGGTTTAAAAAAACACTCACAAACGAGCGGTAAATATAGGCATATCTAGTAATGTCATCATCTGTGCTGTCCCGGGGAACTGCCTGGTGCCTGATGTCGGTGGCAGGGGTGGCAGTGTTTCCTCCCTTGTTCAGGTAACGGTGGTGGAATCCAGCGCTCTCGGCAAACAGGGACGGAAGATGATGAACACAGAAGCACAGCAGTGATGTCGTCACTTTCGGGTACAGGGTCGGCGGGGAGGTGGGCGCGTTCGAACGCTCCCCCTCTTTGAGCACAGGAGTGGGACAAGGGGTGGGCAGGATAGGCGGGAGGGAATTTGCATTGGCAGGGTGAATTTGGGGGATGAGGGTAGGCATTGTTCGAGGAGGGGACATTTTGGGAGGTGTGCTAGGAGTGGTGATATGGGGGGATTGCGTAGGGATTATGGATGGGGAAAGAGAATTTGTGCTAGGAGTGAGGGTTTGTTTGTTTCTTTGCTAGAAAAAGTAATATATTAGGGGGGGATTTGTGCTAAGAGGGGAACTTTTTTTGGGGGGAAGACTTGTGCTAGTAGCTACCACTGGGGGTGTTTGTGCTAGGAAAGGAAATTTGTTGAGGGTGGAAGATTTGTACTTGGAGGGGAGATTTGAGGTGTAGAGAATTTGTGCTAGGAGTGGGAAGTTATTTTTTTTAAGGGGGGGAATTGTGCCAGGAGGGGGATTTAGGCAGGGGGCAGATTTGTACTGGGAGAAAGCTGGATTTATGCTTAGGAAGTAAGCATGAACATTAGTGCTATTTTTTTTTTGGCGGGGGGATTTTTGCTGACACATAATCATACATCTTGGGGGGGGGGTGCAATTAGGCATGTTTGCCCTAAGCTCTAGATGACCTTGTTCTGGCAATGCTTGTGCAGGGTGACTGGTCTGTCTCCGCCCACTCCTGTAATTTTCTTTAGTGGGTGGAGCCCCTTGGGGCTTTCCCACGTCTCTGTTGTCTGTAAAGGGTACACCACAGTGTTGATGTGTCGTGTTATCATAACTGGTTTGCAATAATTAGGTGTACATAAATGGATTTACATGCTCTGTGGCTATTGAGGAATATATTTAAATTAAAGTTTTTGTGAAACAGTTTCATTCTGTATACTGGCTTGTGAAGAATATTCCCTAAATGGTAAGTAACTATATTATATTAATGACATACTCCTTCAGATAATTAACACACCAGAAAAGTTTTGCTGGTGTCAATTTATTTGACTTTCCAGAGGAAGCTTTCTGCCAGCGGAAGTAAAATCAAGGCACGTCCTTTATACAGGACGGCTGCACTCTGACAGAATTGTCAGCAAGAAGAAAGCCTTTTTGACACTGAGTCAAGAGTTTGCTTTGCTTTTTATTTTTTTTTCTGTGATTTTTTTTTTTCTTTACACCTTATAACTTCCCTTGACATTTCAAATTACTTTATGGAACTCAAAAGATAAAAGTGTTATGAATTTGCTTTGTGAATACTGACATTTAAAGAAATTTAAATCTCAGATCCTCTGATCACAATCATTAGAGCAGCAACAGATGAAGCGCTGATGTAACATCGTACCATATTACTGTACGTTTTTTTTTTTTTCTTCCTAACTAGAAACTAAAAATTGTGCAGTAAAGATCAATAACGGAAGACAAAAAATAAAATAAAATAAATAAACATGTGGTGTTTGGTGTGCTCTGTTTTTGAAATGCTGTATGGTGGAGCTGATATACTGGGAAATTGTTGTGTTTGCTTCTAGCCAGGATTACCATGTGCTATAAAAATAACTTCAGGACAACTTCACACTAAAATAATTGTTCAGCTTGGATGAAGTGCAACAAGGCTTAAAGTGGATGTAAACCCTCACATACACTCAGTGAAGTGAACAGTCTCAGATGATACACAGGGATGAACCAAATATCCCTACATAGGTTTTACATGTACAGGGCCGATCCTAGGGTCACAGACGCCTGGGTGCAGAAATATTTCTGGCTCCCCCACATGGGCGTGATCATCTTACTAACTCCTCCCCTTTACAAATGTTTCTATGGCTACGACTCAAACACAGAGATGCTCCCCTAAGAAGTATTCATTACCCTGGGATCTTCCCATGATCTTTTAACAATAAAGAAAATGAGTACACTAATGGGGCCTGGACTGCAGATTTTATATAAGAGATGGTCAGAGACTGCAGGCATGATATAAGAGATGGTCAGAGACTGCAGACATACTACAGGAGATGGTCAGGGACTGCAGACAGAGTACATGAGATGGACAGAGACTGCAGACATACTACAGGAGATGGTCAGGGACTGCAGACATAGTACAGGAGATGGTCAGAGACTGCAGACAAACTACAAAAGATGGTCAGAGAATGTTCCACGCACATGCTATGCATGCTGGGGAGGAGTATATAGGGGGCAGATGCCATTGGTTCAGGGTCGTCGTTACCGCCATCCGCCTGGGCAGTCATCCCACCACGCCGTGTGTGGCCCTCCTGGCCGGTGTGTGTGTTTCAGTGTTCCTGGCTCCGGGACCACGTTGGTCCGGAGCAAATAATCTGACTTGTGGGCTCAGTGGGTAGACTGAGTCTGCGGTCGCAGAGTCGTCCTGTGTTGTCCGTCCCGAGGGAGTTGAAGAACCTGTCTGAGGGAATACCAAGCACGAGGCTGGTATCTCAGGAGAGGCCTACTGCTTCATCGAAGGACACATCGTTACTGAGAGGCTGAATGTTGGTCGCCTATCAGTTCTGAAATAAAACAAGCTGTTCAAGGGAAATCTGGGTGCTTAATCCAGTGTTGAGAAGGATTTTGGACTGAGAATATCCCCACCTTTGGGAAGGTCTGTGGCAGAGGCTTTGCTAAAGTTCCGAGTGAAACTCTGGCTGCTAGACCGGTGAGAGCGCTCTATCCAGATGCACTATACCCACTCTGGCTAGAATGGCAATAAAAGTTGTCGTTGGAAGCAGGACTGTTTCTGAAACCCAGTTATACGAATGAATCCATTACCTACCACTTCTTCTATCTTCTCACCTACTACTACTTTTACCATTTTTATCCCGTTGGGTAATAAAGCACAGAAAAAGATACCTAAAGTGGAGGTTATTGACTTTCTTACAGCTCTCATCCAGTACCCTAGACGGCGGAGAATTAGAGGTAACATGCCACCCAAATCAAACCAGCAGCTCCTTCAGGGGCAGTGCTACACATGCAAGGGAAGTAAAAAACAGCATTTTTTGCTACCACATGATTGGTTGATGGAAGTCAGCAGAGCTCTACCTCATTTACTAATCTCTGAAGCAACTGCACTTGCAAAGTGCCCAGTCTATTTGCCTTTAGTAAATCAACCCCTTTATGTGAATCGACATTCCAGAGTTTGTACTGCCAACTGTGAATGACAGCAAACTATTACATCTTCTTGGCTGAACAGCAGATAAAGGGTTAACTGGAAGGTGTTGGTCTGCTGGAATCCTAATGCTGCAGCCAAGCATATGATCAAGAGATAAAAGGGATATTATATATCAATGTATAGTGTAACAACCCCGCTAAAATACATTAGCGACAGGATCAAAGAAATGCTTTAAAATGAAATAGAGCTATTAGATTCAATGAAGCATATCCCATTTTAGTACTCCATTTCCCCTATATGACTATCCAATTGTTCAGGAATGACCCACGTCTTTGTCTCAGCAGCAGTGGCTGACAGACCATTCCATACATTAATTATGTTCAAAATGAAGAAGTGAGTCTGATAATGGCCATGCTCAGTTTGTTTATGTTTTACTCCTTGTTATGCAGCTTTTCTTATCTGATTTTAATTAAGTACAGTGATTCACTATCTATGAGCTAGCATTTTTCACTTGAAAGGTGCAGCTATTTTTTTTAAGTTAACAGGTATTTTGTTATGTAAGCACCTTAAAGTGAACCTAACGAGAAAAAAAATATCCCTCACATACTAAGTGAAGATCACCCGCTGTTGTCTATACTTACCTTCTGCTCCACTCACTGATCCCCATTGTTGCCTTTAAACCTGTTGTCATCGGTCACTCATTATTGTTTATATTGCACACTCAGTAGTATGGTGATTGGTCATTTAAACCTCAAGCACTTCATTGTGGGGAGAAAAGATGTCATACCTGGATCAGAGTGGTGGGAGAATGGTGGTAAAGATAAGAAACTTGAGGTTAATGAGGCACAGGCTAGAGACTAATGTTTTTTCTGTATGTTACTGCAACATTTCATATTTGTGATATGCGTCTGTTGTACCATGTACTTGTATGAAAGTATCCTGTTCTCTTTGCATCGCATCCTTTGTGTGAAATACCTGATGATCCTGCCAGTCCCCTTGCGTTCCTATTTCAAACTGACCATCCTAGGTATGGAAGAACATCCATTCCAGCATTTTCAGTTTGCTTCTTTGCATTCTACTTGTGAGCACAGCCTGCCTATACTCCAGTAAACACACACCCTACAGTCTTTACACACAGCTGTTTTAGGCCTCGTACAGACGAGCGGACCGGTCCGATGAAAACGGTCCGCGGACCGTTTTCATCGGACATGTCTGCTAGCAGATTTTGGTCTGATGGTTGTACACACCCTCAAACCAAAATCCCTGCGGACAGAATACGCGGTGAAGTGGCGGCGACGTGACGGCGACGATGACGCGGCGACGTGCGCGAACCCGGAAGTTCAATGCTTCCACGCATGCATCGAATCACTTCGACGTCATGCGCGGGTTCTCGGGCCAGCGGACATGTCCGATGAGTCGTACTGACCATCGGACATGTCCGGCGGACAGGCTTCCAGCGGACATGTTTCTTAGCATGCTAAGAAACATTTTTCAGCTGGAAACCTGTCCGGTCGGCTGGAAAATTGTCCTGTCGGCCCTACACACGACCGAACATATCTGCTGAAACTGGTCCGACGGACCAGTTTCAGCGGACATGTTCGGTCGTGTGTACGAGGCCTAAGCCTCTTATGCAGCTGAGAACAGAGGTCCTGTGATCACTTATAAAAAAAAAAAGATTTTTTTTTTTTTATAATGGTTTTTCTATATATACACTCAAAATATTGCCTTAAATTTTTATTTTAAACTGAATGAGTTGTTTTCCAAAGTAAGGGTTCACATGCACTTTAAAGCTCCCATACATTAGACAAATCTAATCTCTCAATTAAAAGGGTCATTACTCCTCTTGTAGATTTTTGACTAGAAACTAGTGGTGTTGGACTTTAAGGGCACACAGTTAATATAGTAAAAAACTAGAGGTATTTTATTTATAGAAATGTCATAAAAAACAGTTACAAATATAAAATAAAATAAATTAAATAAATAGAAGAACAACATTAAATAAAGAGCAAATAAGTCCAATAAATATTGTAGCAGCGCTTTTGTTCTCGTTGAGGTGAACAAACTTCTTTATGTAATACTCTTCATAAAGGAAACAAATGCAGATAAAATGCAGATAGAATAGGGAGAGGTGCTCAAAACGGAGTAGTTCATTAATGATAGCAGTGTAAAATAATCCTCTTCACAGTCCACCAATCACCAGTATACCACCACGTGAACACAGGGAGCCCCTCTCGGGGATGTACTTACACAAGGATAAGTATAATTTGCCTTCAAATCAAAGCAACTTTCCTTCTCTCCTTTTTGAACCTCCTTACACCGTATATAGAGATGGGATCCACTTGGGCTCCTTACTGACAATCAGTACACATTGGCCTTAAAGTCACTTTTCCTCAACAGATAACTGCCATCCTGTCCATTGGTAAGCAAAAGAGCTTCTGCTGAATGTCGGGTCAGATTCTCATGAAACCACCCAATCCTCAGCGCCAGGTCCTGAAGACCATAGGCCTGCATTGGACGTGATGATGCCAAAGGATAGTTCACCACTGGAGCATGGGGGAGCACCATCATTAATGGCTCCATCCTTCAGTTCACCCAGCAGGCTGACCATTAGTATATGTAGGAGGCTTGCCCCCTGCCAATCCTAGTTGGGGATTGGTCAGGGATCCTCACATGTACTCCATGCCACTACAACTCTCAGCCCTGCCCCTCTTCCAGAACATTCTCACTGGAAGCAGGGGAGGTGCCCAAAGGCTGAAGTACATGTCAGTTACCTACTGCTACACTAACCACTCCCTGCCCCCAGAACAAAAACAAACAGGCCTAGCTTGTAGCATAGGCCTGCTTAAATTTACCTGCACTGGCAGCTAACACCCAAAACACCCTGCACTCAGCACCTACCTATGGTAGAAGGTGCTACACGTTTTATATATATATATATATATATATATATATATATATATATATATATATATACATATATATATAGAGAGATAGATAGATAGATAGATAGATAGATACACAGATAGATATATCTATATATGTGTGTATTTTTAGTAAAGTGGCTCTAAAGCCTGAAGGCTTTTTTCCTAATGTATTTAATAAATTAAGGTAAAAAACCTGCTGTGTGACAGAAGCCCTCACATACTTGCCTGAACCAATTCTTGATCCAGCACTGTGCACGAGAGCAGTGACTATCTCTGTTTTCTCCCTCCTCACAGGACAGATTGATAGCAGTGTGAGCTATTACCTCCTGCTGCTGTCAATCAAATTCTGGGGTAGGGGTGGGGTTGAGGCACAATGTATGTGTCAATAGACGCAGACAGGGCACCTTGGGAGGAAGCACACATGAGTAGCCCCATGGAAAAAAGGCAAAATACATATATATTTTTTTGTTTTTGTTTTTTATGAAAGCTTTACAATCACTTTAATTGTATGTTTAGTCCTGAATATAATAATAATAAAAAAAAAGAATCAAAATCTGTATAAATTAATTTTAATGTTCAACTGCATCACAAAATAACACGTGAAAAAAAGGACATTTTTCCTGATATTTGGACAAAAAAAACTTTTTCTTATACAGCTCTTGGGATAAATACTCTACATGAAACAAAGACAACAGTAAGCACATCACGTTATTAGAATGGCAAGCTTTTCCACTTTTCAGTTCACTAAGAAAAGGTGTCAGCTACAACAAGTACAAGAGTTAGATCACAGCTCAGGGTCTGTGCAAATCCCTGTGCTTCCTCCACCTCAGGCACAAGCTCATCAAACATCCTGAGAGAGGAATCTGTCTTCAAATCTGGGTTTTGTTTAACTCTCTCTGCTTGAATCTTAAATACAGGCAATACAGCTGTAAAATTGCACAAAATATTCAAATTTGCCCTTTTCTGTTATAAAATATATATTTGGGCTTACTCAATAAGCACAATCTTGCTACACCCTACACTATGCCTTGTAAGCATAGTGCAGGTTTTCCGGGGCCAGGTAAGCATACACACGCTCGGGTTTCTCGGCAGGAAAACACTACAGAGAATCCTGACGAGAAAAATAGAGAGCAGGTTCTCTATTTTTCTCGTCGAGATTCCCGGCAGTTTTCCCGACAAGAAACCATACACACGCACGTTTTTCTCTGCAAAAAGCTCTCCCAGCAGCTTTCTTGCCTAGAAAACCGTGCGAGGCGTACCACTTTTTATCAAGGAGTCTGAGGAAATATTGGTGTTAGACATATTATGATGCTGTATATTAATCCACCGTGGTACTTGTTATGGTAAAAAAATAATGGCAGACTGGGAGCGTTTATAAAGGATTTAAAACCAAAAAAAAGTGAGATATTAAAGGAACACTAAAGAGATTTAAAAAAAAAAGTTATACTTACCTCCACTGTGCAGCTCGTTTTGCACAGAGTGGCCCCGAACCTGATCTTCTGCGGTCCCTCTGTGGCTGTCTTGGCTCCCCCTGCAAGAACTTTCCACCTTAACCACTACCCGACGGCCGTACGACTTTATACGGCCGCGGGGTGGTTGTCAATCTCTAACAGGCCGTAAAAAGACGGCCTGCGCGCGCATCCTGCGGGGCGCGCGCGCGCGCGTGCTCGCCGCATCGCTGAGATGCCGATGCGAGTGCCTGGCGGCCGTGATGTCCGCCAGGGACTCGCGATCGGCGGCTACAGGGACAAGACGTGGAGCTCTCTGTGTAAACACAGAGCTCCACGTCCTGTCAGGGGAGAGAGGAGACCGATCTGTGTCCCTTGTACATAGGGACATAGATCGGTCACCTCCCCCAGTCACCCCCCTCCACACACAGTTAGAACACAATTTAGGGAAACACATTTAACCCCTTCCTCACCCCCTAGTGTTAACCCCTTCAATGCCAGTCACATTTATACAGTAATCAATGCATATTTATAGCACTGATCGCTGTATAAATGTGAATGGCGCCAAAAATGTGTCAAAAGTGTCCGATGTGTCCGCCATAACGTCGCCATAACGTCGCAGTAACGAAAAAAATGCTGATCGCCGCCATAAGTAGTAAAAAAAAATAATAAAAAATAATAATAATTCTGTCCCCTATTTTGTAAGCGCAATAACTTTTGCGCAAACCAGACGCTTCTTGCGATTTTTTTTTTCCCCAAAAATATTTAGAAGAATACGTATCGCCTAGACTGAGAAATTTTTTTTTTTTTTTTTAAAAATTGGGCTATTTATTATAGCAACAAGTAAAAAATATTGTTTTTTTTTCAAAATTGTCGCTCTATTTTTGTTTATAGCGCAAAAAAAAACCGCAGAGGCGATCAAATACCACTAAAAGAAAGCTCTATTTGTGGGGAAAAAAGGACGTCAATTTTGTTTGGGAGCCACGTCGCACGACCGCGCAATTGTCAGTTAAAGTGACGCAGTGCCACAAGCTGAAATTTCACCTGGTCAGGAAGGGGTATATGTGCCCAGTAAGGAAGTGGTTAATGCGAGCTCTCTCGCATGGTGGTAAGTTCTTGTGGGCGTGCTCCCGTGATACAGCCGGCGGCCATAGCCGCTCACTGTATCACTCGGCCCCGCCGCCGCATCATTGGATTTGATTGACACCAGCGCGAGCCAATGGCTGTGCTGCTTTTAATCAACCAATGAATGAGCCGAGAAGCCGACCGAGAAGCCAGTGCGTTCATGGTGCGGGACTTTCAAAGAGGTCAGGTAAGTAAACGGGGGCTCGGGGGGGGGGGGGGGGGGGTTAGGGCTCAAATGTTTTTTTACATTAATGCATAGAATGCATTAAGGGGAAAAAACATGTAGCTTTACAACCCCTTTAAATTAGAGTCACTATTTATACTAATTATTCATATTCCTCTTTTCATTATACCATGGAAGACAAAATGAATCCTAACATTTCTAATGGGTTTTTTATAGTCCTCATTGGGTTTCCATATGTTTATATGGTGATTGAGAGCATTTCTATGTTTGACTATTGTAAATACTTCATCTTCTGTGGAATAGGAACCTTTGTCCTGTTGGACAAATGCAACCAAGTACCTCTTTCATGGATGCGTCTAAACATGTACCATGCAAAGTGTGCCATTGTGTGGCAGTGATTGATGGGTATAGTAAAAGATGGGTGTTCCTTGAAGTGGTGTTCCCCTCAAAAAAAATATTAACGTCAGCAGCTACAAATACTGTAGCTGCTGACATTTAATACTAGGACACTTACCTGTCCAGGGTTCCCACAAAGTTGGCACCCCAGCCGATTTTTGGATCGGCTGTTGAGTGCTGCTGACACTATTCCTGGTAAGGCTACTTTCACGCTGGGGCGCTCAAAGCGTTGGCGGTAAAGCGCTGCTAGTTTTAGTGGTGCTTTACCTTCATTTTAGCGCCGCTTTTTGCCTGCTAGTGAGGGGCTTTTAACCCCTTCTGGCAGCCAAAGAAGGGATTAATACTGCTGTCAAAACACTTTGCTGTCGAAACACTTTGCAGGCGCTTCAATAGGCAGGGGCAGTTTGGGAGCGGTGTATACACCGCTCTTCCACCACCCCAAAGATGCTGCTTGCAGGACTTTTTCTAGCATCCTGCAAGCGCTACGCTCCAGTCCGGCTGTCACTCTGGCTTTCACACTGGAGTGACAGGAGAGGCCCTTTACAGGCGCCATTTTTAGCGCTAAAACGCCTGTAAAGTGCCTCAGTGTGAAAATGGCCTAAGGGAAACTGGCAGTGAGCCGGTTCCCTACTGCGTATGCGTGAAGTGTGCTGCGCTTTGTAATAGGCTTAACGGCGGAGGTCAAAAACAGGTACTTGCCCCCCCTTCCCTCTAAAAGATGCCAAATGTGCCACGGGGGGGGGGGGGGGGGACATAAGACCATAAGATGCACCTATATTTTAGAGGAGCAAAAACAAGAAAAAATTTCTGTAAAAATGGTATACTAAAATATTTTCCAGTGCCCATGAAATGCAGAGTGGCCACGACCATAGAAATACAGAGTGACCATTACCATAGAAATACAGAGTGACCATGCCATAGAAATGCAGAGTGACCATTACCATAGAAATACAGTGACCATTACCATAGAAATGCAGAGTGACCAATGCCCATAGAAATGCAGTGACCATTGCCCATAGAAATGCAGAGTGACCATTGCCCATAGAAATGCAGAGTGACCATTGCCCGTAGAAATGCAGAGTGACCATTGCCCATAGGAATGCAGTGACCATTGCCCATAGAAATGCAGAGTGACCATTGCCCAAAAGAAATACAGAGTGACCATTGCCCATAGAAATGAAGATTGACCATTGACCATAGAAATGCAGAGTGACCATTGCCCATAGAAATGCAGAGTGACCAGTGCCCATAGAAATGCAGAGTGACCAGTGCCCATAGAAATGCAGAGTGACCAGTGCCCATAGAAATGCAGAGTGGCCATTACTAAAAACACAGCCTTTACCTCATGCTATCACTTCCGCCTTCCCCTGCCTCAGGAACCGGCCGCAAGATTGCCTGGCACTGACGGGGGGTTTGGGAGTCTGTAATCCACTCTTCTGCTTCTCTTTCGGTGGAGGCGGCGGGAGGCAATGCGCGTGGCATGGGGGGCGGTGCCATCGGCGGCGGGGAGCGTTGCCAGCGACGGCGGGAGGCGTTGCGAGTGGCGCGGGGGGCATTGCGGGCGGCGGCGGGAGGCAATGTTAGTGGCATGGGAGGGCGGTGCCATCGGTGGCGGGGGGCGGTGCCTGTCATCTATTCGCACCAAAAGGCGACGGGAAAATTTTCCCCCATGTTTCTGGGGGGAAAAACTGCATCTTATAGTCCGAAAAATACGGTATATAAAAATATATAAATAGAGCAAATAAATAGAAAACTTCAATTTACAAAATCCTATACCCACAGTTGATCCAGAGGAAAATAATCCCCAGTGTTATTACCTATACATAATATCCAATTATATTTTTTGTATTTAGGGCCCTTTCACACGGGCGGATCAGTAATGATCAGCTCCGTGTGTCCGCTTTTGCTCAGCGGGGATCCTCCGTAAAATCCCCGCTGAGCTGGCAGCTGACAGGGTGGTCCCCGCACACTGTGCACTCTGCAGGGACCGCCCTGTCTTTCCTCCGCTCTCCCCTATGGGGGATCGGATGAACACGGACCGTATGTCCGTGTTCATCCAATCCAATCCAGCAGACGGAAGAAAAATAGGATTTTCTTCCGTCCGAAAAATCGGATCTATGCAGAGGCGGTCGATTACGGGTGTCAGCGGACAGTCATCCGCTGACACCCGCAATCACATAGGATGTCCAATGGATGTCCCGTTTTCATCCGCAACGGATGGATGAAAATGTGGACATACGGTCCGCACGTCTGAAAGGGCCCTTAGGAATGCATCCAGCATATTTTTAAAACAATTTACTGAGCCGGCCAGAACCAGTCCACATTTTCACAGCTCTTACTGACAGAAGCCTTTCTGTATGTGTAGGTTAAATCTCTTTTTCAACAAAGAATGTCACTTTGTCCTTTGTGGTGATACTAAGGTGAGTACCTCTACACCAAGTTCACTATATGGGCCACTTATATATTATACATGTTGAGCACCCCTCCTTTTATTTGCCTCTTCTCAAGAGAGAATACATTCAGTTCTGCTATCCTTTCCTCATCGGCTCCTCCATGCTTCTTATGAGTTTGTTTGCCCCCTTCTTTTCCCAGTTCCATATTATCCTAATTGTGTACTGGTCACATGACATCTCTGAGCCGCAAAGGAAATTGATGCCGGAAGGCTTCCCTCTGCCACATGCTGTGGCTGCAGGTAATAATTATTCATAGAATTTGCTTATCTGCTTGTAGTACAACTATGAAGAGAACATTTATGACTTAATGACTTTTGACTCCTGCCCTCCATTTAACAGTAGATATTTTGAGTTAAAGAAAGCCTTTGGGATATTTATTATAGCAAAAAGTAAAAAATATTGATTTTTTTTCAAAATTGTCGCTCTATTTTTGTTTATAGCGCAAAAAATAAAAACAGCAAAGGTGATCAAATACCACCAAAAGAAAGCTCTATTTGTGGGAAAAAAAGATGCCAATTTTGTTTGGGTGCCACGTTGCACGACCACGCAATTGTCAGTTAAAGCGACGCAGTGCCAAATCGCAAAAAGTTGCCTGGTCCTTTAGCTGCATAATTGTCCGGGCCTTAAGTGGTTAAATAGTTGACTGACGCACGCGTAATTCAGGACTCTGTTAGTTGCTTCATGATGCACATACTACTAATTGCCAACCAATCTGATACGATTTACCTTTTTAGCTGTGCAATAATGAGTTGGGGACTCCAAATGTAAACTGTTTATTTTTTGGTTTATCCCCCTCATTAATGATTATCGCTTAAATGCTTTTCCCGCCATTATAGAATGGCTTTATACTTAATTCAATTACAAATTATATGCTTTTTCATATTAAATTAGAATTTTAAATTTGTTCTGCAATAATTCTAATTTATTTTTAACATTTTAGAAAGCTTTATTGCTCTCATGTGTTTGTCTTTTTTATGATGCTAACGTTCTTCAGCATACCAGTCTTATTGGAGGTCTATGGGATTTTAGGCAATATCATCAGATGTGGTCTTCCATGGTCATATAATCCAATCATGTACACATACGATATGCTCTTTTAGAGGAAGTAAGCTTATTACATGTGTCGTGAATGAGACAAAGGTACCTGAGGGACTGAAAGGACAGGTGCTCCTTGGCTCTCTTCCCACTGTTTTTATTGGCATTTCTTACTCACCAATTGCTGCAATCTAAGATGTCCCTTTTCTTCTGCAGGGTCTTTTTTCTGCAGCCAGTTTTCTCTTTTCCTGAGTCCCAGCAAAACAGGTGTGGCTTTGTCCTCCTGATGTATGACACTTGGCTGAATCAAGCTCACCTTTCAATGCTTGGGGAATAATACACTTCATTGAACATAGCTTTCCTTCCCAGACATGTTTGGTCACACTTCAACAAATACATTTTCAGGCTCTACTGAATTGCATACATGATGATGCCATAGATAGTTATACAGTCTTATTAGTCAATCTTTTCTTGTTGTCTGTGGGTGAATTATAAATTTCATCATTACACTCTGTGAGACAAAAATGTCACTAAAGAGCCAGGATTAAACAATACAAAAACGTTTCAGGACTTTGAAGGGGGGAAATCAGACACATTTAGACAAAAAGAAAATCTGATTTGCACCTCCTTTTTCCTAATATATAATTTGTGTTTATTGATGATTTCTATTTTTTAAAAGCAAAAGCAGCTTTTTAGTGCTTTATGGTTTTTAGTGCTTTAGGGTACCATAATCTGTGTTTAATTTGCTGTTATCTGCCCCATTCCTCCACTATCACAATAAAGGACTGGAAAGAGACAGAAAGTAGGTCTCTAAGTTTAGATGGATGAACTTTAAAAATTGGGTTTTCATAAAACATCTGAAAAAGGGGCACCCTAAAGCAATTTCCATATGTTCTGTATGTCTACAGCTTATCTATTAGTGTCTACCTGTAGAACAATGTAGCTCAATATATGTTGCTCTCCATCTCCTGCCTGCACTATGCATCATAAACAGTATTTTGGCAGTTTAGTAGCCAGAAACCCACATGTCCACAGCTAAGTAGCAAATGCATCATCCAAAAAAATTAAAAAAGTATGTAAGATAACCAATCCCTAGAACAACACTATCAGCCTTGGAAAACGCAAGTTCTATAGGATGGCTATCACAAAACAGCTAGCATGGTCTAACAGTAGTCAGCTTAATTTGCAGCCGTGACGCTTGGAATGGATTTTCATTAGGATATCTTAGTAGATAGTGTGTGTTCTCTTCGTGTTTGAGTGGGCTTCCATGGTGCCCTTGCCACTGGCCAAAAACATACTGGTAGTTAAAATACCAACTCCAATTAGAGTGTCAACTGGACATAAATACTAGATACAGGCAGTCCCTGGGTTACATACATCCGACTTACATACCACTCAGACTTACAAACGAAGGGAGACAACAGAAACTGAGAGAAAACCCATAGGCAGGGAAATTTACTTCTGTAAGGCCGCATACACACCATCAGTCCAAACCGATGAAAACGGACCGAAGTTCAGTTTCATCGGTCCAAACCGTCCTTGTGTACGCCCCATCGGTCTTTTGTTCTTTGGACAAAAATTTGAGAACTTGCTTTAAAATCGAACCGATGGACCGCTGACCGATAGGGCCAAACCGATGGTTAGTACACAAAAGCATCGGTTCAAAACCCGCGCATGCTCAGAATCAAGTCGACGCATGCTTGGAAGCATTGAACTTCGGTTTTTTCAGCACGTCGTTGTGTTTTACGTCACCGTGTTCTGACCCGATCGGTTTTTGAACTGATGGTGTGTACGCACATCAGACCATCAGTCTGCTTCAGCGGTGAACCGATGAAAACGGTCCGTCAGACCATTCTCATCGGATGGATCGACCGTGTGTACACGGCCTCAGACTTATAATGCGAAAAAGGTGTCTCCACTGAAGCTTTGTCATTAATCCTTGTTTGCACAACCACCCAACATTTTCAAAATCCAATTGTCACAGGGTACAGAAAGTGAGGTGAAATCTTCTGAACAGGGGCACAGACAGCAAAACAAACGTTACATGGGGGTTAACCCTTCCCTATGCTTTCCAAAAAACATAAATAAAACAAAGTTACACCTAAAACTGTACATATTCCAACTTATCTACAAAATTCAACTTAAGAACAAACCTACAGAACTCTTGTTTGTAGTGGACATAACTGGGGATCTGATCTGGTTTCTAGTGACCTTGTAAATTAATAATTTATACAGCACCTGATATCTTTTATTAATAAAATATATAAATTAAGCAAACATCTGCCTAACAAGCTACTGATCTAATGGCAATGCCTACCTTACCTAAGGCTATATTCCTTTAAAACACATTCAGCAAAGAAATACCCAAAGATAAGCAGGCTAAACAGTGTCACTGACCACACATGAACTCCAGTGAAATTGTATCTGTTAAGTAATGTGACAGACAACAGGCCAGCCATATAATCCATTCACACAGTCCTAAAATAATGCCTACAAGGAGAATCTGAGAGTTTCTTATCTATTTCAGCCAAGGTTTTGTCTACAGAGCTGATCTGAAAACTTACACTTGGGAGTGAACCCATTTGAACTTCAAGGTGAATTCAGGTAGATGAAGCAAGTATATAGCAACAATACTATTATGGAAAGAATTTTGGTAACAAAAAAAGATCTACCGATTGCCCTAAAGACTGCTTTTACTCAGTGTTTAAAAGTTATATACTCCCGCAAGAAGTGAGTAGAGGATGTGAATGGATATTGATTATTATTTACTTATTATTAGAATCTGGGCCTAATAGTATTAACAGCATCGCTAGACTTAAAAAATAAACAAGTGCTGATAAATAAAGCGCCCAGGGCCAAATTTTGTGCAGAATGTCACTTTATTAGCCGTTGTGGTAAAATACTGTGGAAAAATACAGGACCACTTTAGTCAGGAGAACACAGGCACAATTGGTATAGGTTGGACAGAATTTTTCAATTTACTAAAATGGGGTCTGATTAAGAATAGGAAAGCCATAGGAACTCAAAGCAAATCCACTCATACTTAGACACCATAGCCCTATACACATCTGCCAGATTCAAATTGGATGCCAAACTTGAAAAATATCCAGAACTATGAACAAAGGGACATCTCCTCCCTATTTACAAAAAGTCCTCTTCTTCCTTCCTCCTGCACAAACCTGGCTTTCACAGCACCTGCTGCTCACTTCTGTAGGAACTAGCAGGATATTGCTAGTTCAGGAAATGCTCATTATAGGGAGGAACTCTTAGTTCCTTGACAAAGTAGTGCAATGTGAGTGAACAGCATGACATTTTTCCTTCTGCTTCCCTGTGGCCACCGATCCCAGCTCCACTTGCTTGCAGAAAAAGTTAACCCACTTGGCTGCCACGAGCCACGCCTGGCTGATCTTTCTCCCAGTCCTCCTGACTGACCTTCTGTTCCAGTCCTACCCGACTTGCACATTTCCCTAGTCCTGCCTGACTGAGATACTTCCATGGAGATTCCCCAGGGCAAGGAGGAACACTAAGCCCACTGCTGTCTTCAAAGATGAAGTCTCTCCCCTTGTGTTATACCTGCACAGTGCTGACCTCTTCTCACTGTCTGTCTTTGCTGCCTCTCCTAAAGGTTCTCCTTGAATATTCATGGCAGCTCCTCCTAACCCCTGCCCTCCAGTTGTAGAAGATTCTCCAACCTTCCAGACACCAGGGGGAGGCACCAGAGAGCTGCCATGATGAGTGATCCCGCCCTGGCCCTCTAGTAACCCTGACCCAATTCAGTAACTGGTCAGATATTTTTTTCCTACTCTCAACTCTAGTAACACACACTAGTGGGTGCTACACAGATGTAAATCCCCATCATACATTTTGCTCTCCTTGTGATTGATAGCAGGCATTTGGCAGATCCTTAGCCAACTGACAAGCTAAATAATCCACCCACTGGCTGCTGTCAATTACAAGGTGAGAGCAGACCTGGTGGTGAACTAGCATCTTAGCTTCCCCTGCAGCGCCATTGGTTGATAGGAGGCTACCGGCTGTAAGACTGACAGCATCCTTGATATCCAGTGACAGGGAGGGAGTAGCAGTGGCAAACAATGTACTGTATGCAGGTATAGGCACTCTGCTTATCTCTGTATGCCAAGTTATGGTATGTCATAATTGCCTCCAGTTTAGCTTTCTACTAACTTAAGGTAATTATTTTTGAATATAGTACTCTAATAGCACCACTTGGTAAAAGTGGAGCTATTAGGAACTACCTGAATCCGCCACACATGTTGGCAAATTTACTAAAACAGCTAGTAGAATTTTTTTTCATTTGGCACAGAAACAAATCAGCTTCCAGGTTTTTCAATAAAGCTTAATGTTAGCAGCTGATTGGCTACCATGCACAACTGCACCACATTTTGTACTCTCTAGTTTTAGTAAGTCAACCCCTTTATCTGCTAAACAGGCATTTGAAAGTTGAGTCTCTTCTCTCCTTACCTTAGAATTATGTGAATATTTTCATTTACCAGATATGTATAATTCCATGTTGTATGTACTAAAATATCTGATGACAGCTATTAATACAGCACCATGGAAAAGGTCCTGGAAGTTTCTACATACTACTTTTGTACTGGGACGCCTTGAAATAGAAAGCACAATGGCTCCTGGTGTAAATGACAGAGTCACCAGTACAGCATGGTAACATCGTCACACTACTCCCACAATGATGTTATCTTTGCATCTACGTGTAACAAATGTCAGGCTGCTATTCAAATTATAGCTTCAAGCAATGTACTAATATCTTTATGACACATATTAGTATGAAATAAACTTCAAGTGCAGTGTAGACAAAAGCAGCCTCTGCCAATGGCTTGTATTTGCAGATGCGCATCCTCAGGGTAAAATTTTATGTAACAATAAGTATCTTATTCTGGTTTCACTATTCCAGCCTCTTTGGTATCATTCCCCTGCACACCTTTCCAATTCCTATTCATTTGCTAAAAACAGGTGCATGCAGTCCAAACTGGGTTACCAGATTTAAAATAAAGAAATACAACCTGCCTACCCTCTATATCGTTATCATCCTTAAGACGCTGTATCAAAATACATGTAAATAATCTCCTTGTAAAGCTGGCCAATCAGGTATTTTTCCACAGCGTGCTGGCCATGTAAAACCATGAATGTACTCTTTGACTGCAAGTCACTATCACTGACCACTGGCTGCTTGAGTATCAGGGATGAGGTTTCAGGGTAACTGTGGATGACCTTTGTCTTTTTTTTTTTCTTTTCTCAAGGTCATACATAACAAATTAAATCCTTTCCTGCCTCAGCACACTTAATACAGAGAAGCAACTTGATATAGAAGTAAAAGTATTTACTTTTTTTTCAACTTGCTTGTTCATGGATGTCAGCAATCATATACAACGGGAGATGTCTTGATTAGGAGATAACCACATACACTCTTGTTACACCGCTTACAGCCTTCCACAACATACGGTTATCTTGTTTCTATGAAATTTTGAGAGGAAGGCACTGAAGGCATTTTTAATATCTTCACAATAAGAAACAACAGAGAAAGGAGGAATCTGAGGATCTATTTTATTTATTAAGGCAAACAGCAGACTTTAGTAACCTATAACAGTCAGAATTCACCTTCCAGGGGTCTGAGTGCAAAAAAACCTGAAATGTGATAGTTTAAATGGATTACTCACAGTAGTTCTATCTGTGCTGCTTTTTAAATTAAGTTCTCTGTAGGCATAAACACATGAAAACATGCAATGTTATCACACCAGGGTGACCTTTTTACATATACATTATACTGTCACCAGGTACATTTGCTACTGTTGCCCTCTTTCTTTTTCTTTTGACCCTCCAAGGCTGGCTTGAGTTTATATGAGTTTAAACCATATCTATGGTCAAAATGTAAAATTCCATATTTATTTTCACATTGTATTGCATTATTTCTAGTCTACTCCTAATACTCTGAACAATCTTGAAGTTTTCTAAATTTTCTCTGAAGATCCCCACATATTTATTTAATTAAATTCTGTGTATGCGCTATGCCCTGTGGATAGGCATTGCTGTGTCACACATTCACAGAGCATGTCTTTTGAACTACAGAGGCGCTGAGAGGAGGAGTTTCAGGAGGTGGAGTCAGTACAGGAATCACTACTTGCAGACAGCAAAGGTTTTTGGGGTATGTAGTCCTTAGAAATTGAAAGTAATTAGCAGAGAAGTTGCAAAGCATGCAGGAAATACAAGGAGTTGTGGAAAGAGTACACCCAACATGACAAGAGATTGTTCAAGTATGCTTATTTTGGTTTGTCCAAAATAAAAAATAAATGTATTGCTATTATAATGCTGTGATCATAGATCTCTTTTAACCTCTTAAAAATCACATGTTGCCCTAAAATAACAAATCAACAGATGATTTCAGCAGCAGCGATATTGTAAAAAGTGATCGATGGGTGTTTGTGAAACACCCAGACTAAAGCGAAAAATCGGAATTGATCATCTTCTGGGTTCACTATACACATTACAGAATACTATGATTCACTAAGGCTGGCTTTACACAGTTTGAATCTCAGCCGGTTCAGCAGGAACCGGCTGAGATTCGAACCCTTAACCTCCCTGGCGGTATGATTCTGTCAGAAAAAACATGCTAAAAGCGGTACCATTATTTGCAAGGAAATTTGGCGTTTTATATTGTAGGTCTGTAATTTTTAGAAATAACTCACTTAAATCTGACCAAACAAGCTTCTAATAGGCATCCCGGGTATGACATTTTTTTAAAAACAAAATTATAAATTATAATATAATAAATAATTATAAATAATTATAACAAATAATAATATAATTATAATAATAATTATTCAATAATGTAATCAAATCAAAATCACTGAAATTTGCTCAGTTGCAGAATTGTTGCTGTCATTATTTTTTTTTTTTTATGACGAATTTCCCCACAAATCGCTATCGCACAATTCTGCAAGTGATTATAATTTATTATCGCTGTTTTTTAGCTGATCTAAAACTATTTTTGACATAAAGGGACACTTTTGGTTGCTATGGACAATCTACAGTTTGCAGGGAGAAAGAAACGTTTTTATTATATAAAATGACATGCATGACACAGGACAGACCACTAGGGACAGGGGGGGTGTGTTTTTTTTACATACAGTACTGTAATCTATAAGATTACAGTATACTGTATGTAAGGTGTTTGTTTACTTTTTTGAATTTGGCGCCGTTCTCCGTCCCCGTGCGTCGTAACGTCGCAGGGAACGGAGATCGGCGTCACACGGAGGCACTGTGTGAATCGAGCGAGGTCCCGCTCGCTCACACAGCGCGGTGGCATCGCTGGATCCAGGGACAAGGTAAGTAACTTGTGCCTGTGGATCTAGCGAGGCAAGCCCGTGGCTGACACGGGGTTACCGCTCGCAGCAGGAAAATCTAACCCCGTGTCAGACACGGGAAGACCGCCAGGCAGGTTAATGGGCTGGCTGAATGTGCTAAGTTGATCAATCTTGTGATTATCACTAGTGGTTGCTATAGAAATACCTGACTGAAGTTTTTTTTTAATACAATACTAACACACATGGCTGGCATACCTAGGGTGACATAGTATGGCTAGGCTTAGTGAAATAACCATTTCTTCTAAATGACCCTGTATTGTCGACTTTTAAAAATATATAAAAATTGCATCTCCTATGGGACTTTGCTGCAACCAAGAAATATTAATCCAAACGATCATTGAAATGCAAACATTTTATTGTACAAAATTGATTAAAATCGGTCTATACATAAAAACTGCTGTGGTCTTTAACTATGGAATGTCATAAATTCTTTAACCAACAGAGATTGATAATTTGATATATACATGTACAATAAACTTTTTGCATTTTAATGATTGTTTGGAATAATATTTCTTGGCTGCAGCAAAGTCCCATGGGAGATGCACATTTTCTATACAATATAAAGGGATGGAGCAGCTGTTAACCCATGATTTACTCACCTGAATTCACCATTTAAAAATCTGTCCTACTTCGGTCCTACTTCCATCCGACTTGAATGAACAGGATATGATTTTTCTCCAACTTTGAGATAGTCTGACTTGTCCTTTGACCAATCAAACCAATCCCAGAGTGGCATAAATTCATTTTACCGCTGATGTAATCACCATGTCGCATGTCACAAGTCAGATGGTTAGGACAAGGATCCCACATTGATCCGACTTCAATGATATTCAATGGACTGAAGTAGGCTCAAAGTCGGAACAAAGTAGTGCAGGGAGCATTTTCAAAGTCGGACCGACTTGTGTCGGACCAGTTAAGACGACCCTCATAGGGAATCATTGATTTGCACACGTCATGCGACATGAGCTCCCAATGTCGGAGCGTTTGTCATACCAGTGTGAACCCAGCCTTAGCTGACAAGGTGATCACATGATCAGCAACCACAATACAAACTGAATAGAAAGTGGGTGCTGTCTGTGAAAACATGGTCTCAGCACAAGAAGCATGCAGCACTGTGCATGCCTAGCATTCAAAATGGAATGGGTTAAAACTAGGGTTGTCCCGATACCGATACTAGTATCGGTATCGGGACCGATTCCGAGTTTTCTCGGCGGTACTCAGACGCCGATACCCCGCCCCGATACCTAAATAGAATACTTGCGTCCTCCCCCGCCGACCGCCGCCGACCGCCGCAACCGAAGCCGCAATCCGCCGCCGTTACGCCGCATCCCCGCTACCGCCGACTGTGTAATACGGGCGGGAACATTACAGCTTTGAATCGCTGTAATGATTTGCGCATAGACACTCCCCCTTGCTCGGGTGAACTGTCCAATCCCGAGCAAGGGGGAGTGTCTATACGCAGCGCGGGGCCAATCATTACAGCGATTCAAAACTGTAACGTTCCCGGCGTATTACACAGTCGTCGGCGGCAGCGGGGATGCAGGTAAGTGGAACATGGCTGGATGGGGGCAGACCAGGGCTCGAGTCCTGCGGGAACGACGTCCCCGCACACGTCGTTCCTGTTGCAGGACTCGAGCAGACGCATTGTGACAGGCAGCGAATTTACAACTGTACCCGATTCCTGTCTCCTTCCGTCCTTTTCTGTCACCACGGCAACACCCACGCTCCCGATGACGTTATACGAGTGCGCCCGGCTTGTCCCGCCAATTGCTACACATCCATCGCAGAGGCTCCTGCCCAGTGCCCAGCTCAGCTACTTCCATCGCCTCCCGCCCGGTCCAGGTCCCTTTGTGGTCCTTGCTGCATTGCTGTACCCTCTTTGGGAACACACGAACGCGCTCAGACACTCGACTGGAGGACTTCTCACAACAGAGGTACCCTTGAGTTACTGAGCTGTTGTAAAAAGTGCAATGTGCAAGAAAATAGCCAAAAGTTCCAAATCTTATGTGCTGTTGCTAAAAAAAATGTGGAACAAAAAAAAGTGCTATGTGCAAACCTTATTATTATAGTAACTTAACTTGCCAGCAAGTACTATAGCAATGGTAAAGTGAAAATACAGAACAAACAAGTCCTTAATAACACAAATGCTAAATATGATAAAAGTGCCAAAACAACTGTGCAAAGCATGTGTGGCAATCCAACTGATGCAGTACAAAATAACTTATTTCATGATATAGTATATAGCAATCATTCAAAAATGTGAAAGTCCATTGGATATGTGCTGAATGTGGTGACGGTATCTTCTCTATAATATCCACACTGTGAGATAGTGAATGGGTGGCCCGTTACCTCACTGCTGTGAGGTTACAGCATGTAAAGTGAACCCACTCCTGATCCTGTTTTAACCGTGCTGTGTAATGTAAAGGGGGTCCAGAGGTGCTGTGTAATGTAAAGGGGGTCCAGAGGTGCTGTGTAATGTAAAGGGGGTCCAGAGGTGCTGTGTAATGTAAAGGGGGTCCAGTGATGCAGGGTGCTGTGTAATGTAAAGGGGGTCCAGTGATGCAGGGTGCTGTGTAATGAAAAGGGGGTCCAGTGATGCAGGGTGCTGTGTAATGAAAAGGGGGTCCAGAGGTGCTGTGTAATGAAAAGGGGGTCCAAAGGTGCTGTGTAATGTAAAGGGGGTCCAGTGATGCATGGTGCTATGTAATGTAAAAGGGTGTGAAATATATATGCATATGAGCGTATCTTTATTTTTTTATTTTTTTTTGGGTGGGGGAGTGGATCTTGGGTGGGAGTTCCCACACTTTTTCCCCCAGGACTTGACCCCTGGGGCAGACGATGGCTGGATGGGGGGATACATGGCTGGATGGGGGGAGACATGGCTGGATGGGGGGGAGACATGGCTGGATGGGGGGATACATGGCTGCATCTGTGGGGGGACATGGCTGCATCTGTGGGGGGACATGGCTGCAATATGTGGGGGGACATGGCTGCATTTGGGGACACATTTAAAAAAAGTATCGGTATTCGGTATCGGCGACTACTTGAAAAAAAGTATCGGTACTTGTACTCAGTCCTAAAAAAGTGGTATCGGGACAACCCTAGTTAAAACGTTATATATTATATCATAAATTTGATTAAAGCAGTATTACAGTTTCTCAATTAACACTAACACACGACCGTTTTTCATGACGTGAAAAATGCATTTTTTTAAATTGGTCGTGTGTAGGCTCCAGAGCATTTTTCAGGACGTGAAAAATGGGCATTACAAATTTAGAACGTGCTCTATTTTTCTCTTCGTTTTTTCACAAGAATCACATCGAGAAAAACTTCGTTTTTTCCATGACATTAAAAACGGTCGTGCGTACGCGGCATCAATATTTTTAAACTTTATCCCTGCTAGCATTAAAAAATAGATAGAAAGGTATGTTATATTTTCATGTTGACAATTTTTTACTTATATTACTTCAGTTTCTTCCTGGTTTCTGGCCTAGGCCAAAATGATGTCATACATCCAATGAGTTTTCATGGGCATTTTTTTTTCTTTCATCTGGAGGAGGGTTTTTGTCCACTAAGCATACCCTCCTGTCTGCATGCCTGAGGGCACCTGGCTTCCAGGAAATACATGCTACATGAATTATTTACTCAAGATGGCCACTGATAAAAATGCTAGGGGGTTGTTTTTCAAAGTGAGTTCTCAACAAAGTATAGCAATGAGACATGAATGCATGGGTAAGTTTTCTTTCAATAATAAAAATTAATTACCAGTAAATCAGGTTTTTAGTTTGTGGTGCTTAGATATAGTTTAGTTCCACTTTACAGGAACATCTCTGAGACAATGATGATTTGTAAAAAAAAACAATCAATCTAACCCATACAGAAAACTGTATGCGTTAGATTGACAAACACAAAACATTGGGATTTTTCGAGTACGTTGATCTGTTTTGTCACACTGGACAATAAACAGGTTGTTAAGACCGAAGTGTTCAGACTTATGTCCAATATGTTATGTTTGGAGCAGAGTCACAAAACCTAGCAGGAATGATTCCGTGAGAATTAGCCCAGGCAAACACCCCTGAGGAGATAACTGGGAGCCATACTGAGAGTTTGCCTCGATACATGAAAATAAACATGAATTTCCCAGCACTCCAGATGCAGTAAAAGTCGCCACAAACACTGTCACACCGGGGGATAATGTATTTCTGCTAATTAGCACGCAGTTGTACACACCATGTAGAAACTGTTCCATAAGTTGTTGCACTGAGCTTACAGAGAGCTCTGGTAATGTGAAACAAGTGATAGATAATAGGGAGGAAGAGCGCGAGTTCAGCAGGTGTGAAATAGCTGGCTCTTGTAAATAAGACCCAACACATTACCGGCAAGCTTAACACATGATTGGATATAGAAGGATAGTTAGACGCAGCAAGGCCTAATGGGTGGCCTTGAAATCCTGTGTCATTTCAATGTTAGCATTATTACATTATAAAACACCACATTAGTGTGGGCTATCTGAGAGAATAATGAGCCACGCAGAATAATGAGCTTCACAGTTCATCCATACAATGTATTATATGTACCGTACATTCAGTAAAATATGTACAGTATATTCAGGAAATGTATTTGTTCTGTAATATTTTCCTATTCCTAAAATATGATTTTGCCAAATGTAAATGCTTGATGGACAATTTTTCAAGAGGAGATTTCACATATGTATTTATAGGCACAGAAGTGCGCATCCAACTGCATATCAAATAGTATGCTCAACTAATTGGGAGATGTGAGAAAACCAACCTGGTGAGAGTATGTTTTAGAAATAAAGCCTGGTACACACTAGTACCAGGCTTTTTATTCGTTCAACTGAAAAAACAAAAAACAAAGAGCTTGGGAGGAGTCGCTGTGCTAACTATCTGATGTTAGTACAGCAATCTCCCCCCGCTGAGCTTTTGTGTTTTGACAGGGGGACTGCCCGGGTCTCCCCCCGACTAGAACACATCAGTCAGCACTCTCAGCCACTTGCAGACCTTTTTCAGTTATCTCCCTTCGACAGCCAGACATTCGGTCAGCTTCTATCGGACTGGCTGCCATATGCACAGGCCTAATATCAGCTCATGTACAGGGCTTAAGACTGTAATTAGATCTGGAGAATTTTCACTCAGTGACATTCACTTTCAGTTGGTGTCTATGTGTGGAAACAATCTGTAAAGTTATGAATAAAAGCACTTTGTATAATTGCACACACACAATATTACACCCCCTATGTTGAGGGCATGTGGCCTGGTATGGTTCAGTTGAGGGGGGTAGAGCACTTGCTGCCAGGCTTCATGCTGGTATCGACTTTGGGGGACCCCATACAATTTTTTTTGGCATACAAGGCCCTTGGGGGGGGGCCCCCCCCCAAGGGCCTTGTATGCCCAAAAAAATTGTATGGGGTCCCCCAAAGTCGATACCAGCATGAAGCCTGGCATTTTTTCTAATTTTTATATTGCTGCAATGTTTTTTTTTTTACATTAAGCTGTCAGCAGGGAAGCCCGCTGACAGCTGATGACCGCTCCTTAACAACCAGCTATTCACTGGTTGTTAAGGACGCCAGTGGCCCCGCTCCTTAAAGCTGCAGCTACTAAAAGTAGCTCACTCGCTAGGCTAACACTGCTAAACTCTGGCAAAAAGATGCTAAAACTGTAGTGTATTTTGTCCAGCATTTTTAAAGCAGTTTTTAGCTTTCTAGTGTGCATGAGGACTTAGGCCCCGTACACACGGCCGAGGAACTCGACGTGCCAAACACATCGAGTTCCTCGGCGTGTTCAGTCCTGGAGCCGCCGAGGAGCTCGGCGGGCGGAGTTCTCCCATAGAACAACGAGGAAATAGAGAACATGTTCTCTATTTCCTCGCCGAGGTCCTGGTCGGCTTCCTCGGCCGAAAGTGTACACACGGCCGGGTTTCTCGGCAGAATTTAGCTCTGAACCGAGTTTCTGGCTGAATTCTGCCGAGAAACTCGGTCGTGTGTACGGGGCCTGAGTCTCAGCTGTATACAAGCCTTTATATACTGTTTGTGAACACTCTCACTGACTCTACATGCTGTGGGAGCCTGCTGCTGGGTGAAATGACAGAGTGCTGTCAGAACACTAAAACTGGCATACATTTTGACTGTTTATTTTGGGGAGGCAATTAGCAGAACTGACCTAGGTTTAGTAAGTGGTTCTGCTGAGCAAATATTTTATTTGTTTATGCTATGGACTTGCTCTACAAAGCCCTCTTACTTTGAAAGTATTTTTGATTAGTGCTATGCACCAAATATATATACGGTATATCCATCTTGTATGAAGGATACTTATATATTCTTGTGTAAATCAATCCTAAATCGATACTAAAGCCTATTCACTATGCCATTTATTGGTATTAAAATACATTTGACAGGAGGTAGGTACAAAGTGATAAACAGACCTACTGTATATAACTGATGCGCTTCATTTCCTGAAAAGCCCATCCACACAATGGCTGCCTCCACTGAGTAGCGTTGACAGACCGACAAACTTAAAATTCTAAGCATTTTAGGAAGGAAATCAAGCACGACAGCTTTCTTGGGAAAATTCAGATTTAATCCATATTAGTAATGTACTAGAGCAGTTTAACCCCACTGACAGGAGTTTTAGAGAAAGCCGAGAAATCTATTTAATACTTTCAGTCAAAGGATTGATGCATGTGTAATAATCTTTATAGGAGTGAAAACGCTGAAATAGTGAAATATCCAATTTAACATGTAGAGATCACTAGTAAGGGTTGTGAGCATCTATCAGGGGCTAGTTAGTATGATGAGATTTATTAGAGGTGTCATTTCACCTGTATAATATCTTTAATTCTTCCCTTCTAATTTAAATTTTACTTATTTTCGTACTTGCAAGATTTTGACAAAGTCTCTGAGGCCCCGTACACACGACCGAGTTTCTCGGCAGAATTCAGCCAGAAACTCGATCGGAGCTGAATTCTGCCGAGAAACCCGTCGTGTGTACACTTTCTGCCGAGGAAGCCGACGAGTTCCTCGTCGAGCCAAATAGAGAACATGTTCTCTATTTCCTCGTTGTTCAATGAGGAAAGTTGGCTCGCCTAGATCCTCGGCGGCTTCACACAGAACTCGACGAGCAAAACGATGAGTTTTGCCCGTCGAGTTCCTCGGACGTGTGTACGGGGCCTGAGAGAACATGTCTCTTATTGATATGTATGATAAGTACAGAAGAGTTTGTAACACTGTCAAAGAAAATGACAGAAACATCTTTGCTTTATTGTGACTAACACAGAAACACCATATACTATAGAGCTTGTGCTTGCAGAACTATGAAGGTGTAACCCTCTCTTTATGAATGTTATGCCTTGTACACACGATCGTAATTTCCGATGGAAAAAGTCAGACAGAATTTTTTCATCGGATATTTCAACTGTGTGTGTGTCCCATCAGAGTTTTTTCATCGGAAATTCCAATGGACTTAGAAGGAACCCCGACAGAAAAAAAACCACACATGCTCAGAATCAAGTCGCCGCATGCTCGGAAGCACTGAACTTAATTTTTCTCGGCTCGTCGTAATGCTGTACGTCCCCGCTTTTTGGACGGTCAGAATTTGGTGTGACAGTGTGTATGCAAGACAGCTTGAACGGAATTCCGTCAGAAAAATCCATCTGAGTTTATCCCGATGGAAATTCCGATTGTGTGTACGGGGCATTAGTTGCTTGGCTTTTATGCTGATTCTGCCTCATCAAAGACTGACAACGAGTCCAGAGATCACCAATTCTGCCTTGAACTAAGTTTGTTCTTTACCCCAGCATGAGAATCCCAAGCTTCCAATTTATTACTGGACCACTAGAGGTAGTTGAAGAGAAGAAACCCCTGGACAAGATACTCACCTTGAATCATGGTAAGAATGGTCATCGCCAATATTAATGAAAATGTACCTGAACTATATAAAGACCAGTGACATCACCTCACCACAAAGCACAGCAAAAACAGAGAAGGTTGGTACTATCCATGTTGAATGTTGCGTTAACACATGTGAAATATGACTTTTTCTGAACACCAGCAGCCAGGGTGTAAGTGCCCACATTGCAGACTATTCCACCACTCTAGGGCCCTGTACTATAATGACTTATCTGGTTTTTACTCACCTGGAGACCATTCATGTGCTGCACCATTAAAACACACAGTAGTATGATACTAGTTGGTTTGGTGTGCACTTTTGGTGCATTGCCCTCAACCTTCAAGTATGATCACTAGATTACACCATTTGTTACTTAAGCCTCGTACACATGATCAGACTTCCATCCAAATTTTCCATGGATTTTGGTCCAAAGGGCGTTGGCCGTGAACTCGTTCTGCATATACACGGCTTAACATTTTCAGCCAACATTCACCAAACCATGTGGTTTTTCAGTTCTTTACCGCCACCCTTTGGGCAACTTCTGCTATTGTTGTCTGATGTTTAGCATTCGTGTTTGTACTTTGGCTTTTAGTTGGACAGACTTGCGTACGCACGATCGGATTAACCGACGTAAGACCCCTTTCACACTGGAGTGTATTGCAGGCGCTATAGCGTTAAAAATAGCGCCTGCAATACGTCCTTAAAAATCCGACTAAGGGGCTTTCACACTGGAGCGGTGCGCTAGCAGGACGGTAAAAAAAGTCCTGCTAGCCGCATCTTTGGAGCGGAGAATGAGCGGTGTGTTTACCGCTCCTCCTCCGCTGCTGCCTATTGAAATCAATGGGACAGCGTGGCTATATACCGCCCGCAATGTGCTGCTTCAGCAGCGCATTGCGGGCGGTTTTAACAGTTTCTTGGTCGCTAGCGGGGCGTAAATGCGCCCCACTAGCGGCTGAAATGTGCCGCAAATCCACCCATAGTGTCGGCGGTAAAAATAGCTGCGTTTTACCGCCGACGCTATGGGCGCCACAGTGTGAAAGGGCGCTAACAGATTTATTGCCAGTTGGTGAGCATGAACAGACAACTTTTGTTGTCGTTAATTCAGCCAACAATTGTCTGATGGAGCATACACACGGTCGGATTATCCGACACAACACATCCATCAGGCAATTATGGCCATAAAATTGGATCGTGTGTATGGGCCTTTACAATGGTTAATGCATTATATGTCTGGGCAAAAAAACAAACAGAAAAAAAAAAAAACATTCAGTATCTATTTGCAATACATATAGTACATGTCACCATATTTTGTCTCTTTAGCAGTGCTGTAAGCACAGAAAAATACCAGCTGATTTGCAGTAACCAAGTAAGTTCTAACATCCTCTACGGTAATACCAAGTAGCATTATTAGCCCTGCCCGGTTCTCCCATGTGGGAGAATCCCTCCTCATTATGTTATGGAGTTGGGGAGGGTGGGGGGTGTAGTGTAGTACAGCAGAAAATAACTAAGCAGGGCCGACAACTCTAACACCAACAGCAGCCTACAACTCTCAGATCTGGTTTCCTTTAACAAGGGTGTAGAATCAAACAGTGGCTTGGATAAGATAAATAGCACAATGCTGGACTAGTCTGTGTGAACTGAAAACGCTGCAAGAGATCCATTATTAATCTGTATATAATGCGCAAAAATGTACATTTAAACTGAAAGAGCTGAAAGAGAAAACCTATGATCTGTGTATTCTGTATATGACCTTACTTTGAAAAAAATATATAGTATTTACTATTAAAAAAAATAAAATCTAAAGTTCAGTATTACCCTAGCAACTATTCTTCATTAATTATGCTATTAACTATTGTGAAAAAGGAACATTCATTTATTTTATTAATAGCACAATACTGAAACTTAGCTTTTAAATGAAAATACCCCTTTCAGATGAACATCCAAACAATGGAGCCAAAAAACGACAGACACATATGTATTGCTTATATGTATACAGAGTCACAATTTAAATTCTTAACTATGTTTTATAAAAATAAGGGACTATTGAAAACCTCTATGATGTTTTATTATATATAAATATAACTATCTACATGCAATACATTTTGTATTCTCGATTATGGCAATTATGCTTTTGTTTGCTGCATGTGCTAACCTCTTAAAAGACCCCTGATTCTGGTTTTGTGTGTTACTATGTGTGACCACCACAGTGGTTTAAATCACAATACAAAAATACATATATATCCACGACATGAACTAATTAAAGTGGAGGCTCCATCAAAAAAACAATTTTGCTTTAAACTGTAGCTTACGACTAAAAAAGAAAAAAAAAAGTTTTTTTTTTTTTTACTCATCTGGAAATGCCTGTTGCTATGCGGTCCCACGAAATCTGCCTTTCAAACCACCTAGGATTCTGACATCATCTCCCTCTAATGCTCTTGGGAAATGTGTGTCATCATTTCCCAGGATGCAGTGCACTGCCCAATTATCACTCCCCATCCAAGACTTCCAGGAAGTAAGTGCCTGTAGGCTTCACAATGCCCACAAGCAAAATGACAACGGTGTAGATATAGTTTTATAAACTATCTTTTTTGAATATTTATGCGGATCGGCGGCGGATTATAAAATAGTAAGTGACCAGATTTATATTATAAAAACGCAGGATGAAAGGACATACATTTAAAAAATGCTAATTGTGGTTGGAACTCCGCTTTAATACAAGAATCCAGATATCAGGTAAGGCACACCTAATAAAATAGTAAATGACAGGTACTTTAATTCAAAACCAATCAATGCATAAAAGTCCCAAATATTACAGATACATTAAATGTTACATTTTAAGCCTTGTACACACTACTAGTTTTTTTTATTTAGTTCAACCCAGTGGGTTGAACAAAAATAAACTGACAGCTCAGATCGGAGCCACTGTAATACCAATCCGATGTTAGTACAGTGATCTCCCCTGCTCTGCTATTGTCTTCTGGCATGGGGACTGCCCCCCCCTGTCATAACACTCTGGTCGGTGCTCTCAGCCAATGGTCAGGAGAGGGTGGGAAGATCTATTTCAGTCATGCCCCTTCAACAGAAGCTGGCTGTTGGCTTCTGTCAGACTGCTGCCATACACATGGACCAAATACCAGCAAGTTTCTATTGAATCGACTGATGCCGCCCGACATTCGGCATGTGTGTACTAGGCTTTAGATAATAAAATAAGACGATTGAGAAGATCCCTTTGTGCATAAAAGAAAGATACATTTCAAGTAAAAGGAACCTGACCGGCCTAAAACTTTTCTAAGAAGCTATCGACATTGCTAAAGTGCCTAAGGGGTGAAACCTTGCACACTACAGGGTATGGGAGTGATGTTGAAGTAACAAAGTAAATTGGTGGTACTTTTCTTCAAAATTCATTCTATATAGAGATGTCACCAGCACTCCATAACTGCTGAAAAAATGAGCTCTATTCAGTTATAAAACATGGCTGCAGACTCAATGTTCTGAAGCTACAGGGTGACTCTTTCAACAAGTCAACAGTGCCACTGTTACAGGTTAGAAGGTAATATTGAACTGTATTAGGATCCCCAATTCTCTGCTTTTGACCTTATAGATCATAATTATCGGTGGTAGAGCTAAGAGTATATCAGAGTATAAAGAAGCATGAACAGTAAAACTAGATCACCATCTAGACCAGACTTGATATCAAATATTTCAGAGAAGGTTCAATACTTTAGTGCGTATTTCCAGTTAGCCAATTTAAAAGTAATAAGTTGCTTGCGACATACTGTACAGTATGCCCCTTGGGCTGAAATGTATTTCTGTCATTCCTATCCATGCTGGGGATGTCAGGCTGAAATCAGGACTTATTTTGGTAGTATTGTGATAAAATAAGATCATTCTGGGATTTGGTGTTCCCGTTATGTCAGAAGCATCAGTATAGTCAAATGTATGCTTATTTCCAGCTTTTCGAACTTGCCAGTTAAATTGTTACCCCAAAAAAATAAAAAACTACATGTTTTCTCACTGCAATTACAATAGTGTGTTATTGGAAAACAGATAAGATACTGACCATGCAAGTTTCCAAGTGTCTGGGAATAGAAGAAATAGTAGCAGTAGATGTTGGGTGTAAAAATATTATCTGTGAAATGCTGTCAGTATGGCCAGCAATGATGAACATATTGGATTAAGCAAATTAGTTGAACAGTACCGTGAAAGACTGAAATTATGTATAGTAAAGGCGTACTTCATATTAACAGAAATAAAGAATGAGGAAAAAAATAAATATAAAAAGAAGAAACAAACGCTGACAAACCTATTTTCCCTTTACCATATCCAGAGGTGAAAATTGCACACATAAATGGCCTTTCGTCCTAATTTAATAGGCTTTTAAAGCCCATTATTATTATGCTGCTACATATGGCGTCCTCTTTAGAGACAGACCCTAACAGGACAAATGTCTCAACTCCGAAAACAAATGCTCTCCACTCCGTACACCTTATGTTTTTTTCACAAGATCGCTTTCATTATCTCTATTATACATCCTACCAAGAGGAAACTTCCTCACAGCACAGCTGGCATGGAGGGCACAAAGGCTGAACACTGTTTTTGTCCTAATGTTTAACAATATCCTGCTAGCCAAGAAAAAGGAGCAGTAAAAAAATCTTCCATGACTGGGCCACTGCCCCCACTGTCATTTTTCATGCTGGAGAGCTGAGGATTGCATTCCTTCAGAAAAGTGAAAATGTTATCCTGTGGCCAGATAATGACAAATCATTGATGTGCTGCTCAGCAGTCGACCTTAATATAAGAGAATATCCCTCAGTAGGAAAGGAAAAAGCTTTGGAAGGCAAGGAAATTTACATGGGCCCGTACATGACACCTGGAATTCCATATGACCCTACAGTGAAAGGGCATTAAAAGAAGATGTAAGTAGAGGGCCATTATAAAATGTTATATATATATATATATATATATATATATATATATATATATATATATATATATATATATAATTTTAATAATGAACAAATATAAATGTTGAAAAAACCTAGAGGTAAATATACTGACTAATTTTAATTCTAGTTGGTTATTTTAATTGAAATATTATTAAAATTAATTACAACTTGATATAGTAACACATAGAAAAGTCACTTCCAAGTGTTTCTAGTACAAATGGACCTCAATTTAGCTGGATTAAAAGGAGAACTCTGCCCACTCTTAATAATTAAAAAATGGAATGGCGGGTGATGTATGCATGTTACTCAATTTGGAAGCATGATTTTTTACGTTAGAGACCATCAGAATTCCTCCAACAACCTTATTTTCCAACCTAGCGTCAATAATCACCACCTTTGTGCCAGTCTTATGACACAGAAACATTCTGAACAGTAGGAAGACCTACAGAAGATCACTAAAGTAACAATCACATTTTTGGGAGTTGGAAAATTGGGAAGAGATCTGAACAGCTTCCAAATTGAAACCAATGGTACATCTGCTTGTCTTAGACTTGCGAAAACATTATACTAAGGGAAATTATTATATTTTTTTAATTTATGAATTAAAAACATTAACAATTCAGAAAAAGAAGACAGCTATTTATATTATATAATGTGAATTTAGTGGTCATAGCGAATTATGCTGCAATTCCACTGGTTCCAGTTTGCTTCCCCTGCAATTTATTGGTGCAGCAGTTGTTGGTATTTCCCTGCACACCCATTCTAGGATCTTTGGCAGCCTTTATTTGATTGATTCAGCATTAAACATACGCATATGGTAAGTACCATTTGCTGACATGCCTCCGGATGCGGTACCCAGATTGTAATTGATACTTTTGTATGTATTCATTATCTATATGTTTTCTGTAAGTTTGGATCCATCGGATATATAGTGAATAGTTTATTTTAAATAAGAGTTTGGACTGATGTGTATATGTATGCATGTATATACAGTATATATGTATGTGTATGTATTAACATGTATGGTATTATAGCAAATTACATTTGTATGATATCTGTACAGTATAATTGTTGTTGTTACAAGCTCCTGAAGAAGCAGACAAAGTGAAACATGTCGAGCTAAAGGCATTGTGATTGATACAGGGTCTATGTATGCGTTTGCTGTGTATATGTATCAAAAGTATTTTAAGAAGTAAGGACAGTATTTTGCTAACCTGATGTGTTTTTAAACTTTATATATATATTTATATTCAAGTGTTCTGTGTTTGCGGCACCATAAAAATCCCTTTCTCTTTCTATATCCCAAAAATGTACTTCTTTGGGATGAAGGTGCTTTTTTGATCTATGGATGTATGTGACTTTCTAGATTCTATTTGAATGAAACCTAGTTTCTTAGGCCATGCTTGAGAGTAACTACACCACACCCACATATACTAAAACGCAATTTTTTTTTATAATTACAGTGGAAAAATATTTATCGATAAATAGTATATAACTCAATCCCCTCAAGTACATATAATTACAGTAGAAACATATTTCTTGATAAATACTGTATTTCCCCGAAAATAAGACCTACCCTGAAAATAAGACCTACTGTGATTTTTGGGGATGGCTGCCATATAAACCCTACCCCGAAACAAAAGCCCTAGCTTAAGGTGGATGTAAAATCCTAGAATCCACTCTATTACAGTATTATATAATGTAAAATGTGTGAGTTTCTGTAATATAATAGTGACAAATACCTTCACTACAGCGGCGCTCTGCGCTCAGCTGAACGCCCGCTGCTCTCCTCCTCTTCTTCCAGCTATCAGCTGAGGATCTGCCCCCCCCCCCTCTGCTGTGCTCGGAGCGGGGAAGAGAGCTCCGGCGATTTATGGAAAGCAGCTCTATAACGTAGGCATTTGGCACAATTATATTACAGAAACACACACATTTTACTTTATATAATACTGTAATAGAGTGGATTTTAGGATTTTACAACCACTTTTACTCGGTTCACACTGGGGACACCACAGCATACCACAAGGAACAATAGGGTTGATGTACGGTAAATATGTTGTTAAAAAAAATATGACCGTTTAACATGGTAGTCTATAGAAGGGGTGCCCGGCTTTGAAAAAGGGAATTCACCCCACGGCTTAGTTAATGTGGAGAGTGTTTCACTTTCCAAAAAGAAACCAATCACACACAAGGGAAATAAATAATAATAATAAAACATGTTTACTTGCATATAATTGAACAATAGAAGTCAGCAGAGCTTCATCTCATACACTAGGCTCTGGGGGAAAATTCCCTTGGAAAGTGCAACATCCCTTAAAAAGCGACCAGCAAATTTACTGTATATACTCGAGAATAAGTCAAGTTTTTCAGCACTTTTTTTGTGCTGAAAATGCCCCCCCCCCGGCTTATACTCCAGTCACTCTTCCTGTACAAGTGTGCAAAGTTTGTTGTCCGGGGGACCTATGGCCAGGGAGCACCGATTTTTCAAAGTCGGGCCCCCTTCCATAGACTCCCATGTTAAACGGTAATTTCTCCAGTGATTTTGGGGACCCGGTACCTGCCGGTCGTAAATCCCCTAGACCCAGAACTTAGCACACATATAGCCCCATCTCTCCTCTACAAGTGTGCAAAGTTTGTTGTCTGGGGGACCTACGATCGGGGAGCACCGATTTTTCAAAGCTGGGCACCCCTTCCATAGACTCTCATGTTAAACATCAGTCTAGTCATGGACACAGTGAGGCATGGGCACAGTGAGGCATGAAAATGGACACAGTAAGACAAAGTGAGGCACAGTGAGGCATGCAGATGGACACCCTAGGCTTATACTCGAGTCAATAAGTTTTCCCAGTTTTTTGTGGTAAAATTAGGTGCCTCAACTTATATTCGGGTCGGCTTATATTGGAGTATATACGATACCTTAGTAAATCAAATTCAATGTGTTCTGCATAGCACTGCGCTTTAAATAAATGCAGCATGACCAACATTTTTGTACATTTTGTACGTTGAGATTCATTATAGCTTATACATAAGCTGGCAACTCATCTGAGCACATGTATATTGACCAATAAAAAAAATGTATTTTAGATTTGCTAATAGTGGTAAAGGGTTAGAGCTCCTTTTAGGTTTGTATTGCTGTGCCTCCATACGTGAAATTCACTGTTTGGTTTAGTGGCCATTGTCACCAGGGCTGAAAATTATTGAAAACCCACAAGTTTAAATTGCCAATGGAACAGCATGAGAGGAAAAATCTTTTAGTGGGAACAGCTGTTTCAGTGACAACTTTAGATAGCTTTCTTCTCACTTCCTGTTGTGTCCACAGGACAGGACTCGAAGGCGAAATCTACCCAATGAGACACTGGACACAAAAAAGACCAACAAAGTGTTGACCATTCATCACTCTAAATTAAATAGAAACCTTTTTAACATTAGATATACTTTTAAGCAGCGCTGTGTTCTGCTAATATATGATGTCTCTTTTCACATGTAAAAGTCCTTTATTATTGTTTTGCCCATCCACAGGTTTGCTTTAGATTTTTGTATGTTTCCAAAAAATGCACTTCTTGCAGACTACCTCTAGAGTAGCCATAATTTTAATTTTAAAAGTAAGTTTCAATAATTTAATTAAAATAATAATTGGTGATCATGAAGGTCCTTTAGTCACTTCCTGTTTTTGTGTGACAACACTCTCGACTTGTCCCCCAGTTTTGTGTCGTCAACCTGTCAAGTACCGGTATATAGATTACAACAGACCCTTTCAACGCACATTACACAGATTCTCACCATCAGGAAATCCATGCACTCACCAGCAATGCCATTCAGCCATTGCTTGCGATGCAACAGAGGATGAAACAGGTGAAAACAGTATTTTATTTAAAAAAAGTAACTGTTTGGACTCATGGTGATTTGATCGGGTTACAGCAAATTTAATGCTTCAGTGCTGCTTCCAGTTTTATAGGAAAGTTGCACACAAGTCTATTATTAAATAAAATAAATATATTTAATTGCAAATTTGTACACAATTATTATACACATAGGGCCAGATTCACAGTGGACTTACTTAGAATCAGTTACGCATAGATTTGGCCAAGATACGAGCGGCGTAAGTCTCCTATGCCGTCGTATCTTGGGTGCATATTTACGCTGGCCACAAGGGGCGCTTCTGTAGATTTACTTGTCGATTATGTAAATTAGGTAGATACGCCGATTCACGAACGTACTTGCGCCCGCTACACTGTTTACGTTAGGCTTACGTCCGGCGTAAAGTTACCCCTGCTATATGAGGCGCAGCCAATGCAAAGTATGGACGTCGGCAAGAGTATCTTTTTACGTCGTTTATGTAAGTCGTACGTGAATGGGGCTGTGCATAGGTTACGTTCACGTCACAGGAATTGGGCCTGGCGTATCTTATGGAGTAAATTTGACGTGATACTGAGCATGCGCGCGCATGCGCCGTACGATCGGCACTTCATTTGCATGGGGTCACGGCTCATTTTAATAAAACACGCCCACCTCATCCACATTTGAATTAGGCGGGCTTACGCCAACCGATTTACGCTACGCCGCCACAACTTACGGAGCAAGTGCTTTGTGAATACTGCACTTGCCTGTCTAAGTAGCATAAATAGGATACGCTACGCCCAACTAAAGATACGCTCTCCTACGTGAATCTGGCCCATAGCATACAATAACAATATAAATAATAATAAAACAATTAAAAGAAAACTAGTAATAACACCAATAACGATATTACTAAAAAGCCAACTACTGTATAATTCAAGGTATTAGCAAAGTCAACATCACTTTTATTTCCACTTGTATTGCCAGTGTCACTTACCCCTCACTCCACTTACAAAGCTCCCACTGTTTCTTATTGCCACCCCTTCCCGATGTTGGTGATCAGCTTTGTCTGTCATTTGAAATACCTCGGCACTGGGCAGTATAACATTGTAAGTATTTTAACACCCATTTAAATGTAAGTTGTCATGCCATGCCATTTTTAATTTACATTGTATACAGGAAGCATTCAGTGTAAATTAAAAAACACACTGCAAAATGCTAGGATACAAAAACTGAGTAAAATCAAGTCTAAACATAAAACTTTACTGCTACTGCTTCGTATTACAGAGTGCATCTTGTGAATGCAAACAAACCTTTCCTGTCACTCACACACAAGTGTCACCACAAAGCACAGTGCCTATTTTGCTCCTGATGGAAACATTAAGTGCCTCCTTTTTTACAAACTTTGATCCTGATAAAAACATTAAGTGCCTCCTATTTTATAAACTTCTCTACACTCTTCAGCAACCATAATTAATTCAATACCAATACTCAAGTTCCTTACAAAGGAGGACACTCAACACCTGTCTCTACCACAGAACTACTTAAGTCTTAAACCTTGATATGACACTATACATTATTCCATGCATCAAACCAACTTATTAAGTTTCGGGTAGCTAACAAAGACTGTCAGTCAAAGGAAATAAACACCACCTCCTACCCAGAAGGATTTTGGACATGGTGGGGAAGGGAAATCAAGATCCATTGTACTAGATATTTGTATTTGGCATAAACACCAGCAGCAAAATACAAAGAGCTCCAGGATAGTGCTGGGTGGTCCAAGCCAAACATACAACTTCATAGCAAACCTGTCACAAACCTGGGTAATTTAACCACTTCAGCCCCAGAAGAATTTACCCCCTTCATTACCAGAGCACTTTTTGCGATTCGGCACTGTGTTGCTTTAACTGAAAATTGTGCGGTCGTGCGACGTGGCACCCAAACAAAATTGACGTTCTTTTTTTCACACAAATTGAGCTTTATTTTGGTGGTATTTGATCGCCTCTGCGGTGATAGAGAAACAATGAAAAAAAAAATGCAATATTTTTTACTTTTTTCTATAATAAATATCCCCAAAAAATCTATAAAAAAAGTTTTTTTTCCTCAGTTTAGGCCGATACGTATTCTTCTACATATAAGCGTATAATGATTGGTTTGCGCAAAAGTTATAGCATCTACAAAATAGGGGATAGTTTTATTGCATTTTTTTTTTTACTAGTAATGACGGTGATCTGCGATTTTTATTGTGACCGTGACATTGCGATGGACACATCGGATGCTTTCGACACATTTTTGGGACCATTCACATTTATACAGCGATCAGTGCTATAAAACTGCACTGATTATTGTATAAATGTGACTGGCAGGGAAGGGGTTAACACTAGGGGGCGCTGAAGGGGTTAAATATATTCCCTAATGTGTGATTCTAACTGTAGGGGGAGGGGACTCACAAGGGGAGGAGACCGATGTGTGTTCATCTATACTGGGAACACACATCTGTCTCCTCAACTGACAGGAGCGTTGATCCACAGTCCTGCCGGGATTGCGGGCAATCGTGGGTGCGGGCAATCGTGGCATTGCGGCCGCCACGTGTGCCCCCTAGACGGCCGGGATGCCGGGGAGGTCATATGACGTCCACCCAGGATGGGAGATCCCATCTGTGGACGTCATATGAGAATGGGTGGTAAGGAAGTGGTTAAACATGTCATATGATGCATAAACAGTGTTTGTTTGTGGTTAAAGCTGTAAAAAAAAATATTATTAGATCTCGAAATGTAAGCAGTTGAATTTGTAAACAAATCCCCACTTTTCTTGTAAAGGTTGCCCTTGGCCCAACAAATTATGTCACTGAAGCATCTTTTTTGGTATTTACCTGTGATGTACTGAGCAATAAGGAGGCTTAGGGAGTGGGATATGGTGGAGCAATCTTGACTTTTGCAAGGAAAGTTGAAATGAGCATTTTAGATTTACTAGTCATTTTTACAGAGTTTTCTCTAAAGGTAACATCTAATCAGGCCTTTTTTTCACACTCTTACTTTGAATTGCAGGTTCTTGGCAATTTTTTTAATGAAACAACAGATAGCCCATGATACATTCCATGTCTTGCTTTTCTACATTCTCCATCTGCTCAAGATTGTCACCTATCACAACTAGGGATGAGCTTCGTGTTCGAGTCCAACCCATGTTCGACTCGAACATCGTATGTTCGACGAATAACGAACGTTATGGGCCGTTCGCCCCAAATTCGAGTGGTGTGTCACAGCCCATAATTCACTGCGGCATCGCAGTGCATTGCTGGCTGATGATTGGCCAAGCATGCACTATGACCCGCATGCTTGGCCAATCACAGCTTGCAAAAAACGGAGAGCCATAATTGGCCAAAGCCTTGTGTAGTGTGTTGCGGTGGTTTACAGAGATGAGAGAGACAGAGAGAGAGAGTGTCATTTTTTTGCAGTTGGATAGAGCAGGCAGGCAGGCTAGTCAGTTAGAGTTACAGTGTGTAGATGATATATATGCATCCCAGGTGTTGTATATATATTTATACACTGTATTGAGTTTAGCTAGATCCGCTCTTCCTAATATACTGCAGGCAGGCAGGTGATTGTGCTAGCTGCAGTATTTTTAAGTGGTGTACGGTCTGTGTCCTCTGTACAGTGTGCACCTAAAGCTACGTAAAGCTGGTGTTTCACATATTAGAGGCAGGGATCTGCTCATATTAACCTCCCTGGTGGTATGATTCTGTCTGGAATTACGTACCAAAAGCGGTACAATTATTTGCAAGGAAATTTGGTGATTTGTACTGTAGGCCTGCAATTCTTAGGAATAACTCACTTAAATCTGACCAAACAAGAATCTAATAGGCATCCCGGGTATGACATTTTTTTAAAAACAAAATGATAAATTATAATATAATAAATAATTATAAATAATTATAACAAATAATAATATAATTCTAATAAAAATTATTCAATAATGTAATCAAATCAAAAACACTGAAATTTTCTCAGTTGCGGAATTGTTGCTGTCATTATTTTATTTTTTTTATGACGAATTTCCCCACAAATCGCTATCGCACAATTCTGCAAGTGATTATAATTTATTATCGCTGTTTTTTAGCTGATCTAAAACCATTTTTGACATAAAGGGACACTTTTGGTTGCTATGGACAATATACAGTTTGCAGGGAGAAAGGAAGGTTTTTATTATATAAAATGACATGTAGGGCACTGGGCAGACCACTCGGGACAAGGGGGGTGTGTTTTTTTTACATACAGTATTGTAATCTATATGATTACACTATACTGTATGTACTGTGTTTGTTTACCTTTTTGAATTTGGCGCCGATCTCCGCTCCCGTGCGTCGTAACGTCGCAGGGAACGGAGATCGGCGGCACAGGAGGACGCTGTGTGAATCGAGCGAGGTCCCGCTCGCTCACACAGCGCGGTGACATCGCTGGATCCAGGACAAGGTAAGCCAGCGCACGCTGCAGGCTCTGCATGTCTACCCCGAGCGTGACTCGGGGATACCGATCGCAGCAGAAAAAACCCACCCCGAGTCACGCTCGGGGATACCGCCAGGCAGGTTAATACCACAGGCAGGGGATCATTCTGCAAGTACTTTCACGTGGTGTACTGTCTGTATCCTCTGTATAGTGTGCACCTAAAACTACGTAAAGCTGGTGTTTCTCATAATATATTTTTTTTCCACTTTAAGCATCATTAAAATCACTGCTCCAGAAAAAACAACAGTTTTTAAAACTTTTTTTTCCATTGATACATGTTCCCTGGGGCAAGACCCGGATTCTCAAAGACATTTTACGACAATATCTTGCTTTAAAATTAGCACTTTTGAATTTGAACGTTCGAGTTCCATAGACGTCAATGGGGTTCTAAATGTTTGCGCGAACGGTCGGTCCGTTCGAAGGTTCTGGTGCGAACCGAACAGAGGGGGGTGTTCGGCTCATCCCTAGTTGTGGATGAATGGCACAACAATGGGCCTCAGGATCTCGTTACAGTATCTCTGTGTATTCATAATGCAATCAATAAAATGCACCTATGTTCATTGTCAATAGCATATGCCTGTGCATATTATACCCCACCGCCACCATGGGCCACTCAATCTACAACGTTGACATCAGCAAACCGCTCACCCACATGACGCCATATACGCTGTCTGCCATCTGCCCTGTACAGTGAAAACCAGGATTCAATCATGAAGAGAACACCTCTCCAAAGTTCCAGACGTCATTGAATGTGAGCATTTGCCCACTCAAGTCGGTTATGACAACAAAATGCAGTCAAGTCGAGACCTCAATAAGGCCCCATACACACGATAGAATCCATCCGCAGATAAATCCCAGCAAATGGGTTTCTGCGGATAGATCCTATGGTGTGTACACGCCAGCGGATCTGTTTCCGCGGAGAAATCTCCTCTGGGATGGATTCCAGCAGATCGGATATTTGCTGACATGCACAACAAATCCATCTGCTGGAATCCATTCCAACGGATGGATCCGCTCGTCTGTACAGACTTACCGGATCCATCCGTCCAAAGGGATTCCCTGCACGCATCGTAATGATTTGACGCATGCGTGGAATTCCTTATATGACAGCGTCGCACCGTCGCCGCGTCATAATCGCGGCGATGGCGCGACACGTCATCGCCAGAGGATTTCCGCGCGGATTTCAATGCGATGGTGTGTACACTCCATCGCATAGAAATCTGCGGAAATCTTTGAGAGGATTTATCCGTGGAAACGGTCCGCTGGACCGTATCCGCGGATAAATTCTCTCGTGTGTATGGGGCCTAAGGACTACGAGCATGCAGATGAGCTTCTCTGAGATGGTTTCTGACAGTTTGTGCAGACATTCTTTGATTATGCAAACTGATTGTTGCAGCAGCTGTCCAGGTGGCTGATCTCAGACAAACTTGGAGGTGAAGATGCTGGATGTGGAGGTCCTGGGCTGGTGTGGTTACACATGGTCTGCAGTTGTGAGGCCGGTTGGATGTACTGCCAAATTCTCTGAAACACCTTTGGAGACGGCTTATGGTAGAGAAATTAATATTTCCACCCAAGGGCAACGGTTTTTATAAAACTGCACATTTTGGAGTGGCCTTTTTATTGTGGCCAGCCAAAGGCACACCGGTGCAATAATCATACTGTCTAATCAGCATCTTGATATGCCACACCTGTGAGGTGGATGGATTATCTTGGCAAAGGAGAAGTGCTCACTAACACAGATTTAGACAGATTTATGAACAATATTTAAGATAAATAGGCCTTTTGTGTGCATAGAAAAAGTCATAGATCTTTAAGTTCAGCTCATGATAAATAGGAGCAAGCACAAAAGTGTTGCGTTTATAATTTTGCTCAGTGTATATATATATATATATATATATATATATATATATATATATATATATATATATATATAGCATTACCCCCATTGGAGCTGCTGGATTTTTGGGTGGCATGTTACCTTCTGGCTCCTCAGAATTTTCTAGGGGTGAGAGATGCGTATGTGCATAAAAAGACTAAAGGAATGTCCACGACAGGTGCTCTTTTGCTGTGCTCTTTTTTACCCAGCCGGGTTAAAACAATAAACTTGCAGTGAGGAAAGTAAAGTTGAAAGTAGGGTTGTCCTGATACCGATACTAGTATCTGTATCGGGACCGATACTAGTATCGGTACCGATACTGAGCATTTGCGCGAGTACTTGTACTCACGCAAATGCTCCCGATGCTTCACCGATACTTTTTTTTTCTTTCGGAGGCGAGGCCTCCATGGATCAGAATCATTGTTCCAGCAAATCTTACAGATGCTTGATGGATTGAGAACTGGAGTTTTGGGGGCCCAGTCAACACCTCAAACTTATTGTGTTCCTCAAGACATCCTTGAACCATTTTTTGATGCATGGTAGGGTGCATTATCCTGCTTAAAAAGGCCACTGTCATCAGGGAATACCGTTTCCATGAAGAGGTGTGCTTGGTCACTAACAATGTTTAGGTAGGTGATGGAAAATAAAAAAGAAACTGCGCTAAGATCAAACAAACAGTACCATGTGCCCACAGGATCATTATAAACACATACTAATAAATGCAGAAACTCTTCTGTGAAACATCAAAAACAGTGGTCGTAAATAAGAAAAATAGAGTCGTGCTAATGCTAAAAGTGACAAATGAAATATTCATGTGAACATACACATATGAAGTGAAGAAGTAATTGAACTATCACTAAAGGAAAAAAAATGTTTTGCTGAAATTACTGTTTACAGGGTATAGAGACATAATAGTTAACTGATTCCTTTTAAAAACGATTAAAAATAGATAAAAATCAATCATATAATGTGCCTCTTAGATGCAAAAACGAAACTGAAACTAGTTTAGTCTTTGCATGTTATTTTATGCCTCTGTGCTGGACAGTGCCATAGAGAGTCATGGCTAGGAAAACGAAACTAAACTCTCCCATGACTTTTTCATAAGGAGCCAGACAACCAGGAAGTGTCCAGAACAGAGTAGAATTACAGCAACATCAGAGCAAAAACAAGCAATGAGGACATGAAACCAGGACTGCAGTAAGGTAAAGGAAGCTATTTAGCTAAAAAAAAAAAAATCCTTTAGTGACCCTTTAATTGAACTTCCAAATGTTGAATATAAATTTTTTTTTTGCAAAGTGAATCACAAAAATGTGGGGCAGCGGGTATGTGAATGAATACAACCAAATATAAATTCACCTGATAAAGTAATGATATAAATATGTGAAGTCTACTAGTGACTCTAGCACAATTCCACACAATTACAAACATCTAAAATGAATGTGAAACTACTTGGGTACTATGAACATTCTCCAGTAAGATGAAGTGTTATTAGCTCACAGGAAGCATAATTCCACTCTTATTGAGCCTTAGCTCGCACTGTGCTGTGACTCACAGGATAGGTGATAACATGTTACCGATCCGCCAGGCGGATGGAAAATAGCACCGCCATCTGTCTGGATTTTGTGGGTAGGATCAGATCGGATGGCGGCGGGTGTCCACAGACTGTTGGTTTTGGGACTGATCGCCACGATCAGGTGGCTTTTACAAGTGATATTTCTTCACATGTGTGAGTAGTTTTAATTTGCTTTTATCAATAAATTTGCATGGGATAATGCACAAGCCTTCTCTTTACCCTTTCTGTGACTGTTATGCCTTGTACACACGATCGTAAAAAAAAAAAACATGTTCTATTTCTAATCTCCGGTGGAAAAAAAACCCGATGGGGCAAACACACGGTCGGAATATCCGATGAAAAAATTCCGTCAGACTTTTTCCATCGGAAATTCTGATCGTGTGTACAAGGCATAAGGATATCCCCTATCCTGGAGGGCAGCAAGGCCTATTCTATCTATCTATCTATCTATCTTTTCTGACAAAACGCTATTGTCACAAGCCTAGTGCAGAAATTTCCCAAAACAGAGAAACCGTTTTGGATAGAGCTAAAGTGTATTTTTTTTATTGTCGTTATAGCTTGGTATGCTAGTTTGTCCAAAAAAATCGGGCTCTTCATGGTCAAACAAAATGTATTTAATTTATAGCGCTTTAAACAGTGTATATAAAAAAATACCATATCTCTTCCTAGGCTAAAGTCTCAGAACCCAGTGAAGTCTAAACAGAGAGAAAAGTGATTTGAAGGAATGTAATAACGCTGATAACATTAGAGAAAATGGAACACTTGAATTGCTGTGTTTAATAGCTATGCTTCAGTGAGCATTTCAACAGTGTCATATCACTCGCTAGCTTAGAAGATGTCTGAAAAGGATGTTGACCGGTTTGAAAACTCATACGCAAAAGCTTGAGATATCACACTGAGTAATCTGCTTTTACTTTTCTCAGGAGACATGTTGCTTTCCATGTGAAAGGAATACCTAGGCCTTGTTAGAGCACAGAGTAGAGAGAAGGGATAGGAAATGTTAACACATGTCAAAAACTGTGCAAACGTGATTCACAATGTACAGGGACATAATCAGCAATGTGTACAACAACTACAACAGTTTATAGCTCCGGGATTTTAACAGTTCTCTATCCTATGAATATAGCCTAAAATCACAAGTAAATGATCCTAGCTATTTAGCAATTTAATAAGTGAATCTATATATATATAGCTATATTAATATATATCAATATCTATATAAAGATAGATACATAGATCTATCTATCTATCTATCTATCTATCTATCTATCTATCTATCTATCTATCTATCTATCTATCTCTACGGTATATATATATATATATATATATATATATATATATATATACATATATACATACACACACACACTATATTATCAAAAGTATTGGGACGTCTGCCTTTACACGTACATGAACTTATGAACTTTAAAGGCCTCCCAGTCTTTGTCTGTAGGGTTCAATATTGAGTTGGCTCACCCTTTGCAGCTATAACAGCTTCAACTCTTCTGGGAAAGCTGTCCACAAGGTTTAGGAGTGTGTCTATGGGAATGTTTGACCATTCTTCTAGAAGTGAATTTGTGAGGTCAAGCACTGCTGATGGGCGAAAAGGCCTGTCTCGCAGTCTAATTCATCCTAAAGGTGTTCTATTGGGTTGAAGTCAGGTTCCTCCACCTCAAACTCGCTCATCTATGTCTTTATGGACCTTGCTTTGTGCACTGGTGCCCAGTCATGTTGGAACAGGAAGGGGCCATTCCCAAACTGTTCCCACAAAGTTGGGAGCACAAAATTGTCCAAAATATCTTGGTATGCTGACGCCTTAAGAGTTTCCTTCACTAAAACTAAGGGGCCAAGCCCAACCCCTGAGAAACAACCCCACACCATAATCCCCTGTATACTCTATAAATGCACACACATACTGTACAGGATGCCAGGAATGTGTCTTGGAAAGCAGGCATATATCACCGCTGGTGATTCAAACTCCTTAAATATGACAATACAAACACACATACACAGCCTGGTGACCTGACTCTTCTATGATGCAGTTAAGCAATTAAGCCTGGCCACCTCCCTGCCCACAGCCTATGACTAGACAGGGAATGAGCAGCACCACCACAGTGAAAGAACAACAGCATGTCACTTTTCTGCTCACTCTATTCTCTCCTCCTATCAGCATGTTCACTGTCAACAAATGTGCAGAACACTAAATGTGAATGGCTGGAGGTGCCACTGTACAGCAGTATTGCTAGAAGGTGGTACCAAGTAAACATCTGGTATACTAGCTGCATTTGAAAATATTTGCAATCAATGATTTTTAAAGGATACATAACTATATTTGTTTGTGGAGTTCAGTTTTATCTAAAACTACTCGTTTTACTGCTAAGGTCTATTTATTAGTCAAAGCAAAATTCAGGAAAAGTGGAGACACATCCTTTAGCTCTTTGATGTGATGTTAAATGGACATTTGCATTTATCCCATAGAACTTAAGGAAATTAGGAATTGAGGGGAAAACTCCCCCCAAATGAAGTCACAGAGATCAATAAACACTTGACAGACTTTACCTCATCCCTACTTTACTAAAAAGCTTTTTTTGCCTTCTGTGTCCCATAAATGTTTAATTCTATTTCCTATTCTAATGAATTTGCAGGAGGTAAAGGAAATATTTCCAATCACAGACAGCAATATAAGCCTAAATTCGTTTTTTTTTTTTTTTTTTATGAATCCCTATTTTATCAAAAATGAAGGCTTTGGTGGTGATTTTGAAGAGTTCCTATTCACAATTTTGAAATGTTTAAGGCTGGGTTCACACTATTGTGAATTGGATGCGGGTTTCCCTGCATCCAATTCGCATGTCAGGAGATTGTGATTGGCTCTCTATGGATCCGGTTCACAGATCTCCGGAGCGGCTCCAGTGCGAATTGCAAAGGAGTCCTGTGCATCTTCTGGTCCGTTTCAGGTCCAAAATCATGACAAATTTTGGGCTGAAATCAGACCTGAAACAATGAATGGGGACGCATCGGACCCCTGCTGTGAGCCGCTCAATGCTGCAGTGTGAACCCAGCCAAAATGTATTTTATATTAACCACTTGCCCCCCTGCGCTACAGCCGAAAGACAGCTACAGCGTGGGCCTTAATTGCCGGGCGGACGTCCAGGATGTCCTCCCAAACAAGCGCTGTCTGCGCGTCTCTGCGGGTCTATGAGACTCGGGTGATCAGAGTAAGGGGTCGGTCCTGGCCCCTTACCACGTGATCAGCTGTCAGCCAATGACGGCTGATCACATGATGTAAACAGAAGCTCGGTAATCGGTAAAAAAAAGCTGATCACCGGCTTCTGTCAGAGGGACATCGGTCCCTCACACAGAACGACGCAGCTGCATTTTATGTGTCCACCAGTGTCAGCTGCCAGTGCCCAATGTGCCACCTAGTAGTGCCAGCTACCAGTATGCACCAGTGCCACCTACCAGTGCCCACACTGCCACCTACCAGTGCCCACAGTGCCATCCATCAATGCCCACCAATGCTGCCAATCAATGCCCATCAGTGTCTCACAAGGAGTGCCACAGGTCAGTGCTGCCTATCAATGTCACCTACCAGTGCCACCCATCAGTGATCATCAGTGCCCATCAGTGCCACCTATCAGTGCTGCTTATCAGTGCCACCTATCAGTGCCCTTCAGTGTCATCCATCAGTGCCACCTATTGGTGCCATTTCTCAGTGCCACCCAATCGGTGCTTATCAGTGCCACATATCAGTGCCCATTAGTGCTGCCTTATCAGTGCCCATCAGTGCAGACTATCAGTGCCCATCAGTGCAGCCTAATCAACACACCAGTGAAGGAGAAAAGTTACCTGGTTTAAACATTTTATAACAAACTATGAAACGTTTATTTTTTCAAAATTTTCAGTCCTTTTTTGCTTTATTTAGCAAAAAAATTAAAACCAACAGCAGTTAAATACCACCAAAAGAAAGCTATATTTGCGTGAAGAAAATGATAAAAATGTCATTTGGGTACAGTGTAGCATGACTGCGCAATTGTCATTCAAATAGTGACAGTACTGAAAGCTGAAAATTGGTCTGGGCAGGAAGGGGGTTTAAGTGCCCAGTAAGCAAGTGGTCAAGGGAAAAAAATAATAGGAAGTACTGAAACACTCAAAAATGGTCAGGGACAAGCAAGACTCCATGGTCAGCAGAGATAAAGTCAAGGGAGATCTCACTGTTGGATATTTTTGGGTTGACCAAACCTTTAATGCGAGTTTTGGGCAAAACGTTGCTGTACATAGCATGTGAACTTCCATACTATGTGTCAACTAATAAAAGGTGAGTCACACTAAAATATAACACAACGCCAAAAGTTCAGGCGAAAAGGTTGTGTACTTATACCTGTGATGTGTTCCTGCACCGTTGTAATAATGCCTACTACCACATCATTATGGTGGGTATCTCTTTAAGAGTAAAAAGGAAAAAGTTTGAAGTAAAAAGTATGTTGTAACAGTTCTGTGTATTTATGTACAGTACGTGCTTGCTAATTGACAATTAAGAAGAGAAACAACAAGCAGCAGCACTATCACACTTCAAACACTTGTTAAACAAAACAATAAAAAGAATTCTTTATCTGGCTCAGGAGTATGGCTCCCTTGTTGTCTCACTAGTTCACAAAACAACCTGTGCAGGAAGAAATAGCCATCATTTTAGGGACAATAGCCATCCCACTAGGGCACTTAAAGCATAATAGTTTCCTATCATTAACTTTGCTGCACTACCAGACAAAAAGAAATCTCAAATTCTATAAGCTTGCCGGAACAGATTTTAGTATATGCCATTTTATAATAACATATTTACCGATATAATCAGTTTTAGCATGCCCAGGAGCTAGCACAACACAATGCCACTTTTAATATTCTCCAGGACCATTTTTCTTCAAACTACATTGAAGTCCCCTTTGTGGGAGGACAATGGAGGACTGTAATGGAATTTTATTATGTGAAATTGAATTTGTCTTATCCCACTTTTAATTGAACCTGTCTTGTGTTCATTAAAGTATAACTCCATCCTCCTTCATAGTTTCTGTATTGTCATTATACCTCAATGGTCGGCAGGGTTATTACTGACCAGTGAAAAATTTCACTGGCTGCCTATTCCATAATGGAGCCTACAGCCAGAAGCAGATGACACTAGAGTTTTTGTCACTACTAAATAACTACTACATGGTAACAAGCCACATCTCAACACTTCCCATGGAGCACAAACTACAATCAATATATTAACCACTTAACCCCCGGACCATTATGCAGCTAAAGGACCAGGCCCCTTTTTGCGATTCGGCACTGCATCGCTTTAACTGACAATTGCGCGGTTGTGCGACATGGCTCCCAAAAAAAAATTACGTCCTTTTTTCCCCACAAATAGAGCTTTCTTTTGGTGGTATTTGATCACCTCTGCGTTTTTTATTTTTTACGCTATAAACAAAAATGGAGCGACAATTTTGAGAAAAATGCAATATGTTTTACTTTTTCCTATAATAAATATCCCCCAAAAATATATAAAAACAATTATTTTTTCCTCAGTTTAGGCCGATACGTATTCTTCTACATATTTTTGGTAAGAAAAATCGCAATAAGCGTTTATTGATTGGTTTGCGCGAAAGTTATAACGTTTACAAAAAAGGGATAGTTTTATGGCATTTTAATGAATATTTTTTTTTAACTAGTAATGGCGGCAATCAGCGATTGTAACCGTGACTGCGACATTATGGCGGATACATCAGACACTTTTGACACCATTTTGGGACCATTGTCATTTTTACAGCAAATGCATAAAAATGCATTGATTACTGTGGAAATGACACTGGCAGTAAAGGGGTTAAGCTGTAGGGGGCACTCAAGGGGTTAAGTGTTCCCTAGTGTGTGTTTCTTACTGTTTTCTTATGACAGGGAACAGACGATCAGTGACAGACTCACTAGGAAGCATGGGGAGAGGTTTGTTTACTTACCTCTCCCCGTTCTTCAGCTCTGTGACCCGATCACGGGACACCGCTGGCGATCGGGTCCGCGGGTCCTGCGGGTGCGGTCTCGGAGCACAGGACCGGGTCGCAAGCGTGCTCGCGACCCACGGCTGGGATTCTTAAAGGGGACGTACCTGTACGTCCATGTGCCCAGCCGTGCCATTCTGCCGGCGTATTTAGTCATGCGGCGGTCCTTAAGCGATTAAGCATAAATGAACAATAAAAGGTGACAATGGTTTTAGTCCACAAGCCTGCAGTATCACAAGGGGAAGGTGTAGATACACAATAATTTGTATATACATGCACACATATTGTTCCCTTTTTGTAAATCCAATGAAAACATATAGATTGCTTGCATTGTTTTTTAAATTCAAAAAGCCACTTGTCTTTAATGTTTATTTTAAGGCACCAATAGTCCTGTTAAGATAAAAATTGAATACCTGGGTTTAATGTGAAATCAGTAAAATATAACTAAAACATAGAGATATTTATTTAGAGAGATACAAATATCAAAACATCAAAAGACTACAAATATGGGTGCCTTAAAAACGGTCACGTACAATGTACGAGGATTAAATAACCCCAGCAAGCGGTATCAGGTACTACAGGAGATGAAGAGACTCTCGGCCAATCCAGGAAACCCACTTAAAAATAACATCCAAAACTAGATTAAACTCTAAGGAATTCCCCACGTGGATTCATAGCTACTCTCCTAATAAAAGAGCAAAGGGAGTTGCAATAGGGGTCGATAGAAACACACGGTTCTCCCTAGAAGCTACAGAAATAGACCCCGATGGAAGATATCTGTTTGTCAAGGGTACTATCTTGAATGTGAGATATACACTGGTAAATGTATATTGTCCTAATGTAAGGCCGGCTGTCTACCTGAGAAAAATTTGGAATAAATTAGAAGGTTTTAGAGAAGGTTTGGTGATCCTGGCAGGCGACCTAAACTTTGTATTTGATCCACTATTAGACACTCAACCCATCTCATTGAGATCGGAGGGGAAATATCTTAGAATGGTTAAACATAAACTACATCAAATGCAAATGGTGGAAGCCTGGAGAATCCTCCATCCAATAGAAAAGGACTACACATATTTCTCAGTGGTCCATGGGTCATATTCAAGAATCGACCATATCCTACTAGATCATCGGCTGCTTGAAGGACTGATAGGGATAGAAATAAAATCTATAACACTGTCTGACCATGCCCCAGTGGTAATGTCCTTAGACTTAGGGGAGATCCCGTCAGGACATCCAGTATGGAGACTAGACGAATCCCTAATAAATAATACCAAGACAGCCGATGATCTGGAAAAGAATATGAGTACATTCTTCAAAGAAAATGATATTGAAAACATCGCACCAGCCACGCTTTGGGAAACGCACAAGGCATTTGTAAGAGGGAGGTTGATTGCAGAAAAGGTTAAGAGGAGGAAGCTTAGGCAGGCACGGAAACAAATACTACTAGAAGAAATCCAGGCCCTTGAACGGGAGCATAAAGTAATACAAGAAGAGCAGGTCCTAAGGGTTCTAACTAGTAAGAGAGAAGAGCTCCGTGACCTCCTGGAGCAGGAAACAAAATGGATTTTCAATAATGTAAATAATAAATTTTATGCCCTTGGTAATAAACCGGGGAGATTGTTGGCAAGGACCATAAAACCAAGAAACACACAGAACTCTATCCTGAAAATAAAAGATAGAAATGGAGAAATGAGACATTCTACTAGCGAGATAACTAAAATATTTTATGAATATTACCAAAACCTATATAATGTTAACAAGGGGCAAGGGGACATAGAAGCCCAGAATAGAAGGGAAAAATTAAACAATATCTAGAAAAGGTTAAGACCCCTGGCCTAGCAGAGGAAGTAATAAGTGACTTAGAAAAAGAAATAACAAAAGAGGAAATAAGTCAAGTGATTAAGAGTATCAAAATGGGGAAGAGCCCCGGCCCTGACGGGTTTACATCATTATATTATAAAAGGTTTGGGGGGATACTAGTGCCATTTTTCCAGAAGTACATGAACTCAATAGGGGGGGGGGCATGGCAATTCGTAAGGAGGCTTTGAATGCCCACATAACTCTGATAGGGAAGGAAGATAAAGACCCCTCCTTGTGTGCCAGTTATAGGCCGATATCTTTAATAAATGTGGACATAAAAATTTATTCAAAAATTCTTGCTGAGAGAATAAGACCGCTCCTAATAGGCCTTATAGATAATGATCAAGCAGGGTTTGTACCCGGGAGAGAAACGAGAGAAAACATTCTAAGAGTTATATTTTTATTACAGAAAGCCAAAAAGAACAAAGAACCAGTAATATTCCTGTCATTAGATGCCGAAAAGGCGTTTGACAGGCTGGAATGGGAATTTATGCTAGCAAACTTATCCCATATAGGATTTGGTCCAAGTATGCTCAGGTGGATAGGGGCCCTCTACTCGGACCCCTCTGCTCAGGTGAGGGTGAATGGCACCCTATCAGATAGCTTTTCACTAGGTAATGGGACCCGGCAGGGGTGTCCGCTTTCGCCTCTCCTATTCGTCCTTTCATTGGAGCCTTTACTGGAAACAATACGGACGAATCAGGAAATAGAAGGGATAAAACTAGAAAGAAGGGAGCATAAGATATCCGCATTTGCGGATGACATGATGCTATTCGTATCTAACCCCAGGGAGACACTGCCTAAAATAATGAGGGAATATGAACAGTATGGTGAGATTTCTAATCTCAAAATTAATAAAGATAAAACGGAGATACTAAGTATATCATTAAGCCCACAGGATCGTAGGGAACTTGAGGGGCTTTACCCATTTAAATGGAAGCAGAGGAAGATGAAATATCTAGGGGTATACTTGTCTAGCATGGAAGGATATTTCTACGAGGACAATTATATACTATTATTGAATAAAGTAAGATCAGATCTAAAAGGATATAGTATAGACAGAGTATCATGGTGGGGAAGGGTGAGTACTATAAAAATGATGATTTTGCCGAAAGTTCTTTATATTTTTCAAACACTTCCGATAAAAATTCCAGAAATATATTTTAAAATCCTGGATAAGATAATAGGAGGTTTCATATGGAGGGGAAAAAAGCCGCGTATAGCAGTGGAGACTCTGATTAGATCTAAAGAGGAAGGAGGAATACAGATGCCGGATTTCAGAAGGTACTATGAGGCAGCGGTACTGAGGAGGATTGCAGATTGGGTGCAGGGTGAGGGTGGAAGCAAAAAAAAGTGGGTAGAAGTTGAAGAAAGTTTAAGTAAAAAAGAGTTGGGGAATATAATATGGGTACCAAGGCAATATAGAGGACTACCCCTGGATACGCCTGTAATAACAAAAGAAACTTTTAGAATATGGGATAAGGTCTGTAAGAAAAATAAATTGCCCTATAATAGCCCGCTGCTGCCACTTACAGGTACGGATTACTTCCCGCCTGGTAAGGAGGGTGGATTATACCGGAGGTGGGCAACCTCAGACACTTTAAGATTGAAGGATATAACAAAAGGAAATGAAGTGTGTTCGGTGGGTGAACTCCAAGAGAAATATGGACAGTACCCAGGAGATAGGTGGAGACACAGACAAGTACAACATTTTGTTGCCACTCTGTCGAAGCCCTTGCGAGCTATGAATGAACTAAATTAATGGGAAAAACTTATGACCCAAGGAGAATATGGGAAAGGGGGGAATATCAAGTTTCTACAAAATGTTGACAACCAAGATAGAGCTAGGGAAATTGAAAATAATAGAAAGTTGGGAAAAAGAACTCAATCAAACCATATCCAATAAGATGAAGAGACAGGTACTAGAATATGTCCAGGCTACAACGATGGACGCAAAAGTAAAAGAAACCAATTATAAGCTACTTACTAAATGGTACTACGTACCAATTAAATTGCATAGAATGAATAGTGAGGCCTCCCCCTTATGCTGGAGAGAGTGCGGGATGGAGGGAACACATGCCCACATATGGTGGCAATGCCCCCTCATACAGGTATATTGGCGGGAGATACTAGGACTGATAAGAAAAATCAGTGGATATGAGATAAGATATGATCCATGGGAATGTTTGTTCCACACTACGAGTATGTCCAGGAAAAAGTATAGAGGTTCCTTGGTCCCGTTTTTATTGAACGGAGCCAAGGCACTAATACCTAGGAATTGGAGGGAAAAAAGAGTACCCACGATAGGGGAATGGCTCCAAGAAATTGATAAAATGAAAGTGATGGAGGAGCTGTGGTCCTTTCGGGTAGAGTCTGGGCCAAGGTATGAGATGATTTGGAGGAGATGGAGGGATTTCAGGGCTGTGGGGCGGGGGGGGAGGTGAGGGAGGGGGGGTGAGGGGGAATAGGGGAGATTGTTGGTAGGAATCCTCCTGGAGTCCCCCCCCCTCTCTATTGTTTTTCCTTTTTTTTTTTTTTCCCTTCCTATTGGTAGTGGGGGTTTATATCTCAAATGGGGGTAATGTGCATAATAGGGGGAAATTATAGCCCCTCTAATAGAATGTCTTGTTTGCTTCTACTTTTTTTCTCTTTTTCTCACAATATAGGGGTATGTATTTTATTCCCATTCTGACTATTGTGTCTCTGGGTTGTGGTTTTTTTTTTTTTTTTTTTATTATACATTCAAGTAAATACACAACAAGGGGAATTAACCCCCACACTTTTTCACTATTATTCTAGATGGACTCAGTGTTTTTTTTCCTCACAATTCCATCCTGTTTTAGTACACTTATGTAAATACACAACAAGGGGAATTAACCCCTACATTTCTCACTATATTTTAGTAGGTTTTTATTTTTTTTTATTTTTTTTTCCTCCCCTTTACAATATAGAATAAATTGTTCTTAGTTTTATTTTTTCTTTCTCATGGGGTAGTTTTTTTCTTCTCCCCTCTTATTTTTTGTACACTCAAGTAATTACACAATAAGGGGAAGTAACCCCTACACTTCTTACTATAGTTTAGATGGACTTAGTGTTTCCCCCTTCTTTTTTTTTTTTTTTTCCCATTTCGTAATTTTTTCTTGTTTATGTACACTTAAGTAAATACACAATAAGGGGAATTAAACCCTATATTTCTCACTTTCTTCCTTTTTCTTTCACATATTCACTGGTGTTTTTGTATATTTAAGTAAAAAAGGGGAATTAACCCCTACATTTTTTCACTATATTTTTGTAGGACTCCCCCCTCTTTTTTTTTTTTTTTTCTCTTCTTTTCTCTTCCCCTCTCTCTGTCTCCCCCCCTCTCCTTCTCTTTCCTCTCTCTCTCTCTCTCTTTCCTTATGTTCCTCCCCCCCCTCCACTTACTGTGGGTATAGGGTATAGGTGGTGTGACCCTGTCTCCCCGGGAGAGTTGAGGGGGAAGGATCGGCCTTGGGGTGGAACATGGTGGAGAAATCCAGGAGTAGTATATAGTATTGGTAGAAGAAGATACAGTTTTCTTTTTGTATTTTGTTTTTTCATTATTCTTAATGAAAGGGGTACATATCGAGACCATATATGTTAGTTTGTATACCGATTTTATGTTGTATAATTGTATTGTTTTGTGAAAAAATGAATAAAAGTATTTATAAAAAAAAAAAAAAAAGACTACAAATATTCACAAAATTGCAATACCTCAACTATGAATAAAGTTGCCCTCAGTAACTAAGAGGCTCTAACAGCATCACTTTCAAGACTATTAGCTAGATTCAGGTTTATCCTTGCGGCGGCGTAGTGTATCGTGTTTACACTACGCCGCCGTAAGTTAGCGAGGCAAGTACATGATTCACAAAGTACTTGCCTGATAAGTTACGGCGGCGTAGCGTAAATGCGGCGGGCGTAAGCGCGCCTAATTCAAAATAGGCTGAGGGGGCGTGTTTTATGCTAATTTGGGTTCACCTGACGTGATTGAAGTTTTTTTGGAACGTGTACATATTCCAGTGTGCATTGCGGCTAAGTACGCCGCACGGTCCTATTGGTTTTGACGTGGACGTAAATTACGTAAATCCCTATTCACGGACGACTTACGCAAACGACGTAAAATTTTCAAATATCGACGCGGGAACGACGACCATACTTAACATTACTATTCCAGCTATTTGATGGAATAACTTTAGGCCTTATAATGCGTCACGTAAACGGCGTATCTGTACTGCGTCGGCCGGGTGTACGTTCGTGAATAGGAGTATCTAGTGATTTACATATTCTACGCCGACCGCAATGGAAGCACCACCTAGTGGTCAGCCTAAAAATTACACTTTAGGATACAACGGTGTAAGACACTTACGCCGCTCGTATCTGAGCCTAATTTAAGCGTATCTGGTTACCAGAATAGGCTTAAATTAGCGCGGGCGCACATTCAGACTTAGGCTGGCGTATCTACTGATACGCCAGCCTAAGTCTTTCTGAATCCACCTATATAAATATTTCCATTGTGGCTATGTGTTGAGTCTTGTTGGACATGGCACCCTCTTAGGGGCCTGCATCAATGGGTTGATTTTCAGGTGCATTAAACTTGCATTTGAGATTAGTTTGGGACACGTCTGAGATTATTCAAGTTAAGATCAGATGACCTCCTTGTGACCTGCACCTGACCTTCTTCTAAGCTGCATCAGCACAGAGCGACTAACAGCAGGGGTCCGATGCGTCCCCATTCACCGGTTCAGGTCCGATTTCAGGCCAAATTTTTGGTTAGAGAAGCAGTTTTGAAATAAACAACAGCCCATCCACAAGGGCCCATAATCCTTCTAAAGCCTCATACACACGATCTGACTTTTCCGTGGATTTTGGCCTGAAGGGGCGTTGGCTGTGAACTTGTTCTGCATACACACAGCAGAACTTTTCAGCCAACATTCACCAAATCACATGGTTTTTCAGCTCTTTACCGCCACCCTTTGGGCAACTTCTGCTATTGTTGTCTGATTTTTAGCATTGGTTCTTAGTCATTTGGTTTGGTTCATTTGGATTTTAGTCCGATGGACTTGTGTACACATGATCAGATTGATCTTCCATCGAACATTTGTTGCCAAAAGTTTGAGAGCATGCACAGCGAACATTTATCTGTTGAAAAACCGAAAACAATTGTTCCGATGGAGCATACACACGGTCGGATTGTCCGATAAAACACGTCCGTAGGAACCGTTGCTGTCAAAAAGTCTGATCGTGTGTATGGGCCTTTAGGTGTACACCAAACCCTCATAAAGCAGGTTGTAGTTACTTAGGAATGTTTGGCTGCAGGTTTTCCCAGGACCGTTAAAACTTGCAGTATGTAGAAGGAACATACTGACAGGAAGTGAGGTGAAATGACCCCAATACATGCACTGATGTCCAACCCTTGTCCTCTCTTTCCAATACAAAATAAAATGTGTTTGCAGGAGATAAACTTTAAAGCATTGGTCTATAAAGGCATACATTACATATTAGTACTTTGGTGCCATTCATACTATAGGTTGCCTTTTTTCTAAACAGTATATAACATTCTTGAATGATGTACTCTACAAATACAGTTGATATTTGTTCTCAGCTGTACTTTTAAACATTGCTACTATGTTTTCATCAGGATCCTTGGAAAATCTAAAGATTTGTTTCCCCCTTCAAATAGCAGAAACAGCAAAAAAAAAAAAAAAGAGAAAAACTGCATATAACATATATAGCTACAGTAAGTACACATTATCCAAAAATTGTAATGTAGAATCTCTTTTGCTCCTGCTGTTGTAAATAAGGGGCAAACGTGTCTCTTAGGCCCCATACTCACGACCAAACATGTTTGCTGAAACTGGCCCGCGGACCAGTTTCAGCATACATGTTTGGTCGTGTGTAGTTACGAGCGTACAGAATTTCACCGTACATTTGCCCGCCGGGCCGTTTTTCAGCAGACATTTATTTCCAAACTTGTTTTAAAACCGTCCGCTCAAATCCTGTCCGAACGTACATGTTTGGTGGTGAGTACACAAAACCAACGTACAAAAACCCCGCGCATGCTCAGACTAAATGAGGCCACGGGAGCGCTCGTTCAGGTAAAACTCACGTTTCTTTGGGATATGGCACATTCGTCAATAGAAAGATTAATTCTAGCAATAGAACACTGAAGCAAAACACACAATAACCAATGCTTGATGCCGTCGTTTTCTTCATTCTTCTCTTGCTATAACTAATCAGTTATTTAGCTCATGTTATTTCAACTGAGTTGTTCCATACTCAAAAGTGACATTTGTTAGCTGTGATGTAGTAAGATTTTTGCAAACTTTTATTGGCCCGACGTATCATATTTTTAGTGGTCCTCCACATTTCAAATTTTTTGCTTTTAATGTTTAATGGTTATCTTTCCCACTTTCTTTAGGTGTTTATAGTTATGTCACCATTTAGAATATTTTAATAGGAAATAGTTTTGATTTAGCTTTTGTTTGTATATTTAACATGATTTTGTTGAAGGTTGTTTAAATTGTCTACCATGTTGGCACACCAAATGACCCCCCCCCCCCCCACATGAGTTAGTGAATATTTTAGATTAATCATTTTATTTGTTTGTAATGTTTGATGCCTAAAATAATACCCACAGTATTACAAACAATAGGCACGTTTTTCAAATCAACAAAAAGGCTTTTATTTGAGCAAATTATAAAAAGGATCAAAAACAGAATGGCAGCACTTGAACAGCTAGCAACATACATGCAAACTTGCATTTGAAACATGGTGAAGGATAAACTAGCCAACCTCAGGAAGCACACAAAATAAAATCTGAAGCAGCAGCACATAACCAAAGGAACCCAAGCTGTGGTAGTCCAAACAAGATGCCATTTGTGGGGGATCAAATGGAAGGCAGGGCATCAACGTCTCCTCTTCCTTGCAACCTTCCTTCCAGGCTGCCTTCCAGCGGGTCTTCCCTGGGCCCTTGCAGGTGGGGATGATGTGGCAGCAGGAGAATGGTGTTCAGCAAGCCGGGCCGGGTCACATAGCCCAGTGTCTGGGGTCAGCAGCTCCCTCTGCATCCACCAAAGGGCCTGGTTGATCACGCCCTTTGCCAGTTGCCTCTGCTCCTCCGTGCCTTGATTCAGGTCATGTGCCACGGAGGCACTGTAGGCCTCAGTGGGGTTGAGGGGGGCCCTCATGATGGCACTCGCCTCCTGAATCATTTTCAGGCTGGCTTCCTCCACTGCCCCCAATTTCTTCTTACGGCCTGGTGGCCTAATATAAAGGGGAGGAGCCTGGCTGGTGGTGCTTGTCCTGGGGAGCTGCTGAACGCCACTGGGCCCGGCCTCCTCCTGGCTGCCACTGACCCCTTCGGCCTGGCTGTCAGTGAGGAGAGGATCTGCCACCTCCTGGCTGGTCTCTTCTTCCTGTGTAAAAAAAAGGGACATGTTGTAATATATTTAGGAATATACTCACTCACATTTTCATGCTTGAATCTTATTTTTTGCCTTGAATTTAAACTTGAAAACAGACTCACCCTCTGACCCCTGCAGTTGTCATCCCTGACACCTATTTGTTTGCCCACGATTTTAGATTTTTACTTCCCAGCTTGTATTTTATTAACCAATATCAAGTCAAGAATCAAACAATAATTAATATTATTACATAAATAGTTATGAAACTACTATACCTCATCATCGTAGAGGCGCAGATCTGCCTCTCTGTCAGCCAGGCCCTCTTCATCCGACTCTGCAGGGCTGTGGTGATCTGGGGAAGTCCCGCTGGGAGGTAGCGTGGAGGAAAGGTTGGGATTCAGACTCGACATTGATGGCCTGCCTTCCAGTTGATCCCGCAAAAATGACATCTGGTTGTAATACCACAGCTTGGGTTCCTTTGGTGGTCTTGCTGCTGCTCCAGATCTTAGCTGCTTTTGGTGAGCTTTGTACGCTCTCCTATATGTGCCCCTGAGGTTGGCAAGTTTATCCTTCACCATGTTGGCACTGCATTCTGGCACCCATGTCCTCATGTATGCTGCTAGCTGTTCAAGTGCTGCCGCTCGTACGTCCTTATTGTGGTAATGGTCCTGCTTTGAATCCCACAGGATGGGCATTTCCCGAAATTTATCCAGCAAATGCTGGATAATGTCTTGGCTCTGCAGGAGATCCATTGTGAATTTATGTTTTTTTTTTTTTTATTCTAGATTGAAAAAATGAAAAGAAACCAAAAACACAATTAAAAAAAGCCTCAGCATTTACATTGATAGAATATGTTGTTAAAAAAGTAGTACCTATATAGAAATACAAACACAGTGTCTCTTGTTTAGAAAATGCTGGCCAGCTCTGCCCCATTGGTTGGTTTTAGCTAACATTTTTTTTTAACATGCCGCCCCTTTGGTTACATTGCAGGAAATAATATAAATCTACAACCATACACAATTATTACAAATGACAGCATTCATCAAGGCACTATTGCATGTGTAGATATCCTGCCCCTCAGCATTGATTACATGAAAGAAACTTCCTAATGACCTCTGTCCAACCAACACAGAACAATACTTGGCCTGATCTGAATACACCCTACATAATTGATAATGAGTCACAGCATTTTTGACCTCTCTATTTTGTGATGTCTACAAAAGCATTTGGGTACGAAAATCACATTCTGGTATCCAAGAGACATAATAGCTTAATAAAACTGTGCAACCAACAGACCAAACCCCCATCCCATTGCTCTACATTTTAGAGCCCGCTGCTGATCCCATGTTTAAATTTCTTACCTGCCTCTCTCACAATCCTCGTTTCTTCCGCTCGCTGAATTAACACGTAACCTACGTAATCACGTCAAGCGCCTTTTATCCACTCCGCGTATGTATGAAACGCCGCCCTCGTCACCTTTGCCATGCCCCTAATCAATTGAAAAAGTAAATATGGCGTTAACTGTGTAGGTTCTGGAATCGCGCGAATATTCTCCGCGTAACCTACGTCAATACGTTGTTGGCATTCGCGACACTCCGCATATGCAATAATCCCCGCCCTCATCTCCGCCCCTGACGGGACATTTCCTCGTTTCCACGCCCCTAATCTCTGTGGGAAGGAAAGATGGCGATGTCACACGAGCGGGCACGGAGCTCTCATGGCGCAAGTGAAGGGACAGAGGCTGGACCGTCCCGATCCAGGCCTAAAAGATATAAAGCCACTAATATGGCGTTCGAAGAAATGGTGGAGTTGGTTTACATCATGAGGAGGAAGGATTATGATGGTGAATGTGGGCCCTACAAAACACCGAACCGTAGGAAGTCACACATAATGGACAAGGTGGCAAGGAGAATGAGGAGAATGTTTGGTGTCACCAGGTCAAAGGAGCAACTACGGAAGCGTTGGTCCGATTTAAAATTGAGGGAGCCACATCACATGAAGAAGATCCTCAAAATTCTGCGTAAAAGTAAGTCCATATTATTTAAGGGGGGGGGGAAATGTCTGCAATAATGTGTTGACATGTATTTTTTCACATCTGCCTCCTTGGCCTGCTTTTACTTTTGAACACGTGTAGATACTGTATTGTATTTATGTCAAATAACAACCTTAAACAAATTTGGTGAAATAGTAAACACGCGTAATATGACATTGTTAAGCAAAAATGTGACGTTACTCCAGGAACAACACACCTGGACATGGCTGACTGGCCCCAAACTTGGTTTTCCAACATTGTTGAATAGCAAAATCACAGAAATTAAATTGAGTGAATGTGACAGGCAAACAAGATTCATTCTCCAAAATGCAAATAAAGCTGATGTTTTAACATCTTGAAATGCAAAGCACCTGTGTCTCAAAAATCAAAGTATATTTATTTGGAGGGTCGACGAGAATTAATGTTTTGGGGGGACATCCATTTGTGTCACTTCTTTGCAAAAAAGGGGCAGGATCAGAGCTTGGCCTAGAACTACGCCAAAAATGGAGGATTGCTGAAAGAATAAACAACCAAAAATCATCATAAATGTATCGTCTATGCAATGTGTGCGATTTATGATATCCAATATCAGTGTGCTGATGAGTATACCTTTTGTTTTTTATTATTTCTTATAGGGGAAAGAAGACGCCAGCAATTGGAGGAGGCAGAGAGGGCCAGACACCCGGAAAATCAAACACCTCCACATGTTGAGCAGGAGGAGGCTGGGGAAGGAAGAGAGGAGGATGTGGAAGGAGAAGAGGATGTGGAAGGAGAAGAGGATGTGGAAGGAGAAGAGGATGTGGAAGGAGAAGAGGATGTGGAAGGAGAAGAGGAAGGAAGAAAGGAGGAAGGAAGAGAGGAGGAAGAAGTTATTTTGGACTTAGAATTTATATCAGATGAAGGGCAAGTGGCGGAAGAACAATTTGGCGAATTGCAAGAAGGTGGATTGATGGATGAAGGAGGAGTCGAAGATGATGGGGAGGTGGTGGAAGAAGGAGGAGTGATAGAAGATGATGGGGAGGTGGTGGAAGAAGGAGGAGTGATAGAAGATGAAGAAATTGGGGATGTGGAAATTATCAGGCCATCAGGTCAGTGTCACCCCTATATTAATAGGGCCAAACATATGCAGATAGGCTGGAAATTATTTACATATTTTGAATGCCAATTTGTTTCTTTTTAGGGGATCAAGATGGAGTAGCACATTTTTCACGTGCAAGTGCTTCTATCATTATACAGCAACTAATGGAGTGCAGCACGGAAATGGACATTATGCAGGAAAGGATGCTAGTCATGGAGCAGAATGTGCGAAATGTCATTTCAGAGTGTAGCACGGAAATGGAGAACATGCGACAAAGGATGCTAGTCATCAACCAAAATTACAAAAATATCATGGACATGATGGGCCGTGTCAAAGACTGAACCACAGAAGCCCATCCCCCGCCCATCCCCCGCCCACAAAACCCTTTTTAATTTTTGAACTTTATAATACGCCAAAATTTCTAAATGCACACACAGTGTGCCAATATGTGCTAGCTGCCATCACAGACTATCTATTGTCTGTGCTTTGTGGGTACAAACCCCTCCTCGATCCTCAAGTAGTTGAGAGGAAGGGTTTGCTCCCACAAAACACAGACATTGATCACCCATGATGTCAGATAGCACATGTGGCCATTTGTCTGTTTAACCAATGACATTTGGCGAGTTTTCACTGAATGTGTGCATTTAGAAATTTTGGCGTGTTCCAGTGTGAAAGCACACCATCCATATGACTGACTGCTGTTCTTTTTTTAAATTTTTGTTTGGTGTTGATCTTTTTTGTTTTGTAAATGTTTCCAGTTTCAGATCACAAAACGAACAATAAATCTCACCTAAAGAAAGAAGTTAACTAATTTTTGTAAATCAAAAAAAATTTTTTGTGTTGTGTTAAAATCTTGGTGAAAAAATTAGACACAAACAAATGACAAGCCCAAAAATTCTTGCGTATAGTTTCAGTGAAATTATTGTTACATTGTGTTTCGATCATTATTATTGATAATCACTGTCAATAAAGACAAAAAAATAAATAATTAAAAGCCAATATTTTGTCACAAGAATTTGCAGGAAATGTTTTCTGCCTAAAAATACACATTTCTTGTTAAAAAATGACTAAAATAAAAAAAAAAAATGCGACATCAAAAGCAGAAAAAAGAGTGGCTTCTTATTTCTAGACTGAATACCCAGTTAGTAGATGAGTGAATAATGTGCAAATGTGGTTAGTTAATACATCTGAGTAAGTAAATCTGGCACTAGAAGTGCACTATTTTTGGAGATAACCTGGAAGACAGAAAAATAGAGAAAAAGCAGTAATGACAAACAACTGTATAAAGTCCAATGGTCTAATTATTTATTAGTTGTGAGAATATTCCTTTCTTTTGGGGGCCGAATTAGAAAGAAATATGATCTGGCATAGCAATGGCCCCCCGACCCATGAAGTACTCAACATATTTGTCGCGTACCTCACGAGCAGATTGGGGGGCCAAGCCAGCGCGACCAGTGTCCAGGCCAGGAATGTTCTCTGAGGGTAGTCCTGCCTCAGAGCCCATGGGGGCTAGGTACGTCTGGGAGTGCCTGCGTAGAAAATTGTGCAAAATGCAGCAGGCAAATATAACGGTGTTCAATTTATATTCCGCCAAATGTATCGATGTCAGGAACAGGCGGAACCGGTTGCTGAGGATCCCAAAGGCATTCTCGACTACCCTCCGAGCCCTGGACAACCGAAAATTGAACACACTCCTCTCTGAGGTGAGGGTCCTCTGGGGAAAAGGCCGCATTAGGTGAGGTCCAAGGCCGAAAGCCTCGTCCGCTAGGAACACAAACGGAAGTCCTTCCACATTATCTTCATCTGGTGGCAATGCCAGACCACCAGTTTGGAGACGATCATAGAAATCAGTCCGTGCGAACACTCCCCCATCTGACATCCGGCCGTTCTTCCCCACGTCCACATAGAGAAACTCATACTGTGCCGACACCACCGCCATCAACACAATACTATGATAACCCTTGTAATTATAATAGTAGGACCCCGAGTGGGGTGGGGGCACAATGCGGACGTGTTTCCCATCTATTGCTCCACCGCAGTTAGGAAAATCCCACCGCTCGGCAAATTGGGAAGCCACAGACTGCCATTCCTGTGGTGTGGAGGGTAGCTGTGGGGACAAACAAAAAAAGAGATTTAGTACTTTGGCACATAAACATTGCAAACATAATCCTACAAGCATCCTTGTGCAACTTTACATTTTTTAAATAGCATTTGCAAATTATGAAGGGAGAATTTCGGGGCACAAATATATAGGGCCACTTAATTAATAAGAGACTCCACAGCCCTCTGATGGGGACAAAAACACTTTGAAGGGGGGGTGGGGGGTGTTTAAACTGTTTTTAGAAAACCAAAAAAATAAAAAAAAAGTGGCATGGTGGGGGTTGGCCCGAAGATAGCATGCTGGACAGGTTAATATTGGGTAAGATCAAAATATGCAGGTAGGCCAAAATAAAAATAACATGTAAAAGCTGATATCAACATGCATAGTGAGAAAAGGGAACGTTAGTTAAACACACAGCATATCTGGGAAATAAAATAAAAAGTTAGTTTGCCACATTATTAAAGACACATTGTGAGGTTAAAATGAGGAAACTTACCTTCATATACTCCTCGTGCATAACTTTAATGATGGCAGCACACGTGTCCGGTATGATGACCCCAAGCGCCTGCGGAGAGATGCCTGTCGAGAACTTGAGGTCCTGCAGGCTCCTCCCAGTCGCCAGGTACCGCAACGTGGCAATAAGCCTCTGCTCGGCCGTGATGGCTTGGCGCATCACAGTGTCCTGCCTCGTGATATAGGGGGACAGAAGATCCAGCAGACTGTTGAATACGGGGTCCGTCATGCGGAGAAAATTCCTATAGTCATTAGGATTATTCTCCTGGATTTCCCTAAGCAGAGGCATATGTGAGAACTGGTCACGCTGGCGCAACCAATTCTTGGTCCAGAAACGCCTCCGCCCCCTGTTTCTGGCCAAAGTACTGGAATAATGAACATATCCAGCAGCCATCCCATAAACAGCACCAACTCGCGAAAATTGACGCTGCTGCTCCATCATGGCTTCAAACCGGCCGGCTGGTCAGTCAAGAACACACTCCAACAGAAAGCACAATCAAATCCAGCGGTACCTGCAAAGAACGCACGACACACAGATACGAACGCACAGTACGAATCTGCTAAGCAGAACGAACTGCACGCCTGTACCCGAATGCCAACTACGTACCCACAAGCACACGCACTGAACGAGAAAATACTACCTGCTAAAGCCTGGAGACCGAGAAGCGCGAATCAGCTCTAACCAAACCTTCACTAACACGAGCAAAGCCGTAACTAGCAAAAGCGGAACAGAGGGCGTCGCCATTGACTTTGGCCTTTCCCTTTATAGTGACGTCAAACGTGGATTACGTGCACGCGTTCAGGTCCGCAGGGAAATATCGTCCGCTGGTGTGTACAAGCCAGCGGGCCAAATGAAAAAACAGCCTTGTACGCCGGAAACAGCCCGTCGGACATTTCGAACGGACATGTTTGCTCGTGAGTACTCGGCCTAATACTCATCTAACATGTAATTCAGGATTGGTCTGCATGTGTGTCTCAGCTATAGCTGTGGCCATGTAAACACTAACCTGTGAGTGGTTGTGCCCGAATACAACTCTTGGTTGATGCAGCACTTAACATGATCATCCTTTGGCAGCTACAGTATAGCCAGGGCTGGACTGGGACACAAATTTGGCCCTGGACTTCATTCAGATCGGCCCACTTTAATTCAATAAAATCACGCCCACCAAAATGCCCCTACATCCATTATTGTATATCATGAGAGGGTGAGAGAGAGGGGAATGATAGCGAGAGAGAGGGAGGGTTGAGGGAAGTGAGTGTAAGAAAAAGAGAGTGAGTGTAAAAGAGAGGGGGTGAGTGTAGGACCCCTTTCACACTGAAGTGTTTTTTAGGCTCTTTTGGGCTAAAAATAGCACCTGTAAAGCGACTGAAAAATGCCTCTGCTGCAGTCCCAGTGTGAAAGCCTGAGTGCTTTCACACTGGGGTGCTGCCTGGGTGTTAAAAAAAGTCCTCCAAGCAGCATCTTTGGGGCGGTGGAGGAGCGGTGTACAAATTGCCCATTGAAATTAATGGCCACCGCAGCTGAAGCACCTGCAAAGCACTTCGGCAGCAGCGCTACATGGGCGCATTTAACCTTGAATTCGGCTGCTAGTGGGGGTTAAAAGCGCCTGCTAGATGCCGAATAGTGCAGCTAAAACGATATTAAAGTGCTGCTAAAACTAGCAGTGTTTTACCGTCAATGCCCGCCCCAGTGTGAAAGCAGCCTAAGAGTCAGGGAGTGAATGAGACAGAAGAGGGAGCTGAGAGACAGAGGGGGGAGCTGAGAGACAGAGGGGGGAGCTGAGAGACAGAGGGGGGGTCTGAGAGATAGAGGGGGCTGAGAGACAGAGGAGGGGGCTAAAAGAGGGGGGGACTGAGAGACAGAGGGGGGGACTGAGAGACAGAGGGGGGGAGCTGAGAGACAGAGGGGGGGGCTGAGAGACAGAGGGGGGAGCTGAGAGACAGAGGGGGGGTCTGAGAGATAGAGGGGGCTGAGAGACAGAGGAGGGGGCTAAAAGAGGGGGGCTGAGAGACACGGGGACTGAGAGACAGAGGGGGGGACTGAGAGACAGAGGGGGGGGGGGGACTAAGAGACAGGGGGGTCTAAGAGAGTCTCTATTTTAAAAAACGGCCCACTGAGCCATCGGCCCACCGGGAAACTCCCTGTAGTCCCTATGGCCAGTCCATCCCTGGCTATAGCCAGTAACCACATTCAGACCAAGCCCGCAATGCATGTTTGCGAAGCATTGAATTGTAGCATATTATTTAGCACAGCTGAGAGATTGTGAACCACCAACTTTCTTTTGCGACTAAAAGCATGCCTGAGCAAGGTATTTATAACAGAACTGGTACAAAATTATGTTCCTCCTTTTTTCACATTTGAACAATAAAAATGTAATAACAACGATTATAAAAAAAAGGCAACATTGAAGCCCCCCACTCCACAGAAATAAGAACATAAAAATATGCAATGGGTATGCCTATGAACAAAAACAATGACTGCACCACACGTGTAAGGTATAAAATATCAGAATAAAAGTAGGAATTCTAGGGCCATCATTCATGGTTGACTCTGGTGGTTAAACTGCTTAAAACATTGCCTATGAATCATTTTAGGTACTTAAGTCTGTTGTCATTTCATTAAAATGCAATTTTAAGACTTGACATGTTTGATATCTACCGTATTTAGCGGCGTATAACACGCACCCTAACTTTAAGAGGGAACTTTCAGGAAAAAAACTTCCCACAGCCCCCTGAGTATAACACGCAGGCACAGTTTACCCTCTATTTTCAGGGTAAAAAAGTGAGTGTTATACACCAATAAATACAGTATTTACTCTTCCCAATCTAATCTTTTATATTTTACCAACAATTGGGTAATACTGTATTTAGTATTGTGTTTGTGTGCACTAAAATTTACTTTAGTGTAGTATTTACTGAAAATTTGTAGCAGAATATGCCAGTGCACTGTGCATCGGCACAGCCTGTAGTCCAACTTCTACGTTTGCTGGAAAGGGGTGAAAATAATGCAGCTGAACTGAGCTAGCATTGTCACCCTAGGACAGGAAGTGTCTGTGGATGCACCTTCCTGGTGTGATTTCTTTATAATCAGGACATTGACCTCTTCCTGCCCGGCCTATAGCAGAATGACGGCCGGGCGGTGGTTTCGTTATCCTGACTGGACATCATATGACCTCTTTCAGGATAACAGCCAGCCCGCGCCCGTGGGGGTGCGCAGCGCTGTGATCGGTGGTGCGGCATGTCAGTGTGACAAACCGCAACACCAATCTCGGTAAAGAGACCCTGACGAAGGCTCTTTACCAGGTGATAAGCTGTGTCCAATCACAGCTGATAACGCTGTAAACAGGAAAAGCCTTGTATCTGCTTTTCCTCACTCGCGTCTGACAGACTCGAGTAGAGGAGAGCCGATCAGCTGCTCTCTTGACAGGGGGGTTGGCACTGATTCATTATCAGCATAGCCCCACTGAGGATGCCCACTTCAGACCACCAGGGATGCCACCAGGACCATCAGGGATTGCCACCACTGATGACCACCAGGTATGCCACCCATGGCCCAGGGATGCCAACCTGCACAGCTGAGAGAACCCAGTGATCCTTATCAGTGATACCCATCAGTGCCATCTATCAGTGTGCATCAGTGCCACCAATCAGTGTCCATCAGTACCAATTATCAGTGCCCATCAGTGCCATCTATCAGTGCCACCCATAAGTACCTATCAGTGAAGCCTTTCAGTGCCCATCAGTGCCGCCTATGAGTGCCCATCAGTGCCGCCTATCAATGCCCATCAGTGCTGCCTATCAGTGCCCATCAGTGCTGCATATTAATGCTCATCATCAGTGCCCATCGGTGGCACATCATTGGTGCTACCTCATTGGTGCCACCTCATCAGTGCCCATCAGTGCTGCCTTATTAGAGCCCGTCAGTGCTGCCTCATCAGTGCCCATCAGTGTAGGAGAAAACGCACTTAACAGAAACAAAGAAAAACTTTTCAATCTTTTTTTATTTTTTGCGCAAAAAATAAAAACCCCAGCAGTGATCAACAACCACCAAAAGAACACTCTATTTATGGGAACAAAATGGTAAAAAATGTGTTTGGGTACAGCGTCGCATGACCGCGCAATTGTCATTCAAAGTGCAACAGTGCTGAAAGCTGAAAACTGGCTTGGGCAGGAAGGGGGGACAGTGCTTGGCATTGAAGTTAAAAAAAGGATTACACTTTATGACATTACAGAACCATAAGCAACAACATACTTGGTTTAAGGCCGGGTTCACACTGTCGCCGCATGCGGCGCACAGCAGGGGTCCGGTGCGTGCTGGTTCACCGGTTCAGGTCCATTTTCAGCCTGAATTTTGTGCTGAAATCGAACCTGAAACGCACCAAAAAAGGCACACGTTTTTCAGGCACACCGCACCAGACCTGCTGCGGAGATATGTGAACCAGCTCCATAGAGAGCAGTCACATTCTCCTGCAATCCGAATTGAATGTGGGGATAAATCCTCTGGCGGATTTGGATCCGTTGGCATGTACTCACCATGGGATCCAAATCTGCGCGGATTTCAACTGCGGTGACGTGTCGCGCTGTCGCCGCGATGATGACGCGGCGACGTGCGCGACGCTGTCATATAAGGAAATCCACGCATGCGTCGAATCATTACGACGCATGCGAGGGACGGGTTCGGACGGATCGATCCGGTGAGTCTGTACAGACCACCGGATCGATCCGCTGGAGCCGATTCCAGCGGATAGATTTGTTAGCATGCTTACAAATTTTTATCTGCTGGAAATCGGAAATATCCGCGGATAAATATCCGCTGGAACGTACACACCAGGGGATCTATCCGCTGAAACCGATCCGCTGAGATTTTTCAGCGGATGGATACTCTCGTGTGTATGGGGCCTAAGTGTTTTATTAGTACATATTCTATAAAGTCTCCACAAACAGCTGTTCCTGACAGACCCAATGGTGCTGTACTTCTGATGACCTTCTGGACAGGATCCATATATAATTTTAGCCAGGGGCATTAGGTGGTCTGAGGCTTTACCAGTGAAGGGTGCTGGACTTGACCTGGAGGGGGCACAGATGTACATGGGTGGTGGCAGAGGTTTAGAAGCAAAGTGCTGGACAATAATGATGGCAGAACGGTGTCTAAGGAAAAGGTGTTTGCCTTCAAGAATGAAATATGGCCAACAGCAGAATCCCAGGTGGTGAAAAGTTATAGAAGAATAATATACCCAACAGGAATATAAAGTCAGTTGTGGGTAGTGTCAGAAATACCTGAACCTCTTAATATTGTAGTTTCTAAAGTTTTGGTTGCAACACCTGGACAAGAGCTAGAAACCTTAATCAAGTAGACTGTTGACCCTGTATTCATTTTTGTATTGTAACTGGAATATACCTTTAATTCAGAAAATAAAGTAGTATATCTATTTCCTCCACATCTCTTTCCAACAAAAGGCATGAATGGGACCATCTAAGTTTGCATTACAAGGTAAGGGTTTCTGTTTAAATAAAGCATCAGGCCATGAATATTTCTGTTACATGCCTGTTCTATAAGACCTTCTATTTCTACTAAATAGAGATGGAGTACTAGCTAGTTCATTCAGCAGAAGCACTATATTTAGTGGAGTTTTGCTGCCCTCTACAGTCTAAATAAAGAATAAATGCCAGGTGAACATTTTAACTTGCTACAATAGAAGATCTCACTCTATGGGCCTGATTTACCAGGTTTATATATCACCTTGCTGGGCCGCTGATCTCTAACAGGAAAGCCCTATCTGATTTCCTAAAAGGAAATGTGACTCTGGATGTAAAGTTCATCTGCATACCTGTCTTGGGACCATGCACATGAATTTACTCAGTCAAGCACACATGTACATGCTTATATCTGTTAGGATAACATTTTATTTTTGCCTCATTGAAGCAAGTAAACATGATTTTAGAAAGTAATACACTATTTTTAGAAACAGGCTACGTGAAATAAACATATTGGCCCGGATTCACAAAGCACTTGCGCCAACGTATCTCAAGATAACCCACCGTAAGTACAAATGTGCGCCGTCCAGGGGTCAAGTCCTGTGGAAAAAAGTGTGGGAACTCCCACCCAAGATCCACTCCCCCACCAAAAAAAAAAAAATGATACGCTCATATGCATAATTACTAAAGCGCATTTTTTTTTTTTTAAAGCAAGTTCTTTCTAAATCCCGCGATAACTCGCGGAAGACCTCCGCAATGTCTCCTGGGAACAATGACAAATGCTCCCAGGATACATTGCGGCATCGAGGAAGTGACGGAATACCTGCACACTACCCGATGAATCCATATACAGGAAGCAGCCAGTAACATAAAGGATTACCAAGGTTCGTCTGCCCCTGCTCGGCTGCTCTAGTCCTGCAAAGGGAACTGCGTTCCTGCTGTGAAAAAAGTGCAGGAACTCCGTTCCCACGCGTTCCCGCAGGACTTGAGCCCTGGCGCCGTCGTATCTATGCGCCGACCCACATACTAAGATACGCCTAAAAATAGGCTTCCTACGACCGTCATAACTTGCCTACACCGTCGTATCGTGAGCGCATATTTACGCTGGGCGCTTTTGCCGCTCCCATTGATTTTCTATGCACATATGCAAATGAGGGAGATACACCAATTCATGAACGTACTTACGCCCGACGCATAATATACGCGGTTTGCGTAAGTCGTACGTCCGGCATAAAGTTATTCCCCATATATGAGGCGCAACCCATGCAAAGGTATGGACCAGGGAACACAAGCCGCCGTATCTTTTGTCGTTTACGTTGTACGTGAATATGACTGGGCGTAGGTTACGTTCACGTCGTAGGCAGTGATCCATCTTATCTTAGTGAGTAGTTCCGACGTGATTCTGAGCATGCGCACTGGATGCGTTCACAGGACAGCGCATGCGCATCGTATCTTTATGGCGCTAGGCCCATCATTTGCATGGGGTCACGCCTCATTTGCATGGCTCACGCCCACTTCCACTTACGATGACTTACGCCTAAGAAACCCAGCGCAGATTTTGTGGCAAGTGCTTTGTGAATCCAGTGCTTGCCTAGAGAAGTAAAGAAGATACGCTACGGCGGCATATATATGCGCCAATGTATGTGAATCTGGGCCATAGTATATGTTATAAAGGGTGCTCCTGCAGACAAAACATCCAGTGCACAATAATCAACTTTTACAGCAGGATGAATTCAAGAAAAACATCACTTTTACCAGAGACTCTCTTGAGTCCCTTAAAATGGACCAGTTCAAGGGGGCCCTGGTTCCTATAGACCACGTAATCATCCAAGAGGTATAATTGTAAGGCCCCGTACACACGGTCGGTTTGGTCTGATGAGAATGAACAGAAGTTTTCCTTCGGTCCAAAATTTTAAAACATGCTTCAAAACCGAACCGATGGACCTCTGCCCCATCGGACCAAACCGATGGTTAGTACAGAAAAGCATCGGTTCAAAACCCGCGCATGCTCAGAATCAAGTCGACGCATGCTTGGAAGCATTGAACTTCATTTTATTCAGCACGTCGTGTGTTTTACGTCACCGCGTTCTGACATGATCGGATTTTGAACTGATGGTGTGTACACACATCAGGCCGTACGGCCACTTCAAAGGTGAACCGATGAAAACGGTCCGTCAGACCATTCTCATCGGTTTTGTCCGACCGTGTGTACGGGGCCTAAGGCTTCACTATTCTAAATAAATAAAAAAACTTTTTATGGAAGTAGCAAAAAATAAAACTTGCTTCATTGTTCCAAGGACAGAAAATAAATATCTTCCGAGTTCTCCTAAGCCACAGCCCTAAAGCGGAAAGTGTTAAAGCTCTTCCTGGGTAAAGTCCAGGAAAAATGTGCTTACCAGTTATACTGTTTTTCATTTGGGAGGGCAAACAACATGCTTCCCCCCCCCCCTCCGGTGTCACATTTGGCACCTTTCAGGGGGAGGGGGAGCAGATACCTGTCTAATACAGGTATTTTTCCTCCCACTTCCAGGCCTAGATAGCCGAGCTACCCGCGGCTATCTATGCCATTTCCGGGGGCCTCCTCGGTCCCCCCGCTGTCTTCTGGGAGACACACAGGTCCCAGATGAAAACAGGGACTAGTGGGATCGCGCAGTGCAAGTCGCGTATGCGCAGTAGGCGGCACCTCCACCCGAGAGCCGAGGGACGGATCGGCTTTGGGTGCTGACATCGTGTGCCCCCTGGACAGGTAAGTGTCCTTATTTTAAAAGTCAGCAGCTGCAGTATTTGTAGCTGCTGACTTTTTGGTGAAAAATTGGCGAAACTCCGCTTTAAGTACAGCAAGATTAATGAGTAAGTAGAAGCAGTCAGTCTCTCCGACACCAAGTAGAGAAGCAACATATCTACCATAGTTAGTCCAACCTGGGAAGAAGTACTTCTATATGACATACAGAGCTGACACCTACTGCAAGCACCTCTTTAGTTGTACTGTATCAATGTAAACACATATGCTTATTGATATATCAAGCACACCCTGCCAGAGATTCTTTTATTTAGCAATCTAGGCTACATTACTATAGACAATAAGCTAATTTTCTAAGATGCTCCACATTCGCACTGGATCCATATACTTGTTGTAATAGCTCATTTAAGACATTTGAACTTTATTATCTCAGTGTAGTAGGTTAGGTTATAAACATGCTTCTGTTTTACTTGCTGATTCATCTTTCCACTATTTAATTAGCCACACAGCAATGTGGTTTAGTTTACAGCCACCTAGGCACCATCTTCCAATGCCAGTATTGTATGGCCATCTGGATTGGCACACAGGGCCTTAGCTGTCCTGCACTCATATGACTATTTGTAGTTGTCCCCTCTCCAATATCTACTGTACCTTTGTTAGGGAATAGCTGTGAAATACATTCTCATAATTGAGATACTTGGGGAGATGTATACCTTTTTGCATAGTACCCACAGTAGTTGCTTTGATTACCTTGTGATACACTATGGGACACATCTGTCTGTAACCTATATAAACCATAACGCTCCCCCTTAACATGTCTCCCTCGTCTATCCTTTCCTACTTCTCTCCTTTTACCATCTACCTACCTTTACTTTGTTTCCTCCTTCTGCTCTACACAGGCCATTGTGCAAATTCTATATTTGTATGAATAATACTCTTCTCAGTTAACGTTTTATTGAAGCCAAAACCAAAAATATAAAATATCGCAGCTTACCAATCCGTAGATGTAGTGGCTATATTAGTTTTCTTTTTTAGGCTTTTCCCTTCTGTTTCAACTGGTGATCTGACCAGTAACACACCTCCTGTAGTAGAATGCCACCACTCTGCATGAAAGAGCACAGTGGCACCTTTGGACAGCAGCGTTGTTAATGTGGGGAGGGGAGGGGGGGTCCCAGGAGATTTAGATACGCTAACAATTTGACGTTGACCTTACAAACAGTTATGGTAACACTTTTTTTTCCTTTTGGGATATAAGTTTTAAATAATATTTGAAAGCTGACTATTGTAAGCGCTCCTGCCAGTGGTAAATGATTTGTGCCATTCCTCTAACTCAGGGGTATCAAACTGGCAGCTGTTGGAAAACTACAAGTCCCATGAGGCATTGCAAGGCTGACAGTTATAAGCATGACTCCCACAAGCAGAGGCGTGATGGGACTTGTAGTTTCGCAAGAGCTGAAGGGCCGCCAGTTTGAGACCCCTGCAGTCTAACTGATACATCGGCAAGAGAGCTTGTTATTTTGAATAACTTCAGACTTACTGGCCCGATCACCAGGTGAAGATAAGCTTAAAAAAATGAAATGATATAGCCATCACATCTAATGCCGCGTACACACAACTGTTTTTCATGACGAGAAAAATGCATTTTTTTTAAATTGGTCATTTAAAACAATCGTGTGTTGGCTCCAGAGCATTTTTCTCAACGAGAAAAATGGCCATTAAAAATTTAGGGCCAAATCCTCAAAAAAGCTGCCTAACTTAACTTTCAGCAGTTAAGTTACACAGGCGTAAAAGTGCCCGATCCAAAAAGCACTTACCTAGAAATTACACGCCGTGTAACTTAAGTGCCTCCGTCGCAAGGCGGTCGTCTGATCGAGGGGGCGATTCCTATTCAAATGAGGCGCGCTCCCGCGCCGGACGTTCGGCGCATGCGTGTGACGTAATTTTTCCCAACGTGCATCGCGCGAACGTACTTTCCGCCGGGCCTTGTGGATCGCGACGGGACAATAAAGTTGCGTCGGGTAAAAAAAAAAATCCGCGCCGGGAAAAAAAATTCGAAATGTAAAAAAAAACGCGGCGATCGAAAAAAAGGTTTGTTTTTACAAGGTCAAACAGTTTAGGCATTGTAAAAGCATCCCTAATTTTACGCATGCAAAACGTAACTTACGCAGAAAACACAAAGCTAAAAAGATTTGTGGATCTGCCTAAGTACTCATTTGCATACGCAAAGCGGCATTTCGACTCGAAATGCCCCCAGCGGCGGATGCGGTACTGCATCCTAAGATCCGACAGTGTAAGTCTATTACAGATGTCGGATCTTCTGACTATCTTTGGAAAAATCCTTCTGAGGATCGTTTCCAAAGATAGCCACAGGGATACGCAGGCTGAACAGCAGTTCCGCCTGCGTATCTCCTTTGAAGATTTGGCCCTTAGAACCTGTTCTATTTTTTCTCGTAGTTTTTCACATCGTGAAAAACTCGTCGTGAAAAACAGTCGTGTGTGAGCTTTAACCATGGGGAAAAAAACGTGCATGCTCAGAAGCAAGTTATGAGAAGGTAAATTTGCATAATCAGCCCTAAGGGTGGCGCCATTGGAATGTAACTTCCCCTTTATAGTGCCGTTGTACGTGTTGTATGTCACTGCACTTTGCTCAAGCATTTTTTTTCACGATCGTGTGTATGCAAGGCAGGCTTGACAAGAATCACGTCGAGAAAAACTTTGATATGACATGAAAAACGGTCGTGTGTACGCGGCATAAGTATTGGTAAGCTGCAATGTAATACATGTTGTCTTAGGGTTTAACACTGCTTTAAAGCATTTGTAGACCTCTGTTCTCAGCTTCATAAAGGACTAAGCCTGGGTTCACACTATTGCCAACACAGACATTGCATGTGATTCAAACCGCATTGCTTTGCAGATTACATGCAATGTCTGTGTTATGCAAATTCAACCATACAGTTTATATGGCTGAACTTGCATTGTATTCGCACGAAAATGCTGCAGGAACCGGTTTTTTTCCCCAGCACTGGAATCCGATCGCATGCGTGTTCACACACATGCGATCCGATTCCTGTCCGATCTGGGGGTGTCATTAACTTTACATTGATACCCGCAGTGGTTCGCAGAGGGCAAAAATTGCCTGCGAGCGAGATGTGATGCAGGAACTGGCACTGGAATCATGCGGGTTGCACATTGGAATAGTGTGAACCTAGGCTTAGAGAGAGGAGGGTGAATACTCCTTATGATGCTGGGTGGGAGTGGCAACAGATTGAACAGACCACAGACACAGTTCAGTGCATTGGCGTGCGCACATAGGGTGCAAGGTGTGCCTGGGCACACCCTAATCACCCTGTACTGTGCAGATTCCCCCTGCTGCCTGGCTGCAGAGAAAGGAACTGGGAAATCTCTGTCCTCAGTGCCTTTCTCTGTCTCAAAAGTTAGACATCAGGGGTCTGTTTCGACCACTGATATTTCACCAAAGCCCCCGAACAGGGCGCCTAATAAAAAAAAATATATATATTTAAAAAAAAAAAATAATAAAAAAAAATTGTAAAAAAATAATAATAATAATACAAATAAAGACACTGGGCCGGATTCATGTAGATCTGCGGATCTTTAGATCCGCTAGATCTACCTGGTTTACGATCCGCCGGTGCAATTTAGCGAGGCTAGTGCATGATTCACCAAGCACTTACCTCGCAAACTGCACCGTCGGATCCTAACTCCCCCCCGGCGGAATGCAAATTCCGCGGCTAGGGGGAGTGTACAATTTAAATCAGGCGCGTTCCCGCGCCGATTTAACTGCGCGTGCGCCGCTGCGAAAAAGCCCAGTGCGCATGCTCCAAATGACGTCATTGTTAGCGGCAGGTACGTCAATTGTGGCCATCGGGATTCCTGACGGACTTACACAAACGACGTAAAAATTTTGAATCTCGGCGGCCATACTTAACATTAGCTACCCCTCATATTAGCAGGGGTAGCTATCCGCCGGAAAAAGCCGAACGCAAACGACATCGGCGGTTTTCCTCATTTGCATATGCGACGTGTAAAAAATAGCGACGACACCTAGCGGCCGGCGGGAGATTACAGCCTAAGATTCGACTGGTGTAAGTCACTTAAACCAGTCGGATCTAATGGAGATCTATGCGGAACTGATTCTTATGAATCAGTCGCATAGCTCCGACCGTTGGATCTCACAGATCCGACCGTCGGGTCTCACAGATACGACGGCGGATCAGGAGATCCGCCGGCGTATCTATTGATGAATCTGCCCCACTGACACCAATCTCTGCCCTGCTGACAAAGCCCTACTGACTTGCCCACTGCCATATATGGTATATTACACACGCATGTGTGCTTGAGCTTTGGTGTGCACACCCTAATGCCATAGGCTGCGCACACCTATGGTCCATTGTAAAATGTAGATGTAGAAATACAGGGCAGGAGGTCTCTGACCATTGGAGTACAGGCAGGTTGTACTCTCAAGTAGGAAATAATGGTGTGCTTCCTTGCCAATCGTGGTTTAGTTTGATGCAGGAAAACAGACGGACTGACAGGATCATAAGGTATTTCATACAAAGTGAGCAATACAAAAGAGAACAAAATACATTTTAATGGCAGTACATGGTAACACAGGCACATATCTGAAATATCAAATGCTGGGGTAACATACATTTTAATTTACCTAATTTGTTCTACAAATCTATTCATTTTGGGGCATTTTTATTCTCGAAAATAATTCCCTATATGAATCCAACTGTTCTGCTTTGCTTTATTTACTTGCTACACTCTTGGGAAAGTAAAAATATGTAACTGTATTAAAAGAATGAACAGCATAAATTGCCTTGGTTTCCCAATCTCTTCTATTATTTCTGAATATTTCCAAGGATGTGTCTCTTCACATATCCTCAGGTTTTTACTAACAAAACTAACCTACTTTATATGGAAAGATGTATGCTGCATAAAAACAATATACACAGACAGAAAATGACGACGCTAAAAAGTATTCAATATTTCTAGTTACTTCAAAGTAAACCCAAACCTTCAATCTCACTTTAATCTGCAATGATAATGACACCTCTAAATGGGTATACTAAGAAAAACTGATTGAAAACCCTCAGCCAGGTTAGCTAGGTCCTTTTCAGGGTTTTCATCTCTAATGTCTCATACACACGATCGCGATTCCCGAAGAGAAAAGTGCGATGTGAGCTTTTTGTCGCAAATTCTGACCGTGTGTATGCTCCATCGCACTTTTTCTGTGAGAATTCCGGCCAAGAAAAGATTGAGAGCAGGATCTCAATTTTCGTGACAGGAAACATTCCTATCGGGAATCGCGATCGTCTGTATGCAATTACGACGCGAAAAAACCTGCGCATGCTCAGAATCAAGGAGAAAAGCTGAACTGCCTATTGAACGTCATTGATCTTGGCGGGTCGTACATATTGTATGTCATTACGTTCTTGACGGTCGGAATTTCGTCCAAGATTAGTGTGACCGTGTGTATGCAAGACAAATTTCAGCTGTTTTCCTGCCGAAAAAAACAAACGTGTTTTTCTTGTCAGAAATCTCGATCGTGTGTATGAGGCATTAGTTCTGAAAAGGTCACAATAGTCATAGTAATCTACCATCTGCTCAGTATATACAGATTTTGGGCTAGATTCAGAAAGGAGTTACGTTGGCGTATCTCCAGATACGCCGTCGTAACTCCGAATGAGGGCCGTTGCATCTCGGCGCCTGATTCATAGAATCAGATACGCCTCAATGTTGCCTAGATACGAGCGGCGTAAGTCTTCCACGCCGTCGTATCTTAGGGTGCATATTTACGCTGGCCGCTAGGGGCGCTTCCATAGATTTCCGCGTATAATATGCAAATGAGATAGATACGCCGATTCAGAAATGTACATCCGCCCGGCACATTGATTTACGTCGTTTACGTTAGGATTTTTCCGGCGTAAAGTTACCCCTGCTATATGTGGCGTAGCCAATATTAAGTATGGACGTCGGGCCAGCGTCGAATTTTGCGTCGTTTGCATAAGTCGTACGCGAATAGGGCTGTGCGTAAGTTACGTTCACCTCTAAAGCAATGACTATTTGCGGCGTAATTTGGAGCATGTGCACTGGAATACTTTCACGGACGACGCATGCGCCGTTCGTTAGTAACGTCAATTATGTGGGGTCACGATTAATTAGCATACAACACGCCCCCTACCAGCCTATTTTGAATTAGGCGGGCTTACGCCGGCCCATATATGCTACGCCGCCGTAACTTCGGGCGCAAGTTCTTTCTGAATACGGGACTTGGCTCTCAAAGTTACGGCGGCGTAGCGTATATGAGATACGATACGCCCGCCTAAAGATAGGCATTTGTTTCTGAATCTAGCCCTTTGTATATTAGTAGAAAGTGAAGCCGCCCATACACTCTAGGGTGGAGATTAGTGAGGTGGGGGTCATTATTGGTTTTACTAGAAGGCCCAATTTGTTACAGTCCTAATTATAAGTCACCTACAGTATATTGGCAAACTCACTTTATTTCACAAAGAGCATGGGGATAGAAATAATCAAGCATGCTGAAAATCCTCAGCTTGGTTCTTCTTCCAATTTTACAGTTTTCCCATTCTATAGGTGGTCCTGAAAAGGCCTCATATGAATCTAGAATGAATCTAGATGGATTTCATACCAGCAGGCCATGTCACCCAAACACTATTTGCATTTTGAGGACTTCTTTAATGATCCTTTCACACTGATCAGTTTTTGATCAGTTTTTCAGTTAAAAATGCAGAACAAAAATGAATGCAAAATGCATCCTATGGAACACACCAGTCAGTTGCATGTTTTAAAAGTCTTGCTTGCTTTTTGGTGACTTTTCAAAACTGCCCGAAAAACACAGTTCCCCGTTGAAATTAATTCAAAGCATGTCAAATACGCATCACAATTGCACCAGGGTTGCATCTATGATACTTTTTTGAGGCACGTGTCCATGTTTCACACAGGTGCATACTGGGAGTCAGGCAACCAGAAAATGCACCGGAAGCGCATTAAAAAAATGCATCAAAAACGCATATGCATTTTTGACAAGTTTTTCCGTAGGAGCAGTGTGAAAGCAACCTTGAGTGGTACTTCAGTCAGTTAAAAAACATTTTTAAAGTCAGCAGCTTCACAGCTGGCTCCCTACTGTGCATGTGTGAGCAGCACTGCACCATAAATGGTCCCGCAGCCTCCTGGGACCTGTGATGTATCCCAGGAGTATACAGGCAGGGAAGGAGGGGGAAGAACCTAGGTGATTCCAGCAAAAGTGGGAGTGGGTACCTGCCAGAAATAGGTACCCACTTCCTTCCAAAAAAAAAAGGTACCCACTCCCTAAAAAAAGTCAGCGTCTGCATGCAAGGTGAATATCTCCTAAACTGTACAGGTTTAGGAGATATTCATTTTACCTACAGGTAAGCCTTATTATAGGCTTACCTGTAGGTAAAAATGTGTTAAAGGGGTATACAACCACATTAACTGGCCCAAAAAATAAAAACCTTTCATTGGGGTTTGGCTACTCATGTAATCAATGTAATCCTAGATATCCTTAATCACATTTAAAAAAAAACAAAAAAAACATAAAATCTATCCAGTCTCCTTACAGACCAATTGTAATTTGCTAAAATGCAGAGAATTTAACTTGCTTCACATGTTAGTGAAGGACCACTAGTGTGATATATATACTAGCCCCACTTATGGAATAAACTGGCTATGCATCAGACTCAACTGCATGCATTAAAGGATACAAAGAAAAGGGTGGAGTAATATATATCTTTTTGTACTGCTCTTGGATTACCAACACTTTGGTTGACATGCTCTACTACATCACTGAGAATTTCCTAGTACTTCTGAGGCCCCGTACACACGATCGAGTTTCTCGGCAGAATTCAGCCAGAAACTCGATGGGAGCCGTATTCTGCCGAGAAACCTGGTCGTGTGTACACTTTTGGCCGAGGAAACCGACGAGGAACTCGTCAAGCCAAATAGAGAACATGTTCTCTATTTCCTCGTTAGTCAATGGGGAAACTTGGCTCCCCGAGATCCTCGGCGGCTTCACAAGGAACTCGACGAGCAAAACGATGTGTTTTGCTCGTCGAGTTTCTCGGACGTGTGTACGGGGCCTCAGACTCTGCAGAAGTCCTTTAGCAGAGGGAGTCACTAAAGAGGACACTGAAGAGAATTGGATTGACCTCATATATTTGCTTTTAACAACCAATCCACTAATAATTGGCCTTCATTATGCTGAGTTTACACATGCGTGGTATTCCATGTGCAGTAGAGAAATTCAACATGTAGCAATATTTGGTCAAACAGCAGAATCTAGGTAAAGGGTTACTTAGACTGCATTTAGTTTTTTTAGTTTTTTACACAACTACAAAACTACAAATATAGTTTTTATAGGGGTAGTTTGTAACTATATATAAAATCATATATACTTTGATTGGCAGTTTTGCTGTAAGGCTTTTTTTTTTCTTGATCTTTTTCTTTCACACTTGTTTACCTCACTTATCTACTACCATGGATACTCATATCTAATATATACCGTATATACTCGAGTATAAGACGAGGCACCTAATTTTACCACAAAAAAATGGGAAAACATATTGACTCAAGTATAAGCCTAGGATGGGAAAATACAGCAGCTACTGGGTAAACAATGCTCATCTGCAGCCTCACTGTGCCCATTTGCAGTCTAATTGTGCCCAGTTGCAGTCTCACTGTGCTCAGTTGCAGTATCTCACTGTGCCCATTTGCAGTCTCTCATGGTGCCCATATGCAGTCTATCACTGTGCCCTATGCAGTCTATCACTGTGCCCTATGCAGTCTCTCACTGTGCCCATATGTAGTCTATCACTGTGCCCATATGCAGTCAATCACTGTGCCCATTTGCAGTCTCTCACTGTGCCCATATGCAGTCTCTCACTGAGCCCATATGCAGTCTATCACTGTGCCCATATGCAGTCTCTCACTGTGCCCATATGCAGCCATACCTTTCATTAGTAAAACAGCGTGTGTCTGCCGCTGTATAATCCAGTCTGTTCAGCCATCCATTGTAAGAAAGCCCCACCTCATCCTTGTCTGTCCGTGATAGAAGAATACTGATACGGGAAACTGTATCAGTGTTCCGCCTATCACAGACGAGGACGAGGTGCTGTCTTACAATGGACGACCGAACAGACTGGATTACACAGCGGCAGACACACGCTGTTTTACTAATGAAGGGTACGGCTGCATATGGACTACACAGCGGCAGACACACGCTGTTTTACTAATGAAAGGTACGGCTGCAAATGGATTACACAGCTGTAGACACATGCTGTTTTACTACTGACTCGAGTATAAGCCGAGGGGGTCGTTTTTCAGCCTAAAAAATGGGCTGAAATACTTGGCTTATACTTGCGTATAGTCTTAACATATAGATCAAAGAAAGTTTTTACTCAAATTTTACTCTTTTATTTATCAATATAACGTCTTCCCATTGCTTTATGATAAGGTATGTCAACCAAGTTGCTTCAAAAACCGATATTGCTTATTGACTATGAGACAGATCACTTGTCTTTTTTTATTTGTTTTTGTTTTTTTTTCTTTGCTTACTATATGTACATTTAAAACTTTAAACATTTATAAAAAAAAATATGAAAGCATTGCAGTTCTATGTCTCTACAACGCTTCTCTTGTTGAATGCCTATTGCAGCACTCATCAAAGCTACCTGAGGGCATATAATATGCTGGTAACACCAGCCCCAGATGAAACAAAGTTCATTCATCCAGCTTGTTTTGCCTAGCCCTGGCTCGACTAGGTTTTTGAAGATGATAGTTGAACTTGATGTAGATATGTCTTATTCATCCTAAACAGTTATGCTACTATGAAACTTTATGTTATCCTCTTCTGGATAGAATGAAATATAACTTCAGAATTTATGAGTTCAGAGTTTCTATAAAACAGTAATTCTGTGCAGGTCCTTGTGCTATGTTCTTGACACAATTTTATGTATTTATAGCAATGCTTCTATGTATGCTGGATGCCCTCTTTATTCATTGTTTCGTGAATTTTACCTATTGCTTCAAGCGTAGTGTTAGGTGTATAAATATTCTATTAATGGTAACACAACAGACTGCACCATAGTGAATATCTTTCAAGCAGAACAAATATAAAGCATTGCATTCATCTGTTAATTCTCAGTAACTCAGCAAGGATGGAAGAGATGAGGTGGTCTTAGACATTTTACAGTGAAAACTGTCAACTGTGAAAATCAGCTGGAGCTCCAGATATGGAAATTCCTCATTAACACATTATAGAGCTTAGTATACTACCTCGGAGAGTTAAGTATCCCAACAAGTGTAAATAAAACAAGAGTTTGTAAATAATATAATACTCTGTACCTGCAGAAAAAGTCATATTTCCCCTGTTGCTTAAAGTTTGATGTATGCACATTCCCACAGAAATACATAGCATTTGGATACACTGTAACTGAGATTGTCATGTCCCTCAGATTGTCACCACACAGAGGGTTAGATTTATATATTTTACTTATATAGACCCTAGACAGCCTGCTGATGGAACACCATCCTTTTTGGTGGAGTGCACAGTTAAATTAGATAAACTATGCAAATCAACAGCATTGCTCATGTTGCCTTTAAGCTCTTTTCTAGCCGGGTTGCATAATGACTCTTCCCTACCCATCTTCTGAGTGGTCATCTGAATTGGTAGTTGCTGGAAATGGCTAATTTGGGGAAAGGCACATTATACACGTGGTACATTGTATCAAATCTAGATAGTGTACCTACAAGTACTTAAAGTGGAAGTAAACCCTCCTATCGTTTTCAGCCAAGGAAGCGGCCATCTTGACCTCTGTTTAATCTGCAACTGCCATGATGCTGTACATGTGACCTGTTATGAAACCAGCCATTGGATGGTTTGGCAGTTTGGTTGAGAGCACAAACAAATGTGACAGCTAGCATTTCCGGCATGTCGGGAATGTTAACTGTTTATGTAACTATGAAATTGAAGGGTTTACTTCCACTTTAAGTTAACTTAAGTTAACAGGCTAAATGTTGGGAGACATTTGCTGATTTAAAAAAAAAAAACAGACAGCATTCAGCCCATGTGTATGTCGGTCTGTCAGACAGAACGTGGACATTTGGCAGACTTCTGTCAGACAAGCATGCTGGAAAACCAGCAGCCGCCCAACTCTCAATCAGCGCTCTCTGCCATTGACACTGATTGGAATGTTCTGGCGAGGGGCCGTCCCCCTGTCATAACACAACAGCTCAGTGGTGGAGATCACTGTACTTACTTTGCATAGTGACTACAGCGGCTCCGACTAGAGAAGTTTTTTTTTGTACAACCCGCTTGGTTGAATGGAATAAAACAAATAGTGTATACCTGGCTTAAGAATATGGAGGACCCTAATTTACAATAATTTGGCCTTTAAAAATTCAACAATATCGGCATTAACAAAACGCATGATTCTTTTCCATAAAAAAGTTCACTTTCCTGGTACGGACATACAGTAGGTGAACCCGATTTTGTGTCAATCTCGCTCTCTTTCTCGGCGAGATTGAGCACCTACGAGCCCCATCGCGGGAGCCAGCGCCGAGCTGGCTTGCCGCGATGGAGACAGAGCCGTCATAGAAGCGACGGGAGATCCGACTTGGATTCCCGCCAATTCTACACGTGTGCGGCGTTTGTTATGAATCCTGAGGGGGAAGTCCCCGCCGGATTTTAAATAAAAATCCGGCATGGGTCCCCCCCTCAGGAGCATACCGGGCCCTTAGGTCTGTTATGGGTTGTAAGGAGAGCCCCCCTACGCCGAAAAAAACGGCGTAGGGGGTCCCCCTACGATCCATACCAGACCCGTATCCAAAGCACGCTACCCGGCCAGCCAGGAAGGGAGTGGGGACGAGCGAGCGCCCCCCCCCTCCTGAGCCGTACCAGGCTGCATGCCCTCAACATGGGGGTTGGGTGCTCTGGGGCAGGGGGGCGCACTGCGGCCCCCCCACCTCAGAGCACCCTGTCCCCATGTTGATGAGGACAGGGCCCCTTCCCGACAACCCTGGCCGTTGGTTGTCGGGGTATGCGGGCGGGAGGCTTATCGGAATCTGGGAGCCCTCTTTAATAAGGGGGCCCCCAGATACCGGCCCCCCACCCTAAGTGAATGAGTATGGGGTACATCGTACCCCTACCCATTCACCTGCAAGAAAAGTGGTAAAAACACAAATAAACCACACAGTGTATTAAAATATTTTATTAGTCTGCTCCGGAGGCCGCCCCCTGTCTTCTTTATTAGCTCTTTTACCAGGGGGGGCTTCTTCTTTGACGTCTTCGGGTGGGTGGGGGCCGCCGTCTGGTTCTCTTCCACCGCCGGGGGGGGGGTGGCTTTTAAAAAAGCCCCCACCCCCCGGCGGGTTTCCTCCGGCGTCTTCGGCGGGGCTCTTCTTCTTCCGCTATCCCGACGGGTCTTCTCCGCTATCCGGGGGGTCTCGCCGCTCTCCGCTGTTGACTCGTCGCACCCCGGTTCTTCGTCTCGCAGTCCGGTCCCTTCTTCCGTGCTGTACGTCTTCTTCCGCGCTGTGACGTCATGTTCTTCACTTCTCTTCTTCTCCCGATGTTGACTCGCCGGTCCTCCTCGCTGAAATGACGGATGCGCGCCTTGCATCGGACCTATATAGGCCTCACAGTCCCATCATGCTCTGTACCTACCCATGTGATACCTACCACGTGGTAGGTATCACATGGTAGGTATCACATGGGTAGGTACAGAGCATGATGGGACTGTGAGGCCTATATAGGTCCGATGCAAGGCGCGCATCCGTCATTTCAGCGAGGAGGACCGGCGAGTCAACATCGGGAGAAGAAGAGAAGTGAAGAACATGACGTCACAGCGCGGAAGAAGACGTACAGCACGGAAGAAGGGACCGGACTGCGAGACGAAGAACCGGGGTGCGACGAGTCAACAGCGGAGAGCGGCGAGACCCCCCGGATAGCGGAGAAGACCCGTCGGGATAGCGGAAGAAGAAGAGCCCCGCCGAAGACGCCGGAGGAAACCCGCCGGGGGGGTGGGGGCTTTTTAAAAGCCACCCCCCCCCGGCGGTGGAAGAGAACCAGACGGCGGCCCCCACCCACCCGAAGACGTCAAAGAAGAAGCCCCCCCTGGTAAAAGAGCTAATAAAGAAGACAGGGGGCGGCCTCCGGAGCAGACTAATAAAATATTTTAATACACTGTGTGGTTTATTTGTGTTTTTACCACTTTTCTTGCAGGTGAATGGGTAAGGGTACGATGTACCCCATACTCATTCACTTAGGGTGGGGGGCCGGTATCTGGGGGCCCCCTTATTAAAGGGGGCTCCCAGATTCCGATAAGCCTCCCGCCCGCATACCCCGACAACCAACGGCCAGGGTTGTCGGGAAGGGGCCCTGTCCTCATCAACATGGGGACAGGGTGCTCTGAGGTGGGGGGGCCGCAGTGCGCCCCCCTGCCCCAGAGCACCCAACCCCCCCATGTTGAGGGCATGCAGCCTGGTACGGCTCAGGAGGGGGGGGGGCGCTCGCTCGTCCCCACTCCCTTCCTGGCTGGCCGGGTAGCGTGCTTTGGATACGGGTCTGGTATGGATCGTAGGGGGACCCCCTACGCCGTTTTTTTCGGCGTAGGGGGGCTCTCCTTACAACCCATAACAGACCTAAGGGCCCGGTATGCTCCTGAGGGGGGGACCCATGCCGGATTTTTATTTAAAATCCGGCGGGGACTTCCCCCTCAGGATTCATAACAAACGCCGCACACGTGTAGAATTGGCGGGAATCCAAGTCGGATCTCCCGTCGCTTCTATGACGCGCTTGCTGGGATGTGCTGTCACTATTCCAGTGAGTGCAAGATGTCGGCGAGATCTCGGCACCACGTCGCCGAGTATCAGCGCGACGCTGTCGTGCTAAAAGCACAATATCACAAACACCTACTGTAAAAAACTACCTTTCCACAGCTCCAGGCTAGATGACCAAAATCACGTGGTCTCTGGGTACCAATAACTACAGCAGAGTGTATTGTTTTCAAAAAATATTGTCAGCAAAAAAAAAAAAATATATGTACTTATACATTTTTGTAAATATTTTATTATATCTTTAAATGTGACAACACTGAAGAAATTACACATTGCTACAATGTAAAGTGGTAAGTGTACAGCTTGTATAACTATGTAAATTATATAGCTATATAAATCCTGTATAATAATAATAATAAATTTGCTGTCCCCTCAAAATAACTCAACACACAGCCATTAATATCTAAACCGCTGGCAACAAAAGTGAGTACACCCCTAAGTGAAAATGTTCAAATTGGTCCCAATTAGACATTTTCCCTCCCTGGTGTCATGTGACTCATTATTGTTACAAGGTCTTAGGTGTGAATGGGGAGCAGTTGTGTTAAATTTGTTGTTATCGCTCTCACTCTGTCATACTGATCAGTGGAAGTTCAACATGGTACCTCACAGCAAAGAACTCTCTGAGGATCTGAAAAAAAGAATTGTTGCGCTACATAAAGAGGGCCTAGGCTAAAAGAAGATTGCCTAGAACCTTAAACTGAGCTGCAGCACAGTGGCCAAGACCATACAATGGTTTAAAAGAACAGGTTCCACTCAGAACAGAACATGGTCGACCAAAGAAGTTGAGTGCATGTGCTCAGCATCATATCCAGAGGTTGTTTTTGGGAAATAGACGTATGAGTACTGCCAGCATTGCTGCAGAGGTTGAAGGGGTAGGGGGCAGGCTGTCAGTGCTCAGACTATACGCCACACACACTTAAATTGGTCTACATGGCTGTCATTCCAGAAGGAAGCCTCTTCTAAAGTTGATGCACAAGAAAGCCCGCAAACAGTTTTCTGAAGACAAGCAGACTAAGGACATGGATATTGAAGGGGTGGGGGCAGGGCCGGCGCTAGCGCAAGGCAACATTGGCACTTGCCTTACGGCACCAGCCAGGGAACAGGGCCGAAAAATCAGTCGCGGCCACAGAGGTGGAGGCGCTCAAGCGCCAGAGTGCTCCTCTCCCTCCTCCTCGCCCTCCTCCTCTCCTTCCTCCTCTCCTTGTCTGAGGCCGCGCTCTCCACCGCCGTGGTATTTCCTTCTACAAGCCCTTCCTCCTGTGTCACGATCTTCATCTTCTTCACCCGGGCGGCGCAGCTGCACACTGTCCTCTTCTCTCCAGCTGCCGTCCGGGTGGGGTTTGTCCTGAGGAGGGCTGTACTAATGGAGGGGGGGGGTCTGTACTAATGGGGGGGTGGTTTGTGGGGGGTCTGTACTAATTGTGGGGGACGGCTTGTGGGGGGTCTGTACTAATTGTGGGGGGGTCTGTACTAATTGTCGGGGATGGATTGTGGGGGGGTCTGTACTAATTGTGGGGGGGTCTGTACTAATTGTGGGGGATGGCTTGTGGGGGGATCTGTACTGATGGGGGATGACTTGTGGGGGGGTCTGTACAAATGGAGGGGGTGGTTTGTCCGGGGGTCTGTACTAATGAATGGGGGGGTCTCTAATGGGGGGTGGTTTATGGGGGGGTCTGTACTAATGGAGGCGGAAGGTTTGTCCTAAGTGGGAGTCTGTACTAATGGAGGGGGGATGGTTTGTCCTGGGGGGCAGCAGTGTGTGTGGACTGCCGCTGCGGGCGACATTTGAAGGACGAGTCCACGCCCCGCTCACCACACAGGTTGGACACACGCTTGCAGAGCCGCCGCCGCGACTTACATGGCTTCAGAAACAGGTAGGAGGGACGTGTTTTAAAGTTTCCTGTTTTAAAAAAAACACCAAATCCCTGCAATAATATATTAAGCAGCCTGTATAATGTATTATTGCTGGGATTTGTAGTCCTCTGTAACTGCTGGTATTCTGCATTGCCTTTTATATAATGTATTATTGCTGGGATTTGTAGTCCTCTGTAACTGCTGGTATTCTGCATTGCGTTTTATATAATGTATTGCTGGGATTTGTTGTTCCTCTATAGCTGCTGGTATTCTCCATTGCGCTGTATAATGTATTATTGCTGGGAATTGTAGTTCCTCTATAACTGGTCAGTGGTAAACTGCATTGCGCAGTATAATCATTATACGACGCAATGGAGAATACCACCAGCTATAGAAGACTACAAATCCCAGCAATAGCACATTATATACAACGCAATGCAGAATACCAGCAGTTACAGAGGACTACAAATTCCAGCAATAGTACATTATACAGTGCAATTCAGAATAACGCCATCTATGCTATCTTTCTCTGTAAAAGATAAATACGTTTAACGATCACTTTAAGCATCATAACCATTAAAGCTTAATGGAGCACAGATATAATATGTGGTGTGCGTGCGCGCCGGGGGAGCGGCAAAATGCACCTTCACTTTAGTTGGCAAATAATCCTTGCACCGGCCCTGGGTGGGGGGTCAGCCTGTCAGTGCTCAGACCATACTCTGCACACTGCATCAAATTGGTCTGCATGACTGTTGTCCCAGAAGGAAGTCTCTTCTATAGATAATGCACAAGAAAGCCCGCAAACAGTTTGCTGAAGACATGCAGACTAAGGACATGGATTACTGGAACCATGTCCTGTGGTCTGATGAGACCAAGATAAACTTATTTGGTTCAGATGTCAAGTGTGTGTGGCAGCAACCAGGGGAGGAGGACAAAGACAAGTGTGTCTTGCCTACAGTCAAGCATGATGGTGGGAGTGTCATGGCCTGGGGCTGCATGAGTGCTGCTGGCACTGGGAAACTACAGTCGAAGAGGACTCCAGTGGCAACCTGTGAAGATCTGGTGAACTCCAAGAGGGTTAAGGCAGTGCTGGAAATAATGGTGGCCACAAAACATATTGACACTTTGGGCCCAATTTGGACATTTTCACTTAGTGGTGTACTCACTTTTGTTGCAGCCGTTTAGACATTAATGGCTGTGTGTTGAGTCATTTTGAGGGGACAGCAAATTTACACTGTTATACAAGCTGTAAACTCACTACTTTACATTGTAGCAAAGTGTAATTTCTTCAGTGTTGACACATGAAAAGATATAATAGAATATTTACAAAAATGTGAGGGGTGTACTCACTTTTGTGAGATACTGTATATATATATATATATATATATATATATATATATATATATATATATATATATATATATATATAGTGGATATTAAAAGTTTACACACCCCTGTTAAAATGTCAGGTTTCTGTGATGTAAAAAAATAAGACAGAATTTCAGAACTTTTTCCACCCTTAATGTGACCTATAAACTGTACAACTCAATTGAAAATCAAACTGAAATCTTTTAGGTTGTGGTAAGTAAAAATAAAAGAATATAATAATATGGTTGCATAAGCATGCACACCCTTAGGCCCCTTTCACACGATCGGCCTGCTGGGATCGCCATTCGTCCAGCTGTTCTCTATGGTGAGATTGGATGAAAATGGACAGCCTTTCGTCCGATCTCGCCATAGAGAACAGTGGGGCTCTGACAGGTCCATCCCTGCACAGTGAGCGGATACAGACTTGTCATCTGCCCACTCAGCAGGCATCAAAGGAGAGATCCCCCGTCCAGCTAGCAGAGCCCATCCAGCGAATCCACCCCGTGTGAACGGGGCCTAAAATTAATACTTTGTTGAAGCACCTTTTGATTTTATTACAGCACTCAGTCTTTTTGGGTATGAGTCTATCAGCATGGCACATCTTTGCAAAAACACTCCAAATCTGTTAGATTGCGAGGGCATCACATGTACACACCCCCTTCAGTTCACCCCACTGATTTTCAATCAGATTCAGGTCTGGGCTCTGGCTGGGCCATTCCAAAACTTTAATCTTCTGGTGAAGCCATTCCTTTATTGATTTGATGTATGCTTTGGATCGAAGTAATGCCGAAAGATGAAGTTCCTCTTCATGTTCAACTTTGTAGCGAAAGACTAAAGGTTTTGTGCCAATATTGACTTGTATTTGGAACTGTTCATAATTCCCTCTACCTTGACTAAGGCCCCTATTCCACCTGAATAAAAACAGCTCCAAAGCATGATGCCGCCACCTTGCTTCACTGTGGGTATGGTGTTCTTTTGGTGATGTGCAGTATTGTTTTTGCGCCAAACATATGTTTTGTAATTATGGGCAAAAAGTTCAACCTTGTTTTTATCAGACCTAACACATTTTCCCACATGCATTTTGGGAGACTTCAGACATGTTTTTGAAAAATTTAGCCGAGCTTGGATGTTTTTCATTGTAAGAAAAGGCTTCTATCTTGCCACTCTACCCCATAGCCCAGACATATGAAGAATACGGGAGATCATTGTCACATGTATAACACAGCCAGTACTTGCCAGATATACTAGTTGTCTTCCTGTCTTTTCATAAATTTTGGAGGAGACGTCCAGTTCTTTGTAATGTCACTGTTGTGCCATATTTTCTCCACTTGATGATGACTGTCTTCACTGTGTTCCATGGAATATCTAATGCCTTGGAAATTCTTATGTACCCTTCTCCTGACTGATACCTTTTACCAATGAGATCCCTCTGATGCTCTGGAAGCTCTCTGCGGACCATGGCTTTTGCTGTAGTTTGTGAATAAGAAAATATCAGGAAAGACCTACTAGAACAGCTGAACTTTATTTGGGGTTAATCAGGGACACTTTAAATGATGGCAGGTGTGTACTGACTCCTATTTAACATGAGTTTGAATGTGATTACCTAATTCTGAACACAGCTACATCCCCAGTTATAAGAGAGTGTGCACACTTATGCAACCACATTATTTTATTTTTTTATTTATAACCCCCCCCCCCCCCCCCCCCAAAGATTTCAGTTTGTTTTTCAATTGAGTTGTACAGTTTATAGGTCACATTAAAGGTGGAAAAGTTCTGAAATGATTTATCTTTTTTTACGTCACAGAAACCTGACATTTTAACAGGGGTGTGTAGACTGTTTATATCCACTGTATATAGTGACAGTCTTGGCTAAAATGGCACACAAGAGGATGGATGGGAGGTATTTGCCACCAAGAATACAAACTGGGGCAGTCATGTGCTCCAGGGAAGTCCTATACTGTGAGAAATATAGGTTACTTGCATTTATTCCCCTATTAAATTACAGTTATTTCATGTCTCATCATTAGTCCGATTACCTGTTTATACACACTACTAAATAAACAATGAGTTTTGGACTGATTACATATAAAACCTCTTTAATTTGACTGAATGCTTTTGCAAAACTATCATCCTAATTGTTACACTTAAGCATTGCCATTCAATCCCCACTGACTTGTATAGAGCCATATCCTGAAGATCTCAATGATAAACTACACCATTCAAGGCAATGTGGCCACATCTCTAGAAATAAGTAAATGAAGCAGCTGAGGTGGGGCTAGCACAGTTTAGCCTGGGGGGATGTGGGATCATGGTGAAAGGTGATATAAAGGTACAGCTGTTCTTAAAGCATTTACTGTTTTACAACATTGCAGATATATCTGAAATGCAGTTTTCTGACTCTAACCCTAACATAAAATCTAAACTCATAACATTGTTTTTGTTGATACCCCCACTCGGTACTGGATCAGGAAGATAGGAAATCTTTCCAGAATTAGCATTAAAAAAAAATTGAATAAAGGTTCTAACTTTTTCGCACTCCAAGAATACCAAAATTGTTTTGGTTGTTGTTAAACTTAATAAGTAGATCAGACGTGGTTCTTTACTTGGCCAACATAGAACAAGATGAAAACTCTTGAAATATATCCTAATTTTATTGTCAGTTTGAATTTACTGTTAAAACAGCTTTTATACTTTCCATATGAAGTTTGTCAACATGATGTTCTGAGGTCTAAAGGCCATAACATGTCTCCAGGGAATATTGTCATTTACTGTGTTTAGGAGGATTTATTTTAATCCAGAAAGTGGTGGGATTATTTACCAAGTTAAATCCACATGGGTATGTGCCAGGGTAGTTGTAATCGTCAGATATATCTATCAGAAGAACTTTGAGCTGACTTTATGTAGCATATTGTACTGCAGCAATATGAAACTGATATCTTTACTAGTGTTGGAAACACAATTATAAGAAAATCCTAAATAAACACTCCCATTATTTTAGATTGCTGGCTTCAATGGAACCAATAGTTTGCCTCCTTCCACTATTATATTATTACATCTGTCAGGCTGGTGACTTTCCAAATTCTGCCTTCAGGGATAAGAGCCAAGCAGTGGCCTCTGCAGAGCTTTGATGTGTGATTGTAGAGGAAACAAATAATCTAATTAGTTTAATAAATTCAGTATACAAAATAGACTTGCTATTAAGCTTATATATATTTTTTAAATGGGTAAGTCAAGTTTACAAGAAAAACAACACCGTGTTGGATTCTTGCAATACTAGGTCAGATCAATGAATTTTTCAGTAATCTTTGTCTTCAATAATTAATATGACATACCTTACTTTTAATTTTCTTTAGCCAAATGTCCCAACAAAATTGTGTCTGGTTTTAGACAGACCAAGCAACTATTATTATGTCAATGCATAGGAGCAGATAGCCATTGCCAACCAATCTTGAGCGACCAGTCAGTTGGCCAAGTTTTATTTATTTTTGGTTTAGCCAGAGATACTGTAAGGTCAGTGCTGTCCCTTGCCTAAAAATAATAATACAGGCCAAACCAGCTCATGCATAGGCCTAAATGTCATGATTATTTTAAAATAAAATAAAAAAGGCACTTTTTAAACTGATTGTTTGTTCCCATGTCCAATATCCAAAGTTTCTGTCTAGATTTAATTCTGGCATTCTGTATAAGACCATTCTTACATTTGCTATATGTATTAGATAGCCATCATGCCCCCACCCTTTTGTCTTGAGAACTAGGACCATAACGAGGAACCCTATCATGTAAGAAATTCCTTGTTCTAATCCAGTGTATGTGCAGATATAATTAGCATGATGTTATTCCATACCAATGGAATAACAAAAACGAGTTGTCCATAAAATATTACTTTAGCCATTAAACAGCAAGTCACATAGGTGAATCACCTAACCATACAATCATTTTATGTGTGTCAATTTCTTCATAATGCATGCATGTAACATGTGAAACAATCATATGATGGTAAACAATTATCCACCAGATCAGTCATAACGCCCATTATCTCAATATCATTTTATGTGTGTCAATTTCTTCATAATGCATGCATGTAACATGTGAAACAATCATATGATGGTAAACAATTATCCACCAGATCAGTCATAACGCCCATTATCTCAATATGTTTACACAATTCCATAATAAATGTGTTAGTCCAGCCATTTTAAACCAGGATGCCCAGGCACCCTGGGATGACTTCAGGTTTCTTCAGGGATGCCTTGGCAAAATGCCTTAAAATTGCCTAAAAATTGTAAACATACCATTGGGTGGATTAAGCCTGCCTTTAGTCACACAAAGCCGCAGATTTTCTATGTGCACCATTAAAACCTTTTAGCTGCCTGGTGTCCTAACAACCAATGACGTCATGTCATCAGTTGATAAGGAGGATGTCAGTCGCTTGTACAGCGACCCTGCCCCAATCCATCAGCACTGGGGTGACATTAGTAATGCCACGTACACACGACCGTTTTTCGGGATGTAAAAAACTACGTTTTTTTTATGTCATTAAAAACGATCGTGTGTGGGCTCCAAAGCATTTTTCACAACGTAAAAAATGGGTATTAAAAATTTAGAACATGCTCTAAATTTTCACGTTGTTTTTAACGTTGTCGTTTTTAACGTCGTAAAAAATGGTCGTGTGTGGGCTTTAACGACGTGAAAAAAATGCGCATGCTCAGAAGCAAGTTATGAGACGGGAGCGCTCGTTCTGGTAAAACTAGCGTTCGTAATGGAGATAGCACATTCGTCACGCTGTAACAGATTGAAAAGCACGAAGACTGAAAAGCGCGAATCGTCTCTCACCAAACTTTTACTAACATGAAATCAGCAAAAGCAGCCCCAAGGGTGGTGCCATCCGAACGGAACTTCCCCTTTTTTAGTGCCGTCGTACGTCACAGCGCTTTTTTCACAATCGTGTGTAGGCAAGGCCGGCTTAACAATAATTGGGTTGAAAAAAAACGTAGTTTTTTCTAGACCATTAAAAATGGTCATGTGTACGTGGCATCAGTTGGGTGTCCCATGTGTGTGGATGTTGCTGCGTTATGTAAAACTATTAGAATCATTTTTTACATTTTAAAATGGGGTGCCTCAAGGCTGTCCATAATTTTAAAGGGTGCCTTGACTGAAAAAAATATGAGAAACCCTGGAGAAGATTTACTAAAACTGGAGCACTCAGGATCCGGTGCAGCTGTGCATGGTAGCCAATCAGTTTCTAAATTCAGCTTCTTCAACTAAGCTTTGGAAATAAAACCTGGAAGCTGATTGGTTTCTATGCAGAGATGCACCGTATTTAGCACTCTGCAGTTTTAGTAAACCCCCCCCCCCCCCCCCCACTGTGTTAGTGTATGCAGTTCTATCTGTGAGCCTATTGAGAAGACCAAACAGAAAGTAAGCACATGCCCAATGGAGATTGAGACACTAACAAAAAAATGACAGAAGTTTTCAGTATTACCTTCTCTGCTTTCAAAAAGATGTCTATGCCATGTACTGCATGATTCTATGGCATGGTGGAACTTATTTACTAAAAGTTTATTATTAAGGTGTGTTGTCAGTGTGACAAGTTTAGATAGCAACAAAATGTTAATTGAAATGATTTAAAACTTGCAACTATAATGCTGCTTTAGCCGTGGTTCACACCAGTGTAGCTTTGAAATTGCACTTCTTCAGCGCAATTTCAAAAGCCTCAGAGCAGTGGATTTTTTTTTGGATCACCGATTTCACTGCGGTTTGCGACTTAATTTAATAATAAATGCAAGTTGCAATAAAATTGAAAAAAAGTAGTGCGGGAACCTTTTTCAAAGTCGTTACCAATTTGAGCAATTCCATTGCCGGCAATGACTTGTTGTGCAGTTTGGAACTGACAAATTGCACTGGTGTGAACCAGGGCTAAGGCACCCATACAATTAGAACACAGATTTGTCATTTAAAGGGTTCTGTAAAACTCACAAAGTAGCAAACATATATTTCTTTACCAAAGGTATCTTCAGATACTCAGATGGTTCCTTATTATTTATAAGGATGTTTGTGCCACGTGTATATTATATTGTTCTCTTCTGTAAATTACAAAGTATCACCAGACTACTTTGTCAGTAGCTTCCATCCTGTGCCCTACACATTAGATTTATATTTGCATTGCTTTGGACATATTAGATTTCCTTTTCCTATATTACCTTAGATGGACAAAGATTGTAACGTCTGCATATTACTTCCCTCTAGCACAGGCAAATGTAATAAACACCATGTTCTACATTCCTCTGCTGCTTCAAATATGCTTTACATGCATGTTTCATAATGACAACGACCCCCACACTAAGTAGAAAATAAAATTACCTTGTAATTTAATAAGAGCAATAATAATAACAATAAAAACTCTTGGTGGTTGATATCTCTCAGTATTTAAACAACTCACAAAAGAAGAGCTAAGAAAATAAGACTTACAAATGATCAATTATGAAAAATAATGCGTCTAGTGATGCAGGGCTAATGTGAGAAGATGGATGGCTTGCCATAAACCAATATCTCTGTTGTTTGTTTAGTCTAGGTATAATTTTTTTCTATTCTAGGGGGTAACTTTGAATGATTCCTAAACCACATTAGTTTATTACAAATGTTCTTGTCACCCAGGTTTACAGTAGAGCAGAAGAAAATGTAGTATATTATGTCAAGTGTCAAGCGACCATTCTGATATTAAATTTTAACCAGTTTAGCAAATATAATGTAAGGATGACTGTGCATAATTGTATACAGAGAATGTCAATATTTTATCATATGGATGAAAAAGCTAAAGAACATTTTGTGTAATAAGTTGCCTTTAGTTGCCTTGCAGGTATGTAGAAGATGGGTAGGACTTAGACATCCAACTATAGTTGTAGTTGTACCTTACAACATAACTGTACTTAAAGATAACCTGTCACTTCAGGTCAAAATAACAGGTTTGCTTCAAAGCCCACCTCCTCTGCTACCTAATACTTACCCTGCCATGTGTATGCTTAGTGTAGGTCTGAGTTGGAGCTTACAAAGAGTTATGAGCCTTCTCCCTGACCCTGGGAAACTCTTCTGTGTAGCAGGCGATGGACACATGCTCCTCAAATGCCCTGTACACACGATCGGTTTTCCCGTCGGAAAAAGTCAGAAGAAAGCTTTTGGTCGGGAATCTCGACCGTGTGTATGCTCCATCTGACTTTTTCCAACGGAAAAACTGCTGGAAAAAGATAGAGAGCAGGTTCTCTATTTTCCAGACGGAAAAAATTCCGAGCGGAAAAAACGTTAGTCTGTATGGAATTATGACGGGGAAAAAACACACATGCTCGGAAACAATTTGAGGCATGCTCGGAAGCATTGGACTTCTTTTTCTTGCGGCGTCGTAGTGTTGTATGTCACTGGGTTTTTAATGCTCGAAAGTTTGTGTGACCGTGTGTATGCAAGACAAGCTTGAGCGGAATTCCGTTGGAAAAAGCATCCAACTTTTTTCCGACGGTGAAATCCGGTCGTGTGTACGGGGCATAAAGCTGGAAGTAACGTGTTTTCATAGGGCTCAAGCTGGTAAACAGGGTGGTAGTGGCAGTAAGTATATTCAGCCCAGGTGGGCTATACAAAGGACCAGTACATTTGCAGTAAAAAGCAATGCAGTATTGCTAGCTGATGACTAATGCATTGTCAAATAAAATAAAAAAAATACAGTAAATATGTACTTCAAGAGAAAACTTGGTCCCAGCTTCCTGGCATGTATTGAGTAAGCACAGTATTTACATCCCATGGATGTTATCGTAATCTCGGCAGAGGCAGTGGAGCATAGTCTGCGACAACCTGGCTGTTCACTGTGGCTGTTTCTACTAACACTAATGACTCCTGTATGGAGTACATTACAGTATAGTGCAGGGATATGCAATTAGCGGACCTCCAGCTGTTGCAAAACTACAAGTCCCATCATGCCTTTGACTCTGGTGTTATGCTTGTGGCTGTCAGAGTCTTGCTATGCCTCATGGGAATCGTAGTTCTGCAACAGCTGGAGGTCCGCTAATTGCATATCCCCATTGCATATTTATTTTTAAATAGGTAAATTGCACCTTGCAGTAAAATGCAAGGTCCGCTTATACAACACCTTAATAAAGGGACCTATTTTAATGTGCATACAACGCGTGGTGACATCGCGAATGCACTAGTGAGTAATGTGCCAACGCCCCGAAATAACGATATTGAAAGAAGGAACTAATAAATTGGGCTTTAAGGGCACACAATACCAAAAGATGTAGAAAACTAGAAATTTATTTAGTATGAAATATCATAAAAAGTGGAATGACATAAAATCAAAAGAGAATAGGTCAGCAACTAATACCACAACTGTGATTACAACACTATACAATCATATCATATATAGGCTTCATTTAGAAAGCACAGTTACAGGTACACTGTTGAGTTGCATATCCAGTGTAGTATTCCAAGATTTGGTGAAGAGCTTGCTCTACATGTTACGCGCGTTAGCGCTTCCTCAGGAGCATAAGATATTGCATCTACTGAAACATATATACAAGAAAACAATGAGTTCACAAGTATACATATATAAAATGAAATTTCTTATATACAGTAAAAATATATACACAATACAGTAAATAAGGGAGAACCAAAAACAGTTTATAAAACTAAAAAGATTATTTATGTCTATCAGCACGAGTGCGGCGCAGCAGGGGGGGTAGCGGTGCGTCACCCAAAGCCCACATAGATCAGGAGGAGAAAGGGAGAAGAGGAAAAAAGGGGGGGGCAGTGTCATAGGAAATTATGTAATTGAATGGGGAAGGGAAAAAAGAAAGAAGGAAGAGATATAATTATGTTGAATATGTAGCAGCAAAACATGACTTACAAGAATAGGTCGCATTGGGGGTAACCAGAGAAACAATATACTTATCTTTGTTTAAAGCCCAATTCTTTATTATTTACAGATTATTTCCCCACGTTTGGCTGGCTTGATATAGCTTGTCCGCCCAGCCACTGTGGGGCTAACACGCTATTATCGCTTGGTTACCCCCAATGCGACCTATTCTTGTAAGTCATGTTTTGTAATGTAACTGTGCTTTCTAAATGAAGCCTATATATGATATGATTGTATAGTGTTGTAATCACAGTTGTGGTATTAGTTGCTGACCTATTCTCTTTTGATTTTATGTCATTCCACTTTTTATGATATTTCATACTAAATAAATTTCTAGTTTTCTACATCTTTTGGTATTGTGTGCCCTTAAAGCCCAATTTATTAGTTCCTTCTTTCAATATACAACACCTTATGTTAAGAGTTTTACAGATATACTTGTAATACATATATGACCAACGTTGGGCAATGTTGGGGAGGGGAACATGCGGACCTGCCATTGTATTGCACCGTCCAGAAGTTCTCTTAGCTTCCAGCTAGTAGGGACACAGTCTGCAATAAAATCCTAATAGAGGTTTAACCCTTCCCCTTTTTAAAATTAGAAAAAGCAAACAAACACCCTGTCACCCGATTGTCAGTCCACCAGCCCCACACTTTCCCATCTAGGTTGTGGGCATCTCTTCCTCCTCGGCGGCTTCACCCTGCATCTTCTCCTCCTTGGCTTCACAGTGGCTTCCCCTGTGCTCCTCCTTCTCAGCGGTCAACACGATTGCTCATCCATTCGCCCAATTGGGTCTCAGGACCCACTTTTCCATTGGCCGGGAGAAGAATTAGGAAGATAATATTGAATATTAATCCGCTATTGTCACACAACCGGGTGGGCTCAGGGCACAGTGCTCTGCGCCCCGAGCCCACCCTTTTTTTACGACAATAAATATAAACCTGCTGCAAAGGCGGTGGGACTACTGGGGACCTCGGTTGAGAAGCCCTGTCCTAGAGAATGTGGCCACAGAGCCCTCTTAAACACAGGCCACTGTCAGGGACCTTCTTGAAAACTCTACAAAGGATACACACAGTGCCTTGAAAAAGTATTCATACCCCTTAAAATTGTTACAAACAAAAACATGAATGTATTTTATTGGGATTTTATGTGATAGACCAAATTAAGTGGCACTTCATTGTGAGGTGGAAGGAAAATGATAAATGTTTTTATTTATTTTTTTTACAAATAAATATGTGAAAAGTGTGGAGTGCATTTGTATTCAGCCCCCTTTACTCTGATACCCCTAACTAAAATCAAGTGGAACCAACTGCTTTCAGAAGTCACTCAATTAGTAAATAGAGTCCACCTGTGTGCAATTTAATCTCAGTATAAATACAGCTGTTCTTTGAATCCCTCATAGGTTTATTAGAGAACCTTAGTGAACAAACAGCATCATGAAGGCCCAGGAACACACCAGACAGGTCAGAGATAAAGTTGTGGAGAAGTTTAAAGCATTGTTAGGTTATAAAAAAGATCCCAATCTTTGAATATCTCATGGAGCACTGTTCAATCCATCATCTAAAAATTGAAAGAGTATGGCACAACTGCAAACCTACCAAGACATGGCCGTCCACCTAAACTGACAGGCCGGGCAAGGAGAGCATTAATCAGAGAAGTAGCCTGGAGGCCCATGATAACTCTGGAGGAGCTGCAGAGATCCACACCTTAGGTGGGAGAATCTGTCCACAGGACAACTATTATGCTCCGTACACACGTACAGGTTTTCCGTCGGGAAAACTGCAATGAGAGCTTTTGGCCGGGAATCCCGGCCGTGTGTATGCTCCATCGCAGTTTTCCCGACAGGAAAACTGAGAACCAGCTCTCTTTTTTCCCACCAGGATTCCCGGCGGTTTTTAAGCCGTAAGTTTTCCTATGGGAAAAGACTGTGGTGAAGCATACACACGGCCGGGTTTCCCGACCAAAGCTCTCATGGCAGTTTTCCTGTCAGCAAACCCGGCCCGTGTGTAGGGGGAAAAAGTAATTGAGCAGGTTCTCGGTTTTCCCCTCGGGTTTCTCAGTGGTTAAAAGACAGCCGGGAAACCCGTACATGTGTACTAGGCATTAGTCGTGCACTCCACAAATCTGGTCTTTTTGGAAGAGTGGTAGGAAGAAAGTCATTGTTGAAAGAAAGCCATAAAAAGCCCCATTTGCAGTTTGCGAGAAGCCGTGTGGGAGACACAGCAAACATGTGGAAGAAGGTATTGTGGTCAGATGAGACCAAAATTTTACTTTTTGGCCTAAAAACAAAACGCTATTTGTGGTAGAGAACTAACACTGCACATCACCCATGAAACATGTTGGTGGCAGCATCATGTTGTGGGGATGTTTTTCTTCATCAGGGACAGGGAAGCTGGCCAGAGTTGGGAAGATGGATGGAGCCAAATACAGGGCAATCTCAGGCCCCGTACACACGACCGGATCTATCCGCTGGGATTGATCCGCAGATCAGTTCCAGCGGACAAATCCGGTTGTCTGTACGGCCTACCGGATATTTATCCGTGGAGATTCGTCCGGCCGGTCCATTTCAAGCGAATAGAAATTTCTTAGCATGCTAAGAAATCTATCCGCTTGAATCGGGACCAGCGGATTGATCCGGTGGTCTGTACAGACTCACCGGATCAATCCGTCCGCTCCCCTCCCTCGCATGCGTCGTAATGATTCGACGCATGCGTGGAAGTACTTACCTTCCAGCGTCGCGCACGTCGCCGCGTCATCGTCGCGGCGACGGCACGACACGTCACCGCGGAGAAATTTCGCACGGATTTTGATCCGATGGTGTGTACACGCCATCGGATCCAAATCCGGAGGAGGAATCTCCGCTGGAAACGGTCCAGCGGACCGTTTCCAGCGGAGATCTGGTCGTGTGTACGAGGCCTCAGAAGAAAACTTGTTAGAGTCTGCAAAAGACTTGCGACTGGGGCGGAGGTTCACCTTCCAGCAAGACAATGACCCTAAACATACAGCCAGAGCTACAATGGAATGGTTTAGATCAAAGGATATTCATGTGTTAGAATGGCTCAGTCAAAGTCCAGACCTAAATACAATTGAGAATCTGTGGCAAGACTTTAAAAATTGCTGTTTACAGACACTCTCCATCCAATCTGACAGAGCTTGAGCTATTTTGCAAAGAAGAATTGGCAAAAATGTCACTCTCTAGATGTGCAAAGCTGGTAGAGCCAACCCAAAAAGACTTGCAGCTATAATTGCAGTGAAAGGTGGTTCTACAAAGTATTGAGTCAGGGGGGCTGAATACAAAAGTACACCACACTTTTCACATATGTATTTGTAGAAAATGTTGAAAAACATTTATTGTTTTCCTTCTACTTCACAATTATGTGCCACTTTGTGTTGGTCTATCACATAAAATCCCAATAAAATAAATGTACGATTTTGGTTGTAACATGACAAAATGTGGACAATTTCAAGAGGTATGAATACTTTTTCAAGGCACTGTAAAAATAAAGAATGAAGAGCACATACAAAAATGTTAATTGCATCTGGTAGTAGGATATGAACAGCTAACTATTTTAATATTCCCCCAGGTGACAATATTTTTTTGGAACTGGACATAAAAGGAAAGTAACCCAAACAGTCGCTTAGAAGGAACTTGTGATTTCACGCACCTATGCTTCCACCATGTGTCCTGCAGAGACAGGGCCCTGCTATCCAGACTTTCATCTAAAATGCTAAACAGGTGTTTGGAGCTCAGCCTGTAACCCAAATATTTCCCCTTATAACCTGTGACTCTGATAAGGCTCCTTTCGGAAATATAGTGGTTACACATTCCTGTTATACCTTTAACAAACTACTATTTCACTCCAGACAAGCTACACAATGCAGAGGCTATTTGTACCACTCCTGTACTAAGTTACAGATAACGTTACAACAAATTTGTTTTCTCAAAAAGTCACTGAGGCCTAATATCCCAAGAGTAATGACAGCCTTGTCTTTCTTTTAGAAACAGCCTGGCATAATTTTCCCTCAAGAAAGGTCTACTTCCTGTCACAATAGGGCTGTTCTTAAACTCCTGAATGGGATATGGCTCAATTTGCAGGTGTTCAGGTAGAAAGGTAAAAGGGTGTTTGACCCCTGGTGAGCAATTGTTACATTGGAATGTAACTTAAGTCTGTTCATGTGGATCATTCCATCGGATAAAGCTACTGACTTACTGGAGTAAAGTCAAGTCAGTTCATAATAAAGGTGATACAGATACACAATGTGATACCACTAAGGGGTCATTATACCAGCAGAAAAAAAAAACAATATTCATTACAATTCCAAATAGGAATGAAAGATTTTGTTGCCGTAGTCTTATGAAATGACATTTAATGAAAAAAATAAATACTACTGTAGTTATTTTTTTGCCAGAGAGTTAAAAGTGAAGAAAAGGCAGATATAAAAATACAATTTAGTTCAGTAATGCATATGCATTAAAATAAAAATAAAATGTATATTTAAAGTGATTGCAAGGTCTAATTTATTTTTATTAAACAAATAAACATATTGGGCCAGATTCACGTAGAATCGCAGCGGCGTAACGTATCGTAGATACGTTACACCGCCGCAAGTTTTCATCGCAAGTGCCTGATTCACAAAGCACTTGCATGAAAACTTACGCCGGCGGCCTCCGGCGTAAGCCCGCGTAATTCAAAGGGGCGTGTGCCATTTAAATTAGGCGCTCTCCCGTGCCGGACCTACTGCGCATGCTCCGTTTTGAAATTCCCGCCGTGCTTTGCACGAAGTGACGCCATTTTTTCGAACGGCGACGTGCGTAGCGTACTTTCGTATTCTCGGACGTCTTATGCAAGAACAAAAAAATTTTAAATTTCGACATGGGAATGACGGCCATACTTTATACAGCACATCCGTGTGCTGTGTAAAGTTAGGGCAGCTAAAACGACGACTAACTTTGCGACGGGAAACTAGACTAGCAGCGACATAGCGAACGCGAAAAACCGTCGTGGATCGCCGTAACTACTAATTTGCATACCCAACGCTGGTTTACGACGCAAACTCCCCCCCAGCAGCGGCCGAGGTATTGCATCCTAAGATCCGACAGTGTAATTCAATTACACCTGTCGGATCTTAGGGCTAACTATGCGTAACTGATTCTATCAATCAGTCCCATAGTTAGGAAGACCCTAAAACAGAGATACGACGGCGTATCAGGAGATACGCCATCGTATCTCTTTTGTGAATCTGGGCCATTATACTTACATGCTCTGTGCAATGGTTTTGCACAGAGAACTCCCGATCCTCCTCTTCTCAGGTCCCTCACTGGCATTTCTGGCTGCTCATCCCTGTTTAGTGCCCTCATTGTAAGCCTGCTATGGGGGCACTCATAAATGCTCGCTCCTGAGCCCTACTCTGTGTGTCCATAAGACACACAGAGCGGGGCTCGACCCCACCCCCTCGTCACTGCCTGTGATTGACAGCAGTGGGAACCAATGGCTCCTGCTTCTGTATCTGAGCTAATGAGAAGTGAGTTAGCCGAAAGAGCCTCAGCTCTAATGCACATTGCTGGATCGAGATCGGACATAGGTAAGTATTTAAGGGGACTGCAGGGGGGCTGCACGCAGAACATTTTTTAACCTTACTGCATAGAATGCCATAAGGTAAAAACCCTTCAGCCTTTACAACCACTTTAAGTCCCTGTTTAGGCTTGCGACTGTGGGGGCAACAAAAATGCACATTTGAGCTTCTTTTTGCTGCCCGCCAATCCCCCCCTTAATCTTCAATAGGCAATGGATGGGGGTATTTACATGCCGAGGCCATGATGCTTTGCGCATGTGGCTAAATTGACCACTTTACCAGTTACACATTTAAGTCCATGGGGAAGCATTGGAAATGCAGGCAGTTTAAATTGCTGGTTAATTACATTATCTAGTCATTACATTCTGTTTGCAAACAAAGGGATCAGGGCTTTCCTTCATTTATACAAGACCCGTATTCTAAATGAGGGCCTGGTATAGATGTTAATGGTGGGCCCCTCACAAAATCTATACCAGACCTTATGCATGCATGAAGCCTGACAGGACACAAAATGGGGCAACAAGAGTGTGCCCCCCCTCCTAGACCATACCAGATCACATGCCCTCAATGGTTTAAGAGTATCTTGCCATGTTGATGAGTACAAGGGCCTCTTTCCTACAAACCTGGCCCATGGGTTGTTGGGGTCTGTGGATGGGAGACTTATCGAAAACTGAAAGCTTCACTTAAGAAAAAAGCCCCCCCCCCCATGTGAATAAATTACATTACAAATAATTTAAAAGATTAATTAAAAGATTAATTTAAAAGACATAAACTCATCATTAGGTATACAATACAGTATAGAATTACAAGAGTAAAATTGATACAGAGCTTTAATTCAGTTGATCAGCAAATGCATAGTAAGTTGATCTGGTCTACGTGTTTCGTGGGAGCCCGCTGCTTCTTTAGGACCATGTAACATGAATATCATCTATAGCTCTGACTACACATCTGTACTGGTAAATAATGCCCTCCACAGCATAATGTCCACATTAAAAGAAAGCAAAAGTCTCCTGGTGTGAGTACGCCTACCGGCGCATGGGAAACATATCCATTGCCCTAAAAAGTTTGATTGGAAGGATGAAGGTTATAGTGATAAGTGGAATCCCCTATATTTAGCTGGTGTATATAATAGATATCCAGGGGTCCAGAGAATCCCAAATGAATAGAAAGCGCTGAGTACAACTCCATAATTGGACACATGCCCCTGGTTGGGAGGAAAGGAAGGCTTGCACTACACTGGAAAACCGTGTACCGCAAGCCTTTCAAATGCTATAACCAAATAATGTATGTCCTTTTCCCCACAAATAGAGCTTTCTTTTGGTGGTATTTGATCACCTCTGCGTTTTTTGATTTTTTGCTCTATAAGCAAAAAAAAAAAACAATTTTGAAAAAAATATATATTTTTTTACTTTCTGCTATACAAACATATCCAAAAACTAGAAAATAAAAAATCAAATTTCTTCATAAATTTAGGCCAATATGTAGTCTGGTACATAAATCCCCAAAAGCCTATATTGACTGGTTTGTGCAAAAGTGTCTAAAAACGAATAATGGGATATTTCTTTTTTTTTACTAGTAATGATGGCAATCAGTGACATTAGCTGACAACTTTTGACACTTTTTGGGGACCAGTGACACTAATACAGTGATCAGTGTTATAAAATATGCACTTTCACTGTGCTAATGACACTGGTTGGGAAGGGATTAACATCAGGGGTGATCAAAGGGTTAACATCAGGAGCACTAGCCTGTATTTTAATTTACTGTGGGAGGTGCTATTACTAGGGGAAGACATGCATCCATTTCCCTGCTTTGCAGGAACACAAGAATACTGCCTTCCCTGCGGATAGAATGGTGACCTGCTTTATTCACATAAGCAGACAGCTGTTCTGCCTCTGTATCGAATAATCGGCAGGTACTGGTGGACACTAAGTCTGCGGAACCTACTGCTGGGCTCCCACTGTGTGTCATCACAGCAGGAGCAAGCCGGCGGCAGCCGCATACACGCCCCCTACCCGGAAGAACCGGATCAGGTATATATATATATATATATATATATATATATATATGTGGTCCAGCGCATAGGTGCCGCACTCTAGCTGTAAAACCGCTATGGGGCAGACATGAACTGGTTAACACAGCACTTTATATATTGTAGTTCAAATCTGCATTCCTCACATGCATACATACACATACCAAGGCCAAATTAGACAGGAAACAATTATCCTACCAGCATGTCTTGGTAATGTCGGAGGTCATCGGACTACTCAGAGGAAAGACACACAAGCACTGAAAGAACATGCAAGCTCCATGCAGGCAGTGCCCCGGTGAGGATACAAACTCTAGACTCTAGCACTGCAAAGCATAAGCGCTAACCACTCTGCAGCAACTGTGGTGCCCTCATTGAAATATTCATTATAGTCCCATATAATAAAAATAAAAATAAAAATATGGGTCATTTGATTGCTTATATTTTGTGATAGTACAGACTAACCTGATCTTAAAAATACATAATAGGACTTTAAAATACAATAAGGTGACCTAATGCCTCATACGCCACTTAAAAACAGTTAGAAGACAAATAGAATATACTGTATGTGTAATATGCATATTTTTATCTTTATGCTCTGTGCACCTCTCAATTTAAGAATTGCTGACATACAGTGTTAGATACACAACAAACAAAAAAGAGCATGTTTTAAAGGAGACCCATAATAAACAGGCAACTTCCTAAAAAACAAGAACACAAAACTTAAATTGTCTTGATTATACTGCAAATTATTTAAGAAACTGTAGATATAATGTTGCCAATGGAGAGCTTACTAAACCACTAAACTGAAAAAAATCGTTATTATTGTAATTCAACAAAACTATTTTGTTATTTTAATCTGAACCACAATGAGCCCCCTCAGTTAATAGTGTTTTATTACTTTGAATTCAGCAATCAACAGGATAAGTACATTTCTTTAAGATATTCTTAAACATATTAACTCCCAGGTAACATGAAAATGTAGGAGGGTAAATATGAAACAGAACCATAATTTGTTTCTCATTTTCTTGTTATACAAAGTAATTGATCCTGCCTAATAAGATGCTTTATTAGTATTTTATTTTATTGATCCTATTTGATTTTTTTTACATTGTGCTTGTATCTCTGGTATTAACATTTCTGAAACAAAATTAGTTTTGAAAAAAGGAAAAATCAAATGCGTTGGGGAATTGTTGTTAATATAGCTTGATAATCTTAATCATTACATCGAGGAAATTATATTGTATTTCACACAATAATAATTTGACACTTTTATTAGCTAAAAATCCCCGGGCTAACAATGGTGCGTAAGGGATGTGTTAATTAAGAGTGCTGCAAATATTAAAAGTGCCTGCATACAAATTCTTCAATCATCCTAACAAGGTGTTCTACAGTAAAGGAAGTTTAATGCATTTCTTCCCGGCCAAAAAAAGGGGGGAAAAAAAGAAGTAAAATGCAATAAAGTGTGCCATTCTACAATCCAAAATAAATTATACACTGGATTATTTTATCTAGCCAATTTGTGTGCTGCTACTAAATTAGACGAACAACGAGTACCACAGATGTAATTGGTTTACTGTAAAGAGCTGTTCAAAAGTCTTTAGTGAAGTCTGTATGATTATAATAAATAACTTTCTGATCTGTGTATAGTGGAGTATATTTCAAGCAGTCCAATGGAGTGAGTGTTCATAGATGCTGCTATATAGTAGTACAGCTAGATATAAAAATATTTCCTCTGGCATAGAAAACAGCTGGGACTGAACTTGGTGTTAACGTTGGAATCCCAGCATTAACATGTGGTCACACAGCAATTGTTGCTGCAAATCAAATTAAAAAAATATATCTACTGCCCCTTTTTAATACCCACTTAGTACTTCATATTTCAGATCTTTTGTTACCAAGCTTAATCGAAGCAGAGATAACATAACAAAATCAGGTCAATTGTGGAGGTGGTTTCAGAGACTGGGAGCACCAGTTCAAGAATTCACAGCGCCAACATATGGTATTGCAACAAGTCCAATGACACATTAAACACCATAAGGTATGATGAAAATCCTTGTTGAGAAGAAATCTGATAGGATGGGGTAGGGAGGGGGTAGTTGCATTGAGAAGGTTTAAAGCAAAAATTTAATTCCCTTCTAAACAATGCGCCAAATACTAAAAACCTGGTCACAGATGTTATTTGGATAAGTAGAGTTGCAGCCTGACTTCCTCTCGCACGCAGATCCTGGAGATGTGAGAAAGCAGGAATAGCACACTCATACAGTATCAAAGTAATAGCTATTTACTAGAGAAACACTTTGCGCAGGGAGCTTGACCCACACATAACAAGTAAGGCTAGTCATTCAGCCCATAGATTCCCCCATCCACACTAAACAGCATAGATGGAAGTTCACTGACTCCACTTGTCTCAAACCTGAACAGTGGCTGCATCTGATTGGATGCAGTCACTGTTTGGTAGACAGATTTTCCACACAGTTCCTTCCACTTTTCAATTAAAGATTTTCGAAAAAGACCAGAAGACCAAGAAGCAGTGATGCATGTATACCCCTTAATAAGAATCTTGAGAGATTGGCATCTGGCTTAGAAAAGTAGAGGAAATAAGCAACATGGAGGACCTTGTCCTTTCATCAAGACATCAACATGACCGATATTCCAAAACTTGGACCTTATGGAATTTGTTTTACTTCTCTGATGAGGAGCAGGTTATCCTTACAAGCGATACTACTGACTGAACTCATTTGGAACTTCTCATTTGAGAGATACGAGCTCTGATGGTATTGACTCCACTGACATCCAGAATCTGCAGACACCCTATAATTCCACATCCTTGCTCTCCCCATTCAGATGTTCGCCATCGCCCCCACCCCACCCCCCAATTTCTCCTTACTTCTTTTGAATTTATTTTTTCTCTCTTCCCTGGATCTTTCCTTTTTCTATTTTCTTCCCCATATTTTTAAGGCTCCACTCTCTAATCTTCTAGATTCCAATAAAAGAGAAAACTAACCGGGGCATGATCCATAGTACTGTTTTGTTTTTTCCTCCAACAAATTACCTTGATTCATTCTTATGCGGATAAACTGCTATGTCTGGTAAGGTTATGGGCCTGGACCGCATAATTTAGACCCTGGTGCTACATATAGTGCTTGTTTTTTGTCTCCCACATGATGTTATACCACAATGTACTGTGTTGTACTATATGTTTTTACACTTCCACTGTTTTTGATGTTATGGATCTGGTCTTTTGCTTAATTAAAAAATGTGATTTTTTTTTTTTTTTGGAGAGAATGTTGTAATGTATTTCTCTAAATATGTGTAAACCAAAACAAATCTGGTTTAGTTCAGATGAACAACGAAAGTCACTTGCTAAATGATACACATGAGAAGTGTACCAGTGTTAATCACAGGTGTCTGCACCTCCCCTATAAAACTTTCACTTGGCACTATGACTTGAATATGGAGTGGCGGTAAATAGAGCCCTCTAGTGTTTCTGTCCATGGCGATAATTGCATCCTCTTCACCATTGATTTCACTCTGGCTCTCGGCTGTTTGATATGAATAACTCACTCAGAAATGATGCTCTCAGTCAATAAGAGGATTACGTTATCTCAATGTGATATGTATATATATATATATATATATATATATATATATACATTGCAAGTACATACATAATACCATTAGTCTAATCATCATGCAAAGTGTTTCTTATATATATATATATATATATTAGAGAAGATTCAAAAGACACTTGTTCTAGCTACCTTCTAGTCTGTTAGATTTTAAACTAGCCCAAAGTTGCCCATTCAAAATTTAAGGTGTGCTTCAAATACAAAAAAAAAACACTTACAGTAGCTTTGTCTGGCTTCAATACGTCTGCCTCACAGACCCAAAATAGGTATGCAGCAAACAAAAGTAAAAAAAATGTCACGATTCTTCATATGTACGTTTATTCCACATTAGTGACTCAGAAAGTGTTGAAGCAAAAGCATCACAATGGCTGGCAGGCAACTGGCATTTTCAGATGGAGAGGTCATCAATGGTAGTCACCATATTATTTTTTTTAATGACAATGTTAATTTAACCCAACAACACAAAACACTTAAAGTGATTGCAATTTTTTATTATTTTTTTTAAATAGAAAACATTTCTATACTCACCTGCACTTACTGAGCATCCTCTTCTCAGGTCCGCCACTGGCTTCTCCTTCCCATCCCGTGCCCCCATGGGAAGCCACTTTCCATGGGGGCACTCATGCGTGCTCACTTCTAAACTACACTGCTGCGTTCATTGACACAGACAGCAGGGCTCAGCCCAGCACTCACTCCCCTGTTACTGGATCAAATGAGGGCTCGGGTAAGTATTAAGGGGGGGGTGAGGGTTCAAAATCAATGCCTAATCATTTTAGGCATCCTGCCCTGAAAAGGCAGACTACACTATCTCTTTAGAGGACAGATTAAGGGCAGGCATGGTATACTAACTAAGCCACGCTCCCTCACTGCCTCCTTCGATGGAGTAGAGAGCTGGCAAGAGACTGTGAATGGTGACAGAGAAAGGTGACAGTGTCCTTTTAAAAAATATATATAAACTTATATAAACTTTTTTGTGTATACTGTAGTACTACTTAGTTTATATACATATACACAGACAAAACACACACACACACACACACACACAATCTTTGACCCTAAAGCTCCCGAAGCTTTTTGAAGCCCATAAATATAAGTATGATACCTTCATCATTCTCTTCCTCCAATTTAGAAGTAAAAATGGTTAACAGATTTTCTATTTCATATCTGACTGTCAAAGTTATCTGGATCAGAAGCGCAGCCGATCAGCTTTTTAATCAGTTAGGTTACTATTGCTGCTTTCCAATAGGTTTAGGAGACTGGACTGCACCTACCTAAACCAGCAAAGAACCCAAAAAAATAATAATAATATTTTCCAGCTTATCAACTAGTAAGTCTCGTACACACTATCCAACTAATTGTCTGATGGACGTGTTGTGTCGGATAATCCGAGCGTGTGTATGCTCCATCAGACAATTATTGGCTGAATTAACAACAACAAAAGTTGGCTGTTCATGCTCACCAATTGTTGGGCAATAAATCTGTTACGTCGGTTAATCCGATTGTGTGTATGCAAGTCCGTCCAACTAAAATCCAAAGTACAAACACGCATGCTCAGAACCAATTCTAAACATCAGACAACACTAGCAGAAGTTGCCCAAAGGGTGGCGGTAAAGAGCTGAAAAACCATGTGATTTGGTGAATGTTAGCTGAAAATGTTGGGCCGTGTGTATGCAGAACAAGTTCACGGCCAATGCCCTTCGGACTAAAATCCACGGAAAAGTTGGATGGAAGTTTGATCGTGTGTATGAGGCTTTAGATGTGGTGGCAGTATTGGTTTTCTTTTTTAGCCTTTTTTGTGCATAGCAGAGTCATTCATTCCCAGACATCTGTGAATGAATAAACTGCAAGTCCTGTCTTACCAAGGCAGACGAACTGTGTTCATTGCTCGTAGTCCATTCACACTTCCTCCAGCAAAAGTTATTTTTTTTTTTTTTGTTGAAGGTGAACTTATGGGGGCAGATCCACGTACCTCGGCGCTTCTCTCCACCGGGCGCAGCGTATCTAAGATACACTACGCCGCCGTAACTTTTTTTTTTTTTTACGAATCCTCAAAGAATTTGCGCCGTAAGTTACGGCGGCGTAGTGTATCTTTGGCGGCGTAAGGGCACGGAATTCAAATGGCTGTGATGAGGGCGTGTTTTATGTAAATACGTTGTGACCCGACGCAAACAACGTTTTTTTTAAAGCGGCGCATGCGCCGTCCGTGGGGGTATCCCAGTGCGCATGCTCGAAATTAAACCGGAACAAGCCAATGCTTCCCGACGGTGACGTCATTCTACGCAAATCCGAATTTTGACGCGGGAACGACGGCCATACTTAACATTGAGTACGCCACCATATAGCAGCTTTAACTATACGCCGGAAAAAGCTAAACGCAAACAACGTAAAAAAAATGCGCCGGCCGGACGTACGTCTGTGGATCGCCGTAACTAGCTAATTTGCATACTCAATGCGGAATTCGACGGAAAAACCAACTAGCGGCCGGCGGAAAAAATGCACCTAAGATCCGACGGCGTACTAAGACGTACGCCTGTCGGATCGATCCCAGATGTCGTCGTATCTTGTTTTGTGGATACAAAACAAAGATACGGCGTGGGAACTTTAAAATTACGCGGCGTATCAATAGATACGCCAGCGTAATTCTTTTGTGGATCTGCCCCATGTTCTTTTTGTCTCTGTGCTTAAAGAAAATCAATTATATGTTCAGCAGCTTAACACAATTTTTGTGGACCAAACTGGTACACAAATGCAATACAAGTATAAAAAAAAGGAAGTGTTTGGTTAATAGTAAGAAAGGCAACCATATGATGATTTTATGTGAGTGCATATAGTGAAGTGTGCTGGAGATATCAAATTTAAAAGGTTTTATACCTCATGTGGATTTTTTTATGGTGCTTTATATGGTGGACTGGAGCTGAAAGGAGGGCAGTGGATCAAAGGTGCTGCTTTGGAGGCCAACAAAAAAAATCGCTTTCACACCTTCTTATTAAGGGTTCTTATTAACTGCAGAGTGTGGCACATTGGTGCACGTGGAGAGGCACTTTTTGTCATTTGCACAACAATGACATGAATGAATATTTGGCACTCAAGAGTATTATTCTGCAGATCCCATGGAGGAATAGTCTGCAATTTGCACAAATTGTTTCTGTACAGGGACTAAAGCCACATGATATTGTTTGAATGCACTTTAATAATTGAAAATTACTGTGGAAATGTATAGAGCAATAATCTGCAGTTTTTGTATGATACAATATTGGACATATAAGAGCAATATTCTGCAAATCTCACTGAACAACATCATGTAGTTAGCACAACTGATGTTTGTTTGTACAAATACACCTGATTATACGTTTAAGAGTAATACTTTGCAAATAGTATGGAGCAATAATCCGCAGTTTTGCACAGGTTGTATGGTTTTGCACAGAAATTGAAGACACAGTATGGATTGAAGGTTATATATATATATATATATATATATATATATATATATATATATATATATATAGTTTGTTTATTTGCACAGAAGATAGAGCATTGTTCAAATACCTGTACATCAGATTATAAGCTTACAAGTAATATTCCGTTTTTGCACAGTTTTATTGTTTTACACAGCAATTGGGATTGAAGAGTGATACTATGTAGATAGTATGGGTAAATAATCTGTGGTTTTGTATAGTTGTATGGTTTAGTGCAAAAATTGAAGACACAGTAGGGATTGAAGGTTATTTTTTTTCAATATATTTGAAGAATGGAATAATAACACAAATCATAGGTTTTCCTAAAAGGTGAACTTAGCTCTTAACTCCCTTAGCACATGATTGGGTATTTAGAGTGAACATATGTTCATGCGCATTTACTGACATTCGCTTTGCTAAATGATCAGTCTCTACTTCTATCGTATATGAACCCCATTGGGTTTCTAAAGGAACTAATACAGTATCTAAAGAAACCAGTTTACTAGGCACTGGTTTCTTTGGTCCACTTTTACTAGGACCACTTTAAGTGGGTACTAGGCGAGGAGCTGGGTATCAGTTGCTCTATCCTCTTCTCCTTGATCAAAAAATGGGTTTGTAATCAGGGATTTCAGTGGTAATCAATTAAGAGCCCGGTTCCATTACAGCAAGTCCACCCCCGCATCTGCATTACCCTCTTGAAGCTCCCATGCATTTATTCTGCAAACATTTTCTTTGTACATCCCTTTCCTTTTTGCAGTCTAACTTTCCAACAAAGTTCTTCTTTAACCTGATATAATATAAGTTTATGGACTGTGGTTCTCTTTAAGCCTTCTTATATATGGGTTTGGTTGCAGTTGCTATGCAGTGCAAGAAGACTGTTCCTCTGTTTTCCTAATATGCAATTACAGCTAATTAGAAAGTAGCTTACCTGTTGCTATGTCTGCTCTAATGTACAGGCCACGCTCTGAGATAAATATACACTGAGCAAATGTTCTTCCATTGGAACAACACTGATCAGTCATAAGCAATGCGTTTTAATTAAAATTCCAGCTCCTCCAATGGCTCACAGCAGGCTGTCTGTAGAGAAACACTGCCCTCCTGTGTACACATTTATCACAAATCAGCTTCATTTTGTAGGGCACATAAAAAAGACCGGCTGCTCTGGACGGCTATGCAAACACATTTTGTCATTAACAGCATCCACACTTACAACAAATGTATTGTTAATAATTTCCAGAAGAAGCGGTTCACTCGCTCGAATGCACAGGGTTTTCTGACTTATAACCAGTGACAATGACCTATTTAAGGTCACAGGAGTCCGACACAAAGAAACAGACAAATTACCCATCACTAAGCACAACATCTGTTAGTGCACTGTTTATTTAGCCGCAGCAGGATGAATGCACGTCCTACAATTACTAGTCTGATCACAGCCCTATTACACACCTGAACTTTAATTCAGTGTGGCAATTGCTTTTTTCTGGTCTCATTTCTCTCAGTTAATATTACTATTATTATCATAATCATTATACTCCATTGCGCTTTACAGTGTAAGAAAATAATAAAATTAAATGCCTTCTATCTGGAAGTTACACTGAATAAAACAAATGACATAAAGTACATAACTTGGGGACACTGGACTTTGGCTGTGCAAAGAGCAGTGGCTTAGTGGATAGCATTGGAGCATTGTGGTCCCTTGTTTGAATCCAAATCATGATGCTATGTGCATGGAGTTTGCACGTCCCCCTTGTGCTTGTGAGACATGCTGGTAGATAAACTGGACTTAGTATGCAAGTGAGTGAGGAACTTTAAACTGTAAGCTCCTTAAAGCGGAGGTTCCGCCAATTTTTTTTTTTAAAGCCAGCAGCTACAAATACGGTAGCTGCTGACTTTTAAAAAATGGACACTTACCTGTCCAGCGCGCCTGCGATGTCAGCAGCCGAGGCCGTCGGCCCTCGGCTGCTTCCGCCGTCATCCTCGGTGAGGGAATCAGGAAGTGAAGCTTTGCGGCTTCACTTCCCGATTCCCTACTGTGCATGTGCGAGGGATTTCCCCCCTGAAAGGTGACAAATGTGACACCGGAGGGGGGGAGGGATCCAAAAAGCAGAGGTTCACTTTTTGTGTAAACCTCCGCTTTAAGGCTAACAACTGGTGTTAGAGATTTTTGGAGTCCTTGTAATTCTCTATATTGCTGTACAGTGTATCTCTAGTAATTTTTAAAATTTTGCATAGGACTTAATGGTTAGAACACTGTCTTTTTTTTTTTTTGTTATTTCTGTTATTTCCCATCACTTCCTTTCCCAGAGACACAACAGTAAGTGATTACAGCTGTCACCAATAAAGGTGTCCACCTTGGAAAATGTTCATGTCACAAATATAAAATTTCTATTTTACATCAACATCTGTCCTGGTAACTATGAGGGCATGACAGCATCAACATCAAAAACCAAAACAACATTTAACGTGCACTTGTACTATAACAGTGCAAGGCAATTCAACAGGTCTTCTTCATTGCCAGCCCTACTAGTTGCTCAATCCTTCTCTTTCTCCACTACTTCAGCCATCTGGAGCTAAGGTATTAAAGTAGTTTTAAAGTCATCTATGACAAATCATGCAATACCATTTCTTACATAAAGATCTAATGTGCAGTATGTGTGTTTTTTTTTTTTAATTATTCCTCAAAATACCTTATTTACAGCACCGCGGAACACTCAGGTGACCTGCCGGCGCTTCCCCTTCTTGATCCGAGCACTACAGTAGGAGGTAGAGCTGCATGATTTTGGCTAAAATGAGAATCACAATTTTTTTGCTTAGAATAAAGATCACGATTCTGTCACGATTCTCGTGGCATAACATCATCTTTCACATTATTCTTTCATATTATACAAAAACATTGGGATAACTGTGTATTTTTCTTTTAATTCATTGTATTCAAGTGTATTTTTTCCCATTTAAAAGACCTCTGCGCAAATACAGTGTGATTTTATTCTCTAGGATCTCTGCTAATATATATATATATATATATATATATATATATATATATATATATATATATATATATATATATATAGAGAGAGAGAGAGAGAGAGAGAGAGAGAGAGAGAGAGAATGTTTGGGGATTCCAAGTAATTTTAAAGCAAAAAATTCAACTTTTAACCTTGTAAGAAACAAGTGTCAGAAAAAGTAAATTCCTTTGATCTAAGAACGAAAAGTTGCAAAGTTTATTGTTATCTACCAGCTCAGACAATGTTGTGAAAAACTTGTCAGGCTGACGTTTTTTTTTCTTTTGACAGCTGAGTAAGCAGAGAACTTGCTACACTTGTTACATGAATGATTCAGGAAATTCTGCAAAGAGATGGGGGTTGAATAGAGACCATGATTTTTTAACGATTAATCATGCAGCTCTAGTAGGAGGGGCTGTGTTTCCCCCGCTGGCATCAGCCGGGAAGAGACAGAAGGAGGCATCACTAGTAATTTTAACAGCTATAGTGGCTGGAGTGGCAGGGAGGAGATGGATAACACAGACTCCCGAACTGACAGGCAGGGGATGAGGGGAAGCAGGGGAGAGAGGAGAGACAGCGGGATGATAGAGACACATAACCTGACCACGAAAATCAGGGATCAGCAGCCATGATTACTGTGGTCAGCACAGACAGGGGGACACAAGATCAACCAGATTTTCTAGACCATAGAGAGAGAAAAATGACACAGCACAAGCACTATGCTGTGTATCCTGCTGTTTTTTAAGCCCTGGGAAGCTTAGTCAGGGTTACGGATTCCCTTTTGCCTCAGATATCTGGGTGTTCAATTGCCAAGCAGAAGCAATGTCATATAAGGGAAGAGGAGTAAGGTATATGCTCCTACATAAGTACTGGCCATTTTATTGGCTTCCAGCGGACAAGTGAAGCAGCAGAGAAATTAAGGTAGGTACTGTGCAATGCTGGTGAGGTTAATATTAAAGTTAACCTGTTGTTTTGCCCTGCCCAGATAAGGCTTACAGTATGTTTGCTTCAAAAAAATAAAAAATTAGGATACTTAGGATACAAAGATACTTTCTCATACAAGTACAAGGTACAACAGCCACATATCAGGAATATGAAGGTTGAGGTAACAAATGCTTTAATGTGATCCCTAAACCTAACAGTTAATCTGGTCCAGCCCAGAAATCAAACTGCAAACCTGAGACTAACCCTAAACACATCTGTTAAAGTGAAACTAAACTGAAAATTGAAAAAATAAATTGTGAACAGGCTGGCTATTTATTGTAGAAGAGACATGCTATGTCTTTTCTGCAACAAAACAAACTTACCTGCCTGCTCACAGTCTTCTGTAGAATGTACACTGAGCAGCTCAGTTTCTTAGCACAGTATCTTGGTGCAAAGATACATGAACTCCTATACATGTGTGGGAGTTACATCACCCAGGCACAACCAATAAGGCAACCAAAGAAGATGAGTAGAAGATGCCGGCACCAGCAAGGGACCTTGTGATTGTCGTAAAGGAGGTAAGTATGTGCAGAGTTTAGTTCCTCTAACCTTTAACAAAACCAATACATTAACCCTTAACCTAAATATAAGCCTAAACTTAAAAGGAACAGTCCATTCAAAACTGAAAAGGAAGCGTTAAAATAGAAACAGGTAGCACTGCCTTCCACATTACTACTACCATTTTCAAAATCAAGCCTCTTCTATTGAACAGCAGTGCACACTTTCACACTTCCTTGTGTCAATAAACTAAGAAGCCTTGCTTGTGATGTAGAAGAGGAACACACCAACTGTAGGCTCATCGCTGTCTCTTATACACAGACTCCCTGATGGTATAAAAAAAAGTCAGTGCTAAAATGTTTGTCTCTACTAGTGAAATTCCCACTTACCTAGGATAGTTGAATGTGATTGGAGATACAGGAAGCAAAGAGAAAAGGTTTCACAATCCAAGCTTTAGGAGATACACTTCCAGAGACCACATAAAATACTCTCTGGACTCTAGCTGTATGGGATTACACATTCTCAGATTAAGGTAAACAGAATGAAGTTGAACAGCTGCTGTGTTTGCTCTACGTTGTTCTTCAACTTCATACTAAAAATACTTTTTTTTTTTTTACACACATTCACATGTAAAGCCAACCCTAAGTGAGCCCCAAAAGAATTATTATAACGTTGAAAGAATATTATTATAATACCAATAATACCACCCATATCTAATTAAAAAAGTCTACATGCAGACAATAATAGCAAAAACAGGTGATCCAAACCACTCTATTAAATTCTAAAGGCTTGTTCAATTATGGTTTGCTATTACATTACAGTGGCTACATCAGTAGTGTATTTTGGTTTTGTGCTGCCCTAGGACTGACTAAACTCGTGCAACCCCTAATTTAAATATGATCCACCCCTTCCTGTCAAGGTCACACCCCTTCCTGTTTAAGACCTGCCCTGAAATTTTCCAGTGGGGGCACTAGTTCTGAGGGCCTTGGGGGGAGGGATTTCTTTATTCTGCAGAGATTTCCTCTCACTTCCTGTTTGGCTATGGGACAGGAAATGAAGGGAAATGAACGGATGGCAAAAAAAAAATTAACAGGGACTATAACCATCCCTTACTCGATCCAGAATAGAAAAAAAAAGTGTTGCCTATAGTTCTACTTTAAGCACAAATTTCTGCTAAATTTATGGAGGACTAAGAGGATATAACCATGCCAGTGGTGCTGCAGAAAACATGTAGCACAGTGATGAAGGTATGTGGTCCAGGCAGTGAGCAAAGGAAGGATTGGGAGCAGGAACAAATAAACCCATCTGTTTATTTTTCTCATCAGCAATCATTAAAAATTAAATTAAAATTCCTTAATATGTACAACTGTTAAGCAAAGGATTGCAGGAGAGTCCTACTACCTACCTGCCAGGTATATGTGATCGTGTCCCTTGTGTCTGTGCCAACCCTATCACATCGGCAGCAGTGCGGCCGCTTTATGAGGGCGCCAGACCGATTTGTCCTGCGGCCCAGTCCACCTCATAACACTGGCGCTACACTAAAAGTGTAGCGCAAGCCGGCAGGGACTCATTTCATGCTGCCCCCCTAGGCCTGGGCCTTGTTGGCCTAGGACAAGATACAGCGTTGGGTTATATCACCAACTATTTATGATAAAAAAAGTTTGAAACCAGTTGTTGAATGGCTGGATGATAAGCTGTTGCACTCCATATGCTAGGTATAAAGGTTCTGAAGCCAGCAGCCTTTTTTCTAATTTTATAGTGAGCAAAAATTAATGAGCCTGCAACAAATTTGTATATGATAGGAAATGTAAACAGTGTGCAATAGGTTAACGTGTTACTAAACCCACAACAGTAAAATCAGTGTGTATATGTAGTAAAGAATGCTTGTTATACTGTGGAACGTAAGGGGTTAATCCTCTGAATTGTGTAAAAAGGCTGTTTAATCCTGTCTTCTCTGATCCTCCTCTTCTTCCACTGTCCCCAATCCATCTCCTGATAGAACAGAGCCTTGAGGGCAAGCTGCACATGCTCAGTTTGGTGTGTAGAGAGTGTAGAGAGAGTATTTATTTTTCTTGGGAGAGTGTATGTGATTGGCACAGGGCCCATTAGCACTCCAGACAGAGGGTCAGGGGCCCTGCAGCTTAATAGGACAATCAGGGAAGAATGAAAACTCCCCCTACAAGCTTTAACCAGAAACTTATAGAAGTATTTAGCACTTTATATTTAGTAAAACATTTGCATTTCCATTTTCTGTGTACTGTGGGAGACAAGATATAGTGAATGCAGGGTCCTGGGTTTAGTAACACTTCAGGGGTGTCAAACTCCATTTCCTTGTGGGCCACATCAGCATTATGGTTGCCCTCAAAGGGCCGGTTGAATCAGCACCCCTCCCCTTACATCATATTTTAGGAGCCCCCCACCATCAGAAGTCGAGCATCCCCCCCCCCACTATCCCTTACATATGTGCACCCCCTTGCCTTCTGCTGCTACCAGGAGGGCTGGACAGAGAAGTGAAGGATCTGGTGGAGGAGTCCTGTCCTCTCTGCTGCTGACTGCTGAGACCAGGTGGGGGCAGAGATAAGGGGGGGCGTGAGGGCCACATGAAATGGCCTGGAGGGCCTTGTGTTTGACACCTGTGTTTTAAGGGACATAATACATTAAAATGTCTTATCTTGAGACCTACTATGGTTCTTATAACTTATAACTGCAAAGAATGCAAAGAAACCAGGATGGAAACTTAAAGGGGTTGTAAAGGAAAAAAAATGTTTGCATAATAAGCATCCTTTACCTGCAAACATTCCTCTTTTCACTTCCTCATTGTTCGTTTTTGCTCAGAAGTTGCTCTATATCTTCTCTGTTCTGTTCACTTCCTGCTTGTCTGATTTTACTCACCACCGTGAAGGGAGGCTTTACTGCGGTGGTCAGTAACATGCTCACCCCCTCCTGGGAACTACATCTGTGTGGCAGGACGCTCTCTACGTGTTAGAGACTTCAAGGAGGTGTGAATTACTGAGCGTGCCACAATGCATACTGGGAAATTTAGTTCTTACATGAACGAGCGATGCAAACCAGGAAGTGAATGAGATAACAGAAACTAGAATGCCGGAGGTGATATAGATGAAGGAATTTAACAGGTATTTACTCGTTTTTTAACAGAATCATTACACTATTCTGTCTGTCTACCTTGCAGACATTAATTTTAGGCAAAAATTTTTTTCCTTTACAACTCCTTTAAAAAAAATAACACATTTAAATAAAAAATAAAATAAAAGAACTCCAAGACTGTTATATTGAATACGATTGATAAAAGCTACAGAATAAAAGTCACTACATGCAGGTCAATGTTTGCTGCTTTCTGGTGCCAAAGAAGATTTTAATGACACTTACTTTAATGGAAGTGATCTCTGCTACAGTTCAAGGTAGAATCTATTTAGTGAAAAGGGGCCACGCTGGCAATATCTCTGTATAACTCTAAAGCAGGGAAAGACATCTTGTTTTTCAAGTGAAGAAAAATGCCACTCAAGTTTCTAATTGTCCTAACTATACCAAGGGTGCTTTGTAAAAGCAATTTATGAATACCAAACTGGGTTAGATGAGTCCCCCCTTCATATTTCATGTTCAATGTTCCTCTAAGTAAAATATGCACTTTCTCTCTTTCATTCAGTTATGAGCACTATGTAAAAGGCAGGGGCACATTTTTTTGATAATGCACATCTTAAACTTTTCATTAAACAACCACATTTAAATTCTACCTTTTTCTGCACTCTGACATTTTTGTCTGGCATTTTCATTAATTTTGCGACATACATAAATGTAGCTGAAATGTTAACTGATCAATACTTTGTCTCTCTCATGTAGCACTAGAATACCATTCCCAGAGGAACACACAGCAGTACAGAAATTAAATGTGTAAAATATCAAATGTTAATGTTAAACACAGCAGCACTTAGAACGACGGAAAAGGCTAAAACAATTCCAAATGGACAGATGGTACCACAAATTATCCACAATCACTTTTAAAGATTAAAGTTTGTCCTGTAGAATAATTCACGGACACATGCTTAAGTGTGTCCTTTTACTGATGGCTCAGTTGTCCAATTATTTTTTGTGCTCGTTACAGTGAGAAATGAAAGCTATGAAGGAAAAGGAAAAGAGCAAAGACACAAGTGAGAGGGACAATGCCATGCATCTTCTAATGTTAGATAGCACAGGGTCACTTGTAAGCGAAAAATGGGAAGAAGGAATAGAGGAAGTTCGATGCCATTGCACATCCGTAGCCATTACTGAATTTGTAGTTCTTATATTCTGGAAATTGCTCCTTCCTGAAATGTTGATCATTTTAAATTGAAAGTGTCACGCCTGATGTAAAATAACAATGCCAAAAATCAAAGTGTAACAATGAAGAAACCCCTTTTACTTTCTAAATGTGTTTTGCCACTGTGCAGCTTTGCCCCATGCCAGGAGCCTGAAGATAATTATTCAAAATGGAAACGTCAGAATATGTTCTATAGAAAATAATACATTCATTTAAACACTGACAGGCAAATCTGGTGACAAGAATCCTGACACAATAAAACTGAAACTATTACACTTTATAGAGTCTTGCATAACTTGTTAAACTTAAAAGATTAAGGAAATTAAAACAATGCCTGGAATGTTAGATAAAAAAAATTAAAATAAAACAGTTAAACAATGTATCTACCTACACATTTCTAAAACATATATATATATATATATATTTCCAAATATAGCTATCACCTGATATGTAAATTTAAAATTTGAGAGATAAGTAATATTTATTCTATCTAAAAAAAATATCTGTCTTTTTTTTGTGTAGTCCACTTGACAACACATTTAACAACCTCAATATAAATGTTTCTCAACAAATTCATCATCTGTTATCTAAACATGCTGGTACATGTTCTACATATCTATCTATCTATCTATCTATCTATCTATCTATCTATCTATCTATCTATCTATCTATCTATCTATCTATCTATTTATCGTGTTTATCTATTTATCAATCTACAGAAATTCTTATAATACAACTTTAACCTCTTGACCACTAGGCACTTAAACCCCCTTCCTGACCAGACCAATTTTCAGCTTTCGGTGCTCTCACAATTTGAATGACAATTACTCAGTCATACGACATTGTACCCATATGAATTTTTTGTCCTTTTTTTCACACACATAGAGCTTTCATTTGGTGGTATTTGATCACCTCTGGGTTTTTTATTTTTTGCGCTATTAAAGAAAAACGACTGAAAATTCTGTAAAAAAAAAAAAAAAATCTAGTTTCTGTCATATTAGCAGGTTATTTCTCACACACAGCATATGCATACCACAAATTACACCCCAAAACACATTCTGCTATTCCTCCCGAGTATGGCGATGCCACATGTGTGAGACTTTTACACAGCGTGGCCACATACAGAGGCCCGACATGCAGGGAGCACCATCAGGCGTTCTAAAGCACCCAGGCCTATTCTGACATTTCTCTCCTACACGTAAAAATCATCATTTATTTGCTAGAAAATTACATAGAACCCCAAAACATTATATATGCTTTTTTAGCAAAGACCCTAGAGAATACAATGGCGTCCGTTACAACTTTTTATCTCGCATGGTATTTTCGCAGACATTTTTTGAACGTGTGTTTTTTAAAAAAAACTCATTTGTGCTTAAAAAAAAAAAACAGTAAAGTTAGCCCAATTTTTTTTCATAATGTGAAAGATGAAGTTACGCCGAGTAAATAGATACCCAACATGTCACACTTCAAAATTGCGCACACTCATGGAAAGGCGCCAAACTTCGCTACTTAAAAATCCCCATAGGCGACGCTTTAATTACTTTTATTGGTTACATGTTTTTAGTTACAGAGGTCTAGGGCCAAAATGATTGCTCTTGCTCTAACGTTCGCAGAGATACCTTACATGTGTAGCTTGAACACCGTTTTCATATGTGGGCGGGACTTACGTATGCGTTCGCTTCTGCATGCGAGCACACGGGGACAGGGGGGCTTTAAAAAAATGGGTATTGCAGAGTATTTGGGTATTGCAGAGTATTTGGGTATTTCAGAGTATTGGGGTATTGCAGAGTATCACGCAGGGTATTGCAGAGTATTGGGGTATTGCAGAATATTGGGGTATTGCAGAGTATCGGGGTATTGCAGAGTATCGCGCAGGGTTTTGCAGAGTATTGGGGTATTGCAGAGTATCGCGCAGGGTATTTCAGAGTATTGGGGTATTGCAGAGTATCGCGCAGGGTATTGCAGAGTATTGAGGTATTGCAGAGTATCGTGCAGAGTATTGGGGTATTGCAGAGTATTGGGGTATTGCAGAATATTGGGGTATTGCAGAGTATTGGGGTATTGCAGAGTATTGAACAGGGATAGCTGAGCTGGGATGGATGGATGGCTGGATCTGTGACTGCAGTTGTCACAGATCCAGCCCTCAGTGCTGCTGCTGACACCCGCTCCCCCCCCTCCTCTCACACTGTACCGAACGGTACAGAGAGGAGAGGGAGGAACCGGCGTCAGGGGGCGCGCGAGTGGAGGATTCTGGGAGGACGTCCCAGGGACGTCCTCCCAGAATAACTCGACCGCGCTGTAGCAGTAAAATGTCTATGGCGCGGTGGGCAAGTGGTTAATAACTATAAAAATAACTATAACTATAAGGAAATAAACCCCTATATTACTTTTGGGGAAAGTTAACATCAGAATTCATTCCTTCCACACTGGAGTAAAATAGTAGTAGATAACCTGCTTATTTTAATTTAATTTTTCATTTGTGTTTAGTTTTGTATCACTTGTTTATGTAGAACTCCAACTAAATCTTGTTTTTCTTTGGATCGTCACCTTAAAAAAAAAAAATGATTCCTAGTAATCTCTACTTAGTCTGGCCATACACGTTTTGAATTTCGGACGGTTTAGCAGGAACCGGACGAGAGTCAAACCGTTAATGGGCAGGCTGAATGTACCAAGTTGATCAATTGATCATCTTGGGTACAACCAGCCTTCCAGACATGGTTGTAGGGAAAGAAATTTGCATTACGTATGGCCTGCCTTACCCTCTCTATGCTCCAGTCCAGCACTGGCAGTCTTCTTCAGGCAGAACAACAGTCATATCATTCTGCCCATTTCCTGTAGTATTGTATTATATGTTTTTTATTTATATGATGTTTATCACATTACACAGCCCCAAAGGGCAAATCATCATGAAGGGGGGCTTGCAGTACTACTGAACTGAGCAGGGCTCACACTTCTTTAAGTGAGTATTACTTAGTCGTAGGAAAAATCCATGCCCCCCCACCCGAGAAAGAAAAAAAGCTGCTGTGACATCCCTGAACTGACTAGAAGAAAAAAGGATAAACATATGTAGAGTATATGTTTTTTCATAAAAAAAATAAAGGAGGAATAAATCCTGGAGTTTCCTCCTTTAAAACATCAGAATAAGCAAACTGTTCATTATTATATCAAATAAAAAAGAAAGAAAAATTGCGCCAACCAATATTAGATTAATGTAGACAGTGAAGTCCTTTGTGCCTTCTAACAGTGAGGCACAGAAAGAGTGTGCACTCAAAAAGTGCATAAATAATAAACAAATGGTGAACAAAGAGTCCAATAATAAAGTCCATAAACTGAATTCCGATCCAAACAGCACCCAGTGTAAAGATGAAACAGTTGTGACCCGCCACCGTATGGACTGAGGCTTACCACAAAGTAATTTGATAACAGCGTTAATCAAATTGTTGCAGGATATTTCCAGAACATCGGATAATGGCTAAACATACGCCGGGTCACGCTCCCTTTAAGGAATCCACGATGGGGTGCAGCAGCATACAATAGCGAATAGCGTCCTCACACCATGTCACAGCCCAGTCAGTGTCAGCATAAAAGGAAGGAGACCGCACATAGGGTAGTATGCACTTAACAGGTTTTAATTAAAAGAAGATTAAAACTACTTACAGACAAATGTAAATAGAAAGCGAATAAACAATTGCCGGCCGGCATCTAACAGGAGCCCTTCCTGTACGCGGTGACGTCACTGCACTCCGTCCCAGACGCGTTTCGTCACAATCTGACGTTTTCAATGGGAATGGGCTCTGCAGTGAACCACCGCTTAATATACCCAGGCCTCGCTTTGACTGCCAGGAACCGGAAATAGCCAAATCGCCATTTTGAAAATGGGAAAAATGGATATTTTGCTGTGTGCGGGACCATAAGTGCCCTTACAAAATGAAAATAATATAAATATAAATAAATATAAATATTTATGTGTATAAATAAGGCTGAAGACAGGGAGCTATCCCTTTAGTAAAAAGGGGACAGTTTTAAAGTTATAAATATTGGTGTTTTGTGCATATAAGTGAATATAATATAAAACGTGCATAAATTTAAAAATCCATCCTAGATAAATATAGTGAGTCCCTCTCGTGGCCAGGACTGGAACTACCAACCTATGAATACTCATGCCAGAGTGAGCAATACCTCACACTTATATAAATCAGGATGTAGTGAACAAAAAAGGTGGCATTCTAAAGAAAATAGGAGACCCCTAAAAAGGGATCAAAAAATTATATGAATAAATTAGTATTCATAAAAAATATATATATATATTCAAAAAACCTTTGGATCATGATTAAACCAACCCCCATATCCATTTGGCATATTATTAATAGTGTAAATATAAGTGAATATAAATAGTGAACCAATCATTGGTGGAAAAATAAAAAAGATTTTATGAAAAATATGTAAAATATGAAAAATATGTATGAAGAGTAAAAATGAAAAATATAAAATATGAAAAATAGAAAATTGGTCCCATCCTGGTGAAATCAAAATGAGGCTAAAAATTATTTTTTACAATAAATAAAACCACTATACAGAATCATTTTATACAACAATACAGACATAAAATTATCTTAGTGACATCAAGCATTATTTATAAATGCATTTATGTCTGTGTCTATATTTAGGCCATGAGGCGTATAGCACTTGAGCCGGTGTATCCAAGCCATTTCTAGCTTGGAAATTTCTCTAACTAGAGCACTCCCCCTCCAATTAGGTTTAAATTTGTCGATGCCTAAAAAGAGTGTATTTGATGGATCTCTGTTATGTTTAAGGAGATAGTGCTTTGACACCGAATGTTTGTCATAACCATTAAGGATGTTGGTAATGTGTTCGTTTAACCGGACACGCAAAGGTCGCTTGGTACGGCCCACATATTGTAGGCCGCATGGACACTGGATCAAATACACAACTCCTGTGGTTTCGCAAGTAATAAAGGGCTTTATTGGGTGCTCCTTCCTTGTAACAGTTGATTCAAACCTAGTGGTACGCCTACTCCTACATGAGTTCAGGGAACAGACTCTACACCTCCTGCATTGATAAAAACCCGTTAATTGGTTAAAAAATGTATTAAAACCATTCTGAGGGGGATTTAAAATATTTGGTGCAACCTGATTGCGTAAGCTTGGTGCACCTCTAAACACGACCTTTGGTTTCTCAGGCAAAAGACCCTTAAGAATGGGGTCATTCCTCGCCAAATGCCAATGTTTATTCAAAAGTTGTTTAATGCTCCCGTGCTGAATAGAATAATTAGTAATAAAGGGAGCACAACTCTGAAATTGGTCTCCTACAACTTGGGGTCTTTCTACCAAAAGATCCTCTCTGGGGATACGGCGAACGGTCTCTAAGATTTCATGTAAGGACTCCACGTTATAGCCCTTCTCTAAAAATCTATCAGTCAGTACCTTGGCCTGCTCAGAAAACTCCAAAGGGTCAGAGCAATTCCTACGGAGCCTAAGGTACTGGCTCTTTGGAACCGATTTGAGCCACTGACTATGATGGCAACTATTTAGAGGAATAAAAGAGTTGCGATCAGTCGCTTTAAAGAATGTTGAAGTGCCAAACTCGTTGTTCTTGATGCTAACTTTGAGGTCCAAATAATGGACCTCACATTGACTAGCCTCAAACTTTAGTTGGATCCCCCTTTGGTTAAGGTTTAGATCTGACATGAATCTCTCCAACCTATCCAGGGTACCATCCCATAGGAGGAGGATGTCATCAATATACCTAGCCCATAACATGAGCTCCGGTATATTATTACTATAGATGACATCCTCCTCCCACTTGGCCATAAACAAATTGGCCAAGCTGGGGGCATATTTGGCCCCCATGGCCACGCCCGTTTCTTGTTTATAAAACTTCCCCTCGAACCAGAAATAGTTCGAGGAGGTGGCGAACTTTAGGAGTGACATAATGAACTCTACCTGTTTGGCAGGGAGGCCTGAATCACGTATTAAGTAAAAGTAAACAGCATCAAAACCCAAAGCATGGGGAATGATGCTGTACAGAGATGTCACATCAATTGTGACTAACCACATACCATTTCGAGGAGTAAGACCGGCCAAAAGATTAATAATGTGCCTGGAGTCTTTTACATATGATGGTATCCTCTTAACTAATGGCTGTAAAAAGAAGTCCACATATCTACCTACCCGGGACGTCACAGAGTCGATGCCACTGACAATGGGACGCCCCGGGGGGCAGACAGGATCCTTGTGAAGTTTGGGCAGATAATAAATTGTTGGCGTCCGTGGGGCCAATGGGATCATGTATAACCTCTCTTTAGGAGATAAAATACCTTCATAAAACCCCTTGGCCACTAAAGCTTCCAATTCCTTTTTATATTTATTTTTAGGATCAGACTGTATTATTGAGTAAGTGTTAGAATCACCCAAAATGTTATTCATTTCCCTCAAATAATCAGACCTGTCCAAAACCACGATCCCCCCACCCTTATCCGCAGGTCTAACTACCAATTCTTTATTGCGGCAGAGTAGATCTAAACCCTCTTGCATTGATTTATTCAGACGTGCTTTTTTGATTTCCATCAAGTCTAAGTCTCTCAATAAAACGTCGCGAAAGACTTTAAGGGAGGGTGCCAAATTCCCTGGGGGGTTGAATAGGGATGCATTGGACAGACCTGAGTGGGTATACACGTTAGACACAACTGGATTAGAGAAAGTATTGGTAGCCATGTACCTCTTAATGCTTAATTTTCGAACAAATTTATGGATATCCATATACGTATGGAATTTATCCAGACCCTTTGGGGGTGCAAATTTGAGCCCTTGGTCTAAAATGAGCTGTTCTGATTCGCTCAAGACCTTCGTACTCAAATTAAAAATCCCCTGCCCTTTCTTTATATTTTTGAGCGCTTTGGCGGCTCTAGTTCGCCTCCCCCCTCTGGTTCCTCTCCTCTTTCTCCCTGTCTTTTTTTGCCTTGTTGGGGTTTGTGAAAACCCCAACTTCCTTGATCATTAGAAGGTCGAGGTATCGGGGGATGAGTTGAACTATTATAATAGTTGGTATTGGAATGTTGGATCGGGAGAGGGTTGGGTTCATAACCCCAATACTCTTCAGGACCATCTCCATCTCTAAGTGGAAAAAAGGAATTTTGGATTGGGACATTATAGTCCCATCCTGATGCACCAAATGATTGGTAAGTAGACGGAGAGTGTGGGCCCCAATCAGACGCTTGGTTTGATCTCCAATTATCTATATGGCCAGTATAGGACCCTCTACCTCTTAAAGGATTGTGACTCCAACCTCTGCCACGAGAGTTATGCCCTCTTGGTCTAAACTGGGGGCCCTGATAAACCGGACCCGGTCCCTGATTGGGAGGTGGACCAGGCGGCATCATAGGGCGGCTTTGATGCTGTTGAACAAAACTACCCTTTGGGACATTTGGGGTCCTTCTAGGAGATTGGTATAGGGAACCACCCCTTCCTCTGGTGTTGCTGAGAATTTTCTTCTGAGCATTGTGGGAAATTTGTGAAAAACCCACAGTACCCCCAACAGCCTGTGGGGCCGAGGTGTCCATCTCATTGGAATTGGATCTGGCCGCCTCCTCCAAGAGTTTTTTTTGTGCCAATTGAACACTATCTCACTTTGATAGTCCCCTAGGTCCCTATTATATTTTTTCTTCTTTTTAACTCTCTGTTCTTTATCCTCTTTCTCAAGGACTTTAAGGAGAGCAAGGGATTTTTCTTTATACTCATCGTTGGTGGCAAGGGGACCAAGTTTCTCCTTAATCACCTTGACATCCTCATCCAATTTTAGTAATTTACTGGTCTTTTTGGAAACCAGAAATTTGAGGAATGATACCCCAGCTTGATTAAAATATTTGTACCACTCCTCAAGGTCTATATCACCCTTTTGGGGTGCTACATCCCATCGGAGGCTCCGCGGGACCATCTGTAGCTTAATATAAGTCTCTAAATAGGCAATATCCCATTTGGTGTGATTTTCAGATATCAAGAGGTTTTTTAATCTCGTAAAAATACCTCCAAGGTCACCCTCATCCTCTCTATATACCTCAAAAACACCATCCAATTTGACCATATTCTTGGCCCGGAAATCAAAAATATCCATATTTCAGAATATGATAAGCAGCAATAATAATAAGTAAAGAATCAGAAAAAGAAAAATTGCGCTAATCAATTGTAAATTAAGTGAATTAATGAGGAGGCTGCAATAGCGTGAACTAACACAAAACAAATAAAAAAGAAAGAAAAATTGCGCCAACCAATATTAGATTAATGTAGACAGTGAAGTCCTTTGTGCCTTCTAACAGTGAGGCACAGAAAGAGTGTGCACTCAAAAAGTGCATAAATAATAAACAAATGGTGAACAAAGAGTCCAATAATAAAGTCCATAAACTGAATTCCGATCCAAACAGCACCCAGTGTAAAGATGAAACAGTTGTGACCCGCCACCGTATGGACTGAGGCTTACCACAAAGTAATTTGATAACAGCGTTAATCAAATTGTTGCAGGATATTTCCAGAACATCGGATAATGGCTAAACATACGCCGGGTCACGCTCCCTTTAAGGAATCCACGATGGGGTGCAGCAGCATACAATAGCGAATAGCGTCCTCACACCATGTCACAGCCCAGTCAGTGTCAGCATAAAAGGAAGGAGACCGCACATAGGGTAGTATGCACTTAACAGGTTTTAATTAAAAGAAGATTAAAACTACTTACAGACAAATGTAAATAGAAAGCGAATAAACAATTGCCGGCCGGCATCTAACAGGAGCCCTTCCTGTACGCGGTGACGTCACTGCACTTGTATGCTGCTGCACCCCATCGTGGATTCCTTAAAGGGAGCGTGACCCGGCGTATGTTTAGCCATTATCCGATGTTCTGGAAATATCCTGCAACAATTTGATTAACGCTGTTATCAAATTACTTTGTGGTAAGCCTCAGTCCATACGGTGGCGGGTCACAACTGTTTCATCTTTACACTGGGTGCTGTTTGGATCGGAATTCAGTTTATGGACTTTATTATTGGACTCTTTGTTCACCATTTGTTTATTATTTATGCACTTTTTGAGTGCACACTCTTTCTGTGCCTCACTGTTAGAAGGCACAAAGGACTTCACTGTCTACATTAATCTAATATTGGTTGGCGCAATTTTTCTTTCTTTTTTATTTGTTTTGTGTTAGTTCACGCTATTGCAGCCTCCTCATTAATTCACTTAATTTACAATTGATTAGCGCAATTTTTCTTTTTCTGATTCTTTACTTATTATTATTGCTGCTTATCATATTCTGAAATATGGATATTTTTGATTTCCGGGCCAAGAATATGGTCAAATTGGATGGTGTTTTTGAGGTATATAGAGAGGATGAGGGTGACCTTGGAGGTATTTTTACGAGATTAAAAAACCTCTTGATATCTGAAAATCACACCAAATGGGATATTGCCTATTTAGAGACTTATATTAAGCTACAGATGGTCCCGCGGAGCCTCCGATGGGATGTAGCACCCCAAAAGGGTGATATAGACCTTGAGGAGTGGTACAAATATTTTAATCAAGCTGGGGTATCATTCCTCAAATTTCTGGTTTCCAAAAAGACCAGTAAATTACTAAAATTGGATGAGGATGTCAAGGTGATTAAGGAGAAACTTGGTCCCCTTGCCACCAACGATGAGTATAAAGAAAAATCCCTTGCTCTCCTTAAAGTCCTTGAGAAAGAGGATAAAGAACAGAGAGTTAAAAAGAAGAAAAAATATAATAGGGACCTAGGGGACTATCAAAGTGAGATAGTGTTCAATTGGCAAAAAAAACTCTTGGAGGAGGCGGCCAGATCCAATTCCAATGAGATGGACACCTCGGCCCCACAGGCTGTTGGGGGGTACTGTGGGTTTTTCACAAATTTCCCACAATGCTCAGAAGAAAATTCTCAGCAACACCAGAGGAAGGGGTGGTTCCCTATACCAATCTCCTAGAAGGACCCCAAATGTCCCAAAGGGTAGTTTTGTTCAACAGCATCAAAGCCGCCCTATGATGCCGCCTGGTCCACCTCCCAATCAGGGACCGGGTCCGGTTTATCAGGGCCCCCAGTTTAGACCAAGAGGGCATAACTCTCGTGGCAGAGGTTGGAGTCACAATCCTTTAAGAGGTAGAGGGTCCTATACTGGCCATATAGATAATTGGAGATCAAACCAAGCGTCTGATTGGGGCCCACACTCTCCGTCTACTTACCAATCATTTGGTGCATCAGGATGGGACTATAATGTCCCAATCCAAAATTCCTTTTTTCCACTTAGAGATGGAGATGGTCCTGAAGAGTATTGGGGTTATGAACCCAACCCTCTCCCGATCCAACATTCCAATACCAACTATTATAATAGTTCAACTCATCCCCCGATACCTCGACCTTCTAATGATCAAGGAAGTTGGGGTTTTCACAAACCCCAACAAGGCAAAAAAAGACAGGGAGAAAGAGGAGAGGAACCAGAGGGGGGAGGCGAACTAGAGCCGCCAAAGCGCTCAAAAATATAAAGAAAGGGCAGGGGATTTTTAATTTGAGTACGAAGGTCTTGAGCGAATCAGAACAGCTCATTTTAGACCAAGGGCTCAAATTTGCACCCCCAAAGGGTCTGGATAAATTCCATACGTATATGGATATCCATAAATTTGTTCGAAAATTAAGCATTAAGAGGTACATGGCTACCAATACTTTCTCTAATCCAGTTGTGTCTAACGTGTATACCCACTCAGGTCTGTCCAATGCATCCCTATTCAACCCCCCAGGGAATTTGGCACCCTCCCTTAAAGTCTTTCGCGACGTTTTATTGAGAGACTTAGACTTGATGGAAATCAAAAAAGCACGTCTGAATAAATCAATGCAAGAGGGTTTAGATCTACTCTGCCGCAATAAAGAATTGGTAGTTAGACCTGCGGATAAGGGTGGGGGGATCGTGGTTTTGGACAGGTCTGATTATTTGAGGGAAATGAATAACATTTTGGGTGATTCTAACACTTACTCAATAATACAGTCTGATCCTAAAAATAAATATAAAAAGGAATTGGAAGCTTTAGTGGCCAAGGGGTTTTATGAAGGTATTTTATCTCCTAAAGAGAGGTTATACATGATCCCATTGGCCCCACGGACGCCAACAATTTATTATCTGCCCAAACTTCACAAGGATCCTGTCTGCCCCCCGGGGCGTCCCATTGTCAGTGGCATCGACTCTGTGACGTCCCGGGTAGGTAGATATGTGGACTTCTTTTTACAGCCATTAGTTAAGAGGATACCATCATATGTAAAAGACTCCAGGCACATTATTAATCTTTTGGCCGGTCTTACTCCTCGAAATGGTATGTGGTTAGTCACAATTGATGTGACATCTCTGTACAGCATCATTCCCCATGCTTTGGGTTTTGATGCTGTTTACTTTTACTTAATACGTGATTCAGGCCTCCCTGCCAAACAGGTAGAGTTCATTATGTCACTCCTAAAGTTCGCCACCTCCTCGAACTATTTCTGGTTCGAGGGGAAGTTTTATAAACAAGAAACGGGCGTGGCCATGGGGGCCAAATATGCCCCCAGCTTGGCCAATTTGTTTATGGCCAAGTGGGAGGAGGATGTCATCTATAGTAATAATATACCGGAGCTCATGTTATGGGCTAGGTATATTGATGACATCCTCCTCCTATGGGATGGTACCCTGGATAGGTTGGAGAGATTCATGTCAGATCTAAACCTTAACCAAAGGGGGATCCAACTAAAGTTTGAGGCTAGTCAATGTGAGGTCCATTATTTGGACCTCAAAGTTAGCATCAAGAACAACGAGTTTGGCACTTCAACATTCTTTAAAGCGACTGATCGCAACTCTTTTATTCCTCTAAATAGTTGCCATCATAGTCAGTGGCTCAAATCGGTTCCAAAGAGCCAGTACCTTAGGCTCCGTAGGAATTGCTCTGACCCTTTGGAGTTTTCTGAGCAGGCCAAGGTACTGACTGATAGATTTTTAGAGAAGGGCTATAACGTGGAGTCCTTACATGAAATCTTAGAGACCGTTCGCCGTATCCCCAGAGAGGATCTTTTGGTAGAAAGACCCCAAGTTGTAGGAGACCAATTTCAGAGTTGTGCTCCCTTTATTACTAATTATTCTATTCAGCACGGGAGCATTAAACAACTTTTGAATAAACATTGGCATTTGGCGAGGAATGACCCCATTCTTAAGGGTCTTTTGCCTGAGAAACCAAAGGTCGTGTTTAGAGGTGCACCAAGCTTACGCAATCAGGTTGCACCAAATATTTTAAATCCCCCTCAGAATGGTTTTAATACATTTTTTAACCAATTAACGGGTTTTTATCAATGCAGGAGGTGTAGAGTCTGTTCCCTGAACTCATGTAGGAGTAGGCGTACCACTAGGTTTGAATCAACTGTTACAAGGAAGGAGCACCCAATAAAGCCCTTTATTACTTGCGAAACCACAGGAGTTGTGTATTTGATCCAGTGTCCATGCGGCCTACAATATGTGGGCCGTACCAAGCGACCTTTGCGTGTCCGGTTAAACGAACACATTACCAACATCCTTAATGGTTATGACAAACATTCGGTGTCAAAGCACTATCTCCTTAAACATAACAGAGATCCATCAAATACACTCTTTTTAGGCATCGACAAATTTAAACCTAATTGGAGGGGGAGTGCTCTAGTTAGAGAAATTTCCAAGCTAGAAATGGCTTGGATACACCGGCTCAAGTGCTATACGCCTCATGGCCTAAATATAGACACAGACATAAATGCATTTATAAATAATGCTTGATGTCACTAAGATAATTTTATGTCTGTATTGTTGTATAAAATGATTCTGTATAGTGGTTTTATTTATTGTAAAAAATAATTTTTAGCCTCATTTTGATTTCACCAGGATGGGACCAATTTTCTATTTTTCATATTTTATATTTTTCATTTTTACTCTTCATACATATTTTTCATATTTTACATATTTTTCATAAAATCTTTTTTATTTTTCCACCAATGATTGGTTCACTATTTATATTCACTTATATTTACACTATTAATAATATGCCAAATGGATATGGGGGTTGGTTTAATCATGATCCAAAGGTTTTTTGAATATATATATATATTTTTTATGAATACTAATTTATTCATATAATTTTTTGATCCCTTTTTAGGGGTCTCCTATTTTCTTTAGAATGCCACCTTTTTTGTTCACTACATCCTGATTTATATAAGTGTGAGGTATTGCTCACTCTGGCATGAGTATTCATAGGTTGGTAGTTCCAGTCCTGGCCACGAGAGGGACTCACTATATTTATCTAGGATGGATTTTTAAATTTATGCACGTTTTATATTATATTCACTTATATGCACAAAACACCAATATTTATAACTTTAAAACTGTCCCCTTTTTACTAAAGGGATAGCTCCCTGTCTTCAGCCTTATTTATACACATAAATATTTATATTTATTTATATTTATATTATTTTCATTTTGTAAGGGCACTTATGGTCCCGCACACAGCAAAATATCCATTTTTCCCATTTTCAAAATGGCGATTTGGCTATTTCCGGTTCCTGGCAGTCAAAGCGAGGCCTGGGTATATTAAGCGGTGGTTCACTGCAGAGCCCATTCCCATTGAAAACGTCAGATTGTGACGAAACGCGTCTGGGACGGAGTGCAGTGACGTCACCGCGTACAGGAAGGGCTCCTGTTAGATGCCGGCCGGCAATTGTTTATTCGCTTTCTATTTACATTTGTCTGTAAGTAGTTTTAATCTTCTTTTAATTAAAACCTGTTAAGTGCATACTACCCTATGTGCGGTCTCCTTCCTTTTATGCTGACACTGACTGGGCTGTGACATGGTGTGAGGACGCTATTCGCTATTGTATGCTGCTGCACCCCATCGTGGATTCCTTAAAGGGAGCGTGACCCGGCGTATGTTTAGCCATTATCCGATGTTCTGGAAATATCCTGCAACAATTTGATTAACGCTGTTATCAAATTACTTTGTGGTAAGCCTCAGTCCATACGGTGGCGGGTCACAACTGTTTCATCTTTACACTGGGTGCTGTTTGGATCGGAATTCAGTTTATGGACTTTATTATTGGACTCTTTGTTCACCATTTGTTTATTATTTATGCACTTTTTGAGTGCACACTCTTTCTGTGCCTCACTGTTAGAAGGCACAAAGGACTTCACTGTCTACATTAATCTAATATTGGTTGGCGCAATTTTTCTTTCTTTTTTATTTGTTTTGTGTTAGTTCACGCTATTGCAGCCTCCTCATTAATTCACTTAATTTACAATTGATTAGCGCAATTTTTCTTTTTCTCATTATTATATCACCCATATAATAATACTGCAGTGTGATGCTGACTTACTTTGTGACTATGTCTCAAAAAAGTGAAAGCAGGAATGAGAAAGGTTTCAGCACAATCATACAACACTTTCCCTGATAATTCATCACTGCAGGGGTTAAACTCCTTGGGCTCTTAATCATATGTTTGGTACTGTATACTTTTTTCCAGAGACAAAGGTGAACACGTACCTACTGCACCACTGCCATACATAAAAGATATCACATAAATTATAAACTACATTTTCTCATTAAAACTTAGTCTCACATTATTTTCTTCAGTGCATACCCAGAGATGACCTTTACCTGCTGCCAGTGAAGACCTGGCATAAGGTACATTATACGCATATGGCACTGATGTTCAATTTCTTCTCTTCAAATTAATTATAATTCTAACAATGTTCCAAGTGAAGGGAAGCCCCATCAGGCATATAGAGATTAAACTTCATTTTTTCAAATACCAAACCAAACCATATTACCTTAAAATGTCCTTGCATACTAGCTGAGTGAAGCATTAAAGGAACAGTATCTCCCAAAAAAGAAGGATATGGACAATGTCATCTATGGCTTTTTGTATTTATCATAGCGAAAGGTTTAATGCTAGCTAATAGACTAATGGAATAGAATCTATCATTTCTATTATCTTATTTTTCAATTTACCACTTTTTCAGAATATGAATAATCATGTTTCTCCAGCTGTACAACAGAAAAGTTATGTACAAAATAAATAATAATAATATATACCCATATTTATCAGCGTATAACACGCACCCTAACTGTAAGGCCCCATACACACGATAGAATCCATCCGCTGAAATTTATCCGCGGATCGGTTTCAGCGGATCGACGGATTTATCTGTTGATCCGCTGGAACGTACACACTAGCGCCCAAAAATCTCCGCGAACCAGAACGTATGCAACGTAAACCACGTAAAACGTCACTATAAAGGGGAAGACCAAAGTCAACGGCGCCGCCCTCTGTTCCGCTTTTGCTAGTTCCGTGTGACCGCGTGCTAGTGAAGGTTTGGTTAGAGCCGATTCGTGCTTTTCATTCTCCGCGTTTTGACAGTAGGTATTCTCGGGTTCAGTGCGTTTGCTTGCGGGTTTGCAGTTGGCATTCGGGCACAGGCTTTCAGCACGTTTCCGCGTACTGTGCGCTCGTATCTGTGTGTCGTGCGGGCTTAGCAGGTTGTGCTGGATTTGCGAGTGCTTTCTGTTGGAGTGTGTTCTTGACTGACCAGCCGGCCGGTTTGAATCCATGATGGAGCAGCAGCGTCGATTCTCGCGAATTGGTGCTGGTTATGGGATTGCTAATGGACAGGCTCAGCGAATCAGTTGTTTGGCCAGGAACAGTGGGAGGAGGCGTTTCTGGGCCAAGAATTGGTTGCGCCAGCGTGACCATTTTTCTCATATGCCTCTGCTTAGGGAACTCCAGGAGAATAATCCGGATGATTTTCGGAATTTTCTCCGCATGACGGACCCCGTATTCAACCGTCTGCTGGAACTTCTGTCCCCCTATATCACGAGGCAGGACACTGTGATGCGCCAAGCCATCACGGCCGAGCAGAGGCTTATTGCCACGTTGCGGTACCTGGCGACTGGGAGGAGCCTGCAGGACCTCAAGTTCTCGACAGGCATCTCTCCCCAGTCACTTGGGGTCATCATACCGGAGACGTGTACTGCCATCATACATGTTCTGCAGGAGGAGTATCTTAAGGTAAGTTCCCTAATTTGAACAACACAATTTTGTTTTTTTAAATGTGTGAGAAAGTCTTTTTTTTTTTCTTCCCTAATAACCATGAGATTGTAATCTGCTGTGTGTGGGATGTTCCCTTTTCTCCCCAGGCATGTTGTTAACCTTTACATGTTTGTTTTGGGCCTAGCTGCATATTTTTTCCTTACCCACCATAAACCTGTCCAGCATGCTTTCCTAGGCCCAAACCCACCTAGCCTAAATTCTCGTTTATTTTTAGGATAATCAATTGTAGCTCTGCCCCTCCCCCCCCCCCCAAAATAGTTTCTTGCTCTATCATCAGAGGGATGTGGAGTCTGATAATTAAGTGGGTCTATATTTTTCCCCAAAAAAAAAAAAATTCACAATGCTTGTGTGAAATGTGAATCCTGTTGTTGATGTTGCACAATGATGGTTTTTCGATTATGTTTGCAATGTTTATGTGCCAAAGTAGTAAATCTCATTTTTTGTTTGTCCCCACAGCTACCCTCCACCCCACAGGAATGGCAGTCTGTGGCTTCCCAATTTGCCCAGCGGTGGGATTTTCCTAACTGCGGTGGAGCAATAGATGGGAAACACGTCCGCATTGTGCCCCCACGCCACTCGGGGTCCTACTATTTTAACTACAAGGGTTATCATAGTATTGTGTTGATGGCGGTGGTGTCGGCACAGTATGAGTTTCTATATGTGGACGTGGGGAAGAATGGCCGGATGTCAGATGGGGGAGTGTTCTCACGGACTGAATTCTACGATCGTCTCCAAACTGGTGATCTGGCACTGCCACCAGATGAAGACAATGTGGAAGGACTTCCGTTTGTGTTCCTAGCGGACGAGGCTTTCGGGCTTGGACCTCACCTAATGCGGCCTTTTCCCCAGAGGACCCTCACCTCAGAGAGGAGTGTGTTCAATTTTCGGTTGTCCAGGGCTCGGAGGGTAGTCGAGAATGCCTTTGGGATCCTCAGCAACCGGTTCCGCCTGTTCCTGACATCGATACATTTGGCGGAATATAAATTGAACACCGTTGTATTTGCCTGCTGCATTTTGCACAACTTTTTACGCAGGCATTCCCAGACGTACCTATCCGACAGCGTTTCTGAGGCAAGACTACTCTCAGATCCTCTCCCTGGGCTGGTCACTGGTCGCGCTGGCATTGGCACCCCATCTGCTCGTGAGGTACGCGACAAATATGTTGAGTACTTCATGGGTCGGGGGGCCATTGCTATGCCAGATCATATTTCTTTCTAATTTGGCCCCCCAAAGAAAGGAATATTCTCAGAAAAAATAAATAATTAGACCATTGGACTTTATACAGTTGTTTGTCATTACTGCTTTTTCTATTTTTTTCTGTCTTCCTGGTTAGCCCAAAAAATAGTGCACTTCTAGTGCCAAATGTAGGGTTCAGGTTTTAGTAAATAAACACAATTGCACATTATTCACTCATCTCCAAACTGGGTATTCAGCATCTTAAAAAATCAAGCCACTCCTTGTAATGTTTTAAAACCAACTTTTTTTATTGTCAGCTTTTTTCTATGTTTTTGGCAAAAGGTTTTTTTTGTGCTCTTAAACATGCCAACTTTTTTATGTTTCACGTTGATTAGTTATTTTTTTTATTTTTAGTAAGTATCCTTTTTTTTTTTTTTATGGGTTCCAAACAATTTCTTCAATTTTTTTTGTCGTAATAGTGTGTAAAAATATATTCAAAATTTTTTTTACATATTTGTTCAACAAATAATCGTTATTATTTTTTTGGGGGAAATATTTTATAACAATATAATTTTTTTTTTTTTTTGGGTGTTGTTTTTTTTGGAAATCAATTAAAAATATTGATCATATTTTTGGGATCGATGTGTTAAACAATCTTTTTTTTTAATTTTTGGTTAAATTTTTTTGTTTTTTGTACATTTTTTTTTTTTATTTTTGTTTACTTTTTCTGTTTTGTATGGCTTGTTGAATGGAAGCCATTTTTAAACTATACAATAGAAAACATGTCCCAAAAAATACAAACCCAAATGTGTCACTTTTGCATTCCCAAAAACAGTCATTGTGTGAGGTCACACCGGAACACGCCAAAATTTCAAGATGCACACATTCAGTGCTTTTCGCCAAATGTCAGTTCTACCACAACAAAAGACTTTAAAAAGGCGACATGTGCTATCTGCCATCATGGGTGAACAATGTCTGGGTTTTGTGGGAGCAAACCTTTCCTCGAAAATTATTTAATAATCGAGGAGGGGGTTGTACCCACAAAGCACAGATATTCTATATTCTGTGATGGCAGATAGCACATGTTGACACACTGTGTGTGCATCTTCAAATTTTGGCGTGTTGCTGAGTCAGACATAAAAACAGGTTGGGGGATGGGCGGGGGGGGTTGGTTTATTCTTTCACACGGCCCATCATGTCAATGATGTTCTTATAGTTTTGCTCTATAACCACCATTCGTTGCCGCATAGTGTCCAGCTCGGCACAGCAGTCGACTATTATATTGCGCACATTCTGTTCCATCTGAACCATCTGTTGCCGCATATTTTCCATTTCGCTGCTGCACTCCATTACTTGCTGGATTATAATTCCCGCACTTGCCCGAGAAAAATGGGGAACAGCATCTTCATCCCCTACAAAATTAGTAAAAAATATAAAATTAGACATTTGACCGGACGAGATACATCTAGGGTTGCCAGCTCATCACTTTAAACCAGAACACAGATTAATTACACAGGTTCTGTGGCTGATTAAAAGGTGGTAATTTTACTCACCTGGTGCCATATCAGCATTACATTAGCCACAGAACATGTGTAATCCATATGTGTTCTGGATTAAAGGGATGAGGTGGCAACCCTATCTACATCTGTTTTGCCCTATCAAGCTGGGATGACACTGACCTGATGTCGTGTTGATTTCCTCCTCCTCCACCACTTCTCCATCTTCAATAACTCCTCCTTCTTCTTCTTCCACCAATCCACCATCTTCAAAATCTGCTAAATCTTCTTCTTCAATTTCATCTTCCTCCTCAACAACTACCAGATCTAAAATTACGCCATCATCCTCTCTTCCTTCCTCCTCCTCCTCCACATCCTCCTCTCTTCCTTCCACCTCCTCCTCAACATCCTCCTCTCTTCCTTCCACCTCCTCCTCAACATCCTCATCTCTTCCTTCCACCTCCTCCTCAACATCCTCCTCTATTCCTTCCTCCTCCTCCACATGGCCAGATGGCAGATCCCGGGCATGTCTGGCCCTCTCTGCCTCCTCAAATTGCTGGCGTCTTCTTTCCCCTAGAAAAAAAAAAAAAAAAAAAGATATTGTAGAGCATAAATCGCACACATTGCATAGAGGTTTAGAGGCTTTTTTGAAAAATATTTAGTTGTCTTATGAACACAAACCTATATTTTAGGATGACTTCTAGGCCAAGCTCTGATTAATTCCATTTTTAGCAAAGTGACACACATGGATGTCCCCCCCTTATAATTTAGAGCTGAGACCATCCAAATTTTCTGGTAAGATTTTGAGGGAGACACAGGTGCTATGGATTAACAGATATGGAAACACCTGCTTAGTAGCACTGTTTGCATTTCCCATTCTTGGATTTAATTGTTCAATTAAAAAATTTGACCACAATGTTTACAAACAATGTTTTTGGCAAGAGAGGCATGTCCAGGTGTGTTGTTCCTGGGCCAACATCGTATTTTTGCGAAGCAACCTGATGTGAACAAGGTTTCCTATTAACAGTCGTTGGCCAAGCAAATGAGATTTTGAGAAATACAATTATTTAAACATATTTTCAGAAGTACAACCAGGCCAAGGATACAGATGTAGAAATGTACCTGACCAAACATTCAAATAATAAAATTGTCCCCACCCCTCAAAACAAAAAATAACTTACGTTTTTTGAGTATTTTTTTTATTTTCTTTAGTTGATGTGGCTCACGAAGCTTTAAGTCGGACCACCGCTTCCGTAGCTGCTCCTTGGACCTTGCGATGCCAAACATCCTCTGCATTTTACGTGCCACCTTCTCCATAATTTTCCCCTTCCTGCGGTTGGGGGTCTTGTATGGGCCATATTGCCCATCATAGTCCTTCCTCCGCATAATGTCTACCAGCTCAACCATTTCGTCAAAGGACATATTAGTTGCCTTATAACGTTTAGGCCGGGATCGGGACGTTCCTGCCTCTGTCCCCTCACTTCTGGCCTGAGAGCTCCGTGCATGCTCGCCTGTCATCGCCATCTTTCATCTCCACAGAGATTAGGGGCGTGGAAATCTGGAAATGTCCCGTCATGGGCGGGGACCAGGGCGGCGGGTACTACATACGCGGAGTCTAGAGAATGAATAAGACGTGATTACGTAGGTTACGCGGAGATAATGCGCCCGTTTCTGCTCAGTTGCTTACGCGGAGATTAGTAAAACATTTGACTGCAAGTAACACAGTTAACGCCAGATTTACATAATTAACATTGAGTAGGGGGCAAGACGATGTGTCACGCACACGCGGAGTCTTTTAAAGGGAACCTACGTGATTACGTTGCTTACGCGGAGATTTGTAGAACATTTGACAGCAGTAACACAGTTAACGCCAGATTTTGAGAATTAACATTGATTAGGGGGCATGGCAATGGTGACGATGTGTCACGCACACGCGGAGTCTTTTAAAGGGAACCTACGTGATTACGTTGCTTACGCGGAGATTTGTAGAACATTTGACAGCAGTAACACAGTTAACGCCAGATTTTGAGAATTAACATTGATTAGGGGGCATGGCAATGGTGACGATGTGTCACGCACACGCGGAGTCTTTTAAAGGGAACCTACGTGATTACGTTGCTTACGCGGAGATTTGTAGAACATTTGACAGCAGTAACACAGTTAACGCCAGATTTTGAGAATTAACATTGATTAGGGGGCATGGCAATGGTGACGATGTGTCACGCACACGCGGAGTCTTTTAAAGGGAACCTACGTGATTACGTTGCTTACGCGGAGATTTGTAGAACATTTGACAGCAGTAACACAGTTAACGCCAGATTTTGAGAATTAACATTGATTAGGGGGCATGGCAATGGTGACGATGTGTCACGCACACGCGGAGTCTTTTAAAGGGAACCTACGTGATTACGTTGCTTACGCGGAGATTTGTAGAACATTTGACAGCAGTAACACAGTTAACGCCAGATTTTGAGAATTAACATTGATTAGGGGGCATGGCAATGGTGACGATGTGTCACGCACACGCGGAGTCTATAAAAGGGAACCGAGGTGATTACGTTGCTTACGCGGAGATTATTTCATTGAGCTGCACGAGGAGCTAGAGATAAGGTACAAACTTGAAACATGGGATCAGCAGAGGCCTAGAAACTTGAGAGCCATGGGATTGTGGTTTTGTCTGTTGTTTGCAGCCTTTTAACGCAAATTAGTATGTTTATTGTGTCCCCACAAACTGAATTAAATTCTCACAATGCTTTTACACATCACTTAAATCTAGATGTGAAGAATGCTCTACCTAGTTTTACTTTTTGCCAGGTGTATTGTGATCATGCAAGTATTGTTCTGTGTTGGTTGGCCAAAGGTTATTAGGAAGTGTATTTAGATTTCAGGAATGATGAGTGGCAGGCTAAGTACACATTAAATACTGCCTTCATGAAAGGTCGCAATCTGTAAATTTGGGGATGGGTCTAGATTACACGTATTTAGCAAAATGATTTTAAAAAGGGTCTGCATGTGAACTAATTTTGGGTCACAACAATGGGGCAGAGCTGGCCAGCATTTTGGCTGCAGGAGACACTGTGTTTGCATAGTACAAGATCAATCTGGGGCCACATATGAATACAATGTGAATGATGGGCATTTTCTAATTTGTAAAATTTTTGGTTTAACAGTGTTCATCAGAAATTTACCTTCGAAAACTCACAAATGGAAAATATCGTGGGAAAGGAGATAATTTCTAGGCTAATAGAGAAGTTTAGGGAAATGCCCCTACTTTGGGATTCAAAACATCCTCATTATTCAAACCGGGACCAACGAAAGGCAGCACTTGCTGAAATAGCTAGATATCTGCAGACATGGGTTCCCGGCTGCACAGGCAACATGGTGAAGAACAAAATGAATAACCTGAGGGCCGCATACAGAGCAAAAAGAAGAGAACTTCGGGAGCAAAGATCAGGAGCAGCAGCAAGAGAGTCCACGTTGCCAAGTCTGTGGTACTACCAGGAGATGGAGTTTTTGGGGGATCAAATAGAGGGCCGGCAATCAATGTCAAGCCTTCCACCCAGACAGCAGGGCAGCAGACCTTCCACAGATCACCCCAGCCAGGAGGAGGACGGTGAGGGGCTGGCTGGCAGGCAGGAAAATCTGCGACTCTCCACTTCTGATGAGGTAGAGTATTTTAAAAAATGTTTTTGGCCTGCTAATTCTTGTTTGTTTATTGAGTTGATATTGTAATCCCAAACAAAAAAATGGACTTGAAAAGTCATGGTCATAAAAATAGGGGTGATGGATGCCAAGTACAGGGATCAGAAGGAGAGTCTATTCAAGTTTAAAGTAAGATAAAACAAACCAGTCTAGAGCATGAAAATGTGTGTGATTTGCTTGTGCCAAATTTTTAAACATGTCACTTTTTTTTACACAGGAAGAAGGGAGCAACCAGGAAAGATTGGCTCATGATGCTGAGCTGCCTGCCAGCCAGGAGGAAGGGGTCATTGTCAGCCAGGAGGAGGAGGCCGGGCCCAGCACCAGCCAGGAGGGCCCCAGGCCCACGGTCAGCCCCACCAGGCAACTCCCTCCCCCCAGGGTCAGGCAAACTGGCCTAATGAGGCGCAGGAGGCAGGTGGAGGATGAGAGCCTCCGAATGATTAGGGAAGCTAGCGCCTTAATGAGGGCCCCCCCTCAACCCCACTGAGGCCTACAGTGCCTATGTGGCCCATGAATTGTCCCAAGCGGGGGAGGACGGTCAGAGGCGTGCCAGGAACCTCATGAACCAGGTGCTTTTATGGCTGCACCAGGGCTGGCTGACCGATGACACTGAGCTGAGTGACCCGGCCTATCCTGCACAACACCTGCTAACTCCTCCTGCTGCCACATCATCCCGACCTGCAAGGGGCCGTGGACGGGTCCGTGGAAGATCTGCTGCAAGGAGTGTTCCAAGGAACAGGAGACGATGATTGCCGGCCTTCTATTTGATCCCCCAAAAACTTCATGTTTTTTGGAGTACCACAGCCTGGGCTCCATTGGCTCACTTGCTGCTGCTCCTGGTTTTTGTTTTTGTTGTTCTTTTTTTGTTCTCGGTATGCGGTCCTCAAGGTTATTCATTTTGTCCTTGACTATGTTGCCTGTGCAGTCTGGAACACAAGTCTGCATTTATGTTGCTATCTCAGCAAGTGCTGCCCTTCTTGGTAATATAATTTTCTTTATGTACCAAATAAATGGTTATTTGATTTACTGAAATACCTTGTCTATTGTGTTTTAATACTGTGGTGATTAGGCATGAAACATTTTAGCAAATAATATGTGTCATTTAGAAAGGACACCAACTCCTTGGGGGGGGGGGGGGGGGAATTTGGCGTACCAACTTGGGAAAAGAAAAGAGGAAAAACACACGCCTACATAAAATGGTGACATAACTTTACCAAAACAAAACCAAAAAAAAAGGGTAAAAAAATGGCCAAGACAAAAGAATGGGGACATAATTAGCAAAACCAAAAAAAAAGGGTAAAAAAATGGCCAAGGGAAAAGAATGGGGACATAATTAGCAAAACCAAAAAAAAAGGGTAAAAAAATGGCCAAGACAAAAGAATGGGGACATAATTAGCAAAACCAAAAAAAAAGGGTAAAAAAATGGCCAAGGGAAAAGAATGGGGACATAATTAGCAAAACCAAATAAAAAGGGTAAAAAAATGGCCAAGGGAAAAGAATGGGGACATAATTAGCTAAACATAAAAAAAAGGGTAAAAAAATGGACAAGAAAAAAGAATGGGGACATAATTAGCTAAACCTAAAAAAAAGGGTAAAAAAATGGCCAAGACAAAAGAATGGGGACATAATTAGCAAAACCAAAAAAAAAGGGTAAAAAAATGGCCAAGGGAAAAGAATGGGGACATAATTAGCAAAACCAAATAAAAAGGGTAAAAAAATGGCCAAGGGAAAAGAATGGGGACATAATTAGCTAAACATAAAAAAAAGGGTAAAAAAATGGCCAAGAAAAAAGAATGGGGACATAATTAGCTAAACCTAAAAAAAAGGGTAAAAAAATGGCCAAGACAAAAGAATGGGGACATAATTAGCTAAACCAAAAAAAAAGGGTAAAAAAATGGCCAAGGGAAAAGAATGGGGAAAATAATTTAATAAACATAAAAAAAAGGGTAAAAAATGGGCAAGGAAAAAGAATGGGGACATAAATTGGAAAAGAAAAACAAAGACATTCACATGTGGATGCAAAAAATAAATTTCAAACATCTGGATAGATGGCATCAGCGAGAGAACGGGTTTATTCTAGCAAGAGAACGCGGAAAAAACAAGAGGAAATAAACGACACACTATATAGTTAAAATGACGAATGTGCCATATCACAAACAAACGAGAGTTTTACCTGAACGAGTGCTCCCATCCCCTTATTTTGTCTGAGCATGCGCGTGGTTCTTATCCGCGGATAATGTGTACTAACCAACGGATCTATCCGTCGGATAGATTCGCAGCGGATAGATTTGTTCAACATCTCAACAAATATTCGATCTGCTGAAAAGCCATTCGACGGAGAAATATCCGCGGAAACAGATCCGCTGGAGTGTACACACCATAGAATATATCCGCTGAAACCCATTTGCGCGGAAACCAATTTTAACTTAAAACATAACAGAGACAAATACATGAACAGAGGGATAGATGGATATAGAGATAAATATAGGGCTTCTTGTATCATAAGGCAAGTTTCAATTTTTTTCTCAAACTACACTCCTTCTAGGGATGTTATGACATAAAACTCTCCCATTGCTTCACAGTCCCAAGTTGTCTCCTGCTAGTACAATCTCTGGAGGCATATTGTGCAGAATGTGTTCATCTTCTTAAATTAAGGTACAGTAGAGCAAGGGAGGGCCTTATCACTGGAGGATGGATTTATCACAAAAAATAGATAGATAGATATTTAAATAACTCGATAGATAAAAAATAAACAAGCATATAAATATATATATAGATAGATATATCTATCTATATATATTTATATGCTTGTTTATTTTTTATCTATCTAGTTATTTAACCTCCCTGGCGGTATGATTCTGTCAGAAAAAACATGCTGAAAGCGGTACCATTATTTGCAAGGAAATTTGGCGTTTTATATTGTAGGTCTGTCATTTTTAGAAATAACTCACTTAAATCTGACCAAACAAGATTCTAATAGGCATCCCGGGTATGACATTTTTTTAAAAACAAAATTATAAATTATAATATAATAAATAATTATAAATAATTATAACAAATAATAATATAATTATAATAAAAATTATTCAATAATGTAATCAAATCAAAATCACTGAAATTTGCTCAGTTGCAGAATTGTTGCTGTCATTATTTTTTTTTTTTTATGACGAATTTCCCCACAAATCGCTATCGCACAATTCTGCAAGTGATTATAATTTATTATCGCTGTTTTTTAGCTGATCTAAAACTATTTTTGACATAAAGGGACACTTTTGGTTGCTATGGACAATCTACAGTTTGCAAGGAGAAAGAAACGTTTTTATTATATAAAATGACATGCATGACACAGGACAGACCACTAGGGACAAGGGGGGTGTGTTTTTTTTACATACAGTACTGTAATCTATAAGATTACAGTATACTGTATGTATAGTGTTTGTTTACTTTTTTGAATTTGGCGCCGTTCTCCGTCCCCGTGCGTCGTAACGTCGCAGGGAACGGAGATCGGCGTCACACGGAGGCACTGTGTGAATCGAGCGAGGTCCTGCTCGCTCACACAGCGCGGTGGCATCGCTGGATCCAGGGACAAGGTAAGTAAAACTCCCTGTACATCCAGCGAGGCGAGCCCGAGTCTGACTCGGGGTTACCGATCCTAGCCCAAAAATCTCACCCCGAGTCAGACTCGGGAACACCGCCCAGGAGGTTAAATATCTATCTATCTATCTATCTATCTATCTATCTATCTATCTATCTATCTATCTATCTATCTATCTATCTATCTATCTATTTTTTTGTGATAAATCCCACATATATATATATACACACACACACAGTGGGTATAGAAAAGGATCACTCTCCTTTAGAATAATTGTTATTTTGCTTTGCAGCCAGTTTTTGGTATCACTGGAGGATGGATTTATCACAAAAAATAGATAGATAGATATTTAAATAACTCGATAGATAAAAAATAAACAAGCATATAAATATATATATAGATAGATATATCTATCTATATATATTTATATGCTTGTTTATTTTTTATCTATCTAGTTATTTAAATATCTATCTATCTATCTATCTATCTATCTATCTATCTATCTATCTATCTATCTATCTATCTATCTATCTATCTATTTTTTTGTGATAAATCCCACATATATATATATACACACACACACAGTGGGTATAGAAAAGGATCACTCTCCTTTAGAATAATTGTTATTTTGCTTTGCAGCCAGTTTTTGGTATCTGAACCCCTGACCTTTAATGGAATAAAGTAGTATCTGGACCTTTTAGCAGTGGTGTGGCGCTTAGATTTCAATCCTTTTTAGCTTACAGTTTTCATTTTATCCAGCTTTATTTACTATTTATTTAGTGCAACTTATGTCCAAGTGACAGATATAACACCAGCAGGTTTAAAAATGTTTTAAATATCACTTGAGTTGGAAAAAGGATCACCCCCTTGTGTCAGTATTTTGTTGAACCACCTTTTACTTTAATTACAGCCTTTAGTCTGTTGATTTGTCTCTACTAACTTTGCACATCTAGACATATTTGCCCACTCGTCTTTGCAGAACTGCTCAAGTACATTTGATGGTGACCATTTGTGTACTGCGGTCTTTAAGTCATTCCACAGATTTTCAATGGGGTTTTAGTCTGGGCTCTGACTAGGCCATGCAAAGGCTTTCACCTTTTTTTTTCTTCAACCACTGTGTGGTCATTTTTGCTGTGTGGTGTGTGTTATTTTTTTCTGACATGTCGATGTTATATTTCACTCAGATGTTAGACGTTACACTCAGTAAATACAGCTGGAAAAAGACAAAAACTGTGCCTGTCTTGATTTCAGGCTGCAAAGCAACAACATGTGACTATTTTAAATAAGGGGTGATTATGTTCTATACCCTCAATATATATATATATATATATATATATATATATATATATATATATGATATAAAAACAATCAGTTTGTTGAACAGTTTACATTAAAAGTGGGAAAAGTTCTGATTTTTTTTATCTTTGTCTCTTTTTTTACATTGCAGAAACCTGACATTTTAACAGGGGTGTGTAGACTTTTTATATCCACTGTGTGTGTGTATATATATATTATATGATAGATTGATAGATTAATTATATTTAGATTTGAACATATATATAGCTATAGCTATATGGATTTTAATTATATTCAACCTGATCTAACAGTATATTTGGTAACACAGTATAACTTTTATTTTATTGGCTTTAAAGGTCTGGGAATTAAAGTATGTGCCAATTTGTCCTCTCCTCGTTAATTGTTTTGCACCATGTTGGCTAGATGACATTTATAACTTGCATCCCTTAAAAAAAAAAAAAAAACAACGGAACGGATGAGATAATTATGTAAGACAGAAGAGGATTATCATACCAAGAAAGCAGCAAGACTCCTTTGGGGTGAGTCCCAATCAAAGCAACTGTTAATGTAGTAGGCAGCATTGATGAGCACCATGACACAACGCTTCATGCGGATAAAGTTCCTCAGCAGTAACTGTGAGAGAGATGAAAAGATGAAAATATTATCAGAACAATTAAGTCTCGGAGTGACCTGGAAGGTTGACAGCTCCTTCTAGACAATCACGATTAAAAGATGTGTTTTAAAGCAGGAGTTGGAAAAGGTTCAACAGAGGGATCAGTTTAAATCAATAGCGAAAAATAACTAGGCTCAAATTACACATACAGCTCCCTGAAACAAACGTTAACATTGGGATGAACTGTTTATAGCATAAAATTTACAAAACTAAGCATGAAAAACATCATTATTTTGCTGCTGGAAGTGATGCTGGCTAATCATAGGAATATAATAGTCAGAAGTTACCAGGCAATCAGACACAAAACACAGGCCAGCTGACCGGAAGAATACTTTTAATTATAACTTTAGTTAGAATAAAGACATAGAAAAATATGTCATCTAGGTTTTAGAAGTGAAGGTTAACATAGTAGGGTTATGAGAAGGTTAGCCACGGTGGTCACTATATCCTGACTTTTTTAGGGCCAACTGAACCCAAAACAAATTTTTCGTCTCATCTCTTATATCCCTGCTCGGTATAATTTCAAATTCCAGGATGGATTCCCTGCAACAAACAATAAACGCATAAGGCCCCTTTCACACGGGCCGTTCAAGTCTGCCTGTCAGTTTTTTAGGCGGACCTGAACGGACGCTCTGTGCACCTCTATGGAGCCACGGATGTTAGCGGTGACATCTCCGCTGAGATCCGACCCGTTCCCATCCGATAAAGTGTGATGGATGGAAACCCTATTTTTCATCCGTCTGGCGGATTGGATCGGAATGAAAACGGACTCTACGGTCCATCTTCATCTGATCCCCCATAGGGGAGAGCGGCGCTCTGAAAGGTCGATCCCTGCACAGTGTGCGGAGACAGACCTGTCATCTTCCTGGTCAGTGGGGATCAACTGCTGAGCAAAGCGGAGCCCGTACACAGACACGTCCGTGTGAAAGGGCCCTAACAGGTAGTCCAGCTGCAAGGGTATTATATGTATTATACATTGTGGGTTTTGGGAACAGGTCGGGACAAAATTGTATTTTTAATAATTTTTTATATTTTGAAGTGTTGGGTAGATGCAGGGACATATTTGAAAAGGGGGCATAAAACATCACCTACTAGATTAAAAGCAGAATGCAAAATATTAATATGCAATATTTTATGTTTACTGACTAAAAAAAATTTGCATTTATATATTTTTTGTATCCATGCCCCTGTAAAGAGGTAAATTATGTACATAACCACTATGGGGGAGATTTACTAAAACTGACGCACTCAGAATCTGGCGCAGCTGTACATGGTAGCCTATCAGCTTCTAACTTCAGCTTGATCAATTAAGCTTTGACAATAAAACCTGGAAGATGATTGGTTTCTATGCAGAGCTGCACCAGATTTTGCACTCGACAATCTTAGTAAATCCCCCCCATGTATATTCTTTAATTCTTAATCTTCTACCTATTTTGTTGATGTTTTTTGGTAATACGAGTGATCACTTTCAAAAAGTCACTTTTAGCAGGCAAAAGCAGCTGTTTACAGCTCGATAAATCAGATCGAGTGGTAAAATTATAAAAAAAAAATTGGAGCAAAGACAATTTTTGTAATTGGGTTGGCCAAGAAAATATTTCAGGAGGCTACACAACATATTAAATGAAAGTTCATTTGGTGAATCAAACAACGGCAGTATTCTACATAACAAAAAGATTGCCTATGACTAATAGAAGATAATGATCAGAATAATTTTCCAACTTTTTGGGGAAATAATTTTCTGCATGCAATTGTTTTGGAAAATATAGTAGCCACTAGTAAAAATAATTGCTTTAACCCAAAACCATGATATACTACATTTAAATAGCCAACACCCTTGGATGTAACCTTTTGTTTTCCCATTGGCAATATTAATATAATGAGTAAAAACCTGTATAATGCATGTTATTTTTTTTCAAACTTGTTGTTGCCATTTATTTGACTTTCTGTACTTTCTTTTCCTTTCATTAACCTTTTTTTTTAAAAAACATTTTTTTTGGAATACAGAGCAATTTCAGTTGTTCAAAGCATGAAGTTGACTACAGGCATACCCCACTTTTAAGTACACAATGGGGTTTATTTACTATCGCTGGATAGTGCAAAATCAGGCTCACCTCTGCATAAAAACCAATGAGTTTCCAGGTTTTATTAACAAACCTTAATTGAACAAACTGGGTTAGAAGCTCATTGGTTTCTATGCAGAAGTGAGCCTTTTTTTAAATTTAGTAGTTAGTTAGTAAATAAACCCCATTGTGTACTTAAAAGTGGGGTATGCCTGTATGCACACACATGCTGGCAAATAAGTGATCAAACTGCCCTACAAATATACAGCTTTATACTGGGCAAACTTGCATGTCTGTTCCTACAAGGATGGAAGAGGGATCGTAAGGAAATTCACTGTCTCAAGGTAAGCAATTGTGAATGTAATTTCCCCCAGCAAGTTGTAATTTCCCCCAGCATGTACAGAGCCAACCAGAGTGGCTCTGTGGCTTGTTCTTGTTGTAATAGACCATCACAGGGACCACAAATTTAAACAGTACTTCTGTTCCTCTCACACAGGAGGCATACAGCTTTATGACACCTTAAGCAACTAGAAACAATCTATCCTTTTTTTTTTCAAATTGTATCATATATCACACCATAGTGACTGCAATAATTGTAGGACCATACAGCAAGAATAGGGGGTTGAGGATGGTGTAGGGTATAAGTTTACCTTTTATTTTTTCTGAAAAGGTAAACACTTTAACCCTAAACTGATGACCTGTAATGGCTTTCTAAACACAGTGTTTAAAGGGTAAGTTCACCTTTGTTCACTTTCTCTTTTTTCTAAATTCCAGCTCCCCTATGTACCAATATAGAATTCATGTACTTTTTTTTTCAAAAATATCAACGCTTTCCATTAAATCTACAGACACTTACTTTACTTGTCCTCATCTATGCAAAGAAGGGACGTTGAATAGGGATTATAACTGTGTCTAATGTATAGAAACTCAAGTTTTTGCTTAAACTATACACATTTTTTGATAAACATAAATATGCCAGGAACAGCAAACATAAGGTGCATAAAATATAAGCAGAGTGCTATACAGACAGTAGTACTGGCCAAAGTATCCATATGCTTGCAATGGTCACTGATCCCTACATGTTTCGCCACACAGATTGTATAGTGTATGGCAATGTTTATGCACCTAAAAATTACTAGTTGCTCTTTTAGTGCCATTAATTGCTAACGGCACACCAAATACAGAAGCAAACACACATTTTGCCATGTGAAAAAATGCTGAAAAACGCACAGGAAAAAACATGCAAGCCACAAAGTGCCAAAATGTCCCATTAACCACATGCAGTGCAGCCAATTGAAATCAGCAGGCTGTCCTATGCGTGTAACAGGAAAAACAAGCCACACAACGTTCGCTCCCACTATGCTAGATGTGAATGGGACCTGAAAGTGAAATTGGTGCATTGACACAAGAACAATGAGGCTCCATTCACATCTGTTTGTTTCCTTGCATTTCAGAAATGCGCTGCACCAAAAATCACAGTAAAAAACGCACCAAGCTCCACTCTAAAAAAAGTTCTGAAGCTTCTTTGGGGTGATTGCTGTGTGTAAGGCAGCCCATTCAGGTGGATGGGCAGGCCTATGTGTGATGAGTGAAAATGCTCCACAACGCATGTGGGAATGCGAGTACGTGCTATGCAGAGATGTGAATAAGGCTTGGCAGCTGAGTGTTTCTGTCCACTCCCTCCTATGAACTTGTATAAAGATGGCCATACACTATGCAATCGGATTGTTTATTGTGTATTTAGTGAGAAGGGTGATCACTGATTGATTGCATTTCATTTAAAAAACAGGCACCTGGAGATGGGCGTTAGGTAGGAGGGTGGATAATGAGGTCAGCTGGTCAAATACTTCCTGTGTCATGACCTACAGTTTGACCAGGAAGTAAGACATTACAAATGGATACGTCTGGAAACATGGATGAGGACAAGTAAAGTAAGTGTCTGTAGATTTATTGGAAAGAGTTGATATTTTTGCAAAAAAAGTACATAGTGGAGCTGGAATTTAGAAGAAAAAAAAGTGAGCAAAGGTGAACTTACATTTTTATGGTTAATCATAACTGGATTTCAAGTCTAAAATGTTACCATCAAGAACCAATTAAAGCGGAGTTCCACCCAAAAATGAAACTTTCCCTTTTCGGAACCCTCCCCCTCTCCGGTGTCACATTTGACACCTTTCAGTGTATAATACAGGTATTTTGCTTACACTTCTGGGCTTAGATACCCGGGCCACCTGCGGGTATCACACCACTTCCACCCCCCCCCCCCCCCCGCTGTCTTCTGGGAGACACACATGTCCCAGAAGACAGCAAGGACCAGTGGGAACGTGCAGCACGAATCGTGCATGCACAGTAAGGAACAGGATGTTAAACCGCAAGGCTTCACTTCCTGATTCCCTTACCAAAGATGGCGGTGCCTCCACCCAAGAGCCAAGGGAGAGATCGGCTTTGGATGCCGAAAGCACGGGTGCCCTGGACAGGTAAGTGTCCTTATTTTAAAAGTCAGCAGCTGCAGTATTTGTAGCTGCTGACTTTAAAAAAAAAAAATGGGCGGATCTCCGCTTTAAATACCAACTCCTGAATTCTGAAATATGATTGTTTTTCTGTGGATAATTTCAGTAAGCCAACAGAGTTGATTTACTAAAGGCAAATAGACTGGTCACTTTGCAAAGTAAAGCTCTGCTGACTTCCATCATCCGATCATGTGCAAGCAAAAATACTGTGTTTTTTTTTTTACTTTTTGCACGTCATTTTGTATTCTTTGCAAAGTGAATTTTCATCACATTTACTAAGCTAAGGTAAAATTCACTTGCAAAGTGAACAGCCTTTTTGCCTTCACTAAATTAACCCGAAAGAATTGATTTATGTGGCTAACGTAAAAATTTGCAGTCAGAGATTTCTCATACAAATCTACAATATAAAAGATTTTATTTAAATATGAAAAATGCTGTTTTCATACAGTAAAATGTTCAGAAATGTCAAGACATACGCATTACAAAATGTTATGACAAAACATAGATTTTTTGCATAAAATGCATTACAATGTAAGTGTAGACTACGCAATATGATTTTTCTTTTTCACATTTTATAGATTTTTTTTTTCTTCATCAGTCCTTACTAATTTTTCAATTTAATTGACTCCTGCTTTTAAATTATGATTTTATTCCATGTTAGAGATGGCTGGTATAAATTGATTTGCAAAAGATTGCTGTCTATCACGTTCTCAGCAGGTGCAAAGTATGGAACACCTTGCTCGGGGCTGATTTGTAAGTTGCTTCCTTCCACCCTGTTGGCTCCCTTAATTGCCCAGGTTCAAGGACAGAAAAGAGTGAGATGTGACAGTTCTGGGACAAATACAAATTTCTTTATAACCCATTCCATGCCAGAAAGCTGTGAACCATTTAATATATCTGAATCAATATGGATTCTCTTTAAGAACCTAGAAACATGAGATAACCTTTGCCCAATCCAGCTAATTTTGGACCACCCAGGTAGAAATCTTCATGTCTATGAGGTACACTGTAGACAATTTTGTGTGATATAGTGAATGAACAACAAGTATTTGTCAGTCAACTGCTATTCTTTCCCTGGGAATGGAACTCCTCCTCCCACCAGGGTGTCTGACTTCACTTAATCGCTGTAAAATAAAGAGCAAAAAAATAAATAAAAATGCAAGTACCAGAAATACGTGTTGATTTCTTTCTAACTTTCTGTATGAGCTGAAAACACACTGGCCCAGATAGCTAGATACGTGAATTTCCGAACGTACGCACGGCCGACGCAGTAAAGTTACGACGTTTACGTTAGGCTTTTCCCGGCGTAAAGTTGCCCCAGCTATATGAGGCGCAGCCAATGTTAAGTATGTCCGTCGTTCCCGCGTCGAAATTTGAGTTACGTTGTTTGCGTAAGTGGTCCGTGAATGGGGTTGGACGTCATTTACGTTGCGGCGTACTATGGAGCAATGCACACTGGGAAATTCCACGGACGGCGCATGCGCCGTTCCGAAAAAAACGTCAATCACGTCGGGTTACAGTAGTTTTGCATAAAACACGCCCCCCTGATCCAAATTTGAATTAGGCGGGCTTACGCCGGCCGATTTACGCTACGCCGCCGCAACTTACGGAGCAAGTGCTTTGAGAATACAGCACTTGCCCGTGTAAGTTGCGGAGGCGTAACATAAATCAGATACGTTACGCCCGCACAATTTTACGCGGCTCTACATGAATCTGCCCCACTGGGTTTGATTCAGTAAAGGCAAATAAGTTGTTCACCTTGCAAGGTAATTAGCCCCAGAGCTCAGGGAATGTAGTAATATGTCACTTTGCACAGAATATCAAAAAAGGTGCAAGAAGAAAAACAACAGCATTTTTGCTTTCATATAAATGGATAATGGAAGTCAGCAGAGCTTCACCTCATTCACTAGTCTCGGGAGATAATAACTTTGCAAAGTGCAACTTCTCTTGCAAAGTGAACAAGTCTGGTGGTCTTTGGTAAATCAACCCATTAAGGAGACTTACAAAAACTGGAGCACTGTCAGTGTACCTGTTTGCTCGTACCTCGTCGTGGTACGAGTGCCTGCGCACACACTGGAGGACAATTATTAAAGCAGTTGTGTATTATTTAATGAGCAAATCATATGCAGAAAATGTTAGCATGAATCTTCCTTTTGCAAAGGAAGAGACAAACTTAATTCTATGTGACTGTGTGGCCAAACAGAGACTATTTATACTTATGCTGGCGCTGCAAGCACCTATTGGGAGTTACAGTAGTTACAGTAGTTGAGAGTTACAGTAGTTGTAAAGGCAAAGCCCTAAATATATATAGTCTGTCTGATCAGTTGTTCCTATGTGTTCTGCTGTTCCAAGCGGCCAGGGAGCATGACTGTTTTGCAAGCACTTGTGTCACTTCTAGAAGTGACGTATGCCGACAAAGCTAAGTGTTTCCAAGAATATGGAATGCAGGCCAGTAGTCCAGTGGCATACGTCACTTCCCCTTCCCCAGCTGATCTGGGCAGTTCAACAAAAATTCTGAAATCAATGAGAAGAGAAGAGGGGTGGGCAGGGGCATGGCTCCAAACTGACCACAGAATATACAGGCAGACTGTATTTCAGAATGTGATGAAGGGGCACGCAAACTGACCACATTATTGCACGGATAGGAAAATATGGAGAATCCCCCAAAGTGGGGCTTTAGAGGCAACAGTAGTTAAGGTAGTCAGATTAGTACAAAAATAGTATTTTTTAATAATCAAAAAAAGTATACATATATAACATAATAATTTAAAAACAACACATGAGGGAGTGTAAGTTGAAAAAAGAGTCCACAATACGAATACAGGGCCATACGCGTTTCGGGTATCCCTTCTTCAGGGGCCAAGGTATGTATGGAGTCAAAGTGTATTTAACAACTTTTCTAGAAAAACCAAAATAGCATATATGTTGAAAATGGTAACATACAGTGGAAAAATGGCAATGTACACATCAAAAAGCACAAATTAAAAAGCATCATACCACCCAGGACGTTTATACAACTTTGCACACCCCTGGATGGGACATCGCAGGCAGGACGCAGAAAAATTGTTTGATCAGGGCTGTGTACCACGTGATCAGCTGTGATCCATTCACAGCCTGATCACCAACTGTAAACAAACAGCCTGTAACACTGTTGTCAGCTCTTTTCTCCTCACACATCGTTTCCAGTGTGAGGAGAGAAGAGCTACAATCAGTGAGTTACAGATCTGTTGTAGTGTCTGCACCAACACAACACCTGTCCCATCGCCCCCCCCCCCCCAATTGTCATCTGTCACCCAACAGTCACCCATATAAAGTGCACCTGTCACATAAAGAGACTGCCATCAGCGGTGCAACCGTCACCCATCAGTGACCGTGCCCGTTCACCGTCACCCATCAGTGACCTGCCCTGTCACCCGTCACCCATCAGTGACCTGCCCTGTCACCCGTCACCCATCAGTGACCTGCCCCGTCACCCGTCACCCATCAGTGACCTGCCCTGTCACCCATCAGTGACCTGCCCTGTCATCGTCACCCATCAGTGACCTGCCCTGTCACCGTCACCCATCAGTGACCTGCCCTGTCACCGTCACCCATCAGTGACCTGCCCTGTCACCCGTCACCCATCAGTGACCTGCCCTGTCACCCGTCACCCATCAGTGACCTGCCCTGTCACCCGTCAGTGACCTGCCATGTCACCCATCAGTGACCTGTCCTGTCACCCGTCAACCATCAGTGACCAGCCCTGTCACCCATCTGTGGCCATCAGCGGTGAACCTGTGACTCGTCACCCATCAGTGACCGTGCCCTGTCACCCATCACCCGTCACTTATCAGTGACCATCAGCGGTGCACCCGTCACATCAGTGACCTGCCCTGTCACCCATCAGTGACCATCAGCGGTGCACCCATCAGTGACCATCACCCGTCACCGTCCGTGGCCTGTCACCCATCTGTGACCATCACCCGTCACCGTCCGTGGCCTGTCACCCATTAGTGACCATCGCCTGTCACCCATCAGTGACCATCTCCCGTCACCCATCAGTGACCATCTCCCGTCACACCATCACCCATCAGTGAACGTCACCTGCCACCTATCGCACAACCCATCAGTGAACATCACCAGCCACCCATCGCACAACCCATCAGTGACCGTCACCTGCCACCCATCGCACAACCCATTGTATACAGCTACCCGCCACACAGCCAAAATGTCCAAAAAATTGTATACTGGCGAGGAAGCGTTCCAGATCCTCTAAATGACTGATGAGAGCACCGTGGAGTTCTCATCGGATTCCATTTCTGATTCCGAATAGGAAGGTGAACCGATTGAATATAGCAATGATTCGGATGAAGAATGGGTCCCTCCTTAAAGGGCACGGCATTCTGAAAACCAGGCAGCCACCAGCAACCAGGATTATATTTCTAGGCCCAGTACCAGTGCTGCCAGCAGCAATAGGCCCAGTACCGGCGCTGCCACCAGCAATAGGCCCCGGGAACAAAGGCCCAGTACCAGCGCTGCCGCCAGCGAAACCCCTCGCGAACAAATACCCAGGCCCAGTACTAGTGCTGCCACATCACACCCGAGTACCAGCACAAGAATTTCAACTACTGGAGTGTCACGTCCCCCAGGAGCCAGGGCCACTACATTCATGCCAGATGTTCTTGCCAACCCAACATGGCTGCCCTCCGGATCGTGATCAACAATTATTCCCCCTTTCACAGCACAGCCAGGTGTGTAGGCCAACACCCAAAATTTCTCAGAAGTTGATTACCTTCATCTCTTTTTGCCCGACACTTTTCTACAGTTAATTATCGACCAGATAAATTTGTATGCCCAGCAGTATATTGCCAACAACCCCCAATCCTCTTATGCCCGTCCATTTGAGTGGAAAGATCTAAATTTGGAGGAGTTCAAATTGTTTATTGGCCTCACCATAAACATGGGCTTAACAAAAAAAATCAAGGACATTCCTATTGGTCCACCAAACCCATCTACCACCAGCCCATTTATTCTGCCACATCGCCCAGGTCCCTGTCATGGAAGCATGAATCAGACGTACAAAACAGATAAATGAATAAGAGGATCTTTATTGAAAACCAAACAGCAAGGTCAAAAATCAGCCTTTTCTTTGGCTCCCATACTGTCTCATCCCAATCCTGGGTTGTCTATGGTCCTTGAGGTGGATGCATCTGAGACGGGAGTAGGCGCCCGTCTGTCTCAGCGTCGGACACCAGAGGGTCCTCTGCTTCCCTGTGGGTTCTACTCCAGGAAACTGTCGCCCGCGGAGTGCAACTACCAGATTGGTGACAGAGAGCTGTTAGCTATCGTGCAAGCTCTCAAAGAATGGAAGCACTTGCACTCTTGGTCAGATCCGTGAGAGGCTTGGCCAGCATGGAGAAGTCCCTGATGAACTTCCGATAATAATTGGCGAAGCCCAAAAAGCGCTGCAGGGAACGAAGACCAGTGGGCTGTGGCCATTGTAGGACTGCCGAAACCTTCTCAGGGTCCATGGAGAACCCCTCAGCGGAAATGATGTAACCTAAGAAGGTTACCTGGGACCGGTGAAATTCGCATTTCTCAAGCTTACAGAAAAGCTCGTTCTCTCGCAACACTCGCTTGACAAATCCGAAATGTGGACCTCCATGGATTCAGAGTAAACCAAGATATCCTCCAAATAGACCACTACACACTGCTGCAACAGGTCACGAAAAACATCATTGATAAATTCCTGAAAGACTGCGGGCGCATTGCACAACCCAAAGGGCATAACCAGGGATTCGTAATGACCGGTCCTGGTGTTGAACGCGGTCATCCACTCATCACCCTCCTGATCCTTACAAGGTTATATGCAGCCCTCAGGTCGAGTTTGGTAAAGACCGTAGCCCCCTTGAGACGGTCGAACAACTCGGAAATCAACGGAATCGGGTATGCATTCTTAATCGTGATGCGATTTAGGCCCCTATAGTCGATGCAAGGCCTTCTTTTTTACAAAGAAAAATCCAGCCCCCCGCTGGGGAAGAGGATTTGCTAATGTGCCCCCGGGAAAGCGCCTCCCTCACGTACTCCTCCATGGCTTCATTCTCAGCAACCGACAGTGTATATACCCGGCCATGAGGAGGAATGGCACCAGGTTGTAAATCTATGGCACAATCGTATGGGCGGTGCGGAGGCAGAGCACCCGCGCGCACCTTATCGTATACATCTAGGTACTCCCTGTATTCAGAAGGCAACACGGAGTCCGAGGAGGCACACAACACCTTGACAGGCCCATGGATGCAACTAGCCCCACACTGTGGGGACCACGAGAGGATCTCGGCCGTTCTCCAATCGAAAGTCGGATTATGCCTCTGGAGCCAGGGGTACCCCAAGACCACCGAGTAGTGAGGAGACGAAATGACTTGAAGGCAGACCGATTCCCTGTGAACGGCCCCAATGGCTATCTCCACTGGAAGGGTCTCATGAGTCACCTGCGGCGGCTGAAGGGGTCTGCCGTCAATCGCCACAAGAACCAACGGAGAACCTTGAACCTGCAGAGGAATGGAGTTTGCGGCAGCAAATCTACTGTCGATGAAAAGGCCACCAGCACCAATGCCTGGGCCGCCACCGAGCCCCCGGCCCAGGAGAGGACAACGGTGAGCAGTGGTTTCTCAACACGGAAAACCGGGGACGAGGAAACTCCACCCAAGATCTGTCCCTGACAGGATCTCAGGTGCGAGCGTTTCCCGGACGGTTCGGACATGACAACTGAAAATGCCCACTGAGGCCGCAGTACATGCAACGACCCTCACGTCTTCGAAGTGCCCTCTCCCCCTCAGACAGGCGAGCAAACCCCAGTTGCATGGGCTCACCCCCAGACACGTCAACCCCAGGAGGCGTGGGAGGAGAGGGAGGAACGGGTGGGAAAGCAAACTTAGGCGCCAATCTGTTGGGAGGCCTCCGCAGGCTCTCCCTAAAGGAAGGTCTCTCCCTGAGTCTGGTGTCAATCAATATCAGGAAAGAAATGAGAGCCTCTAGCTCCACGGGTAGGTCTTTAGCCGCAATCTCATATTTCAAGGTGTCAGAGAGACCATGGGAGAAGGCAGCCACCAGAGCCTCATTATTCCAGCCCACCTCTGCTGCCAGGGTACGAAACTCAATGGCGTATTCGGCTACCGATCGTGAACCCTGTCTGATGGACATGAGGAACTTCGCAGCAGAGGCAGAGCGAGTCGGCACATCGAAAGCCCTCTGAAGAGAAGCAACAAAACCGGAAAACTCGGCAACCACCGGATTATTGTTCTCCCATAAAGGACTTGCCCAGGCCAAGGCCTTGTCCGAGAGCAGCGAGATCAGGAAGCCCACCTTCGATCTCTCAGTAGGGAAGGCATGCGGCAGCAACTCGAAATAAATGCCCACTTGGTTAGGGAAGCCTCGGCACTGAGTTGGCTCACCCCCAAAGCGCTGTGGGAGGGGGGCAGAACCAGTCATACCCCGAGACACCGCAGGCGCAACAACCGCTGCGGGGGTAGACTCTGGCGCAACAACCAGAGCGGCAGTAGGAGCGGAAACAGGAGCGACAACCGGCCTAACAGCAGCAGAAGCGAGATGAGCAGTGCGTGCAAGCAGGGTTTGCAACGCCTGAGCGAACTGACCCAGCAGGTGATCCTGCTGATCAAGTCTGGCAACCAGCATGGGTAGAGAGGATGGCCCTGTACCGTCAGGATTTATGGCTTGGGCCTAATGTCATGGAAGCATGAATCAGACGTACAAAACAGATAAATGAATAAGAGGATCTTTATTGAAAACCAAACTGCAAGGTCAAAGTCCACGCTGATGATCGTAACCGCCAGAAGAGTCGTCCAACAGTGCCAGGGTCGATAGCCAGGGAAGAACGTCAGCCAAGCCGGAGTCTGTAGCCAGAGACGGGGTGAAACGAAGCCGGGGATCAAAAACCAGAAGGAATATACGTAGCCGGGTCGGTAACCAGGAACAAGCAGCACGATCACAGAAGGGGTAACAGACAAGAGGCCCAAGCAAGGAAATCCTGCAGCTGCCGTCATATATATATGCAGAGCAGCCAGCTCCTCCCAGTGGGAAGGAGGAGCCACAGAGTGAGGCAGGTTACAAGAACCCTATGAAGCAAGATGGCCGCCAGCACATGTCAGTGATGAGAAGCCTGCAAAAAGGTAAGACCATGACAGTCCCGATACGAGATGATTATGAGATTCTTTAATTTTAATGACAATACCCAGTGGCCTCCCCTTAATCATCCAGATTCCGATAAGTTGTACAAGATTCCTGATAAATTTCCTTTCCCATCAATTTGCAGAACTCTATGTCCCAGAGAAACATATATGTGTGGATGAGTCCCTGGTACCCTTTTCAGGCCGTCTAGGAATATAGCAATACATTCCTAGCAAAAAGGCCAAATATGGAGTCAAATTTTACAAACTTTGTGAGAGAGCCACAGGATATCTTTATGCGTTTCGCATATATGAAGGAAGAGATTCCCAGCTCCAGCCCCCTGAGTGCCCGGCCTACATGGGCACAGCTGGAAAAATTGTATGGGACCTGGCTTACCCACTCCTGAGAAAAGGATATCATCTTTACCTAGATAACTTTTACACCAGCCTGCCCCTTGTATATTGAAAAAACCCTGGCCTGCGGAACCTCCAGAAAAAATAGGAAGGGCTTCCCACAATCCATTGTGAACAAAAAGCTGCGAAAGGGGGAAAGAGCAACAGTGAGGTGCAACGAAGTGCTGGCCTTGAGGTGGAAGGATAACAGAGACGTGCATATGCTGTCCACCATTCACAATGACACTGCAGTTGTTGTTCAACGAAGACGGGGTCCCATTGAAAAGCCGACATGTGTCCAAGATTATAATCTGTACATGGGGGGGGGGGGGGTGGATTTCAATGACCAAATGATTCAGCCCTATTTATCAATAAGGAGGTCCCGATTCTGGTACAAGAAGGTAGCAATTTATCTTATCCATTTGGCCATTTATAATTCTTACGTAGTCTACTCCAAATCCACTGAAAACCCTGCCCCCTTCCTACACCTTCCTACAAATAGTCACGGCCCTCATCTATCCACAAAGACTCCCCTCAGAAACCCTTTGCTCTGATGTCGTTAGCCGACTTCATGGACGCCACTACCCATACAACATCCCACTATCCGAAGGAGGCCGAAGACGGCAAAAAAGATGTCGCGTGTGCAGCAAAAGAGGAAGTCGAAAAGATACCAGCTACCATTGTCCCTGGTGTCCCTCCCAACCTGGCCTTTGCATTGGAGAATGCTTTGAATCTTATCATGAATCCCTAAAATATTTGCCCATATTTTTAACCATTTCCCCCATCTGACCATTTTCTGACCATTTTCATGCTACTGCCTTCCACGTGAACTGACCCTGGCCTGCTTTTTCACTATGCCTCTGCCTACTGTTTGGACTGCTTCCACGTAAACTGACCCTGGCCTGTTTTTTTTACTATGCCTCTGCCTACCGTTTGGACTGCTTCCACGTGAACTGACCCTGGCCTGTTTTATGGACTACGCTTTTGCCTGCCGCTTGGACTGATCTGTTGCCCTGCTATTGTATTACACAGGGGTCTCACATATGTGAGGGGCTCCAGAATAGTTTTTCCAGGCGGAGAAAATATTTTTTTTGTTTTCTCAGGGTTTCGTAATTTCCGGATTAGGGTCTGGAGTCCGGAGGCTTCATAGAGATTTGGGTGGGTCGAAGCCTCTACCCCTGTGCCCCTGTGCACAGGTTTTACCCGATTGCGGCCCTCAGCCTGCTGCTGACTTACTGCCAGCATGCCTGCCATCATCTTTGCCTGCCGCATGAACGGACCACACCACTGCTACCTGGACTATGCAAATATGCTGCCTTGAGAATTACTATTGCTGTCGCTAAGCACATCCCTGACTGCTGCCTGGACCAGTGCTCTCTTCTGTGGACACTACTAAAAGCACAGGTAAGACTTTTTTTAACCTTTCTGCAATATAATTTATTTTGGATTGTAATTCTTGGTATGTACATGCTATGTGTTAGAAATATGAAGAGCCTTCAAAAATGATAGGTTGCCAGAAAATTATATATGTAATGTATTCTCCTGATGGTGCTACTTGGATGTTGGGCATCTGTATGTGGCCAAGCTGTGTAAAAGTCTCACACATGTGGTATCCCCATACTCAGGAGGAGTAGCAGAATGTATTTTGGGGTGTCATTTTTGCTATGTACATGCTATGTGTTGGAAATATCTTATAAATGGACAACTTTGTGTAAAAAAATGCGTTTTCATTTTTATTCCACGTTTTCCAAAAACGTCTGGAAAAAAAATAACTGCTCCAAAGACTCATTATGCCTCATAGATTATACGTTGGGGTGTTTGCTTTCCAAAATTGGGTCATTTTGTGGGCAATTTTATTATCCTGGTGCTCCAGGGCCTTCAAAAGTGTAATAGGTGGTTGAGAAATGAGATGTGCAATTTATGCTCGTAGATCGCCTGATGGTGCTACTTCAATGTTGGGCCTTTGTATGTGGCAAGGCTGTGTAAAAGTCACACACATTTGGTATCCCCATACTCAGGAGGAGCAGCAGAATGTATGTTGGGGTGTAATTTGTTGTATGCATATGCTCTGTGAGAGAAATAACCAGTTAATATGACAATTTTGTAAAAAAAAATAAATAGAAAAAAAAAAGAATTCTTCATTTTGTAAAGAATTGTGGGAAAAAATTACAACTTAAAAAAACTCACCATGCTACTTATTTAATACCTTGGAATGTCTACTTTATAAAAAGGGGTCATTTGGGGGGTAATTGTACTTTTCTGACTTGTTAGTATCTCAAGAAATTAGATAGGCCGTCAGTACTTCAAGTGTGATCAGATTGATCAATTTTCAGGGATTGGCACCAAAGTTTGTAGACTCTATAAATTTCACAAAGACCAAAAAATATACACCAATTTGGGTTATTTTTACCAAAGATATGTAGCAGTATATATTTTGGCCAAAATTTATGAAGAAAAATTACTAATTTGCAAAATTTTATGACAAAAACAAAGAAAAAGGCAATTTTCACGAAATTTACGGTCTATTTTTGTTTATAGCGCAAAAAATAAAAAACCCACGAGTGATTAAATACCACCAAAAGAAAGCTCTATTTGTGTGAAAAAAAGGACGCAATTTTTATTTGGGTACAGTGTTGCATGACTGAGTAATTGTCATTCTAAATGTGAGAGCACCGAAAGCTGAAAATTTGTCTGGGTAAGAAGGGTGTTTAAAAGCACTGTATTGAAGTGGTTAAGGTTTCGAGGCTGAAGTTTGGTAATTTGAACCTTCAGCTCACTCAACATATTTTTTTCGGGATTAAGGCCTGGAGACTGGCTTTGCCACTCCAGGACCCTAATGTTCTTCTTCTTCAGCCACTCCTTGGTTGCCTTGGCCATGTTTTTTGGGTCATTGTCATGCTGGAATACCCATCCACAACCCATTTTCAATGCCTGGCTGAGAGAAGGAGGTTCTCATCTAACATTTAATGGTACATGGCCCCATCCATCGTCCCTTTGGTGTGGTGAAGTTGTCCTGTGCCCTTAACAGAAAAACACCGATGAGGATGGTGTTCTTGGAGATATAGGCAGCATTCCTCCTCCTCCAAACACGGCAAGTTGATTTCATGCCAAGGAGCTTGAATTTGGTCTCATCTGACCACAACACTTTCACCCAGTTAACCTCTGAATCATTCAGATGTTCAGACTGGCCTGTACATGTGCTTTCTTGTGCAGGGGGACCTTGTGTGCTCTGCAGGATTTCAGTCCTTCAAGGCGTAGTGTATCACCAATTTTCTTGGTGACCATGGTCCCATCTGCCTTGAGATCACTGACAAGATTCTCCCATGTAGTTCTGGGCTGATTCCTCACCGTTCCCATGATCATTGAAACTTCACAAGGTGAAATCTTGCATGGAGCCCCAGACCAAGGGAGATTGACAGTCATTTTGTGTTTCTTGCATTTGTGAATAATTGCACCCTCTCACCAAGCTGCTTGACGATGGTCTTGTAGCCCATTCCAGCCTTGTGTAGGACTACATTCTTCCCTGACATCCTTGGAGAGCTCTTTGGTCTTGGCCATGGTGGATAGATTGGAATCTGATTGATTGATTGATTGATTGATTGATTGCTTTTGTGGATAGGTGTCTTTTATACAGGTAACAAGCTGGGTTCCCACCTTTGAGGATCCCAAGCTGTATTGCTGTTCAGTGGGGAGTCCGTCTGAAGAGCGCCATTGATGATCCAAAAGCGCCTCGACAAACCACCGGGGATCAAGGTAGCCGGACACTGAAGGATTGATCACCTGTCAATCGGTACCTGGGCGACAAGTTGAAGGAGATCCAGGCGTAATTCATCTAAGGAGGATTTCCTCCATAACTACAAGTCAGAGAGGGTCTGTGGCAGAGGCGTCTCTCTAAAGGTTCACCAAGGAGGGTCTGTGGCAGAGACTTTTCCTCAAGCTCAAGTTCACCAAGGAGGGTCTGTGGAAGGAACTTTATCCTACAAATGTTCGAGTGATACTCCTGCTGCCAGGTCAGTGAGAGAGGCCTGTCCGGGTACACTAAACTCACTCAGGCAGGAGTGGCGCAAAGAAGTGTTACGCTTGGGAGCAGGACTGTTTCCCAATTATTACGCCTGAATCTGCTGTTCTCCTTTCTTCTTCAACTTTACTTTCCTCATCACAAGCTTATTGTTTTTACCCGGCTGGGTTATAAAGAGCACAGAAAAGAGCACCTGTTCTGGACTTTCCTTTACTTCTACCAAATGCAATACGCATCATTCACCCCTAGGAATTTGAGGGAGCCATGAGGTAATCGTGCCGCCCAAAACAACCAGCAGCTCCTCCGGGCTAGTGCTACACTTATATAAATCCTTTTAACCTCCCTGGTGGTATGATTATGTCAGATTTTTGATGCTGAAAGCGGTACAATTGTTTTGCATTTTATATTGTAGGCCTGTAATTCTTAGAAATAACTCACTTAAATCTGTCCAAACAAGAGTCTAGTACACATCCAGGGTATGCTAAAGTTTGAAACACAAAATCATTAATTATAATATAATAAATAACTATAAGTAATTATAACAAATAATAATAATAAAAATTATTCCATAATGTAATCAAATCAAAAACACTGAAATTTGCTCAGTTGTAGAATTGTCGCTGTCATTACTTTTAGTGTTTGATGACGAATTTCCCCACAAATCACTATCGCTCAATTCTGCAAGTGATTCTAATTTATTATCGCTGTTTTCTAGCTGGTCTAAAACCACTTTTGATGTAAAGGGCAACTTTTTGGTTGCTATGGACAATCTCTATTTTACATACAAAAAGAACAGTATTTATAACATAAAACTACATGCAGGACACTGGACAAACCATTAGGGACAAAGGGGGTGTGTAATTATTTGATACAGTACTGTTATCTATAAGAGTACAGCAGCCCTCAAAATTTCCACTCGCCTACTAGCATTTGGCGAGTGGATTTGAGATGGGGGCGAGTGATGACAGGGCTACATGACCAACTCCCTCCAATCTGTGCCTACACTTAGAGTCCCGATGAGATTGGCGGCCGAAGAGGAAAGGTGCATGCTCGGGAAAAATAGTCTGGTGAGCCGCGCACAGGCAGAGCAGTACACAGGTGCTCTCCTTACAATTCTCATTAAGCCATGGGACCTAACAGTATGACCTTTTTGAGCCTGCCCCCCCTTCCCCGACCAATGTAGCTGGAGAGCAGAAAGTAATGAGTGAGGTGGAGGATTGCGAAAATTACCACTCCGGTGCAGCGCTCACTGAAAGTTGCCCTGACATGACAGTGGCAGCCTTCCAGTTTGTACAGTTTTCTTCTCCTTGTGCTCTATAAAAGTGTCCAGCAGTTCAGCCTGAGCACTGTGAACAGACTGGTCTCAATGTGTGCTGTGCGCTGTCAGTGTGCGCTGTGCTATGGTGTCAATGGCTGTGCAGTTCTGTGGATCTCAGCGCTGGATTGTACTCCCTCCCACTGTGCTGCACCTCCTCTCCTCACTGCCAGCCTGAATAAAAGGGGGAAGTGGGGACATGCAAGCGTGGAGCCGCACACACAGGCTCCTGATGATGAGATGAATGGGAGAGAGAGTGGATGGATGGGAGTTGCAGAGGAGACAGCAAGAGAATGGGGAAGAGACCCAGTTTTAGTGCCCTGTCCCTCTGTTCTGACCCCAGTGCCCTGTCCCTCTGGTCTGACCCCAGTGCCCTGTCCCTCTGGTCTGACCCCAGTGCCCTGTCCCTCTGGTCTGACCCCAGTGCCCTGTCCCATTTTGTTAAAGTTGTTGTTGGTAATATTTAATTTTGTAACTTGATTCTGCATAAAACATTTAACAGTGTCATCCCATGAGATAATCTACGAGGGCGTGTTTACGAGTGCAATTAGGCGCAGGGCAGTGTATGAATTAGGTGGGGCAACTGGTGGCGAGTAACTCTTGAGGCCTGGCCAGTAGCTCAGGACTTTTTTGAGCCCTGAGTACAGCATACTGTATCTATACTGTGTTTTTTACTTTTTGAATTTGTTGCAAAACTCCGTCCCCGTACGTCGCAACGCTAGCAGGGAACAGAGCTCGGCACTGTGAATCGAGCAAGACACGGGGGCTCGCAGATCACAGCGGGGAGACATTGCAAGATCCAGGGGACAAGGTAAGTAACCTCTACATGGATCCTGCAATTCAATCCTGAGTGTGGCTCGGGGGTTACCACTTTTGGTACTGAAATTTCACCCCAAGCCACACTTAGGAATACCGCCAGGGAGGTTGACTGCTTGCCGACCAGCGCACGACTATATACGTTGACAGCATGGCACGGACAGGCAGCTAAGAAGCCAGCTTCTTCCAGACATGATCCAGTGAGGAAGACAATTCTTCTCTAGACCCGATCCCTTATGGTGAAGTCCTACAGCCAGTTCCTCAGAAAGATCATTACAGGTCCTTAGCTCTGTCACAGCTGGCACCTCAGAGAACAGCTACACAGACACAGTCCACAGGTTGCCGCAAGTACTGTACTGGAACCCTCCCTGCTGACTATAGAACTATCCTCTGCAGGGCTTCAGACTATTTATCACCTCCCCAGGCACCTCCTGTACACTTTTCTCCAGGGATTAGCTAGGCCATGATATTTAAATTCATCATTCGAATCTCCCTCCCTATGGTCCGGGAACATTGTTCCAAGGGCAGGGGGAAATAATCAAACTCCCAACCTGTGAAAACCTCAACAGACAAATTTGCCTAGCATGCTATGCTAGGAGGGTGCTACATCAATAAGGAAATTGCACTGACACATAAGTGGGTATGTATCAGGTAAGACGGTTAAACGGACTGATGCATCGATAGCTGTCAGCATAGAGTAAAATATGTAAATACCATATGGATTTTTTATACAGTTATGCAGGAGCATATTCTCATAAGATTTTTGGATCCTCAGATTTCCCAGAATCTCACCAGAAGTTTTAAGAATTTGCCCTCACCCAGGCCCCGAATGTTAAAGTTATGTTATGATTTTTTTTTTACAAAGATTGGGAAGAGGGGTCAAAAAGTTAAACACCCCCCACATTTTGGTACATCTTCTTTAACGTTTGCCACATTTATTTATTGGATTACAGTAAAGCCTTTTAATGCAAAGATACAGTAAGTTTAGAAAGTATCATAAACCTAAATATCATGGGAATATAGATGTACTATTTTGAATTTTACTCTTAAAACTCCGGATGATTTTAAATGAAGAATATTGGCATTTTCCTTACAACTATTATTTTCTAAATATAAATATAATCGTATATGCATATTGTTATAGTTCACATGAGTAAAGGTTGTTGCAACATTCCTCACTTCCTACTTTCTCATCCCCTTACCTCATAATTGTTCAGTCAACTCCTCCTTTATAAACTAGTTGATCCTGCTAAAGTAAGGGTCACTAGGGATAGTCAGGACTGTTGCTTTATCTCCAGATAATGCCAAGCCATATTGCAGAAACTTGGCCCTGGAAAAGTCTATTTATTTCTCCTAACTATCCCGTACCATTTTTGACCCCCTATATCTAACAAAACTCTAACTCCTTTAAACTCTGTCATAGTTTTTTTTATTACACTTCCTTATCTTTTTAATCTCTATTATTTATGTTTGCTACTCCTGATCGCTGAAACCACAGCATGAGATAAATATGTTCAATGTAAAATGATATAATTTAATAATTCTTACTTTTTGTTTCATACTCTCCACAAGAGAAGCATTACTAATATTTTATTTTCCTATTTTATTTTTCATAGCATTGTTTAAACCTGTATGATATTGTTTTTTTTACCTCTGTTAAACCTTGGAAAACAATAAAAATATTTAAAAGGGAGAAAAGGTTGTTGCACTAACAGCATCACATGCATGTCAGCATTTTGGCAGGTTGAACAGTATTCGCAAAAAAAAATATGCACTGCAAATATGCACTGCGCCTTGTTTTACATAATAGACAGGGGCATTGCCTGGTCATTCTATTGCCTTAGGCAACAGCGAAGATAATGCTTATCTCATCACTTAAACAGATCACTATAGATATCCGTATGACTGCAGCCCTAGACACCCTGACACAGTAATGGACCATTAACAGGTGCAGTTGCAGATCGATAACATAAATTTACTTATTTAGACTTTTGTTTGAAAAAAAAAAAAAAAGTGATGAATTTACTCACACTTTTGCTGACTACTAATTTTGTGCCATCTTCAGTAGAATAATGAAGCAGTCACAAACATCTCCAGTTTTTCTGTGTTACAAGTTTATAGAAAACCTTTGCAAGTCTGTAAATAACATATACAAATCCCATGTACTCTACTAGAGGCAGAGAGACCTGTGTGCTGAGGTCATTTGGCTGTAGCTCAGCATATCTAGTCACAATTCAGGCACTCTTGATGTCTGCCTACAAGAGTCATAATCATCATGTAATGCCACATGGTAATTCTTGATTTGTGTTGCCACCATTCTAACTAGCATTGGAAAAAGCATCAAAATGAAACTTCCTATATGCCTTATACTCTGGCTGCTTTTAGAGAACTGGAATGCCCCGAACAAAGTGTAAAAAATCTCAAAATAATGGCTTGTGGATGTGTTTGCAGGAAGCGACCACAAGCTAAAGGATCACATAATTTCTTACAACTTTGACAATGGTGCAATTTTATAATATAACTGTGACTCGTATACAATGGTGGCTTTCTGAGGGCTGACTTTATTTACACAGTGCTGACAATTTACACAGCGCTTTAAATACATTGTACATCAGTCCCTGACCTCAAGACCTAAGGTCCCTATCTCACAAGCACTGAACCTAAAGCAAGCCTAACGTAAGAAAAAAAATAATTAGCAATGTGCCAGTCGTTCTATATAGCAGAGACCTCTTGTGCTTTATTGTCGTTTAACTGACCTATTGAGCATTCCTGGAATATTCTCGTATGCAAATTTTGACCAGCTCCTGTGGTTCAGCTTTAGTGAGGCCACCCATTGTGGTGATTGGCCAGAAGACAGCAGAAAATCAAAACCACAGGAGCTGGTTAAAATTTGCATACCAGGGTCGTCATATCAGAGGTGTTTAATTAGCTTACCCTGAGAACGGGTTCATTTCATTAAGTCACTAGGAACTGATGAATTGGGAAGCACCATCATTGAAAACTCCAAGTCCACCAGGTGGTTCTTTTTATGGTGCATGAATAACAGGTCCCCATCCAATGGCAAAATCCGTTGTCCTCTAAACTAGAAGCTAACAACTTATTACTAGCTTTGGCTAAATAGTAGTAACAGTTGTATTAGATCATTTGCATTAAAGTAACTTGCAAGGCACATATACTGTATAAACGAAAAAGCAGCCATTGGTACATGGTAACCAAACCTTGATTCTTCCAATAATCAATAAAATTTGCTTAAATTACAAAGTTTAAGAAAAAGGTGACATAGCCCCTGGCTAGGCCACCAACATTGCTCTAGCCAGCAGCTGCAGAAGGTGATTAGGGGGTGTGACCTAAGGAGGAGCATGTATGGCAGCTTGCTTACAAGTTGTTGTACTATAGCACAAGGTATATGAGTTGGATGTGAGGGGACTTGTAAACTATGTTATCTCTCTTCAAATACATAGGGCCAGATCCACATAGCGAGTACGCCGGCGTATCTACTGATACGCCGGCTTACTTTCAAATTACCCGCATCGTATCTTTAGTTTGAATCCTCAAACCAAGATACGACGGCTTCTGGGTTCGATCCGACAGGCGTACGGCTTCGTACGCCTTCGGATCGTAGGTGCAATACTTCGGTGCCCGCTGGGTGGAGTTCGCGCCGTTTTCCCCGTCGGGTATGCAAATGAGCTTTTCCAGACGATCCACGAACGTACGCGCGGCCGTCGCATTCTCTTACGTCGTTTTTAGTCGGCTTTTTCCGGCGTATAGTTAAAGCTGCTATTTTGCGGCATATAGATAGACTTGCCATGTTAAAGTATGGCCGTCGTTCCCGCGTCAAAATTTTAATTTTTTTTTTGCGTAAGTCGTCTGTGAATAGGGATGGACGTAAGTCACGTCTAAGTTCAAAAAATGACGTCGTTGCGACGTCATTTCGCGCAAAGTACGGCAGGAAATTTTGAAACGGAGCATGCGCAGTTCAATCGGCGCTGGGGCGCGCTTCATTTAAATGAATCACGCCCCCTACCCGCCGATTTTAATTCCGCCACCAGAAATACACTACGCCGCCGCGCAAAATCTTTGAGGATTTGAAAGTACGCCAGGTAAGGTACGGCGGCGTAGCGTATCTCTGATACGCGGCGCAAGTGTAAATGTCTGTGGATCTGGCCCATAGTATCTGACATAGACAGTATTCAATCAACAATTAAATGGTTGTTTTTCTTGTCATCTATGTTCATGAAAGCTGTCCATGCCAAGCCCAGTATGTGCTAAAGATGTGACAGACCTGATATAAACATAACAGTTGTTGCAATATTAGTCTGACCCCCTTTTTAACAAAGTGCTGGATATCAACATTGCCCCAATCTAGAAGAAAGTCTGTGGTGGGTTTCATGATAACGTGATCAGGACTTGTGATAACAAATTAGGAACTTCACCATGCATAAATATATGCATTCCGATATGCAGAGAATTAACAGTTCATGAACCATGAATGCATGGATTACAGAATGACTGTGTACATTTTTAGAGTGAATGAAAAATGTGCCTGCATTTTCCAAATTCAATAATCACTAATCAGGACAAAGATGGGAAATCTGTCCTCGCCTCCCGTTCTTGTATAATTATATATTACAAATGTTGTATTGTGCTTCCTGAATACATTAACATAAAGTAAGTGCCCATAACACATTTATATAAAAGGTTATATGGAGCTGCATCATCAAGGATAGCTCATACAAGTTTCTTATTCCAGGTAAATAACTAAAATACATCTTCATAGTACTCTGCATTCTAAAAACTAATAAAGCACAACAGTTTCATGCTTTCCAAACAGTTATGACAAGAAGAGTGTCTTCTATAACGCTCTCAATGTCATAAAGCAGGAAAGCATTTATAATTAATATATTAGCAATATCTCTGTGTTGCAAATCTTATTAATGCTGATGAACATGCAGGGAAAGCAATTTGGGATGTGATGGCATGCTGTGCAAATAATGCAGCGTGAGAGGATGTGAAGTAAAATGTGACAGTTAGAGCAAGACAAAAAACACAAATGTACCTATAAAAGTGTAACTCTGATATAGTGAAAAGCTTGTAAGTGCTCCTATAAATATACTTACAGGGCATTTACAAAAGTATAAAAAGTTAAAGCGACCTACAAATTCTTAGCAAAGATCAAAATAAATAAATAAGTGAAACCAAGAATGTATGTATTTTAATAATTTACTCATCAATGTACAGTATGTGAGTTAATAGTCGGTTACATGCACATTCTGTTCTAATCCCAGTTAGAAAAATACACACAGCCACAAAAAGTTCCAGGAAATCAGATGTGTCTCCCATGCTACCTTTCTGTACCTTTTTGATTAAAATAATAGGATATTTTGTACTCACCGTAAAATCCTTTTCTCTGGCGTCCATTGACGGACACAGCCTTCTGAAGTCTTGACATTTTGGTTATGTTCCTGTTCTATAGTAGAGGACTAGGCAGAACATGTTAGGTGAATTGCGCTGTACGCGCCGTCCAGGAAGCCAATCCAGCACTAGAGGCCAAAAATCCACTCCAAAATGGTCGCTGAAACGCCTCAGAGAAAAAGGGGCATGGACCACAAAAAATGGCCGCCCGCAATGCAGACCTGTGTCACAGCGCAGCCATGACAAAATGGCCGCCAGTGGGAAATTCCAATGATAAACACAGGCAGAAAAATGGCGCCGGCGCTACCAAAATGGCGTCCAAACACAGCGAGGTGGACGAGAAAGCCGCAGTGGAGGCTTCCAAAGAAAAAGACTACCCCCCACAGAGAGCGGGCCAGGACACCCCCACAGCCCCCAACTGGGACCTGGAGTCCCATAAAGGTATACCCCGGTCGCAGCTAGCACCACAAGGGAAGAAGGAAAAAGGGGGTGACAGAGGGAGAGGAAGGGGAGGACAGGAGAACCCCATCCCTAAGAATGCCCAGCTGTTCCACTCCTCCGGGTTAGTATGGTTCCGCCAAGGCTGATGTCTGCCCCTTAATGGCCCTTAATGAAAGTTTCTGATCCACTCCCCGCTGCAAAAATAGCAGAACCCTGGAAATCCAATACGTACGCGGAAGCCACCCCATCTCCCTTACACATAGACATGTAGGCCTTCCATGTAAAATGATAAATCTTCCAAGAAGATGACTTCCACTCCCTCATCATGGGGAGATTACCGAATCCGACAGACCTCGGTCCCTTAGCACCTGACTTTCAACAGCCACGCTGTTAAAGCCAGCGACTGTAAAGCAGGATGAAGTATAGGGCCTTGCGACAGAAGGTCCTCTCGCATCGGCAGCCGCCAAGGAACATCCGCCACCATTCCTACTATGTCGGCATACCAGGGGGAGCCAAGGCCAATCTGGGGCAATCAGAATCCCAGAATCCCCTCGGTCTCTACTCTGCAAAGCAGACGAGGGAGAAGTTTTATCAGGGGAAAGGCATAATAAATCAGCTGATAATGCCCCCATGGAGCCACTAACGCATCCGCCCAGGGTTCTTTGGACCTGGCCACAAACCTCAGTACCTTCCGATTGAGTCGAGAACCCAGGAGATCCACATCTGGCGTGCCCCATCTCAGGCAAAGGAGTTGAAAAACCTCCGGATGTAGCGACCATTCCCCTTGGTCCAGCATCTGACGACTTAGGTAATCTGCCTGCCAGTTTCCTACGCCCAGAATGTACACGGTCGATAGGGCCGGCACACACCACTCTGCCCACCTTAGGATGTGAGTGACCTCCAATGCTGCAGCCGAGCTCCTTGTTCCTCCGTAATGGTTGACATAAACCACCGCTGTGGCGTTGTCAAACTGAATCCTGACTGGGCATCCCTGCAGCCTTTACGACCATGTTGAGAGGCACCGCCTGATCGCCCGAAGTTCCAGCACATTGATCCGCAGGCAGGATTCTTCCTGCGTCCAGCGACCCTGTGCCGACTGTACGCCCCAAACTCCCCCCCAACCAGTCAGGCTGGCGTCCGTCGTGACTACCGTCCAATGAAAAGGAAGGAACGTCTTCCTGGACCGAAGGGCCGGATACCTTCGCCACCAGATCAGGTAATCCCTGACTAGCTGGCTCACCCGAATTTAACAATCAAGAGACAACAGAGATTTGTCCCATTTGGACAGGGTCTCCTTTTGCAAGACTCGAGTGTGGAATTGAGCATATGGTACTGCCTCGAAAGTGGCTACCATGAGACCCAGGACTCACATGCAGAAGTGCAGCGACGACCACTTGCGGGACGCCAACAGGTTCACCGCAGCCCGAAGAGTCTGCAGTTTGTCCGAAGGGAGGTTCAGAACCTAACTCTCAGCACGCTTTAGGGCTCTGGCAAAATGGCCGCCAAACTTTGAACTGAGGTACAGAAAAATGGCCTCGACCACACCCCCAAAGGCCAATATAGGGAAGAGATGAGCAGACCCCATATACAGCACAACCTCCTGTCCAGACTCGGAGCCCCCCCCGCAGGACCCCTGGTCAGTCACACAGCAGACCCAAGCATAGGGAGAAGGAAAAGATGGGGAGAGAAGGGGAGAGTGAGAGACCCTCTATTCGACCTCCCAGGGAATGCCCAGCTGCTTCATCCTGTCGAGACAGGTAGGACCATACTTACCCCTCCTGTGGGGATTGCTGGACGCATTCCGCGAACAGACCCATCACCTGAGCGGTACGGGATGGCTGTCGGCCATGGCATACTGTGAAATGGACAGCAGTAGCCCTGTCATATGTGTGCCCCGGAGCATAGAGCTTGCCTGCCACCCCTGGATCAGAAGGGGCATGTCGTGGCTGACCCAGCGCGTATCTAGGGCCTGCTCACGCTTGATGGCTGGGCTGGGGAGACTACCGGGATCTATAGTATCCAGCCTGTCACCCAGCCCGGCTGTTGATAGTAGATCGCAGGAATCAAAATAAAAGAAAAAAAGACAAAAAATCTCCAGGACCAATCCTCACCGGGAGCCAGGTCCTTCTCCTACACTAGGCAGAAAAACTTAGCTGCTGGATACAGTGTGAGGGGTTATAGCTAGTGGGACCGCCCCCAGGTGGTACGGTGCAGTTTTGCTGTTTCTACATGTTCTGCCAACTCCTCTCCTGAAGGTGGCCATATAACCCTAAGGTCAAGATTTAAAGTGCTGTGTCCGTCAATGAACGAAAAAACAAAACAAAAAAAAGATTTAAAATTAGGGGAGGTGGCTATTCACCCATTGCTAAGACTGCTAATAGGGATTGAACCACTGAGAGTAGGACACTAAGTGTACCCAATTGATATACTGCATCATACTAAATATTTACCAACGCTCTTAAAGGGCCTCAATGATAGCCGGCAGAAGAACATCTCAAAAGACTGCTCCTCCTGTAATAATTATTCTGTTAGCCCCCTTTGTTCCCCTCTGCTACTGTACATTCTCTTTTTCTTTTGGACAGTGCATACCCAATTGGCCAAGGTCTAGTATCATCAATATAAATGCGCTATAGCAGTATAGTTTCAGATACTGTATGTTTGTACACTTAACCTGGTGTGACAGAGGGCCTGAGGTTCTTGAGAAAATTGAGGCAAAAAACAGAAGACCTATTCTATGAAGTAGCTCCTATGGGGTAGCACTACATGGGAAATCTATTAGACCACTAATGTATCCTCTAGAGACCACTGAAGTTAATGTGCAGATTGCACTCATTCAGCTTCTTCTCTGGCCACAGCAGTTGGATATAGTGATGACAGAAACCGAAAGTGACAAATTCCTTGTCACTTCCAGGTTATGATAAATAATAAAATAGTGTGGCGCTACTGAAACATACAGTAAGTGTCAAACACTAATATATCAATGATAAATGTGGGTCACACACATTGGAAAAAACTCTTATTTTTAAAAGATATGTGTACCAATGTAGGTGGTGCTTGGGAAAATTTGAGAGAGTGAGGGCATCGTGGTTGGATACCCCTGGAGCCCGCATCAACTAGTTCAGATGCTGCTATTGCAGTGTCTTGATAGACCATTGTAATCCATGATATTACAAGCGGATAATCGGCTTTAGGTTAGGTTTATTCGATTTTCAACAGTTGGGATGTCTATTACATGTGCTGATCTTGTGTTCTTGTACCTGGGTTTAATTTTTCTTTGTATACTGAAGGTTATTGATGTGTATATTTTTTAGATGAAATGGGCACTACTGTCACCAGATTGTACGTGTTTGCTTATTGTTTAATAAAGAACCTGTTTGATTAAAAAAAAATATATATATATATATATATATATATATATATATATATATATATATATATATATATCTATATATCAGTGATAACAGTAAACAATCGTCATAATAAAAGTAAAGATTATAAACCTCATCCATCACAATAAAACTTATTGTGCATAATATGAATAAAGATAATAAAATATAAGTAAAGGAGAAACAGCAAATCAATAATAAATATAAATATCCTTGTGTGACTTCACAATACAGTCATGTTAAAGCTTCTCAGAATACAGTCTCAAAAATGCATCCCAAGTGCATTAAACTTGTGATAATAGGACTCCAGTGCTGCACAGCAAACATCCATGAAAAAGTGCTCCACCACTGTGCAAATTATGCCCTCACCCTGGACCATGGACCCATAAATAATTATAAGTCAAATGCACCTACCCCTTCCTCCCAGGGTTATATGGGGACCAAGATATCTTCCACACTACTCCTTAACCACTTCAGCAAAATGGGTGTACACCAGTTTGAGGGGCTGAGCTGTGTGTTTGATCATTAGAAAATGCTCAAATTATCGAATGGACCACCTGTAGCGCTACCCCCTCAGGAGCTGCTGGTTAGATTGGGACAGCATGATTATGTTACCTCTGTGATGAGTCTAGGGATGATGATGATGATGGTGAGAGCAATGATGGAATGTCCAGACAATTGGGTGACGTTTTCTGTGCTTTTATTTTGGGTCCAACATGACCAACAGTCAACATGAGGTAAATAGAGAAAGGTTGGTGAAAGGAGAACTTTGCAGATTCAGGCTATGGATAAGAGAAGCAGTCCTGCCTCCAATGATTATTCTTGCTTTGTCGCCACTCCAGCCGGAGTGGGTATAGTGCCCCTGGACAGGTCCCTCTCACAGGCCTGGCAGCCAGGGTGTCACTCGGAACCACTGAGAAGGAACAAGTCTCTGCCACCGACTTGGCTCTAATAGAATTAGGATTAGTAAAGGACCTCTGCCACAGGCCCAGTACTAGGGAACATGGAAAGTAGAGCGAATCCTCTCAGTCAATAATTTGCCTGAATCTCCTTCAGGTAGATTTCCTATATTTGGGGTCACCGACTAACAGTTTGCAGCATACAACCTGTCAGTGTCCGGTCACCCAGATCCCCGATGGTTTGTCTAAGCCCTATTGGATCACCTGCCTCCGGGCTCACCTCAGACCGACTCCCCACCGAACAGCATAACCAGCTTGGGATCTTCCTTTTGAAGTGTGGGGATCCAGTAAGTCACTGGGGCCCCCTTGCAGCTTCAGTTGCTCCGGGCCATGTGGGCCCAGAGTCAGGAAGTCCAAGTAGCACATGCGCCTTGGCCTGGTAGGCCATATCACCGGGGCCCGTGATGTGCGCACACCCTAACCAGGAACGCGGGAAGACCCGACCAAATGGCGTCTGCGACAGCAATACCCTCTGCCAGCATGCCACGCGAGGGAAACACTCCTCTGATTGGCTGCTGGAGAAAAGCGCCTCCGCCTGAACTCCTCTGGCGCTGTTGTGGAAATTTGAAGATGTATTGTCATAATGGCACCCAGTTTTAGTACTTCCGCAGCCCGCTCTAAATAGAGCGGGCTGGGGCAGTCTGAGGCTGGTTGAGTCTCGCCTGGTAGTAGAAAATGTCTTGAGGTCGGAGTGTGATGTTTGCGGCGTGGGTATATGTCCGCCCCCACGAGGGGCCCTCTGTGCATTTAGCACAGACGATCGTTGGGGGGGGGGTGCGCTCACTCCACAAACACACGGATGGTTATGGACAGATGTGCGTTCTTATCTGGGTCTTGTCTGATCAGCAGGGCTTGGGATTCGTAGCGTACACCTGTAGATAGCCTCCATTCCAACTTAATAAGGGTATAATCTGGATATGCATTATTCTATGGAATGGCGTAGTTTCAGAATTCTATCAGCGTTTAATATGAGAGCTTATGGACGTTTCTGGAGGCGGGGGGGGGGGGCACATGCGCTCCCCGCCCGGACACGCCCATAAGACTTTAGCAGCATTGTATGTATTTGTATTCATTGTATGTATTTCTATTCATTGTATTGTATTGTGGTGTTGTTGTATTATTTTGTTATTGTTATATTACTGTATTGAATCCCTGTTGGAAGGGCTTCTGTATATGGGCATCTGCTGGGTGGAGCTGACACCCTGTGAGCTCACTTCCTATGGAGGCGGTCACATGTTGTGACCTCACTTCCTACTGAGTCTTTAATAAAACTGCCTGTGAGGGCGTCGGCAGACCACTGATGACTGGGACGGTGACTTGACAACAAGCGGAAGGGTGATGGTGTCTTTTTTGTATGGATGGTGAGTGAATCTATTTAGCTTAAATATGGATTATTTCATTAAGATGGATTCTGTGCTTAATAGCACAGGGCAAAATGGTGGTATGCTCTGCGTATGGCCAATTTTGCCACCACAGCGCCACCTGCCATCCAGAGATGGAACTACATCTCTGGAGCACAGAATGACCCACAGGACAGTCCAGGGCTGGCAACAGCCCAATTTAAACAAATCAACACGGATGAGAGCAATGTAACTCTCTCATCCCCCAATAAATTTGACATAGCACCTGTGCTAAAAGTACACAGGCGCTACACATCATAGTGCAGTAATCAGATAAGTAATGCCAGATACGCCTTAGCTATCCACAGAATGGTGTCACATCCCTGAACAAAACAGAAAGACCAATACTATGGAAAATATTTTTTTAGGCACCACTGAAAACCAATGTTTTAATAAAATACAAACAGTTTATTATACAATTGCTTTAAAATCTAATGTCTGTTAAAATTCATACAATTTACAGTCTTCTTCAGGGTGTTTTTTTATACAGTGACATGGACATATGATTATGTTAATGGATATGTAAATTGTATGAATTTTAACAAACATATTTGGTTTTAAATCAATTGTATAATAAACTTTTTGTATTTTATTACAACATTGGTTTTCAATGGTGTCTAAAAAACCCTTTCCATAGTATTGTTCTTTTTGTAGTGGAGTAATAACATTAACAACAATTTATTAGAGATAAATGCAAAGGAAATACTTTCAAACATAGCACAACAGGTTTGCATTCCACTTCCACTTACGCAATGATGTCACCCAAATCCACCTGACATGTTGCGTAATCAGTCGCATGACTTCATCAGGGGATCTTCCAGGTTCTTACTAGCTAGAGAAAATCAGTGAATGGGCATTTGCTAGTCTCCTTCCCATCTACCCAGCAACCCCCACCATGTGGGATAGTGGAGCCTGTAACATTTACAAGCATGAATAAAAACCCCATTCCCACTGTATGGCATATGCAGATGGCAGTAAAAGAGTTAAAAAAAACACCATTCACCTCTCTAGCTAAAGGAATTTTTAGAGGGGTTGTAAAGGTTTGTTTTTTATTTTCTAAATAGGTTCCTTTAAGCTAGTGCATTGTTGGTTCATTAACCTTTTCCTTCGATTTCGCTTCTAAATGTTTTTTTTCTTTGTTTTCTTTTTCTGAATTTCTCACTTCCTGTTCCTCCTCAGTAAGATGTTCTGGCTGACTAACCCCCAGCCAGAATGGCTCGGATGATGGGGGCAAGCATACAGAGGAGAAACATGAAGTGAGAAATCCAGACAAAGAAAAAAAACATTTTTGAAGGGAAATTGAATAAAAAGGAAGTGAACCAACAATGCATTAGCTTAAAGGAACCTATTTAGAAAATAAAAAACAAACCTTTACAACCTCTTTAAGAAATTAATCTTTAAAGCTCACAGCAGAGGCACTGAAATCTTTGCTCTGTCCCAATTACTTTCTACTGCAGAAGAATCTTGACACCCTGCCAATCCTCTAATGTAAACATTCAGCTGATGTTTACCTCTACATAATGCTGATGTGCGACGACAAAGATGGTGGGCCTTAACACCCACATGCTGTGAATGGATCCATGGCGACCAAGGTTTCTGTGCTGAGAGCAAATTTACTATGCGCTCCCAGCACAGTGACCAAGCTGTCACAGACAGCTCTGTGATCAAGAGCTGGCAGAACTGTCACCTGATCATATGACCATTTTGACAGCCAGTTAAAAGGCTGGTAAAAGGGGGTGGGGTCAGGAAAGGGTTAAAAAACAGACTTTAGAATCTATATTTTGTGATCTTTGAAAAAAAACTACTTCACAATATATGCAGCAGCAGAGGTCATAAATGTCTTGTCTGAAAGCTCTTTTACTGCTTGTTACATATATGTAAATTATTTTAAGAAAAACTATCACTATACTTTTTTATTTTACTGTTCTTTCTCTTATGGGCCAATCAGATAACAGCTATGAAAGAGATGGCTGATTCATAGCTGTAGCTTGTCTCAGCTGTGAGCATCTTCCCAAGACAAGAAAGTGCTCATAGCCCAGACAAGCTGCAGCTATGAATCAGCTGTCTCCTTCATAGCTGTTGTCAGATAAGAATCAGCAGGAGTGGAGGGGGGCAGGTCAAACCTCATAACTAAGGTTAGAAAGCACTTAAAACATGGGACAAATTACTATATGTATTGTATATTGTCCTTTTGGGTATAGAACTGTGACAAAATGATAAATATAGATTTTCTTTAAGCCTATAGTCTGGGCACAGATGCACTTTAGGAATAAGAACTCTTTATGAAACAAGGCTGCTCGAAAGGATATCTATATACAGCTTAAAGCCACATTCCTTGTAACAATGTTTTTGTCATTTATTTATCATTTATTTAATATTGACAACCCATGACAACATTTTGCCATTTTCACCTACATTAATAACACACCATAATAATGTATATGAAAACCTGTAGCATGTATGGCAATATCCCACGATATATTCAATTATCCTAAATAAAAAACATAAAAAGGCTCTTTTTACTACTTGACTCTCTAAACGACATATTTCACCCAAAACTGCAAATGTTCAAGATCAAATATATCACTGAGTGCGTCTGTCTCTATGCACTTTGCTTTGCTCTGTGAGATCATCCTAGTTATTGTAAACCTGGTCTTCCCAGGAGGATATTTGTCCTTATGACAACCTCCCAACCCCCTAGCATCAGATGGTTCCATACAATTCTGTTATTTACGCAGTCTGAGACAAGCATAATTTAAGTTATGATTGAGGTACATTGTCAGGATAGTATTGGGAAGCCCTGCTCCCTCGTGAATTGCTTCATCTCATTATTATTGTTATTTTTTTTATGTAACATTTGAAAAAGTACCCTTATTAATAGAACTTAATGTAGATGCAAACTCTATAAATCTTGAAATGCCATCGATATATTAAGTTCAAAAAATAAATTTGTATAACTGTTCTTTAAATAGTCCACAAAATTTGAACTTAATGATTTAAATTTTTTATTTTACATGCCAAAAAGGGAACTGGAATGAAACATATAATAAACACTGTGTTTATGACACAGCAGAGGTGATTTATAAAGAGCAAAGAAAATAAAAGACTGTGTGTTGCTCATAAGAATTTATCATATTTCCACTGGAGATTAGAAAATTATACAGACACCATATTGGTTGCTAAGTAAATTACTATTTTTTGTCAGTATTATTTACTTCAGGAGATCCATGACTATATAACTTTTTATTTTAATAAAACTTTATTGATAAAACCATGAACAAGAAAAATGCATCAAACGTTGATATCTTGTTTACCTGTTTAGAAAGTCTGGGTTCTTCCTCAACATATTTCTGTTCTTTTGGTTCGAGCGTAGCCAGGCTGGCTTTTACCTGCACATAATATATGTTAGTTAAGAGACAACTTGTACAAACGATCAGTTTTTCTGCCTTAATTGTAATCTGTGACCGGCACATGCACCCTGATTGAAAATTCACAAAAGCAAATCGTATAAAGGACATAAATGTATAATACCAAGGGAGGGCAGCAGGCATGCATACTTAAGAGGAGCCGTGTCACCGCTGGTAACAGCAGCTGCATAGCAATAGGTGGGGAGGCTGCGCCATGCAGTGGCTGTATCAGTCTCCTCACTTTCAGAATGGTTTCAATAAAATGAATGATAACAGTCCTAGACTTTTTAGATCCGTAAAAAAAGCTTTTAAGAAACAGAGCTCTTTAGCAGTGCTGAGTTTGAAAGAAAAGGCAAAGTTAAGACTTACAGCATTGAAAATCACATCCATTTCAAGATAGATGACCCCCTTTGTTGGCCCTGTCAGTTGCTTGTTTTTCAAGACGTAGGCTTTCTGTTCACCATTTTGAATCTGTGGGAAGAAAGACATGACAGCCGTCTGTCTCACAGTCTCTATTGAATACACTACCCCGGCCACCTTTGACCCCCAGCTGCTGAAACTGACAGGGAGCCCAAAACAACTGTGGCAATTCTGACAAGTACCTGTTCATTACCAGCTCGGAGCCTGTCAGGAGAAATTAACTACCGTGGGATTCAACATGGTCGTGGACCGAGGGTGTTAAATTTTATTTTTATTTTTTTATTTCTTTCTTTTTCTATTTTTTTTATTCTGACTGTGTAATATTTCTTATCTTGGTTGAGAACTGAGTGACATTGAATAGAGACTTTTTTTTCCTTATGGAATGAGGGAACATTGAGATGTATGGCAGGTGAAGGAGACTTACAGACAGTAAGGGTATGGCAACTTTGCCCAGGAAGTCAGCACTCCGGTCTCGGTCTTCATCATAAACTGTCACTTCAAGGACTGAGTGGATATCATTGACATTGCTTTACAGAGCAGAAAGAGGGAGATAAATAGAATGCAGCATTAAATAATGCACTCATTTCCAAACTTGACCAAGAAAACTATGCAGCATTCCTAACGCAATCTATATTGTATTAAATTCTTTTCATTGAAAAATAAATGTGTTAATTTAGCATTTGAACTCAGAAGATTGGCCTCAATCTCAACCTGGTATTTATTCTTAGCACTGGGTATCCTGCAACTTAAATCCCTAGAATATAGTAGCAGTAATGCTTAAATCCCTTTTAATGTGCTGATTCCCTTGCTATTTTGCTGACTCTCTGGCATCAATGCTAACTAAAAGACTAAAATGAAAATTAAATGTGCCCCTACTATATTACAAACTCTAATCCAATTAAATTTACATTCTCCTTTCTATAGCAGCATTATAAAGCCCAAAACAGTATTCACAAAAAAAAAAAAAAAACAGTAGAAGTAATAAATATTTTTTTTTCACTTTTTTTTTCACTTTCTCAAAATATGCTGATTTAGAAATCTGAACGTGCTTTGACTTCTTTTCTGGAGGGAGGGGATATTCACTTACTAAAATGAATAGTTACTTAGCAAAAGGAAAGTCCACCAAGCCTAGTAAATAAACTAACTAAATAAGTGCAGAAAATAAAACAAACAAAGACAGCATCAGAATTTTGACTTGCACATGATTGGATCATTTAAATAAAAACTCCTTTTTTGTTAACGACCTGATGACCAGAGCAATTTTGAAATTTGTGACATGCATGCTTGCATACATTTTTTTTTGCTAGAAAATTACTTGGAACCCCCAAACATAATACATTTTATGAAAGAAGAGGCCTTGTCACACATATTTGCAAAGATACAGCAAAATGTTGTGTCGAAAAAATAGATAACAAACATGTCAAGATTTAAAATTGCACACACCTGTAAATTGGTGACAAACTATGGTATCTAAAATAGATTTTTTTTTTTATGTTTATAAGCCTTTACAGGTTAACAATATAGAATTATTAATGGGATAGTGCCTTATAATTATTGCTCTCACTCCAACATTCACAGCGATACCCCACACGTGTAACACAACCACTGTTTACATATGCGTGCCAAATCTCTACTTGTGTCTGCATTTGCACGCATGTGCAAAGGGAAGAAGGTGCACTTTTTTTTTACTTATTTTGTTCACATTTATTTGTTCACGCCTTTTTTCACTTTAATGTTTTTGCTATCACAAGGAGGTCCTTTTTTGACAGCTTTACGCTTTATGGAGAATATACCCCTGATGTCTCCCCTGCCCCCCAAAGCAGCTAAGCAACAAGAGATCATGCTTATTCATCTGCATCCCTGGCAGGACCCGCTAGAGAATGTCAGCTCTGAAATCAGAAGTAACCAAATCATTGTCGTTTCTGGGTTCATTCGTTACAGAGGAGATTGGGGAATGTACAGTATGTTCCTCCATATCCCCTGTAGAAATCCATCCTGACCATTCACAGTGGTCCCGGGGCTCTTCCATTATCCTAGTATGGAGAAATTTTTGAACACAACACAAGAAAAGCACTCAGAGGACCCCCTAGATAAAGCATATGTAAAGGCTCAATAAATACTTATAAATGCTCTGAGTCACAATCCATGTATGCCCAATAACATGGATTGTGATTCGGAAAATGTTTAAGTACTTTTTGAGCGTTCACCTCTAGGGGGTTCTCTGGATGCTTTTCTTGTGTTAAGTTCAAGACTTTCTGCATTCCACCTTGTTCAAGTGGTTTCACAATTAGCACCTGGCACCTGGCTCGCTTCCCATGGATGGTATTATGAGTGAAAATGGAACATTTTCAGAAATCTTAGCGGTAGACTTCATTTGCATTGTCTTTTATGATCCTGGTATAACCATCGTCGTCTGAATAATTTCTACTTTTGTCAGACAGAAAGTTGTTAGAAAATGAATATTAAATAAGCTATTTTGTAATTTAATGTTATGAAAAAGTACCCTTCCATTGCAATTTATTGCAATCTTTAGCTGCTGTAATAAAAATCCAAAGCAATATGGCACTCTGGAGGCATTCTGTTGTATGTAATACCCTATGTAATTTCCTGCTTAGGTAATTGGTTCACTGATTTTATTATACGTCTACATTAACATACAATTACAATTTTAGGCATCCCCAGCAAAAGGAATTTAATTTTTGGTGAGATACTCCCCGATCTCTTGTCTACTAAAGGGATGCAGACACTGCAGCATTCCTCATTGGGACAAGTATTCTGCTCAGGTAATTATAATGAACATAGACCCATTCAGGAATAAACAACAATTTATTCAGAAAAAGTCAGGAATCTGCAACCAATTTTCTTGAAAATACCTGTGACATACAATAAGCACCCACAGGGGATTGTTTTAAGTGAGCACAGCTCAACTTTATTTACCAGGTAAACCTCCGTTATGCTACCTAGTATTTAATGTTTTAATTTTCACCTGCTTTAGTAAATAAAACCCAAAATATGCCTGTTGCTGGTCTATAATTTTATGGAGAAACCACTGAACAAATAGAATTTTCAAGAAGAGGTCAGCCTCCATATTTCAAAATATATAGGGCCAGATTCAGCAAAAACTGCGGCGGCGTAACGTATCGTCTTTACGTTACACCGCCACAAGTTTTCAGCGCAAGTGCCTGATTCACCAAGCACTTGCGTGTAAAACTTTCGGCGGCGTAGCGTAAAGCCGTCCGGCGCAAGCCCGCCTAATTCAAATGAGGTGTGTACCATTTAAATTAGGCACGTTCCCGCTCCGAACGTTCTGCGCATGCTCCGTTTGGAAATTTCCCGCCGTGCTTTGCGCGAAATTACGGCACCCCAATGTGTTTGTGAATGGCGACGTGCGTAACGTACTTATGCCGAATTTTTTTTTTTTTAATTCGACGCAGGAACGACGGCCATACTTTAACATGGCTGGTGTGAAGTTAAGCCTTGAAAAAGCAGGCTTAACTTTGCGACGATGTAACGCACGCGAGTACCTTCGTGGATCGCCATACAAGCTAATTTGCATACCCGACGCTGGAAAACGACGCAAACTCCATCCAGCGGCGGCCGAAGTATTGCAGCCTAAGATCCGAAGGCGTACGAAGCCGTAAGCCTGTCGGATCTTAGCCAAATGCCGTCGTATCTTGTTTGTGAATCACAAATTAAGATACAACGCGGCAATTTTGAAAGTACGCCGGAGTATCAGTAGATACTCCGGCGTATTTCTTCTTTGAATCTGGCCCATAGATTTTTCTGTGCTTAACCTTGTAAAATGTACAACTACTTTTTTACCAGAGGAAAGTTTCTTCAGTACCACATGTACTGAAAATAAACATGCAATGCTTTGGAATATGCAGTGCACATTAACAACAAAATGACAACATTCATATATGAAAACAAATTCAAAGTGCAAGATACAAGAAAAGTGCCTAAACAAGAATATAACTATGAATGTAATGAAAATAAACGTACAGGGCATTAAAATATGCAGTGCCATTAAACAATAAAAGTACTAAAACGTTTACATATGGAAACAAAGTCAAAGCGCAAAATCCAATATTCACTTGTGCACTGTGCATTCACTGTGATTTTGTAGTAATTTTTTTTAGCCTCCACATTTTCTTCATACAGGATCAGTAGGGGTACACATAATGCCTCTCTGTGATGCCACCTCTGTCAGTACTCTTCAGTGTAAATGACAAGCCGACTGTTGTAGCTTTGTAACTCCCAGAAGTACAAGAATTTATTCTATACACTAAGACCCCTTTCACACTGGGGCGGCCTAAAAACCGCCTCCCATTCATTCAAGTGTGACTTTTCGCACTGGGGCGGTGTGCTTGTGGGATGTTCTGAAAAGTCCTGCAAGCAGCATCTTCGGGGCAGTTTGGAAGCGCTGTATTTAGCGCACCAAAAACGCCCTGCCCATTGGAATGAATGAGCAGCACTTCCGAAGTGCCTGAAAAGTGATTCGGAAGTGGCGCAACATGGGAGTTTTTAACCCCTTCTTTGGGGTTAAAAGTGCCCGCTAGCAGCCAAAAAGCGCTGCTTAAACAGCGCTAAAGTGCTGCAAAAATGAGTGGCGATTTAGCACTAACGCGGCCCCAGTGTATGTGTGTGTTCAGCCAAAATTAATTTCTATAGTTCTGAGTTGAGTTGGGAATCTTTAGATGTTCTTGTGGGTTTACATCTACCTGAGATTTTTCATACACTTCCTGTTCTGCTGACAATGATTTCACCAGACAGGAAGTGAGGGTATATCTCCAAATACAACAAAAATGCTGCTGGGTACGCCTAGAACTCTGTTTTATTTTTAGCTTTGTTTTTTAAATTATTGTATGTGTTACTGGTCCTCACTTCCTTGTGAACGCACTTTGAGTGGAAAACTGATTTGTCTGTATAATTTTGGGTTCAGGGGTCAAGTCCTGGGGAAAAAAGTGTGGGAACTACCACACTCCCCCACCAAAAAAAAAAAATGATACGCTGATATGCATAATTACTAAACCGCATGTTTTTTTTCTCGATCCACTGTACCTTAGTAATCCTTTATGTTACTGGCCGCTTCCTGTATATGGATTCATTGGGTAGTGTGCATGTATTCCGTCACTTTCTCAATGCCGCAATGTCTCGTGGGAGCTTTTGTCATTGTTCCCAGGAGACATTGCGGAGGTCTGCCGCAAGTTATCGCGGGATTTAGAAAGAAGCAAGTTCGCCTGCCCCTGACAGTGACTCGAGCTGGGCATCGCCCTTAGTGAAGGATTGGCTTGGCCGGCTCAGCTGCTCTCGGCTGCTCTAGTCCTGCAAAGGGAACTAAGGGCCAGATTCAGGTACAATAGCGCCGGTGTAACGTAAGCCATTTACGTTACACCGCCGCAAGTTTTCAGTTTTAGTGCCCGATCCACAAAGCACTTACCTGGAAACTTGCGGCGGTGTATCGTAAATACGTCCGGCGCAAGGCGGTCCAAATCGAATGGGCGGGTAACATTTAAATTAGGCGCGCTCCCGCGCCGGACCTACTGATTGATTGATTGATTTTTGAGCTTAATTAGGCGCCAAATGCCCACTGTGAAGTGAGCGTCTAAGCGCCGCTGGTTAGATGTAACTTTGAATCAATCCGTGGTGAAGAAGAGACAGAAAAGAGAAGAGAGGGCGGTGAAAGGAAAGGGTATCCAGCCCTTAGGGGAGCAAGAGGAAAGAGCCCTGAAGTGTATGAGAAAAAATATAAAAGAAAAAAGGAACAGTGGGGATACTAGAGGATGGGGTAGAAGACATCATAGTTATTAGAGAGGCAAGTGGCCCCTTCAATGAGGGGGCGGACTGTGAGAGAGAAAAGAATATACATTTATCCATAGGCCTGGACGAACAGCTCCGTCTTTAGTTTTTTTCTGAAGAGGAGCAGGTTAGGTGTCATCTTAAGTTCCAAGGAGAGGGCATTCCACAGCATGGCACCCCTACTCTGGAGTCGTTTGCCTCCCATGGAAGAAAGTTTAGATGGAATAACTGTGGCTAAATGTTGGGTCTTGGATCTTAATAGGCGCGAGGGTTCATAGTGCACCGCCAAGCTGTGTAAGTACTTGGGACCCTGTCCCCAGTATGCACGAAAGAAGATACAGAGCGTTTTAAAGATCACTCTCTGCTCGATAGGAAGCCAATGAAGTGATCTCCTGGCCAGGCTAATATGGTCTTGTCTCGCTAGACCGAGTACAAAGCGAGCAGTGTGGTTCTGAACCACCTGGAGCTTATGGGCCCATTTCTGCGGGGCACCCAATAGGAATACGTTTGCCCCGTCTAACCGGGAATGGATAAAAGCCTGGGCAAGTAGTGACCTGTTATTTTGCGTGAATAGATGTTTTACTTTTCTGAGGAGCCTTAGATGGTAATTGGCATTCCGCAGGATGTTTCTAAAGTGGGGCACAAACGAGAGGGTGTCATCAATTATGACTCCTAGGTTTTTTACTTGCTTGGCTGGAATGGGTGTGGGTCCGAAAGACAGAGGCCAAGCAGCCAGCAATAGGGGGCTAGTAGGACCAATTAATAGAACTTCAGTTTTAGCTGCGTTCAGTCCAAGCCTATTGCCAGCCATCCAGTCCTGTATTTCTACCAGGCATTTCGCCAACTGAACTGGCTGCTGAGGTCCTCTTGCTGAATCAACCAGAATTTGTGTGCGCATGCTCTGTTTCGTAACTCCCGCCGTGCTTTGCGCGAAGTGACGTAATTTTTTCGAACGGCGATGCACGTAGCGTACATCCGTATTCCCGAACGTGTTACGCAAACGACGTGAAATTTTAAATTTCGACGCGGGAACGACGGCCATACTTTAGACGGCAATACGATTGCTGACTAAAGTTAAGGCACCCAAAACGACGACTAACTTTGCGACGGGAAACTAGACTAGCGGCGACGTAGCGAACGCAAAAATCCGTTGTGGATCGCCGTAACTCCTAATTTGCATATCCGACGCTGGTTTACAACGCGAATTCCCCCCAGCGGCGGCCGCGGTACTGCATCCTAAGATCCGACAGTGTAAAACAATTACACCTGTCGGATCTTAGGGATATCTATGCGTAACTGATTCTATGAATCAGTCGCATAGATACTCTAAGAGATACGACAGAGTATCTGAGATACTCTGTCGTATCTCCTTTGTGAATCTGGGCCTGAGTTCCTGCTGTGAAAAAAGTGCAGGAACTCCGTTCCCACGCATTCCCGCAGGACTTGAGCCCTGATTGGGTTATTAAAGAGGTTCTTAAGCCCTCCCCAACTGCAGGTTAACCACTTGCCCACCGCCGCATGTCAAAAAGACGTTTAAAGATGTATATCTCGGTAACGGCAGCAGCTGCTGCCACAACCGAGGTATGCATCTTTAGTGCCGACGGTCCTGTAAACGATAACGGCGGTCTCCGCGGCGGATTCGCCGCAAGATCGCCGTTATCGGTGGCGGGAGAGGGGCCCCCCCCCTCCCGCCGCTCTCCCGCGCCCTCCGCCGCTTACCGTAGCCGTCGGTAGCGGCGGAGGCGATCGGGTCCGTTCGGCAAGTGACTGGGGACGAGACTGAAGGAAAAATCTCATTCGCCCGTCCCCATATCTCTGCTGGGCGGAAGTGACGTCAAAACGTCAGTCCCGCCCAGCGTCTTAAAGAGACAATTTTTTTTTCTGTCATTTAAAAAAATGACAGTTTAATTTTTTTTTAATTTTTTTGCATTTAAGCCTAAATATGAGATCTGAGGTCTTTTTGACCCCAGATCTCATATTTAAGAGGACCTGTCATGCTTTTTTCTATTACAAGCGATGTTTACATTCCTTGTAATAGGAATCAAAGTGATATATTTTTTTTTTTATTTCAGTGTAAAAAATTATAAAAATAAATAAAAATAAATAAGAAAACCAATTTTTTTTTTAAAAACGCCCCGTCCCGACGAGCTCGCGCGCAGAAGCGAACGCATACGCGAGTAGCGCCCGCATATGAAAACGGTGTTCAAACCACACAAGTGAGGTATCGCCGCGATCGTTAGAGCGAGAGCAATAATTCTAGCCCTAGACCTACTCTGTAGCTCAAAAAATGCAACCTGTAGAATTTTTTAAACGTCGCCTATCGAGATTTTTAAGGGTAAAAGTTTGACGCCATGCCACGAGCGGACGCAATTTTTAAGCGTGTCATGTTGGGTATAATTTTACTTGGCGTAACATTATCTTTCACAATATATAAAAAAATTGGGCAAAAATTATTGTTGTCTTATTTTTTAATTCAAAAAAGTGATTTTTTCCCAAAAAAAGTGCGCTTGTAAGACCGCTGCGCAAATACGGTGTGACAAAAAGTATTGCAATGACTGCCATTTTATTCCCTAGGATGTCTGCTAAAAAAATATATAATGTTTGGGAGTTCTGATTAATTTTCTAGCAAAAAAATTGTGATTTTCACATGAAGGAGAGAAGTGCCAGAATAGGCCCGGTGGTCATGTGGTTAAAGAGTATCTAACCCTTAAATGGAACATTTTAGATATTGCAGCTTACCAGTACCTAAATGTAGTAGCTTCTACGTTAGTTTTTTTAAAAATATATATATATATATATATATATATATATATATATATATTTGTGTTTGTTTATTTTTATGTGATGATCCTGCACACTTTCTTTTTTGAAGTCGTTATAAACATCAGTCATGGAATCAGAGCAAATTACATATATCTGTAGTGTTTACTTATCTCTCGCCAAAGCCCTAAGTGCAGTTTCAGTCACTTCTGAGATGTTTTCCCAGCACATGAGATATAGGGGGGGAGGGGGGGAGAGCTCAGCAGACAGTTTGTCTAATCAGAACACAATTATCCTGCTGTGTGGAGGGGAGGGGGGTGCCTTTCCTCCAATCAGCTCTTACACGCTGTAACTGCAGCCTCTCCATCCCCTCCTCTGTGCTGACAGATGAAGGAAGATGTTAACATTTTTCTGACCTTTTGAAAGGGTGTAGGGAAAAGAAGACTGCAGATAAGCAAGTAAAATCTATGTAGGAGGATTTGTTTCATCTCTGTGTATCATCTGATACATAGCTGTTCACTTCACTGGGTATATGTGAGAGTTTACATCCACTTTAATGTGACAATGTGTACTCATCATAATATATCCAAGGTAATATCTTGACTGACCTCATTAGTCTTATTATAAAAGAGTTCAGACCAATTAAATCACCCATCTACAACTACTGTACATTATAACAAATAACATCTTTCAATACAAGTTAACATATTGGAAAAAAATGAATGATCAAGCAAAACTAACTATATTTATTCCCAGTACTTGCTGATTAAAGAAATGTAACCAGCATTGAGGTCAATTAGAATTCACAAGCAACAAAATCTGCCATACCGGTGAATAGCTGGGAAGGTGAAGCTTTGGTGCTCCAAACTAAAAGTAAATTAAAAAATAAAATTGGGCATGGGTAAGAGGAATGTGGTAAAAGCAAAATACAAGAACCCTTAACAGAAGAGCAGACATTTCCTCTGATGGTATAATTTGCCTAGGAGTAGCTCCCCAATAGTGCAGTTTATTATCAGGCTTATGCCGCGTACACACGACCGTTTTTCGGGTTCTAAAAAATGACTTTTTTTTTATGTCATTAAAAACGATCGTGTGTGGGCTCCAGAGCATTTTTCACGATCTAAAAAATGGGCATTAAAAATTTCGAACATGCTCTATTTTTTCACAACGTTTTTAAGGTTGTAAAAAATGGTCGTGTGTGGGCTTTAACAACGTGCAAAAAACGTGCATGCTCAGAAGCAAGTTATGAGACGGGAGCGCTCGTTCTGGTAAAACTAGCGTTCGTAATGGAGTAAGCACATTCATCACGCAGTAACAGACTGAAAAGTGTGAATCATCTTTTACTAACACGAAATCAGCAAAAGCAGCCCCAAGTGTGGCGCCATCCGATGGAACTTCCCCTTTATAGTGCCGTCGTTCGTGTTGTATGTCACCGCGCTTTGCTATAGCATTTTTTTTTCCACGATCGTGTGTAGGCAAGGCCATTTTAATGATCGGGTTGTAAAAAACATTGTTTTTTCTAGACCCATAAAAACTTCATTTTTTAGAACCCGAAAAACGGTCATGTGTACGCGGCATTAGGCTAAAGAAGTTTTGGTCATTTACCAGAACATACTACTCAAAGTCAATAATTCTGAATCCATGGACATTTCTCATAAAACTTATAGATTTTTGCCATGCTGGGTTGAATCTTTACATGTAGTTAGTTATTAACAAAGCGCTTGTTCTTGCTTATTTTTTTAAATGCTTGTTGTTACTTCTTTTAAATTCACCTACGTTAAATAATAATTTCTACTTATCTGACCAAAGTAAGTGACAGTGCATGAATGCCCACCAATATATTATATGACATGAATTAGCAGATCTCATGTGAGAAGAGGAGTTCAAAGGCAGAATATTAATCCAGAATGTAATACAAGAACCACAATAGGGAAATGCATCATTTTCATAGATGGCTTTGCATGATTAAATTTTTGCCATTTTGTTTTCTTTCTTGGCATATTTTTGGCAATGAGCTTTGACTCAGGAGAGTTTCACTATAGCACTTCTTGAGAAAACTGTCAAAATGCATCCAATAACTTTATTCATAAGCCGCTGAAGTAGCCAAAACTATTTGCATACTGGGAAGATGTACTGCATTTCATTAGTCAATAGGCATTGTAGAGCTACCTAGTACATCAAAAGTGTATTAGTTAAAGTGCGGGGAAGGTACCGAAATCCTGTGACTCTTTAGAAATTTGACAAAAATTATCCAGATATAGACTTATCTTCTTCAGCTGGATGACTTCCACATTGTACAAAATATCAGAGAAGTACAGGTGGCATATGAATGGAAACATCCCTAATATGAAAATACAATCTAATACTTTTTTTTTTTACCATGACAAATTATTTATAACTGAGAATTAGAATTTAAAGGGGTTGTAAGAAGTAGAAGTTTTTTTTTAATATATATATATATATATATATATATATATATCTTAATGCATTCTATGCATTAAGATAAAAAGCCTTCTATGTGTAGCAGCTCCCCTCATACTTACCTGAGCCCCATCTCTGTCTTGGCCATCCGAGACTCTCCCTCCTGATTGGCTGAGACACAGCAGCGGTGACATTGGCTCCCACTGCTGTGTATCAAAGTCAGTTAGCCAATCAGGAGAGAGTGGGGGCAGGTGCTCGACAGGAGGGAGGGGCCAGAAGACCCGAAGAGGGACCTGAGAAGAGGAGGATCTGGGCTGCTCTGTGCAAATCCACTGCACAGAGGAGTTAAAGGGTCACTAAAGGAAAAAAATGTTTTTGCTGAAATGACTGTTTACAGGGTATAGAGACATAGAAGTTAACTGATTCCTTTTAAAAATGATTAAAAATAGATTAAATGCAATCATATAATGTACCTGCAGTTTCACTTTAGTTTTTAAACTGGTTTCATGTTTCTGTGAAGTAAAGAGACCCACAGAACAAAAACAAACAAATCCAGGGCAGTGTTTTGTTTTTAAAATGAATCTGATTGGTTCTGAGGAGTTTTAGACACACAGCTTGGACCACAGTGAAAAGCTGCCATGAGATGTTTCATAAGGAGCCAGACAAGCAGGAAGTGTGGAGATCACAGCAAAATTACAGCAACTTCAAAGCAAAAACGAACAATGAGGACATTAAAACCAGTATTGCAGTAAGGTAAAGGAAGCTATTTAGCTAAAAAAAAAATTCCTTTAGTGATCCTTTAAGTATAACATGTTTGTAACTTTATAGAAAAAAAAACAATCACTTTAAAGATTTATTTTCTCAGTTTGAACTGCATTCTTACTCATAGACAAAAACATTGGGCCAGATTCAGATAGATCAGCGGATCTTTAGATCCGCGTAATCTATCTGATTTAAGATCCGCCCCGCAAGTTTTAGAGGCAAGTGGGTAATTCACAAAACACTTACCTCCAAACTTGCGGCGGTGGATCGTAAATCCCCCGGCGGAATTCAAATTCCGCGACTAGGGGGAGTGTAGTATTTAAATCAGGCACGTCCGCGCGCCAATTTGAATGCGCATGCGCTGTCCATGAATTTTCCCGGCGTGCATTGCTCCCAATGACGTCGCTAGGACATCATTGGTTTCGGCGTGAGCGTAACTTGCGTCCAGCGCGCTTGAGAATCGGCGTACGCAAACAACGTAAAATTTTAAAATTCAACGCGGGAACGACGGCCATACTTAACATTGGCTGCGCCTCATAGAAGCAGGGGTAACTATACGCCGGAAAAAGCCGAACGCAAACGACGTAAAAAAAAAGCCCCGGGCGGTCGTTCGTTTCGGAATCGGCGTATCTCCTCATTTGCATAATCGTCGCGTAAATAAAGCAAAATGCCACCTAGTGGCCGGCCGGGAATTGCAGCCTAAGATCTGACGGTGTAACACAGTTACACCTGTCGGATCTTATGCATATCTATGCGTAACTGATTCTATGAATCAGTCGCATAGATACGACCGGCCTAACTCAGAGATACGACGGTGTATCAGGAGATACACCGTCGTATCTCTTTGAGAATCTGGCCCATTGTCTTTATATGTATGTACATGAGTAATCTCCCTCTGTATATAAAAGGCACCAGAGCTGTTTATATGGTTTGCCTTGGTTCTGCATTGAATTATTTTTCCCAAGTGGAATTTTGGTAGCCTGTTACACATCTTTGTTTTAGCCACAGTTTCTGCTGCCAATCTGTTTAGGGGATTTGCAGTAACTTTTTGTAACTGAAATTTCGTCTGCTGCTCGCAGTTGTTGCCTGATCCCAACTCCCTGTTCAAATACAAAACAAACTCCCTACCCCACTATTCATAGTGAGTGAGCCATGCCATTTCAAAGGCATAAGAACAAGATGTACAGATAAGAAAGTAGGGGGACAAATAAAAGTTAATGTGGAAAAGAGACGATAAAAGCATATAAAAGCTATTTGTGCATTAGGTAGTAGACTGATTGATTTCTCATTCACCAAAAATTGAATTAAATTCTGCCACACAGAAAGTTTGATTGTTATGCTAAATATGTTCTGATTATAAGCCTATTCTTTATGGCATGAACATTTACAGATTGTTAAACATTGCACAAACTTCAAACAATGTATGCATCATGGTATTCCCAGAACCACGGCTGTATAGTACCTACCATTAGCAATTGTTGTATAATGGATTGTACAGAACACTTTTGGGGTGTATTAATAAAAAATCACATAGAAATGTGCCCATTACAAGTGCATAAACTTTCATTCTGTGCAAATAGTGTAAAAAACTAAGGCCATTAGGTTAGTGCTGCTTGAAAGTTTTTCACCGATTTATATTAACCTCCCTGGCGGTATGATTGTCTGGAATTTTGTACCAAAAGCGGTACAATTTTTTGCATGGAAATTTGGCGTTTTAGATTGTAGGCCTGCAATTCTTAGGAATAACTCACTTAAATCTGTATAAACAAGAGTCTAGTAGACATCCCGGGTATGATAAAGTTTGAAACACAAAATCATAAATGATAATATAATAAATAACTATAAATAATTATAACAAATAATAATGTAATTATAATAAAAATTATTCAATAATGTAATCAAATCAAAAACACTGAAATTTGCTCAGTTGCAGAATTGTTGCTGTCATTATTTTTATTGTTTGATGATGAATTTCCCCACAAATCGCTATCGCTCAATTCTGCAAGTGATTCTAATTTATTATGGCTGTTTTCTAGCTGGTCTAAAAGCACTTTTGATGTAAAGGGACACTTTTTGGTTGCTATGGACAATCTCCAGTTTCCAGGCAGAAAGAACCATTTTTATTATATAAAACTGCACACAGAACACTAGGCAGACCACTAGGGACAAAGGGTGTGTGTATTTATTTCATACAGTACTGTAATCTTACAGATTACAGTATACTGTATGTGTATTGTGTTTTTCAGTTTTTGAATTTGGCGCCGAATTCCGTCCCCGTGCGTCGTAACGTCGCAGGGAACAGAGCTCGGCGGCACTGTGAATCGAACGAGGAGACACAGCTGAGGAGTCCGCACACACAGCGGGGACACATCGCAGGATCCAGGGACAAGGTAAGTAACTTCCCCCTGTATCCTGCAATGCGATCCTGAGTCTGGCTCGGGGATACCGCTTTTGGTATAAAAAATTCACCCCGAGCCAGACTCAAAATTACCGCTAAGGAGGTTAAGAAAATACATAATTTGCTCAATGGATGGTATTAAAGGATCACTAAAGGATTTTTTTTTTTAGCTAAATAGCTTCCTTTACCTTACTGCAGTACTGGTTTCATGTCCTTATTGTTCGTTTTTGCTTTGAAGTAGCTGTAATTCTGCTGTGATCTCCACACTTCCTGCTTGTCTGGCTCCTTATAACCACAGTACTGGGAGCTTTTCACGGTGGTCTAAGCTGTCATTACTGTGTGTCTAAAACTCCTCAGATTCATTTTAAAAACAAAACACTGCCCTGGATTTGTTTGTTTTTGTTCTGTGGGTCTCTTTACTTCACAGAAACATGAAACCAGTTTAAAACCGAAAGTGAAACTAGAGGCACATTATATGATTGAATTTAATCTATTTGTAATCATTTTTAAAAGGAATCGGTTAACTTTTATGTCTCTATACCCTGTAAACAGTCATTTCAGCAAAAAATGTTTTTCCTTTAGTGACCCTTTAAGTATCTAAAGACATTCCTATGAAGTTAAGCACCATCTTGTGGCCAGATGCAGTATTTTCTGTTTTAAATCATTGAACAACATTTACAGGAAATGGCCTAATATAATTGATTTTCTACACCATTTACAAAGAACAAATATACATGCACTTTCACTGGGTGAACTACTATTTGTTTATTATTATTTATAAATACACCCCTTACTGCCTCCTCAACAAAAAAAACTAAAATGTAACTCCCAAATAAATAAACAAACCCACCTAAATCTTGACTCTAACACTAATGTTGCGTACACACTATCGGATTTTGCATGGGAAAAACCTTGGATGGTTTTTCCGACGAAATTCCGCTCAAGCTTGGCTTGCATACACACGGTCACACAAAAGTTCTCTGAACTTTCGAACGTCAAGAATTCAGTGACGTACAACACTATGACGAGCCGAGACAATGAAGTTCAATGCTTCCGAGCATGCGTCAAATTGTTTCTAAGCATGTGTCGGAATTGCTACAGATGATCAGAATTTCTGATTGGAATTTTTTCCATCTGAAAATTTGAGAACCAGCTCTCAAATTTTTGTTGGCGGAAATTTCCAACCAAAAGCTCACATCTGACTTTTCTTGCCAGAAATTCTGACCGTGTGTACGGGGCATAATGCAACCCATGAACCAGGATACTTACCTTATTCTTTGCTGGGAGCAGCAACAGCAAGATAACAGTACAAAACTGAAAACATATACAGATGATACTCAAACATTTTGAATATTGTGCAAAAGATTATTTATTTCACTAATGCAACATAAAAGGTGAAAATAATATATGAGATTGACTCATTACATGCAAAGCAAGATAGTTCAAGCTGTAATTTGTCATAATTGTGATGATTATGGCTTACAGCTCATGAAAACCCCAAATCCACAATCTCAGAAAATTTTAATATTGTGAAAAGGTTCAATATTCTAGGCTCTAATCAGCTAATTAAGCCATAGCACCTGCACAGATTTCCTGAGCCTTTAAATGGTCTCTCAGTCTGATTCAGTAGGAATCACAATCATGGGAAAGACTGCTGACCTGACAGCTGTGCAGAAAACCATCATTGACACCCTCCATAAGGAGGGAAAGCCTCAAAAGGTAATTGCAAAAGAAGTTGGATGTTCCCAAAGTGCCGTATCAAAGCACATTAATAGAAAGTCATGTGGAAGGGAAAAGTGTGGAAGAAAAAGGTGCACAAGCAGCAGGGATGACCACAGCCCGGAGAGGATTGTCAGGAAAAGGCCATTCAAAAGTGTTGGGGACTTTCACAAGGAGTGGACTGAGTCTGGAGTCAGTGCATCAAGAGCCACGACACACAGACGGATCCTGGACATGGGCTTCAAATGTTGTATTCCTTTTGTCAAGCCGCTCCTGAACAACAAACAATGTTAGAAGCGTCTTACCTGGGTTAAGGAAAAATACACCTGGTCTGGTGCTCAGTGGTCCAAAGTCCTCTTTTCTGATGAGAGCAAATTTTGCATCTCATTTGGAAACCAAGGACCCAGACAGGGCCGTCTTTAATATTGATTGGGCCCTGGGCAAACATTTTCTTTGCCCCCCCCGACTCAAAATCAGTTTACTGTAGCAGATCAGGCACTGATTGTGATTGGTTGCCAAAGGCTACAGCATATCATTACCACTTACTGACTGGATGCTAGAGGTTACAGCACACATTACGACTGACTGATTAGTTGCTAGGTTACAGCACATCATTTATGCTTGCTGATTGGTTGCTAGAAGGTATTGCACATCATTACTGCTAACTGATTGGTTGCTAGAGGTTAAATGCTTACTGCTCACTGATTGGTTGCTAGAGGTTACTGCACATTATTCCTGCTCACTCATTGGTTGCTAGAGGTTACTGTGCATCATTACCACTCATTGGTTGCTAGAGGTTACAGCACATCAATGCAGCTCATTGATTGGTTGCTAAGGGTTACAGCACATCATCTCCCCACTGCCTGCACACCATGGACTGGGGAGGCGAGGGGACCCATTAATAAACAGAAAACTCCTAGAACTGCCCACAACTATGAAGGTTAACTGAGTGTAGGTAGGCACAGAGTACAATGTGAGCAGTATCCCTGAGGACAGGCTTCCAGAAATAAAGGACTGGTCATGCCGCCTGCAGTAGAGCTGGGTTGAGGGGTGAGCTACATACAGAGTGCAGGATTGAGGAGTGCGCTGTGTATGGAGTGCAGGGTTGAGTGGTACGCTATGTACAGAGTGCAGGGTTGAGGGGTGCGTTACATTCAGAGTGCGGGATTGATGGGTGAGTTACATACAGAGTGCAGGATTAAGGGGTGTGTTACATATATAGTGCAGGATTAAGGGGTGCGTTACATACAGAGAGCATGATTGAGAGGATGCATTACAGAGTGCAGGATTAAGGGGTGCATTACATACAGAGTGCAGGATTAAGGGGTGCTTTACATACAGAGTTCATGGTTGAAGGGTGCGTTACAGAGTACAGGATTAGGGGGTGAGTTACATACAGAGTGCAGGGTTGAGGGGTGCGTTACAGAGTACAGGATTAAGGGGTGCGTTACATACATAGTGCAGGATTAAGGGGTGCTTTACATACAGAGTGCAGGATTTAGGGATGCTTTACATACAGAGTGCATGGTTGAGGGGTGCGTTACATACAGAGTGCAGGATTGAGGAGTAAGCTACATACAGAGTCCAAGATTGAGGGGTAAGCTATATACAGATTGCAGGGTTTAGTGGTGTCTTGTGTACATCCATGTCGTCCCCCCCCAATTACAGAGCTTTCCTTCCCCTGACTCCAGTAGTTTAAACCCCCCCCCCTTCAATACATAGCATTACATGGCACTATTCCACCCCCTTATCCCCCTTCTTTCACTACACAGCATTCCTCGGCACCACTACCACCCACCCCCGCCTCCAGACTCCATTACCTAAAAACCATCAGAGAAGGACACCGGGCAGCACAAGAGAATCTTCAATATGAATGTCCATGGAGGAGCTTCTTATCCCCGCCCCCTTCCTCCTCTGCTCTCGTATACAACGCAAGGTGTGTATAGCAGAGAGAGGGATGTGAACAGCAGCCAGGAGAGAAGCACCGTCACTTGTAAATAGGGAAGCAGCACTTCTGTATTAACAAGTGACAGTAGCGAGCAGCTGCATGTGACAGGTGCCGGAGCGGAACTTCGGCTGAAAAAAAAAACAGGCAGCGTGGGCTCCAGGGGCATCTCAGCTGCTTTGGGGCCCCTCACAAGTGGCTGGGCCCTGGGCAGATACGGTAAAGACAGCCCTGGACCCAGAGTATGGAGGAAGAATGGAGACGCTTGAAGTCCAGTGTGAAGTTTCCGCAGTCTGTGTTGATTTGGGGAGCCGTGTCATCTGCTGGTGTTGGTCCACTGTGCTTCATTAAGTCCAGGGTCAACGCAGCCGTCTACAGGAGATTTTGGAGCACTTCATGCTTCCTTCCGCAGACGAGCTCTATGGGTAAACTGACTTAATTTTCCAGCAGGACTTGCCACCTGCCCACACTGCCAAAAGCACCAAAACCTGGTTCAACGACCGTGGGATTACTGTGCTTGATTGGCCAGCAAACTCATCTGACCTGAACCACATAGAGAATCTATGGGGCATTGCCAAGAGAAAGATGAGAGACACAAGACCGAACAATGCAAAAGGGCTGAAGCATCCTGGTCTTCCATAACACCTCAGCAGTGCCACAGGCTAATCGCTTCCATGCCACGCCGCATTGAGGCAGTGATTGCTGCAAAAGGGGCCCAAACCAAGTACTGAGTACATATGCATGCTTATACTTTTCAGAGGTCCGATATATTGTTCTATGTACAATCCTTGTTTTATTGATTGCATATAATATTCTAATTTTCTGAGATTGTGGATTTGGGGTTTTCATTAGCTGTGTAATCCATAATCATCACAATTATGACAAATCACGGCTTAAACTATCTTGCTTTGCATGTAATGAGTCTATCTCTTATATTAGTTTCACCTTTTAAGTTGCATTAGTGTAATAAATAAATTTTGCACGATATTCAAATTTTTCGAGTATAACCTGTAGTGATACTGGCTGACAAGAAACTTGACATATTTCAAAGGAAACATATCCTGAGAAAACATGTAAGCCATCATTGCTAAACTCTGGGTTTGAAAATACTTGTTCATGGCCTGTAATATTGATCTAAAAAAAACATAAATACTTTCTAAGTCACTGGCCTGTAATGAGAATGTAAATCAGGGGCTCTGACTTCACTGGCTGCATGCTTATTTCAGGTCAATGTCTCAATGTATTGAGGAAAGAGACAGACAAAGATCTTATTTATTTAGGAGCAAGGACAGCAATGAGGTCTTCTGCACTGCTCCAGGTACAGGTCTTTCTCAATATTTCTGAGAAAGGCAAAAAAACTTTCCATATCATTTTTACTTATCTGCTTCTCCTGTTTACTAAAAGAGAAAAAAAAGAACCCTTAAGAATTGTATTTTGTACAGATAGAACATGACAGTCCATAGCAATGTACATACTCATCCTTATTTGCTTGCCATGAGCTGATGAAAATGTATTTTACAGTGTGAGTGATGAAAATATTTAATCTCTGCTTCTATTTATGCAGAGGTAATATTTGATTTTCAGAACCTCCAAATTGTGAAAAATAACAGCCAGTCTCCTTTACTGCAAGAAGTAAGCAGGCTAAACCATATTAGAAACACCACACTAGCAGTTGTAAATTTGAATTAGTCCTATGACTTATTTAATCGTGCGACTAAATAGGATGGCTGAATGCATCTGACGACTTCTCTCCCAGAGTTAATATTAAAATCTTACACCTTTAAAATAAACACTGTGCTACATAAACAAATGCAGGGACACGGTGGAATTTACACCTATTTACAGAGCTCTTGAAAGTTAAATGGAGGTGATATAAAATATAAAGCACACAGGGCTTAGCTAATAAGACATTATTGCTAACCATTTTGATCATACCAACTACTGCATTACAGCGTGTCTGCAGCAATCAAGGAAAGTAAGATTCAAGGATGTGTTTTTTTTTTCTTTTGCACTTAAATGCCAATTTGCTCATGCATTTCCAGCCTCGCAAGCCTACAGAAAAGGTTGCAGTGACATTGTTTCACTATCTCTGAGAAGTCATCAGAGATTCCATCCAGCAACGAATGAAAGAACACGATATAAAAAAATCAAGGTGAAAGTCATATTGTGACCAAAATCTCACCCGTGGACAAAAAGGTCTGAAATGATCAGGCTTAGAGCATTGTGCAATCTAGTAACCCATGGCAACATATTAGAGTTTATCCTTCTTATTTAGGTAAACTGAAATCTTATTTGATGCTATTGCTAACTGGCCTTTGTACATCAACACTGCCTTTTATATTGCTTTACTGAATAAAATAATAAGAGATGGGCTGTCAGTTCGACATTTGGAGGTTTTGTGTGAGATTCATAGCTTAACTCATTCTGTAAAATAAAAAAAATAAAAAAATTGGGTAAACTTTATTTTGGTGGTATTTAATCGCTGCTTTAGGCTTTTATTTTTTGCTAAGGAAACAAAACAAAATTTAGCAGACAGGTCATTTTTATCCTTCATTGATATGCGCAGATGAGGCGGCACTGGTGGGCACTGATAGGCTGTACTGGTGGGCACTGATAGGCACAGATAAGGCGGCACTGATGGGGAAAGATAAGGCGGCACTGATGGGCACAGATGAGACGGTACTGATGGGCACAGATGAGGTGGTACTGATGGGCACAGATAAGGCAGCACTGATGGGTGGCACTGATGGGTGTTACTGATAGGTACCACTGATGGCACTGATGGGCACTGGTAGGTGACACTTATGGGCACTGGTAGGTGACACTTATGGGCGGCACTGGTAGGTGACACTTATGGGTGACGCTGTGGGCACTAATGTGTGGTACTGTGGGCACTGATGGGTGGCGCTGGTGGGCACTGGAAGGTGGCACTGTTGTGCACTGCTAAGTGGCACTGTCAGGTGGCATAAATGAGCAGGTGGCTACTCTCTCTGATCGGGACCAATATCCCTCTAACAACCGCCAGTGATCTCTTACTCCGATCTGTGATCCAGCGAGTCGAATTGACTCGTTAATCACAGAGCGTGCCGTGCGCGATCTGCAGGGGGGCGTGCAGGCCATTTTTTGAGAACGGAGGGACGTCCAGGGACCTCCTGGCAATTCAGGTCCGCGCTGCAGCCGTCTTTCGGCTATAGTGCGGATATGAAGAGGTTAAAACCGACCTCAATATGTAAACATTGCTAGAATATTGAGTCGGTTTTTTTTTTACTATTGTTATCGATCATATACTCGGTATATGCACCGTATCGATTGGAGTGGGGATTCATGTCACTAAGGAACCAAGGGATGCCAGGTTTATTATATCTATATACTGTATGATTTTGACCTGCATGTAGAGACACAGGTGGAGAAGAACATACAGATATGCTAGATGTTTGAATTTGCATTCATCTAGGGCAGGAGTCTCCAAAACTTTCTAAACAAAGGGTCAGTTTTCTGTACCTCAAACTTTAGGGGGGCCGGACTGTGGCCAAGTGAAGTAGAAATTGTCCTGGTATCAGTGGCAGTAAACAGTGCCCTACCTTTGATATTAGGGGGAGGAATAGTGACCCATTTTTAGTGTTAGTGGCAGAAATTATGCCCCATTGTTTGGGTCAGTGGGAGGCATAGTATCTCGTATCAGTGGGAGGGAAAGTGCCCCAAGAGCAGGATAAAGCAAAGCAAAGGGCCACATCTGGCCCCTGGGCCACAGTTTGGAGACTACTGATCTAAGAGACAGTTAAAACCAGGTGGATCCAAAAAATGGAGTGCAGTTTACCATTTTTTTCTTACCAGTACAGGACAAGACACAATACTTGTATTCATTTCACCTTGGCTATATACAGGCTTCCTTTGGGTGACAGGACATTGGCAAAAATGTTGCTAAGGCCACCCCTACAAGCACGCCCATATAACCCCACCCATTCTGTGAGACTCCAGTTTTTATGCAAGCAATGATTAGTGACCCACAGAAAAGGGAAAGGGACGTAGCCCACTTGACCTCCTAAATAAATAAACTGAGGGGCAACTAGAACTGTCAACAGGCCCACAAAAAACAAGGGTTAAAATTACATGAAATAGGAACAAAGCATATCCCTCTATAGCATGTACTTGTCTCAATCCAGAGCACAGACTGTCATTTCTCTCTGCTGCCTCATTCCCCTGCTTTCTGCATGAGTCACTTCTGACACATTTGCCTGACATCAAGAGAAAAAGGGTGACAGGGGAGGGAGCTCCAGTACACATCCTGTGAATGGCAGCCCTAGCTCTGTACCTATGTGCTGTGTGACTGGGGGGTTGTCCCTCAAATCAGCTCGCATTGAGCTCTGCAGAGTGTAACTTCAGTTTCCCACCCCCTGCTTTCTGAAAGCTCAAACACGCTGTAGAAATCCTGCATATAAGCAGGTGTATTACCTTAGGTTAGTCACCTCAATGGGTATATGAAAGGGTTTACAACCAATTTAAGGATCCCAAAACCACTCAGATGACAGCTTAAAACACATTGCATCTGAAGCTCACATCAGTTAAGGCCACAGTATCCAACTGGTAAAACCTGAGGAACGGTTGAGCAGAAAACCATTTGGTGGCAATGCAAATCTAGAATACAGATGCTTGATGATGGGAAGTCCAAGAGACACCAACAGACCTGGTGGAACGAGGTCTGATAGGAAAGAAAAGGACTCCTGGAAATAGATTGATCATCTGGCTATGGTGGAGCAGGAGGCAGGAAAGCCTTTATGAGAGCCTGCAGTAAATACAAAGAGAGTTTTGAGAATAAAAGCCATAGCTGCCAGGTAGAACCTGACTGCCGTGACAGCACCCAAGTAGTGTTTTTCCTTGACAAGTTTTTGAGCAGGACACAGGGAAGAAAGGACAATGTCCTCATTGAGGTGGAAAAGTGAAACCACCTTGGATGAAAAAAAAAGGTTATTGGTCTCAAGATCACCTTGTCCCTATGCAATATCAGAAAAGGCTCCTTACAAGAAAGGGCTGCTCAGAAACGTGTATAAAAGGAGTTCAGAGAGCACTAGGTTCAGATTCCAAGGTGATACAGGAGAATAAATTATATGAACAACCCCCTAAAGAAGCATTTTTATTAGGAACTGCAAAGGAGGGGGTTTCTGGAAAATAATTAATAAGGCATAGATTCCAAAGAATCCCCAGGGCATTCACTGGAGGATCCCTGGTCCTGGCTACAAAATGTTTTCAGTTTACTATTGAATCTGAAGACCAGAATATCAACATTTGGTTTCCCTCACTTTTGACACAGAGGGGGTTATTTACTAAAGGCAAATCCACTTTGCACTACAAGTGCAAACTGCAAGTACACTTGAAATTGCACTAAAAGTGCACTTGGAAGTGCAGTCACTGTAGAAATAAAAATAAAAAAAACAGGATTTTAGCTTGCACATGATTCGATAAAAAAATCAGCAGAGTATCCCCTCATTTCAAATCTACCCCTCAGATTTACAGTGACTGCACTTCCAAGTGCTCTTTCAGTGTAATTTCAAGTGCACTTTGCACTTGTAGTTTGCACTTGTAGTGCAAAGTGGATTCTCCTTTAGTAAATAACGCCCAGACTCTAAAAGTACTCAGGGGTGCAGAGACGGCTCCCCTGGGTCTAGATACTGTCAGCTTAGTTTGCCCACCAATTGTCCATGCCAGGGGCTGTGGGTAGCAAAACAAGCTGGGATGTGATTTTCAACCCACAAGAGGATCAAATTTGTTCCCTTTATAGCAGCTTAACTTTTGATGCCCCCTTGATGGTTAATGTAGGCCATGGTTGTGGAATTGTCTGACTGCACCTCGACTGGGAGACCTTGCAGAAGGGAAATTCAAAGTTCATTTAATGGCTCTATGTTCCACAAAATTGATGGGGAGTCTCAACTCCTCTGAGCACCAGGTACTCTTGACAGTTAGGGAAATGTAAATTTTCCCTAACCCTTTAAGACTAGCAACCATTATCAGCATCTTCTAGGGTATGGAAAGAAATAACTTTCCTAACCGAAGGGCAGAGTTGTAGATCTACCATGCCAGGTACAGATTTATTTGGCTGGATAGATGCATAGGACACTCCAGAGTATGGATCTGTTTCTTCCACCACGTGAAGATATTGAGTTGAAGTGACCTGGACTGAAAGGCAAAGGAAACTATCTTGAAGGAAGCTACCATCAGGCCCAGAATCCTCATGTAAAGCATAACTGATGGGTGGCTTTTGCATTTGAGGCTGCATTTGAGTCTGCGTGTGGGAACTTAAAGAAACAATCTTTTCTGGTAGGAAGAAAAATTCTGCCTTGGGCTGTGTCCAAGATTAAACCCTGGTACTCCAGACATGGTGAATGCTGGAGGGCTGACTTGGAAAATTTGATCAACCAGCTGAAGGTTTGAAGAAACTGAATTGTCCTTTGGACATTGGTAGACAAGGTTGTGCCTAATGCCGCGTACACACGATTGGTTTGTTTGATGAAAACGGTCTGATGGACCGTTTTCATCAGACTAAACCGTTCATGTGTGGGCCCCATCGGTTATTTATCCATCGGTTAAAAAATTAGGAACTTGTTTTAAAATTATCTGATGGATAAAAAACCTATAGAAAAAAACGATAGTCTGTAGACACGTCCATCGGTTAAAAATCCACGCATGCTCAGAATCAAGTTGACACATCCTTGGAAGCATTGAACTTCATTTTTTTCTGCACGTCATTGTGTTTTACATCACCGCGTTCTGACACGATCGTTTTTTTAACTGATGGTGTGTAGGCACGACTGATCATCAGTCATCTTCATCGGATAACTGATGGAAAAATCCATCAGACCGTTTTCATCGGATGGACTGATCGTGTGTACAGGGCATAAGGTGTCCTTAAGTAGATTGTCATCCAAGAATTATGTTTCAGGAATTTCCTGTGTCTGAAGCGAAAAGCGGAACAAGCACTATTGTAATGTCTCAGCGTGCAGAGGAGAGCCGAAATGGTAGTGCTACAAATTGAACAAAAAGCAGACATCATCGATGTGACAGGGAGATGGAGATGTGTAAATAGTCACCCTCTATGTCTACTGATATTAAAAATTCCCTTTGTCCAAGATGCAATGACAGGTCTTGCTGAGTCCATCCAGAATTTTGGTACCTTGCTCTGAAGAAACAAGTACAACCACTGTGTGTGGCTTAAAATTGCATTTTATATTGTTATTTGGTAATCTCCTCCCTAATTTTAGTCTAGAATTAGTTGTTTCCCTAACTGTTTGGAACCTTTTAAGAATACCATTGTTAACCATTATTAGCATCTGTAAAAAAAATCTTTCTATTATATAGGATTGGTTGGAGTTTATTGCCCTAACAATCAGATGCTTGTGAAATAAGTTAAACTAAGCACACCTAATCAGCTACTCCATCTATTCAGCAGATCACAGCTGAGCAGGTCTGAATGAGGCAACAAAAACGTACTTCCCATGGTGCAGCAGGCATCATGGGGAACATGTGTCCTCCGGTGTAATTAGTGATTTCAGCAGCTTCTAATTTTTAAACACTATCTTGCTTTTCAGTTGTTCTGCTTTGAAGCAGTCATGGAATCTGAGCAAAACACATACAGTGCATCCAGAAAGTATTCACTGCGCTTAATTTTTTACACATTTTGTTATGTTACAGCCTTATTCTAAAATGTATTAAATTCTACAAATAATACCCTATAATGACAATGTAAAGGAGATGTTTGTTTGAAATCTTTGCAAATGTGTTAAAAAGAAAAAAATCAGATGTACATAAGTATTCACAGCCTTTTCCATGACACTCAAAATTGGGCTCAGGTGCATGCTGTTTCCACTGATCATCCCTAAGGCCGCGAATACATCCGTGGTGACGTGTCGCGCCGTCGCCGCGACGATGACGCGGTGACGTGCACGACGCTGGAAGGTAAATACTTCCACGCATGCGTCGAATCATTACGACACATGCGAGGGAGGGCAGCGGGCGGACTGATCCGGTGAGTCTGTACAGACGACCGGATCAGTCCGCTGGACTGGATCCCAGCGGATAGATTTTGTAGCATGCTACAACATTTTTATCCGCTGGGAAATGTCCGCTCGGACGTACAGACAACCGGATCTATCTGCTGGAACTGATCCGCGGATCAATCCCAGTGGATAGATCCGGTCATCTGTACGAGGCCTAAGATGTTTCTACAACTTGATTGGAGTCCACCTGTGGTAAATTCAGTTGATTGGACATGATTTGGAAAGGTACACGCCTATGTCTATATAAGGTCCCACAGTTAACAGTGCACGTCAGAGCACCAACCAAGCCATGAAGTCCAAGGAGTTGTCTGTAGACCTCCGAAACAGGATTGTATTGAGGCACATATCTGGGGAAGGGTGCAGAAAAATGTCAGCTGCATTGAAGGTCCTAATGAACACAGTGGCTTCCATCATCCATAAATGTAAGAAGTTTGGAACCACCAGGACTCTTCCTAGAGCGGGCTGCCTAGCCAAACTGAGCATTCGGGGAGAAGGGTCTTAGTCAGGGAGGTGACCAAGAACCTGTTGGTCACTCTGACAGAGCTCCAGCGTTTCTCTGTGGAGAGAAGAGAAACTTCCACAAGAACAACCATCATTGCAGCATTCCACCAATCAGGCCTGCATGGTAGAGTGGCCAGACAGGAGCCACTCCTCAGAAAAAGGCACATGGCAGCCCGCCTGGAGTTTGCCAAAATGCACCTGAAGGACTCTCAGACCACGAGAAACAAAATTCTCTGGTCTGATGAAACAAAGATTGAACTCTTTGGCTTGAATGGCAAGTGTCGTGTCTGGAGGAAACCAGGCACTGCTCATCACCTGGCCAATATCACCCCTACAGTGAAGCATGGGGGTGGCAGCATCATGCTGTGGGATGGTTTTCAGTGGCAGGAACTGGGAGACTAGTTAGGATCGAGAGAAAGATGATTGCAATAATGTACAGAGGCATCCTTGATGAAAACCTGCTCTAGAGCACTCTGGATCTCAGACTGGGGCGAAGTTTCATCTTCCAACAGGACAACGACCTTAAGCACACAGCCAAGTTAAAAAAGAAGTGGCTACAGGACAACTCTGTGAATGTCCTTGAGTCCAGACCTGAACCCAGTTGAACATCTCTGGAGTAATCTGAATATGGGTGTGCACCGATTGGGTAAGGGCCAGCAGTAGGCTCTTAATGTGGTATTAAACACTATCCCCAAAACAGCATAATTTCCCTAACACCTTTATACAAGCTTAGAGGAACAATTTGGGAGGAAGTAAAATGACCTACCAGCACGTTGCAGAAGGAAACCACGGTATGCAGAAGAAATCCAAAAACATGTTAAAATGTTATGCATATTGTATCGTATCCCTGGTGGGAGACTCAATATAGAACCCCACACTACAAGCAAGAAAGCTAATCCTTTAGCCCACCCCCAAAATAAGCAAACATGACATAATATAACTGTCAATTTATTTCTGTATATTTACCTGTACGTGTATTTTTGTCACTTCTTTTTTTTTTTACATTGTACATGTGTCACAGCTAGTCAGATAAGGCAACAGACAGAAAAGGTGCATTTTACTGGCAAGCCTAATTTGTGAGCATCTTCTGGACGGATATAAAAAACAACAATCAGACTTATTTTCTAAGAGATTTCCTCCATTCAGTTGCCAGACAAGATGCTATTGAAAGCAGCACCTTGGGTGACAGTTCAGGAGCAGAAACAGCAGTGTCACATGTTTTCTTTGTTTGTGTCAAGCTCATCATTAGGGCTCCTTTACTGGAAAACAGAAAGTTTAGATGATTTTTTTTGTGTGCTGTGTTATTATCCCCAATGGCGAACTTTAAAAAGAAGATAGCTACCGTATATCAGCATGTGACTTTTGAAAATAAGAACTTTGCTAATTTCTATATTTAGTCTTAACTACAGATGGAATTTATTTTTCAGGAGTCCATTTGCTATACTCAAATACTTTCAGATCTGATGATAACTTCTGTCATTTGCTGAACGATTTACAGTATAATACTGGATCAAGATCCTCTGACAGATACAGTGGCTTGAATAAGTATTCATACTCCTAGAACTTTTCCACATTTTGTCATGGTACAACCAAAAATGTAAATGTATTTTATTGGGATTTTATGTGATATATCAAGACAAAGTGGCACATAATTGTGACGTGGAAGGAAAATAATAAATGGTTTTCAAAAATGTTTAGAAATATAAAATCTGAAAAGTGTAGCGTGCAAGTATTCAGCCTTTACTCTGATACCCCTAACTAAAATGATACCCCTAACTAAAATCTAGTGGAACCAATTGCCTTCAGAAGTCTCTCAATTAGTAAATAGAGTTCACCTGTGTGTAGTTTAACCACTTAAGGACTGGACCAATATGCTGCCTAAAGACCCAAGGTGTTTTTACAGTTCGGGACTGCGTCGCTTTAACAGACAATTGCGCGGTCGTGCGACGTGGCTCCCAAACAAAATTAGCGTCCTTTTTTCCCCACAAATAGAGCTTTCTTTTGGTGGTATTTGATCACATCTGCGGTTTTTAGTTCTTGCGTTATAAACAAAAATATAGTGACAATTTTGAAAAAAATGCAATATTTTTTACTTTTTGCTATAATAAATATCCCCCAAAAACATATATACATTTTTTTTCCCTCAGTTTAGGCCGATACGTATTCTTCTACCTATTTTTGGTAAAAAAAAATCACAATAATCGTTTATCGGTTGGTTTGCGCAAAATTTATAGCGTTTACAAAATAGGGGATAGTTTTATTGCATTTTTATTTTTTTTATTTTTGGCGGCGATCAGCGATTTTTTTCATGACTGCGACATTATGGCGGACACTTCGGACAATTTTGACACATTTTTGGGACCATTGTCATTTTCACAGCAAAAAATGCATTTAAATTGCATTGTTTATTGTGAAAATTACAGTTGCAGTTTGGGAGTTAAACACAGGGGGCGCTGTATCATTTAGGGTTCACCTAGTGTGTGTTTACAACTGTAGGGGGGTGTGGCTGTAGGACTGACATCATTGATCGAGTCTCCCTAAAAAAAAGGGATCACTGGATCGATACGCCGCCACAGTGAGGCACGGGGAAGCCGTGTTTACATACGGCTCTCCCTGTTCTTCAGCTCCGGGGAGCGATCGCAACGGGGCGGCTATAAACGAATAGCCGCGCCGTCGCTCCCCGAGGGAACCCGACCACCGCATGTACCGGGGGGGGGGTCCCGATCGGACCCCCGACCCACGTCAAGCAGAGCACGTACAGGTACGTACATGTGCCAGTCCGTGCCATTCTGCTGACGTATATGTACATGAGGAGGTCGGCAAGTGGTTAAAGGGGTTGTAAAGACACAAATATTTTCCTCTTAAATTAAAGTCTGACAGTACTCACTGTCACTGACTTCCAGGTTTGCGGTGCGCATTCATTCTTGCTACATCACGGCCTAATGGGAACTACAGTTCCTATTAGGCTTAGCCTCCATGCCTGTGAGGGATAAGAGAGCATCTTCACGCAGGGCTGTAGTCATAGGGAGGGGGTGAGCACATTCTGCTTTCCACCATGCAAAACGTCTCAGATGCTGGTGGAAAGCAAGAAGAGGAGTGACAGCAAATGGCATTTTCAAACCTGGATTACTGTATTTTGGAGGGCAAAAGGAAAAACGAGGTAAGTGATATTTAAATGCTCTAGCTTACAGCAATCAATTGATCTAATAAAAAACGAACCTTTAGTGTTCCTTTAATCTCAGTATAAATACAGCCATTCTGTGAAGCCCTCAGAGGTTTGTTAGAGAACCTTAGTAAACAAACAGCATCATGAAGGCCAAGGAACACACCAGACAGGTCAGAAATAAAGTTGTGTAGAAGTATAAAGCAGGGGTTAGGTTATAAAAAAATATCCGAAGCTTTGAACATCTCATCGATCATCCGAAAATGAAAAGAGTATGGCACAACTGAAAACTTACCAAGACATGGTCATCCACCTAAATGGACAGGCCGGGAAAGGAGAGCATAACTCAGAGAAGTAGCCAAGAGGCCCATGGTAACTGTGGAGGAGCTGCAGAGATCCACAGCTCAGGTGGGAGAATCTGTCCACAGGACAACTATTAATCGAGCACTCCACAAATCTGACCTTTATGGAAGAATGGCAAGAAGAAAGCCATTGTTGAAAGAAAGCCATAAAAAGTCCTGTTTGCAGTATGTAAGAAGCCATGTGGGGGACACAGAAAACATATGGAAGAAGGTGCTCTGGTCAGATGAGACTAAAAGTTAACATTTTGGCCCAAAAAAGAAAATTCTATGTGTGGCAAAAAACTAACACTGCACATCACCCTGAACCACCGTGAAACATGGTGGTGGCAGCATCATATTGTGGGGATGCTTTTCTTCAGCTGGGACAGGGAAGCTGGTCAGAGTTGATGGGAAGATGGATGGAGGGCAATCTTAGAAGACAACCTGTTAGAGTCTGGAAAAGACTTGAGACTGGGGAAGAGGTTTGCCTTTCAGAAGGACAGCGACTCTAAAAATACAGCCAGAGTTATAATGGAATGTTTTAGATCAAAGCATATTCATGTGTTGAAAATTGCTGTTCACAGACACTCTCCATCCAATGTGACAGAGTTTAAGTTATTTTGCAAAGAAGACTGGGCAAAAAAGTCACTCTCTAGATGTACAAAGCTGGTAGAGACATCCCCAAAAAGACTTGCAGCTGTAATTGCAGTGAAAGGTGGTTCTACAAAGAATTCACTCAGGGGGGCTGAATACAAATGCACGCTACACGTTTCAAACATTTATTTGTAAAAACAGATACCCATCACAATTGTAAGTAGGGGGTATTTATCAGACCAAGAATGTGCCATTTCTGTGCATAGGATGATAATTCTACTTATAAAAACAGATACAACTAGGTACAGTATACTGAGGAATATTTACAGTACAAATTATTCACCACCACTTATGTTGGTAAGTTTTTTAAATAAATTTACTTTTAATGCACTAGGGGATTCTTTTCTTCTTTTGTAACCATTTAAAACCAGACTATTTAATCCCCTTTCCTGCCCAGGTAATTTTTCAGATTTCAGCATTGTCACACTTTGAACGACAATTACTCAGCCATGCAACAATGAGTAAAGCTTGAATGATTCACTAGTATATACAACTTGTGCTTACATGCATATCTGCTGTCTTTAGCTTTATATACTGTTTAGAAAGTGCAGGTCCTGAATTTTCTCTTCCTGTTCCAGTATGGGGAGGGGAGTCTTGCCATACACTGTGAGACAACTGACTGGAGGAAAGGCCCACGCCTCCTCCCCTCATAGGCAAAGACTTGCAGAGCTGTGCTGTGAATTGACCAGCTGTCTGCTAATCTATTTTTTTTTTTAGGAAAAATTTAAAAACCCAGAAGTGATTAAATACCACCAAAATAAAGCTCTATTTGTGTGAAGAAAATGTAATATGGTTACAGTGTAGCATGACTACGCAATTATCATTCAAAGTGTGACAGAGCTGAAAGCTGAAAAATGGCTTGGACAGGAGGGGGGTAAAAGTGCCCAGTATTGAGGTGGTTAAGTAGCAGCACTTTTTTCTCCTTCTTTTCATTTATACATGGTTTGTTTTAATCAAAAAAGTGACTAAAACTGGCTAAACGTAGACTTTTAGGCCCGGATTCAGAAACAATTTACGTTGGCGTATCTATTGATACGCCGCGTAAATTCTAGCATGCGCCGGTGTATCTTCTTTCTGTATTTAGAAAGCAAGATACGCCGAAATTTGGCTAAGATACGACTGACGTAAGTCTCTTACGCCGTCGTATCTTAGTTGCATATTTACGCTGGCCGCTAGGTGGCGCTTCTGGAGATTTACGCGTAGAATATGCAAATTAGGTAGATACGCCGATTCAGAAACGTACATCCGCCCAGCACATTTTTTTACGTCGTTTACGTAAGGCTTTTTCCGGCGTAAAGTTACCTCTGCTATATGAGGCGTATCCAATGTTAAGTATGGATGTCGGGCCAGCGTCGAATTTAGCGTTGTTTACGTCGTTTGCGTAAGTCGTTCGCGAATAGGGCTTTGCGTAAGTTACGTACACGTCGAAACCAATGAGGCTTTGCGGCGTAATTTGGAGCATGAGCACTGGGATACGTCCACGGACGGCGCATGCGCCGTTCGTTAAAAACGTCATTTACGTGAGGTCACACTGAATTAACATAAAACACGCCCACATCTTCCTATTTATGAATATCTTTAGATTTTTCGTACATTAAATGAAAACTCAAAATATACAAATGTTTATACATGGGATGAATATCGCATTCACACTCTATAAATATTCACATTCATACTCAGATCATCTCATTTGTGTTCACATTTACACTTATTAATCTCTGCGGTTCATTTCAATATTCAGTGATAATCATATACAAAGCCAAATGTTGAATGATTCACTAGTATATACAACTTGTGCTTTCATGTTTATTGCCATACATATTAATGCAGTATTTTCGCTCATCTTACTATTATTCTTGTCAGAGAAGATCTCTTAGCGGCAGGGCTGTGTGGTTAATATTTACACAGCTTTCTGTGCCATCGTAATCCCATTTAAAGATATTCAACCAACAAAAATGTTCTATACCATTTAGTTAACACTGCAGTAAATTATATAACTGTGCAGCAATTTTTACAAGTAATTGGTGTATATACCGTATTTTTCGCTCTATAAAACGCACCTGACCATAAGACGCACCTAGGTTTTAAAGGAGGAAAACAATAAAAAAAATATATTCTTAACCAAATTGTGTACTAAAATATTTACCAGTGCCCATGAAATGCAGCCCGCCCTGTGCCAAAGAAATGCAGTCCGCCCTGTGCCAATAATGCAGCCCGCCCTGTGCCAAAGAAATGCAGCCCGCCCTGTGCCAAAGAAATGCAGCCCGCCCTGTGTCAATAATGCAGCCCGCCCTGTGCCAATAATGCAGCCCACCATGTGCCAATATTTCGCCCCCCCCCTTGTGCCAATATTGCAGCCTTACCTCTGCCATCGCTCGGGCTGCTCTGACTTTTCAGCAACTGTCAGGACATATCGGGAGATCGCCCGGCGTTCGTGAGGGGTTGGGGTGTCTTTCCTCTGCTCTGCCGGTACCCTGATGCAGATGGCTGGCCTGGCTCCCTGCTGTGGGTCAGTGGGTGTCTGGCATTGTGCACCCTGCTGTGAGTGACTGGCCTGGCTCAATGCTGTGAGTCAGTGGGTGGGTGGCTGGCACGATGCAACCTGCTGTGGCTGACAGAGAGGGGTGGGCTGATAAAGAAAGGTGGGCTGACTGACAGAGAGGGGGGTGGCGGGCTGACAGAGAGGGGGGTGGCGCTGATAGGGGGGACACAGACAGAGAGGGAGGGGGCACAGACAGAGAGGGAGGGGGCACAGACAGAGAGGGCAGGGGCACTGACAGAGAGGGGTGGGCTGATAGAAAGGGGGCTGATAGAGAGGGGGATGCTAACACAGAGGGGTGGGCTGACTGACAGAGGGGGAGGGGGGCTGATAGAGGTGGGCTGACTGACAGAAAGAGAGGGGGAGGTGGGCTGGCTGACAGAAAGAGAGGGGGAGGTGGGCTGGCTGACAGAGAGGGGGAGGTGGGCTGGCTGACCGAAAGGGGGTGTCTGGCTGACAGAGAGAGGGTGGCTGGCTGATACAGAGGGGGTGGCTAGCTGAGACAGAGGGGGTGGGGGGGCTGACAGAGATGGGCTGACTTACAGAGGGGGACGCTGATAGGGGGCACAGACAGAGAGGGAGGGGGTGCAGACAGAGAAGGAGGGGGCCCAGACATAGAGGGAGGGGGCGCAGACAGAGAGGGGGGGCGCAGACAGAGAGGGGTGGGCTGATAGAAAGGGGGGATGCTGACACAGAGGGGTGGGCTGACTGACAGAGGGGGAGGGGAGCCGACAGAGGGGTGGGCTGACAGAGAGGGGGGCTGACTGACAGAGGGGGAGGGGGGCTGACAGAGTGATCAGATCAGGAGACATACAGCGCGCCAGGCAGAGAGGCAGGACTCACACGTGCAGTTCCAGTCGCCGCATCTGACTGAAACACCACGGTCACTCACAGACCAGCCCTGTCGGCTGCCCGCACATGACCACATTCGGCCAATCACAGGGCGCTCGTCGCCCATCATTAAGCTGTGATTCCTGGGTGTTAAACGTTTAAAACCGCACAGGTCTTCTGTCTCAGTCCGCCCCTGTAAGTGCCGCTACATTTGTGCGGGATCGGCCGCGGAAAGACGGGTGGGGGGCTTGGCTTTTTCTCCTACCTATGTCAAAACACAGCACTGAGTGGGGGCGTTGACGGCGGCAGCGGGGGGCGTTGACAGCAGTGGTGGGGGGCGGGCCTGATGTACATTCGCTCCATAAGATGCAGAGACATTTTCCCCCATATTTTTTGGGGGAAAAAGTGCGTCTTATGGTCCAAAAAATACGGTAAAATGCCCAGTGTATCTTACCTTTTACATATGATGTGTCCTATCCCTTTATACTACTGTTGATTTTTATTTAAAAAAATCTACACATCCACACAGACTGTCACTGCGTAGTTTCGCCTAGACCCATATTGTAATGTACTGCAAGATGATTTTAACAAAGTCAAAAATATTGGGGTAGAATGGGTAGAGTAATTCTAGGAATAAGTCAATACATACATAAAATATTGTTTAACCACTTCAATACAGGGAATTTTCACCCCTTCCTGCCCAGGCCAATTTTCAGCTTTCAGCGCTGTAACATTTTGAATGACGTTGTACCCAACGACGTTGTACCCAAATAACATTTTGATCATTTTTCCCCCCTACAAATAGAGCTTTCTTTTGGTGGTTTTTGATCACCTCTGCGGTTTTTATTTTTTGTTTACACACACAGATCCACGGTCCTGCTGTGTTAACGGGCAATCACGGGTGCCTGTTGGACATCGCAGCCGCCAGGCACACCCATCGGGTCCCGAGTAATGCGGCGAGCATGCACGAGCTCTCTACAATGCAGAGAAGCCGAGGACGTCATATGCCGGCGGCCCGAAGGGTCGGAGGGTTAATGCCGCCATCATATGACAATGCCTTGGCGGCAAGTGGTTAAAAAGAACCCTAGTTTAAACAAAAATGTTTTTATATTTACAGTCAGAAGATATAATCTATTACCTGTATATTAAAAATAATACCCCTGCTCATCTAAACCTGCTCCCATAATACATAAATAGAAGCAGAAGCCAAATAATACTTACCTTGCCTTTGGAAACTGCTTCTTCAGGAACCTTCTTCAGTTGGTTCTTTGACCAAATGTCTAGAGATTTTAGGTACACAATACTTACAGAAGGGCCGCGAATCAGTCAATTTGAACTCTGATCTTTCCCTTCACATGACTTAACAGCAGAGCTTTAGTCACATGACCATCAACTTTGAGATCTTAAGAATATTATGCTTTCTGCTTCTGTTTATGTGTTATAAGTAGAGTAATGATCTTCCATTAACTAATAGCTGCTGCTGCTGCGGCACCTAATTGTAAGGGCACATGCAGTTACAGCTTCTTTTTTACCCCCTGCAAAGTCCCACAAATACCCACTGCCCCAGATAGTAAAGTCCACCCAATGAAGCTACCTGTGATGAGGTGGCAACAATGCTTCACTGCTCCTGAATTCAGAGCAGAGGCGCCACTCTCATGTAGGCTAGTCCTTCTTGCACTACGATAGGATGAAAAAATGATGCAGGGAAAAGTGGCATTGTCACTGCTGATTCACAAGCCTGTAGCTTGACAGCACTTGGCCACACATTGTTCTGCCCAATGCATCCTGGGTTGCAGCACTGCTTCTGTTGCTAAAACCTTCCTATTGGGAGCTGCGGTATCTGGGAGGGGGATAACGTGAGACACAAATAAAAGAGGATTTGACACAGTCAGGGATGATTAAGGAAGTTTTTTTTCTACTGGAGCCTAGAGTGAGCGGTGCTATCACCCCTTTAATAAACAATAGTCCTCAAGCAATGCTATTTGTCCTAGACTGGAGGACTGCATTATAGTAGAAGTTCACATACACCCTCATACCTGCAAGCTCCAGTTATTTTGTGTTAATTGTGACTGAGGAATGGAAAACAGGGCATTGTGTAAGAGGTTTCATCGGAGTGGCTTTGCATAGACAAGGATTTACCGATTTACCTATTTAGGGCAAAGCAGCAGCATCTCAAACCCATGTATTGCCAATGCAGAGCAAAGCAACAGATTTGCTAAGGCTACTTTCACACTGATGAGGCGTTGCACCATCGGCGGTACGCCTCACCGTAGTTTTCGTCCGAAAAAGGGTTAAAAATACGCCCATAACGCTGCTGCAGCGGCACTTTTCTTGCGGTCTGGCGGCAAAGGCGCTGCCCATTCATTTCAATAGGCAGAGGCACTGTAGGAGGGGTGTATAGCAGGACTTTTTTGAGCGTCCTGCCATCACACTGCTCCAGTGTGAAAGCCCTCCGGCTTTCACACTGGAGTGGAAGGAGCGGCTCTTTCAAGGCGCTTTGCAGGCACTATTTTTAGCGCTATATCGCCTGCAAAGCGCCTCAGTGTGAAAGTAGTCTTTATGTCACCCTCCCAAGAAGAACAAGCTCAGAGGGATAGCAATATGCTAACTAGCTTATGCCCTAGATAGACAACCAGAAAATTGCACATTACATGCAAGCTTTGAACAAAATGAGCAAGACTGAAATATAATTTTCTATTTATTTTAGATGCAGCCTTTTGGCTTTCAACACTCCTGGGAATATCAGACACCTGTGTCTCCATTCACATATGTCAGACATTCCTGAAAGCGTTGAAGGCTGAAGAGCCTGATGGAGGATACCGTAGTGGAAACAAGAGAAGGTAGGAGATGTTGGAAACAAAAGAGGTGAGTATATTAGCTCTTTCTATAGGAAGCTTTCAGCTTGATTTCTTTGTCATCTGAGTCATTTTAAGAAAATGCCACCATAGAAGTACATCCTGAACTGTCCACAGTGCTGATCCTGTTTCCCATGTGCAATTACAGCAGTCAGGATCCAGATCTGAACCTGGGACCTCTGTGGTGTCTGACTGTGTCGCTTCTCGCTGTGCCACCTGAGATGCTGGACAGCTCCATGCCTGATCTCTTAGTTGAGATAAGATGCTGGACAACCTTGTTTTGTATGTTATATTTGGTGAACCTTGAACTTCTTGTTCCTCCTATAAACTTCATATTTAAGCTAATGTTTTTGCACTTCCTGTTTGCCATATTACTGTGCTCTTCTCCAGCCAGTATTACTTTCCTGCTGCTGTCCTTATTGTCTCGTTACCAATCTTTGGCTTGTTCCTCAACAATGGTTCTGCTTGATCCCAACCTGCAACCACTTGTTACTGACCTTTGGCTTGTTAACTGACTACACTTTTGCTAGGTCTCTTGCATCTATATCTGCTACCAGCCCCAGCCTTACCCATCTCCTGGTGGGGTAATCCTGAAGACAGCGGCCTGGCACTAGCATGCAAAGAAACCCATTTCCACCACCAACAGCTCTTGTGATGACCATTTAGGGCTTAGACCCTGTGCTTCAGGCGAGACTCCATCATTTGCTAAGGGGAACTGCTTGTGTGTTTACCCTGCATGTTTCTGTGTGAACCTTCCCATTGTTACTGGCCTCAGAGCCTAACCCCTGACTATGACAACAGTTCAAGTATGGAATGCACTGGCAATCAATACAAGCACATCCTTGACATTTATCCCTAACCATGCTGAGCTACTAAAAGCTTGGAGAAGTAGTAGATCTCAGACTTATCACAACTAATTCCTTTGCACATGAAAACTATCAGTGGTGGTTGTGAATAACTGTGATTATAGCTTGAAGTTCAATAAATGATCCAATCAGCAGTCTGAGTAATAACTACTGCTTAATTTGCACATTTTCAGTTCACTTAGTGGTGCCTTTCTGAATAATGAATAAACACAGACAAAGTTGCCTCTCTGGAAGGATATGTAGTTGGAGGACATCAATTTGTCTTATGTCCTGTACACACGATTGGACCTTTGTCCGACCAAATTCACATCGGAATTCCGACAGAATTCCATTGGAGTAAAATAGAATGTTCTCTATGTAAACTTTCATGGAATTCATCGAATTTTCGATGAATTATTTCGATGGGGCATACACGCGGTCGGAACTTCCGATGGAAAAAGTCAGTCGGACATTTTCCATCGGAAATTCCAATCGTGTGTACGGGGCTTAACATCAAATCCCAAATAACATTTAAATTGGAAACCCCATTTAAACAGCCAATTCAGTTTTTTAATAAAACAATGACAGGAGCAAAAGTTCAAAAGAAGCACCAGTAACCACAATTCAGAATTTATTTTGTGCTGGTGTGGTTACAGTAAATACTGGTACATTGCTATCTGTTACTGCCCTTTCTCTTTAGTGATTCACCACTAGCCCACAAATTGATATCAACTTTGGTTATTAAAAGAACATCATTTCTACCTGACTCAGTTTGGCTCCATACAACTACTTTACTTTACATATCTTTTTTTTTGGTGGCCTTACCAGGCCTCAGCTTACATTCTACTAAACCTCCTATGGTCATTGTTGACTTATATGTAAATCATTTTAAAAATAGTATAATTCATATAAATAATTGTCTTCTTTTTCATGACTTACAATGTGAACACTTTTTTCCACTCGGGGTTAAGGTTCTTGTACACAGTGTGAGTCATCAGTCTGTCATTGTTCAACTCAACTACACAAAATGGGTCACTTTTACCTGCAGAGAGCAAGAGAAAAGAGAGAAAAGCAATTGGTGAGTTAATTGGCATGACCAATCCACTACAACTAAAAATAGCACTGGAATAAAAACAGCTTCAAGGCTTTCTTAGTAAACTGCGTACTTGTGTTACAAACACAAAATTATAGTTATCATTGCAATTACACATAGGTATACAAAATGATAATAATGAATTAAAAAAAAAAAAGTACAAAGCCCTCAGAAGGTCAGACTAATCATTGAATAATTTACAAAGTAACTGTAATGATCTTCAGATCCAAGCAGAGAGGCATGGAAGACACAGGATACTCAGAGCTGCCAGCAGAATTGAGATAGGATGTCGCCACGGTGCCCTTTCTTAGACTACCTGGTCCTCACCAGAGCCCCTAATGGTGGCTGGAATGGCATCACTGGTGAAAGAAATTCGCCCAGAAAGCAATGCACATGCACACAGTAATGCAATATTCTGCACTGTGGTGTGCCAAGTCTGTGCATGATGCAGGTGCATTTTCTAGTCCCTTGTGGTACTTTGTGAAGGTCATCGGCTATGAACAGTGAATTAGTTGTATGGGTTATATTTAGCCAGGTAAAGATAGTGGCAGAGCAAAAAGGATAGTCAAGGAGTATTGCTATAAGGTGTTATGGGGGAGTGGAGTAACCAGAACTAAGTGTCAAAAACAGAGTGCAGAGCAAACATGTAATCAAAAAAGATAGCAGGTATCGGGCATACGTGAAACACAATAAACAGACACAATCATGAGCTAATTCTACAATGGAAAACTTGAAGTGAATGTTGCCATTCAAAAACAATGAAAAAATAGCCTTCTGCAAAAGAGACAATTTAGAGAGATAGGGCCCATGGATGGAATTAAATCACCACACTCAGCAAAAGATTCTTTAAGCCAACATTGAGTCCATGTCTGTCTGGACTGTTAAGTAATAATCATCTACTTTTGCAAGAAACCACATTTTCAAAGAAAAGTTCTATATATATACATATATATATATATATATATATATATATATATATATATATATATATAGATATATCTATAGCTATTGATATAGTAATACAGTCTTGGATAGGCTGATACATAAGGCGCTGAATTGACTGAAGAGAATTAGTAGAGGACACAATGGATGCTGAAAAGGGTGCAGATTACAGCTTAGTAAAATCCACACAATATAAATACATAACCACACAGCTCATTTTGGTTTTCTGTGATAGCAGACAGTTCGGTTACTCCAGGACCAAATAGTCATATACCGTATGAAATCCACCAGTATATTCTGATTTACGTGAGGACTCAACATGCATACAATTGCCTTTAAACAGGAAAGCACACAGCCTGACACAATAGATGTCAGCACAATAAACATTAATATCTGTCACCAATAATTTATTATACAAATTTAGCTACAGTAACTTCTGTTGTAATAAAGTTCTGCAACTTTTTTTCAAAGGCAAGGTGAATGATTTGAAACTGAAGCTTAAAATACATCGTCACCCCTACTTTCCCTCAGGATGCCCTCCTATGTGATATTAAATGAAGTCTTCATGCTGTTCATGTGCCTTCTTCTATGGATTGTTCTCACTGATGCATAGAATGATATAGAAGTGATGACATCAGCACTGCTCTGTGCGTCATTGTACTGTCAGTGCAGTATGTCACTGTGAAACCCTGCCATGAGGTAGGAGGTACATGACACGCTGCCCTCCACAAAGTGAGTTGGATGATGCTAGGAGTGTAGTTTGCAAAGAGGCCCACAAGTGGTATGTGGCGTGCGGCGGGAATGTTTGGATCACAAGAATGTTTAAAGCAAACTATAAATCTTGCTGCTTGGGATAACACTGTAGCCTGCTCGGATTGGCAGAGATTGATACTCCGATCTGAGCAGGCTTAGCAGGCTCGGTAGTCATCAACAGAGTGCATCACCCACCGGGATTGGCTGAGCGGTGCACATACTGAATTACATACAGCTTTACAGAGCACCCAGCAGGATGCGGCCTCTTCATTTTTGGGGGGTCGCACAAGGCGGTCGTCTTATATGGTGAGTAGCGCACAGAACCACCGTTTTAAACTGCATATTAGGGGATCGTCTTATGTGCCCAGCCGCCTTATATGCCGGTAAATACGGTAATCTTTTTAACAGACCTGATTAGAATATGAAAATTATTTGATTATTAACTGACCAGATATGGACACCATTACTATCCCTTATATGTAACCTAAATTACTGTTAAAGTTTAGTTTTCATTGTGGGTTTTTCCTAACAAATGTTTAATTTACAATTTTTTATATTTATTCATACCCAATTATCCAACGGAATAAATGTCTGGTGGTACATATGGGGACATATTTATATAGTAGTAAATGTTTCACCAAACATTTACTGCTGGTGAATCAGTACCTGTCAATTAAAGAGGATGCAAACACTGCCTCTTTTTTTTTGCTGACCTGCAAAGTAAAAGCATAATGTGCTAGTATGCATCACATACTAGCACATTATGTGAAACTTACCTGCAAATGAAGCCCTCGTTGTCACCACTGGAGGCCGCATCCATCTTCGCCCGTCTTCCCTCCAAGTCCATGGACTCCAACTATATAAATGGTCACTCATGCATGCAGTAGTCACCGGTCAGAGCACAGGGCTCTGAAGAAACAGCACGGGTCACCGTTCCTTTAGAGCGCATGCGCCGCGGACATCATTGGCAGCGTATACAGTAACTATCTCCTAAGCGGTGCAAATTTAAGATATATTTACAGTACCTGTAAGTAAGCCTTATTATAGGCTTACCTATAGGTAAAAACAATCCAGGGATGTTTACTTCCTCTTAAAAACACATCCATCTGGAGAATGTACCTGCAGTGAATGTTTGGTGAATGTCAGATTCAATGATTTATAAACATGCCACTAGCATTCGTATCTCTGACGCAGGTCCAAAAAAAGTTGTTGATGAAAGGAAATAATCAATGTATGTATGTCTTCTCAATACTTCTTAGGCCTCATGTACACTGCTGCTGCTAAACGGACATTTAGGAACAGTTGGGCATTTTTTTTAGGAACAGTTGGTATGCATCCTGAGAGAACTCCACGCCAAATTTTAAATAAAAAAACCGACATGGGTCCCCCCCCACAGGAACATACCAGGCCCTTAGGTCTGGTATGGGTTGTAAGGAGACCCCCCTACGCCGAAAAATCGACGTGGGGGGGTCCCCCCACAATCCATACCAGACCCGTATCCAAAGCACGCTACCCGGCCGGCCAGGAAATGAGTGGGGACGAACGAGCGCCCCACCTCCTGAGCCATACCAGGCCGAATGCCCTCAACATGGGGGGGTTGGGTGCTCTGGGGCAGGGGGGCGCACTGCAGGGCCCCCCACCCCAGAGCACCCTGTCCCCATGTTGATAAGGACAGGGCCTCTTCCCGACAACCCTGGCCGTTGGTTGTCGGGGTCTGCGGACGGGGGGCTCATCGGAATCTGGGAGCACCCTCAAATAAGGGGGCACACAGATACCGGCCCCCCACCCTAAGTGAATGAATATGGGGTACATCGTACCCCTACCCATTCACCTGGAGGAAAAGTGTAAAAGTAAATAAACACACAACACAGGGTTTTTAAAATAGTTTATTAGTCTGCTCCGGGGGCCCCCTGTCTTCTTTAGCTCTTTTAGCAGGGGGGGCTTCTTATTCACCGCCGTCTGGTTCTCTTCCGCTCTCCAGGGGGGGTCTTCTCCGCTCTCCGGGGGTCTTCTCCACTCTCCGGGAGTCTTCTTCTATCTTCTCCGCTCTCCGGTTCTTCTCCCGCTCGCTGTCCGGTGCCTTCTCCTTCAGGGCTGGCTGCCGCTATCTTCGTGTGTTAGCTAAGTTACTAGCGGTGGCCAGCCCGGCTCTTCTGTGACGTCATCTTCTCTTCTTCTGCCTTCTTCCGATGTTGACACAACGCCTCTTCTCGCTGCAATGACGGGTGCGCGGTTTGCATCCGAATTATATAGGCCTCTCTTATGATGTCACAGTCCCATCATGCTCCACTACCTACCCACGTGGTACCTACCCACGAAGATAGCGGCAGCCAGCCCTGAAGGAGAAGGCACCGGACAGCAAGCTGGAGAAGAACCGGAGAGCGGAGAAAATAGAAGAAGACCCCCGGAGAGTGGAGAAGACCCCCAGAGAGCGGAGAAGACCCCCCGGAGAGCGGAGAGGACCCCCCCCGGAGAGCGGAAGAGAACCAGACGGCGGTGAAGAAGCCCCCCCTGCTAAAAGAGCTAAAGAAGACAGGGGGGGGCCCCCGGAGCAGACTAATAAATTATTTTAAAAACCCTGTGTTGTGTGTTTATTTACTTTTACACTTTGCCTCCAGGTGAATGGGTAGGGGTACAATGTACCCCATATTCATTCACTTAGGGTGGGGGGCTGGTATCTGGGGGCCCCCTTATTTGAGGGGGCTCACAGATTCCGATGAGCCCCCCGCCCGCAGCCCCCGACAACCAACGGCCAGGGTTGTCAGGAAGAGGCCCTGTCCTTATCAACACCCAACCCCCCCATGTTGAGGGCATGCCGCCTGGTACGGCTCAGGAGGGGGCGCTTGCTCGTCCCCACTCCTTTCCTGGCCGGCCGGGTAGCGTGCTTTGGATACGGGTCTGGTATGGATTGTGGGGGGACCCCCCACGTCGGTTTTTCGGCGTAAGTGGGGTCTCCTTACAACCCATACCAGACCTAAGGGCCTGGTATGCTCCTGGGGGGGAACCCATGTCGGTTTTTTTATTTAAAATTTGGCGTGGAGTTCTCCCTCTCAGGATGTATACCAAACGCTGCAGCTAAAATTGGCGGGAATCCAAGTCGGATCTCCCGTCGCTTCTATGACGTGCTCGCTGGAATGTGCTTTGTCTATTCCAGCGAGATGTCGGCACCCTGTCGCCGGGAATCAGCGCGATGCTGTCGTGCTAGAAACACATTCACGGCAACATGTACTGTATGTAATCTTATCAGTACATGTACACAGGGTCGTTTACAGTTGTTTCTAGGCAGTTTAGTGACTTTTTTTGGAACGCAAAAAGATGGGTTCAGAAGCTGAGTTTAGAGACATTTCAAGCGCCAAACGCTTCTAAACGCAGCTAAATGAGGATAAATGTGGTAACTCGCATTTAGCCACGTTTCGTTTACAGGTATTTTTCATTTTTGTCTATTTAAAAAAAAAACATTAAGCCTCATACACATGTTCGGATTTTCATCGGACAAATCCGTGGATTTTTGTCCAAAGGTCGTTGGCCGTGACCTTGTTCTGCATACAGACAGCAGAACTTTTTCAGCCAACATACAGGAAACTACGTGGTTTTTCAGCTCCTTAGCGACACCCTTTGGGCAACTTCTGCTAATGTTGTCTGATGGTTATCACTTGTTCGGAGCATGCGTGTTTGTACTTTGGATTTTAGTGCGACGGACTTGTGTACACATGATGGGAAAATCTGACAGAACACATTTGTTGTCAGACAATTTGAGAGCATGGCTAACCAACATTTGTTGTCGGAAATTCCGACAACAATTGTTCGATGGAGCATAAAGATTATCCGACAAAACATGTCCATCACACAATTGTTGTCGGAATATCCGATCGTGTGTACAGGCCTTAACCCTTTCTAGGTGGTATAGGAGACAACTTACAGAGGGTATGAAGCCAATAGCACAGAAAAGGGTAAAAGTGAGGAGCAGCGAGGTGAGTCAATGACTCCCTATTTTCCTATGCATGATCCTGTGTCTAATGTTCTCCTTAACCTGCAGGGTGTCTAAAACATTTACAGAATAAAATAAGCAATCACAAAACCAAAAATCTTAAACGTGGGAATGAATGTCCCTCTATTAAAAAATGCATACAAATGCATCAATCTTATCCTTAGCTATCCAATCCCAGCTGCCATTTTTAGTGCAAAAAAAAAAGAAATCATGTAACTTATTGCAACTAAATTTCCTTTTATTCAATTTTTATAAACTAGTCCCACTGAGTGAATTATTCCTCTATAAGTACTCCCATTTTACTCAACAAGAGGAGCTATAAAGGATGCATATTATAAACATTTTTCCTCTCTAATATCTCTATAATGTGAAAGGATGTAGTAATACAATTGCATTTGCTGGAAATAAGTACCAGCACTATTTTGCACCACAGGTGCTACATTGATTCTGTGTGATTTGTTGAAATCAGTTTTATTACAGAATGTCATTTCCTCTAAGTTTCTATAAAATGTGCCTTTTTACTGGATTCCCTTGTACATACATTATTACATAGTAACCATTCAAGCATAGCTCCCAATTTTATCAATCAATGGCAATGTGGGTGTTTAGATGGGAATACGTCTGTAATTTGTTCTTTTGTGCCAAAGTGTCCAGGGCCTTTTGGTTATTCGGAAGCACCCCCGTTCTCTGAAATCTGCTGGAGCTAAAACATCAATTATTAAAAGGGAAGATTGAAGTGCTCTGTCTTTAGTTAAATCTTCTTGGGGTAGTTTGAAATGCTAGGTTTTGACAATAATAGCAACTTCTTTTTCCTCTCTGTGCAGTTTACCATCTGTTTGATTGGTAGAAAAGAAGCTTGCCCTGCTGTGTTTATTGACTCCTCGATGGGTAATTTAAAAATAAAGTGCAGCATTGCTTTGTACATCTGTAGGGGTGCAATGCTGTGGTTCCACCATATTAATGCCAAATCACAGAACTAAATCATGCCCTCATGGCCCTGGAAAACTGCTAGCCTGCTGCACACAATTTGACATTAGCAGCTACACGGCATGAAAGCTGTCGTTACATTCAGGGGCGAGGGATATGAAAGTTATTGAAATCTGCAACTTGGCTCCATTAAGATAATATCTAGCGCACTCCGCAATTGTATTTTGTCAGTTGTTCAATATGTTACTGATGCAATTTGCAGAGCACGTTGGGATGTGCAATCGATTATACATCTCCGTTTGCAGAAGGTTTGAACCCTTTGATTTGTGGTGGAGGGAGAGACGCTGAAATGAAACAGTTTTATAAAATGGTGACAGCGGGAGGGCAACCATGAATAAAGCAAAATCTAATATTAAATTGGAAATCTGTGTAGTTGCTAAGTCTACACTCATTTATTTTTGTTTGCTAAATGTTATTTCCCTCCAAACTCATTAAGCCCACTGTTAACTCACACTTTGCGGCAAGCCTTATGATAAGCTAGTATGCTGTGAGATACTGTATGAGTCTATTTGGTACTAAAAGGGCTATACTTTCTGCTATGCATGAAGATCTGTAAATGTGATTGTGAAACAGGTAACGTGCTTGCAACATATACCTTTCTAAATAGAAATTTCACAGGATGTTTTCATGCGTACACTCCACCTCTTTCTGATAGGAGGACAGTGTAAATTGAAAATTTTTATTTCTATCCCTTAAAGGAATTTTCCACCTAAAGTAATATAATTAAAGAGAAGAGGGTGGCAGCAATTGGAAGTTCTGAAACAAACTCTGGATGATCCATAATTGTTGTATGTCTTTTTAAATAGACATCTTCAAGAAATGACTACTAAAAAAGGGGACACTAAACTTACGTTAAGGGTCTAAGGCCCTCGTGGCCAACTTGTGGCCCTTTGGCATTTAATTTGCAGTCCTCGGTGTCCCTGCAGATAATAGTCTGTGTTTTTCATTACTTAGGGTCCTTTCACACGAGCGGACCGTTCGTCCGTTCATTACAAGTCCGTTAACGGACTTGTAATGAATCCCTATGGGAACGCGTCCGTTAGCGGATGGAGCATCCGCTAGCGTCCGCGTCAGTCGGGATCCGCTTTTCCGAACGGAAGAAACCCTATTTTTCTTCCGTTCGGCGGAACGGACCGCATGCAGACGGACAGACGGTCTGTCTGCATCCGGTCCCCCATAGGGGACAGCGGAGCAGAGACAGGGCGGTCCCTGCACTGTGTGCGGGGACCGCCCTATCCACCGACGGCTCAGCGGGGATCCCCGCTGAGCTTTGGCGGACACACGGAGCGGACCCAGAAACGGTCCGCTCCGTGTGAAAGAGCCCTTACAGTAAATGTTTACTCAGGCCAGTTAAGAGAATTATCCTTTATAGAAAATTCATAAATCACCTCCTATTTCATACTATGCCACTTCTTCTGTGCTGCCCATTCCTTTTGTGTTTTTATGTTTTTTTATATTATGTCTATTTTGGTCCCCTGATGCATATACTCAATCTGTGGCAAATCCTAAAGCATGTTTGCAGTCTCAGACCATCTCTTGTAGCATGCCTGTTGTCTCTGAGCATTACATTCAGTGAATATTATTGTCTGCCTTTTGGTTGATGTCAGGGGCCACGCTCAAGGATGTTGACTGTCAAAGATCTATGGATTGCTCATAAAGGGATTATTGACACGTTCCACAAGCACATTTTTTTAATGAATTCTAAATAACAGTTTCTACTATTATAAAACAATATTATGAAAAAGAATAAAAGCTGATTCGCACTGGGATTTACATGCGGTTCAACGTGGGGCGATTTGAGCCTATTCAATTTGAATGAACTCAAATTGCAGTGCACCACATCAAAAGTACTGCATGCACTACTTTTGGAAACTTACTGCAACTTTATTGCATGCATTGTATTGTACTTCATTACCACGAGATCCAGTGCAGGGAAACACTGCATTTGCAACCTGCATTTGGGGTGTCATTAACTTAACATTGACACTGGCACCTACTGCAGAGTGCAACTGCAGTGTGTTTTAAACTTGGTATGGGAAATGCGCACTGAATGTGGGTTTCCCGCAACACATTCTGGTATGAATCGGCCCTTAGGAGAAAAAAATGTGCAAAATATGTTTGAAACCCCCTAATCAGCAACAATGTATGCACATTTGATCACTTAAATCAGAATTCCAATATTTATTTTTACCATATTTGGGTTATCCCCTGTTTTAAAGAGAAAATGTGTCATGCTCTATTTACCCTGTCAACACTCCAGTGCATTCCCTAGCTTATTTATCTGTCCAGCACTGAAATTTCTCTTTAGAAAAAACAACAGACAGCATCAACATCCATGAACCCAGCCTGTCATGAACACACCCCCTAGAGGTACATCATAGTTATTCAGGACTAACCACACTCATACTCCATTATGTGAGCAACTCCCAGCTCAGTGCCTGCTGCTGAAAAAGAAGAGATGTGACCAATGATGTTACAAGCCCATATAAAAGTCTGCAGTGGAAAAGGCATCTATAAGGTATTTTGGTTAAAATAAATATTCAGGGGCTTCAGAGAGAGAGTTGGCGATCAGTCGAATAGACACAGCTGGAGCTTTGTTTTTTAACGTCTCTGCACTTGGCATGACAAAATTACCTGTGCTTCATTCAACTACCCACAAATCTTCCACATTTCCAGTAACAACTGCACAGTAAAACTGCATGCATCGACATTAACCACTTAAGGACCGCCTAACGCCGATATACATCGGCAGAATGGCACAGCTGGGAACAAGCACGTACAGGTACGTCGCCGGCGCGAGCACAAGACCTGGTCCAAAGCTCCGTGGCCGTGCCCGCGGGAAACTGCGGACCCGATCGACGCTGGTGTACATGGATAAGTCACAGGAGCTGAAGAACGGGGAGAGGTGTATGTACTTGGGGTTCAAGACCAAGTTATGGGCCCCCCATTCAATGACTGACCAAGTAAAAAGACCTATTCACTGTGTATTGAAGAAAAACAAGATATAAATGAGCATTCATAGAGCAAGTGTACAAGTCTACATGACATCATGTAAAAATTTACCCTTAAGTCTAAAAGTGCCCTTGTACAGATGCACAGGCTGCACTAATGCAGTCTGTTATGGTGTTACAGGGTTTAGATTCTGTAGCAGTCCCAATGTATTAAGTCTAGGTTCACTGAACTTCACTTGAAATCGCACAATTTAAAAGCAGCATGTCAGTGCGACTTCAGGTGTGATTTGGCTGACATCTGTGCGACTTCATGCACAGATATCTATGCAAGTTGCACCTGAAATTGCTAAGAGCAGTGCTGGAATTACTTTTTCTGTTCAAATTTTTTATTTAGCAAAAAAAAAAGTTCACAGAGTTCAATAGCAAACATCTTTCAAAATGACATAGTAAAGGGTACATTATGGTACAGTCACAGTAGGAACAAATATACCGTAGAAATAACGTCACAGTGATCAAGTCTGAACAACAAGTTACAAATGAAAAAAAAAAAAAAGAAAAAAAAATGTTCAGATTCATTATAGATTAACAAGTGGATTGATAATACAACACCAGTAAAAATAGAACTGAACGATCAGGGAAGGGGGGAGACCCAACCCAATAACAATGTACCAATTAGGAAAGCACTCTGTAAAACTAAAGGAGACCAACAACAGGCCACCCCCAGGCAAAAGCCTGTGGATCACCTGAGAGAGGTCAAATAGGGTATTTCAAAGGAAACACAAAGCAGAGAAGGTATAGAAAAGAGAACAGAGAAAAAGGAAAGAGAGAAAGAAGAAGAGGATAAGAGCAAGAGAGCTGGAGGACAGAAATGTGAGTGGAGAAAATGTCGGCCGGGCCGCACGGACCCCAGAAAGGCGCAAGACCCAGAAGGGATAAAACAACAGTTACGAAGTCAGCAAGGACCTGTCAAATCCTGGGGGGAGGAAATGCTCTACCCAGGGTGACCATGTTTTGTCATGATGGGCCATTCGGTCTAAAACTGTGGCCTCTATCTTGCTATGGACCATCGCCTGTGTCACCCTATTTTTAACTTCAGCTACATGTAAGATAGGGGTTTTCCAGGCCCTAGCTATGGACTGTTTAGCCGCCGTAGTTAGTTGTAATAGGAGTTTAATCTGGGCCCTCGTATAATCTCTTTGCACATAATTTAAAAGGGCCAGGGATGGGTCTGGGAGAAGATTGTCATTAAGTAGGGTGGAAGCCATTTTAAATATAATTATCCAGAACTGTCTTACAATCGGACAAGACCACCAAATATGTTCATGAGTACCAGTCAGGAATTACTTTTTCAAATCAGTGCAGCACTGCAAAGTCGTCGTCACACCGATTTGAATACTTCCATTGCCAACAATAGGTTGTGACTTGTCGTGCAACTTGACCTGTCAAAGTAACATTTTTAAACTGATGTTATGTTTTTTTTTATATTACCTGTACCATAATTTTCATTGAATATATATTATATACTGAGCTGTCATCACACTTGGTTCACAGAGCATTCGGTACTTTCTAAAATAGCAGCAGCACACTTTCGTACCTTATTTCTCTAGTTGAAGCTCCATACTATGATGGGGGCTGTATTTCCTCCTCTGACTTATTCAGATGAGCGTGTTTTAAAGGCAGGTGATCATTTTACTCAACATAAGTGCTGGAGAACTGAAAAAAGTGCACCATTTGCTTGATGCACATGGTAAATCATATACAGTACTTGTATGCTATATCCTATAATTAACTGTCATAAAAGAGATTCTAAAAAAAATATTTTGCTTTACCTGTAACGTCCCTATCTTGGAGTACAGTACAGGACATGGGACTTGTATTTTGGTTTGCTAACACTTATCAACAGAAAACGCAATCAAGGACATCTTTGGAATCAGGGTACAAATTAAAGGAACATTTCATTTTTTTTCTTTTTCTTTTTTGTGTATCATGTTAGGGACCAAACATGTATATCTTAATTTAATAGTACAGGACACAGGACTTGTATTCTTGGGTTATATGCAACTATATTTAGGTGATTAAACACTGCAAATAACTTGCTAGGACTGCCCCCATAGTGCACTACATAACTCTGTGAGATTCCATTTTTTTTTACAAGCAAAGAGGAGGGAGCAAGACACAGATGGGAGGGACCTGTGTCCTGTACTGTAATCCAAGGTAAGAATTTTACATGCAAGTCAAAGTTCTCATCAACTTCATTGTACAGTACAGGACACAGGATTTGTATTCTTAGGCTGTGGGATGTAAAAACAATAAACTTAGGGATCAGAAACAACATGGCACACAGAACTGCAAACAGGGCCACAAGAAAACAAGAGTTAAAGTGAAAAAAAAAACTCAGATCAAAGCTTGAAGTACCTTGTGGTCTAAGCTCACATTAGTTGAGGCCTGAACATCCACCTGGTAGACCTTTGAAAATGTGTGCACGTAGGACCAGTGGAATTCTTGCAAACATGAGAAGCGTTGAAAAGCTCAAGAATCACCAACAGCTCTGGTGGAATGGACTCTCATAGGGAAAGAAAGAACTTTATCCTTAAATGCTTATGCCCTGGAATTGAGCTGCCTGATTAATGTCGCAATGGTGGAATGAGAAGCAGGATGCTCTCTGAATGAATGAATGACTTGTATAGCGCTACACATGCGAACTGAATCGCCTCTGGGCGCTTTTCCAGCCAGTGTCTGCTTGGCTGGTGCGGTCTAAGTATGTCTATGTACCACATTCTTCTGGGCCAATTTGGTGCAATGAGAATCACTGGAACTCTTTCCTCTTCTATCTTCTCCAGGAATCAAGGGAGGAACTTATTCTGAGGAAAGACATACACCAGCTTAAATTGGGCCCAAGGAATTAACAGAGCATCCACTGCAAAGGTAAGAAGATCCTTGGTTTTGTCTACAGATTAGTTCAGCTGGTTGTTGAACCTGGAGGCCAGGGTGTCTGATTCAACCTCACCTTTGACAGAATTTTTATGAGACTACTCTCACAGGTCTAGGTGTTAGCAGCTTAGGAAGTCTGTCTGCCTATTTGCATTACCACCTGTACCCTGACTGGGTGACCCTGCAGAAGAGGGGTCCAATGTTGCAGAAACAATCTGATGGCACTCAATTCTAAGACAATATTAGGAAGTTTTGACTCCTGTGGTGACCAGGTCCCTTGAACAGTCAAGGAATCTCTGCCCCAGTTTGTAAGGCTGGCATTCATTATCGTCACCTTCCAGAGTTTGTGAAGGAAAGACTTTCCCAATTCTAGGGCAGGACTAGGGATACACTATGTTGGGGAGCGCTTTGGCTGGATGATCCATTGACTGGATTTACTTGTTCCATATCATATGTTCAACGGAATAGGTTTGGAGTGAGACTGGGCAAAGGAAACTTCCTCAAAAGAGGCAATGGTCAAGCTGAGAACCCTAAAGATGGGTGTAGTTGCCAGAAATTCCCCTTGTTTTAGAGAAACAATGACACATCACATTGCTTCCATTTGGAATTTAGCACACAAAGATATCTTTTTAGAGATTCTGTATTGGGCACTGGCAGATGCTTCTATTTAGTGTTGGAACTGTGAATAGGTTTGAATAAGAATCGTTAAACCACTCTTCAGTAGGAACTAGTACAACGATTCATTGTGGCCAAAGTTGGTGCAAGGTGGTAATTAAATTTGCCTCCTTCTTGTCTGAATCTGGCAGATTGAAAGGCGAAACTATATTTTTTACCCCTTTTTAAATTACAGACTGGACCCAGAGGTCTGGGCCTTTTAGATACCGACTGGTGCAAATGCCAATAGCTATCCCCCCAACTCCAAGAGACCTTTATTGTGAGGAGGGCTTCTGGGCAGGTCTGGTTAATCTGGGAGTACAGAGCTTGTACTTAAAAAGATGTTGAGCCTTGGTTTGGAAGTAGACACCTGAGTGAAAAAGTGAAAAAAACTTGCAGACAGCATTCTGTAAACCAGCTTTCAGCAAATACATTTAGCAAGTGGTGTTCCTGGAAAGTCAGGAAAAGTGAGAAATGTGTTGCTTCTGTTTTGCTCCATCTCTGAGAAGAGAAAATGTTCTCCCAAGAGGCTAGCAAAAACTGAAGAATGATGGGATGGGGATGGGTTATACTAGGCTGTCCTCACAGTTGTGTTTACCAGTGCCTAATCTCCTAAAGGTAACAACATAACCCTATATACCTGTATTACTCATTCTGTGTCCCTTACGGTACAACTGAGATACAGTTTAGTCCCACAGTGGTTTTGTTTGCACTGATCCCCAGCACTTCACGTACCTTTCCTTTGCTCCCCTGCCACTCTGTTTAGAACTGGGACCTGAGGTCACCCAAGGAGTATATAACATTGTACAAGCCATTACACCAGAGATTCGTAGCTTGCCCATGGATTTATCATAACTGTTGGCAGCTGAACTGAGTAGTGGGGCGATTAAAAGAAAGGTAAATGTATGTGGCTCTGGAAGCAAGCATTAAACTGAACTTGTTGCTTTGCCCTGTATTGGCAAAACAAAGATGTTTTTAGCACCAATATTTATGAACATTATAATATTAAATGCTACTTTCAAATATGGAATATTTGCCAACTATCCCCTGCTGTGTGTGTGTGAATTTATATCAGGTGAAGAATGTGCAAATTTATTGCCAATACCTTCTAAATTTGTACTGATGGTTTTCAAGAAAACCAGCTAAACGTTTAAAGTAACTAAATATGAATATGTGTGTTTTTAAAAATGTTAATGTTTACCCAAATTTTAGTCTATATATTGAGGTTAGGTGGTAAGCAGAACCGCCCCTCTGCCTTGAACCTTGTTTTTTTTAAGCAATTAATAAAATATGTCTCTTTCCCAACAACAAATTTGTACTTTCTGGGAAATAAAAGGGATATTTAAACAGAACCAGCTGTGAATTGTAATTAAGGTTGTTTTAAACTGATGACTATTACTTGGCGAGCCAGCTATAAATAGAGCCATCTAAAAAAAAAAAAAAAAAATTAAGATTACATTGAATTTGAATAATGAATCAATGTACAAACTGGGGAAATTATACAAACAGCTGTATCAAGCTGAACATATAGGATCAGAAAGTAAAATATAAACAATTAAATAAATTCAGACACAAATACTTTGGAAGTGGAAATAAGATAAAAGCCCAAGGAGGTCCCTTTCACATGGGGCGGTCTATGTTTTGAACAACAGGTGATCTGTCTTCTAATCCCCTGCTGATCAAAGCTCTATGTGTGACTGAGAGTAAACAGACTCTGCCGTCCATTTACACCCGATTGTCCCCCAATCCACTTTTGCAGAGGAGAACGCATCCCCTTCCATTTTTTTTCTCAGAAGACCAGATTCGATTAGAGGTAGGTGGGTGTAAATGGACACAAGTCTGTTTACACTTGCCAGTTCCTGATGTAAAGAAGTTAATGGGTTGTCCGATCGGGTCTGCCTGAAAAACTCACAGGCCAACCTGATCGGACTCTTCATGTGAAAGTCTAACTATTCTTTACAATGCTCCCTCTCCCTTACTCCGACTTTTTCTGTCTAACCTGTCTAAAAAAAGATGCACGCTACCTATTTTTTATCTGCCCTGGTTCAATCACTTCATCCCGTAGCTCCAGCTTTTCTGTGTCAGTGAAAAGCTGCTGCAGAGAAGAGGCGAGAGCACTAACAAGGACTGGGCCATGGGTGTAGAATCAAATGATCAGACTGGTGAGGATAAAAAATAGGTAAGTATGCACAACTTTTTATATGCAGGATAGGTAGGAGGAGGGAGGAGGTCACAATTTGATTCATACATTTCCCAATTCAAAAGAAGCAGTGTAGCAAACAGGCCTCTGACAATTTTCTACATATAGGTCTGTGAGATAAAATGTGGCCAAAAAATGGACCTGAGCTACTGTATGTCTGAATGTGTAAAAGGGGCTGTAGGAGAGTAAAAAAAAAACAATTATAGTGGCAGTAAAACTGTAAAACACCTTTCAGAGAGAGTAATATCCAGTTGACAAGCTGACATGTCCCCACTTCCCAATCAGATGATTAGAGCTGGGTGACTGCTGTTCTTTTTCCTCCACTATATAGTGTCAACAGTTTGCGTAGTGCTTTACAATGTAAACTGTTTTCAAAGTTTTTACTGAAAGTGGAGCACACAAAATTAAAAAAGTGCTATTCATGTATATTTACAAAGAAGTGCAGACACTATATTTGAAAGTGTCAAGCATAATATACGAAAATATCCTTACAGAGGGCACTCACTGCTGTGGGTAAGTATCACTTACATGTGTTGTCCCTCCTCCAGCCTGTGACTGGCTAGTGAAGGGATACATGTTCCTTGTTAGCACAATAACAGCAGCACAACTGGCTACTTGTGCTTCCCTCCTATTCCCAGTCTGAAAGAGTTGTTAGGTTGACATCAAATCAAATTAAGGTTCTTTACAGCTTGCATTAAAAAAAAAAAAAAAGAGATAGGCCTCGTACACACGATCGGATCGCCAGAGGACAACAGTCTGAAGGACTGTCTTCATCAGTCCAAACCAATCGTGTGTAGGCCCCATAGGTTATTTAACCTTCGGTCAAAAAAATGAGAACTTGCTTTAAAATTTAACCGATGGACGCCTAACCGATAGGTCAAAACCAATCGTTAGTATGCACAAGCATCGATTAAAAACCCACGCATGCTCAGAATCAAGTCATGTAAACTGGAAGCATTGAGCGTAGTTTTTTTCAGCATGTCGTTGTGTTTTACGTCACCACGTTCTGACACGATCGGTTTTTAACCACTTAAGACCCGGACCTTTAGGCAGCTAAAGGACCCGGCCAGGTTTTGCGATTCAGCACTGGGACGCTTTGACAGAAAATCGCGTGGTCGTGCGACGTGGCTCCCAAACAAAATTGGCGTCCTTTTTTTCCCACAAATAGAGCTTTCTTTTGATGGTATTTGATCACCTCTACGGTTTTAATTTTTTGCACTATAAACAAAAATAGAGCGACAATTTTGAAAAAAATTCAATATTTTTTACTTTTTTCTATAATAAATATCCCCCAAAAATATATAAAACATTATTTTTTCTCCTCGGTTTAGGCCGATACGTATTCTTCTACCTATTTTTGGTAAAAAAAATCTCAATAAGCGTTTATCGATTGGTTTGCGCAAAATGAATAGCGTTTACAAAAACGGGGATAGTTTTATTGCATTTGTATTGATTATTTTTTTTTACCACTAATGGCGGCGATCAGCGATTTCTTTCATGACTGCGACATTATGGCAGACACTTTGGACAATTTTGACACATTTTTGGGACCATTGTCATTTTCACAGCAAAAAATGCATTCAAAATGCATTGTTTACTGTGAAAATGACAGTTGCAGTTTGGGAGTTAACCACAAGGGGGCGCTGATGGGGTTATGCATGACCTCATATGTGTTTCTAACTGTAGGGGGGTGTGGCTGTAGGTATGATGTCATCGATTGTGGTTCCCTATAAAAGGGAACACACGATCGATGTCAGCGCCACAGTGAAGAACGGGGAAGCTGTGTTTACACACAGCTCTCTCCGTTCTTTAGCTCCGGGGACCGATCGCGGGACTCCAGCGGTGATTTGGTCGGCGAGTCCCGTGGCCATGGTCACGGAGCTTCGGACCGGGTCGCGTGCACACGCCTGCGGCGCGACCCCATGGCTGGGCTTAAAGAGCCACATACATGCACGTGGATGTGCCCAGCCGCGCCATTCTGCCGACGAATATCGGTGTGAATGGGGCCTTAAGTGGTTAAACTGATGGTTAAACTGATGGTGTGTGCACGACGGACCATCAGTCAGCTTCATCGGTGTATCTTTAAAGCCTCGTACACACGATCAGTCCATCTGATGAGAACGGTCTGCAGGACCGTTGTCATCGGATGGACTGATCGTGTGTACGAGGCTTTAAAGATTACATTACATTTTAAGATGTGTTAATAAATACAGTGCTGCATTAATTTGTGTCTTTTATATCTACCCGAAGTTCAACATTAACTATCCAGTGGTGTTTTATAAATTTGTCCTCAAAGGCCCACCGCTAGAGAAGACAGGGTTTTCTCACAATCTGATAAATGATCCTCTGATCATCCTAACCTCTGCACAAATCTGGTCATTTGGTTTGTAGCAGCCACTGCAAATCCCAGACCAGTCAAATATCTTTATTTATAAAGATGGAAGTTGCAGCCCAAAATATAACACAATGGCAAAAATGCTAAACATTATGGGCCAGATTCACGTAGAGTGGCGCAAATTTAGTTTGTCCTAACGCATGTCAGTTAAGTTAAGGCGGCTGAATTTTGTGACGTAAGTGCCGTATCCACAGAGCATTTGCGCCCAAATGTGCGCCAGCGTAACGTAAATACTGAGGCATAAGGCGGGGTTATTGCAAGTGGGAAGGAAGTGGGCGTGCTCCATTGAAATGAGCCGTGACCCCATGCAAATAAGGTGCGCGCACGAATCTGCACCTTACTGGGCATGCTCAGAACTCGGGCTGGCGCAATCAGTGATATAGGAAAAAGGCCAAGCAGACTTAGTGAGATATGCCCTGTGTATAAATAGCCCCACACAAACGCACTTCCATTGCAAAAGTACATCCCTGTGTTCCCTTTCCTAAAGCAAGTTGCTTTTGCTCTGTTGTCTGTTGGTGTTTGTTGGTAAGTGTAGTATTGTTAGATTAAAGATTTATAGAAGTAGGAGGTTGTAGTAGCTGTGTGTTTTTTCTGAGTGTTTTTTCTGTTTGTTTTTTCTGTGTTTGTTTTTGAATTTGTATTAGCTGTCTGCTTGTGTTGTTTGATTTTGGTGTCTTGTGTTTGCGGTTTGATTTTTGTGTGTGTTTGTTCTGTGTCTTTTTGTGTGTGTTTGGTCTGTGTCTTTTTGTGTGTGTTTGGTCTGTGTCTTTTTGTGTGTGTTTGTTCTGTGTGTATTTGTGTTTGTTTGTTCTGTTAGATTTTTGTGTGTGTTTGGTGCTGAGTGTTGGGTGAGATGGCATCAAAGAGACGAAAGTTGAATTTTTCGGTGCGAGAAAAGCAAATACTTGCCAGGGCCATCACCCGATTTGGGCGATTTTTACATGGCCCTGAGAGCCGGGACACCCCCCCGGCCAGGAAGAGGGCGATCATCCAGGAGATAACTGATCAGATGAATGCGGGGGGGGGGGAGACGAGGACCACCAGTGGGATAGCTAAGAAGATCAATGATCTGAGGAGCCTGGTCCGTGACAAGATGGCCAAGATAAATGCCCATGCCACGGGCACTGGCGGAGGACCACCCTGCTCCGTCAGGCTGACTGAGGAGGAGTGGGCAGTGGCCCAGTGCTTCCACAGACAACAAGTGGTGGGCCTGCCTGGCTTTGACTCTGAGGAGGGCGTGAGGACAGGTAATATTTTTTTTTTATATCTGGTGAGTAGCATGTGTGGGTGGGGGAAGGGAATATGTGCCAAGTGTGTGGATCCTCCAACCTGTGAATGTTTTGTGTCATCCACAGATGGCCAGGAGATTGCTGGGCCATCAGGCCAGTCTGCTCCATCCCCCGGACAACAGGCTGCTGAAGAGCCCCAAGAAAGCCAGGAGTCCTCAGGGGAGGGGAGTGGCCACACCTCACATCATGAGGGGGTTGAGGAGGAGGAGGATGGGGATGATCGGATGGACCTTGCCAGGGAAATCCTTTTGACTTCGGATGTGGTTCCCCCTGAGGCTACCCCTGAGGCTACCCCTGTGGCTGGCAGCAGTCAGGCCTCCATCAGGGGTAGCCCCTCCCACTCCTCCCCCAACAGGGCTCCCCCCACAAGGGTCTCTCTCTCCCCTCCTCCCAGGTCACAAGCCTCAGCTGCAGGCAGGCAGGGTGGCCGAGGTTCTGCCGGCCAATCTGCAGAGGGACCAGGCCCGGCAGACCCAACATCTGGGTCAGGTCACCCGGACTTTGGCCCAGATGGAGGACAGCCTCGGCTCAATTAAGGACTCGGTCAGTGATGTGGGCACAAACTCCTTGGCGGTCATAACATGCATTTGTGACCTGCAGACCGCCACAGCAGGCGTGTCCCTGGAGGTGAGTGCCCTGACCCAGGCTGTCCATGCAAACACCCAGGCTGTCCAGGCCAATATGGCTGCCCTCACTGTGGGTCTGACCAGGATAGCCGTGGCCTTGGAGGGCAGGCCAGTAGGGGAACAGTCACCAGGGGAGGCTCCTCCTTCCCCTGCTCCCCCCCCATGAGTCTCCCCTGGTTGGCCATGGCCGTGCCCGTGGCGGCCCAAGCGTAGCTCACGCCGCCGCCATTAATTTTGGTTGTACTTTTGATTTTTATTATTTTTTAAATTATACTATGATTATGATTTGTTTTATGTGTGTGAATGATGTATGAATGTGGGGGTGACATTCCTGATGAAAAAGGGTGTCACCCTCAGTTTTGGTGGAGTAGGGATCCCGAGGACCAGGGAGAAGTGATCCCAGGTCCATGTGAATGGTGTATGAATGCACAGTGACATAATTGGAGCCGTGGCGTGGCGTTGCTGCTCCCTAGTACCATGGGGGGTACTTGGGTCTAATCCAATTCGATGAGGATGTAATGTGTCTGTGCTAGGGACCACAGTGGGTGTGCATGCATACATTCTCATTGTGCCATGAATAATGTGTGTGTTTACTGTGCAAAGATGCATTCTGCGAGGCGTCTCCTGGCTGCTGTTCCCTCAGAAGAGGGGGTACCCTCGGTTACTAAAGTCACTAGTATAGCTATGAGCATGGATGCCCCTGGCATGTTGGCATACAGATTGTTGTCCTGCAAGTGTGTGTGCTCAGCTCTTCCCTAACGGTGTTGCTTTAGCTGACATTTACACGGCTGGTGTAAAGTTAGGGCAGATTTTATAAGGTGTAATTTTACACCGTGAAACTAGCAGATGCGCACAGGGCGTAGCCTACGCCGCACAGGCGTACTTTTGTGGATCGCCCTATCTCCTTCATTTGCATATTAGCATAGAAAATCAATGGTGTGTCTAGCGTATTTTGCGCTTCAAGATGCACCAGTGTAATCGTTTTATGTCGGACGGAAAAATCAGGTTTTCAGGCGTATTTCGTTTTGAGGATCAGGCGCAAAGATACGCGCGCCGCATTTTTCAATTACGCCGTGCATCTTTAGATACGTCGGCGTAAGTGCTTTGTGAATCTGGCCCTATATATCACTGTCTATCTCTACCAACACAAGCCCCACTGACCGACAAATCGTTTTAAAAACATCTGGAGCTAGCGTAGCCCTTTTTTAGGAGGGGGTATGAGAAATAGCCCTCCCCAAACAGGATATTTTACTAAACCTGTAGGCGACATAAGAGAATCAGAACCGTTGCTAATTGGAAGCATGGGTTTGATAATAAAGTTGTCAGTGCCTCCACCTAGGACAGGGCCTATGTGATTAATTTCATTCGTGCAAAATTAATCAATAATCTAAACAACCTAATTGGGAGCAGAAAAACTACTGCCACCAGCATATAACATAAAACATAAGTACATAGATACACACCAATATTGAAATAATACAAGCTTTATAGAAGAAGAGATTATAACATCCAATGTACCAACAGGTATTATCAACAAAAGGGCCGATAGGAGCTCTGGTGGAATTGTGCACATATACCCGAGTATATATAATTATTAATAGAGATACTTCCAGATGAATGTTGTAGCAAAGTCCAGTTGCAGGGGCCCCCAAGGATAATGTGGCATCTGTCATTGTGTCGGAGACCTGAAGACAAGATCAGCAGTCATAGGGGGATCCTCCAACTGTTGTCCAATCAGCCTGAAACAAAGCTTCTCGCTGGCAGGAGCTGTGGCGCAGCACTGGAACTCTAAGTTATTCTATCTACTCTGTGCTTAAGTCCCTCCCTAATAGTTTCTAATTTGACATGCAACCTGACCTCTAAGCCAATAAAGTCTGACTTGGCTCTAGCCTATGCTGGTTATCAATCCCTAAACTAAAACTAGTTATATAATCCCAGAACAGAAAGGGGCAGAATTAACTAGAATAGCAGGAGCTGCTGCATAAAACTACAATAACAACAGCTGCATATAAACTCTATTGCAATAAACTGGTTCACCTAGTAAGATACTGGAAGGTGAACCCTACACATACAGTAGCACAAACCTATCTATCTGGCACTGTGCATGTGAAATGATAACAAGGACAGGGCAGAGCTACTCTGTCTGACACAAGGATTTAGATATACCCTCAGCTGCTTCAGCTTAACTATTAGGTCAGAGGAATGCTTGCATAATAGTCCCTTCTGGCGTGGGGTTTAGCAGCATGGGCAGGACTTTTTCTCTCTATGCCCACTTCCTTCTTCTGGGGTATTTTAAAGCCAACAACCCAGGGACAGAAAGTGCATACTTAATACTGTATATTTACAGGCATTTACAAATTCAAACAGTAGAGGGCAGCAGATCCCTACACATTTCCCCTGGTGAAATATTTAAGTCCCAATTTAAGAAAAAAGTGTTGTCCTCTTCTCCTTACAATAGCTTTCTGAGAAAAAACAATAAGTTAGTAGCAACGCATGCCAGGTGAAGTAAAAACATGCAACATGTTGACTAAATTGGAGACTACTTCTACCCAAACATGATACATGTGAGGCTGAGTGATAAACCTGGGGTCCCTCAAATGATCATAGTTCAAAACAGGTGGAGGATGTTTAATCCTCTGCCCTCTCCATACTTCCCTCTGATGTAATCCTGTGTTTTCAGGCACTGAACTAGGACTATGAATCATGGGAAAAGATGGCAATGGCTGTGTAGAAGGACTGAGCCCCTAACTAGGCGTGCTCACTAATTGAGGCAAAAACTCTGGAGATTCAGGGTCCAGTAGTTGGGCTAAAGACCTCAGGAGCTACAGTCCAATCACTGACATGGGTATCAGGAAGATCAGATGAGAGGTCTGCCTGAAGTCACACTCTGAAATGTCATCTGAGCCATCTTTGTCACTGACTTGAGGAACAGGCAGAATATAATTTCTATGCCAGGCTTTAATCCTGCCTTCTGGTGCCTTTATCCTGTATACTGGAATCCTGGGTAATTGGTTCACCACTGTAAAAATCTAATTTCACCATCTGTTGGTCAGCTTATGCTTTCCAGATACTCCCAAGTTCCATAGCAAGACTTGATCACCTGGTTTCATATCTCTGTATCTCAAACGGAGATCAAATATTCTTTTGTCCCCTTAGTTTATTTTAGCTCCATTTTCTACAGCTAAACAGTAAGCAGACTTGTGGGTATCTTTCAGATGAGCCACATATTGGTAATGACTTTGATGGCTAATATCATCAGTGCAGACTCCTAGCAGTGGATCAATGGGAAATCTAGGCTCCCTCCCAAACATCAGGAAATAGAAGAAGAATCCTGTATTCACTATTTTTGGTAACATAAACTAATCCTGGAAATCTATCTTACAGCTCCAATGTTCTTTGAACTAGGTTTACACTTGAGTGAATTGATAAATGGATAAGACAGCCAGGCAGCGATGTCCTGTGGCATGCAGTTTGGCTGTCTTTAGGACATACGTAAAAGGATTATCAACTGTTCTTACTTTAAACGTAGCTATATACAGATGATCATGTAAGCACCAGGAACTCCAATTTTTGGGCTGGGGAGTTGTGCCTACTAGGAGGGAGGCTTTGGCTGATGAAGGCCATTGGTCGTAGCCCAGTTGGATACTCTTGGTAAAATGCCCCACCCTTTCCTTCAATGCTAGTATCCCCATGGTGCACATACTGTTTCTGAAAAAGCAGCTGACACAGGAACCAGTTTTAGCATATGCTGATTATGCTAAAACTGGTTCCTGTGTCAGCTGCTTTTTCAATTGAGTGAAAGTTTTCTTACATGCAGAAGTCAAGTGGTCCCCAAAAGGACTTTTGGAGACCTTTTTTGATTCCCTTGACTGCACCCTTTGAATACCCTTCTACAATCTGAGGTAGTAGCCACAACATCAAAGGAAAGGCTGTACTTCTGTCATTTTGTGAAACTGAGGCCAGTTCCCCATTGCTTTAACTTTGGCTGAATCAGTGGCCACTTCTTCAGCAGAGACAATGTGACCCACAGTAATTGATAATCTCCAGAACTTAAACTTATCTGACAATTTCAGTCCCTCTTCTTTTAGGCTATGCAATACTTGCATGAGTGTTTTTTCCTGTTTATCTAGTGTAGCCCCAAATACAATAATGTCATTGAGGTACACAAGAACTAGAGTACTAGAACACTCAAAACTTTTTCCATTACCTTTGGAGTGTTGCAGATGCACCTCCTATGCCTTGTGGTATGCAAGTAAATTGACAGAAGCCCAAAGGTCATATAAAAGCTGTCTTTTCCTGATCTTCGCATGCCATTGGAACTTGCTAGCATCTAGACAGTAGATCTAGCACGGTTAACCAACAATTTCCATTTAAATCCCCCAGTGCTTCTTCAATTCTGGGCAGTGTATATTGATCAGGTATTGTCCTTCGATTCAGAGTTCTAAATCTATACACAGATGGATGGATCCACATTTTTTTTCTATCACGATGGGGGAGGCATAGGGAGTCTATCAACAAAGATCCCCTGGTCTTTCATCTGATATACTGTATAATGTCTGTTTTAGCTCAACCACATCTTTTGGTGCTATTCTCCATGTTTTTTCTCTGAAGGGAGTAGCGTTGATTAGTCTAGATGTGTGTTATAAGCATTCTTAGCCTAGGCTTCATCCATAATACCTGCAGAGAACAGAGAACTGGCACATTTGACAACTGCTGAGTCAGTTTCTTGTTCCAGAGCCTTGGAAACTTCGGGTAGCTCAAATTGAGTAGAAGTTGTATTTTTGACTTGGACTCTGCACGCTTCAGCATAAGAGTTAACACCCAGCAAAGGGCAGTAGATAGCTACAACGTGAAAAGGACCAATTATGACAGGCTGGAGAGAACAATTTTTCGCAGTCGCAGTAGACAATTCCACTCTGACTCTCCAGCTCTTTTTCTCAGGGATCCCCATCCACCCTTCTTTGTTCATCATCTCCATAACATACACTGCTCAAAAAAATGAAAGGAACACTTTTGAATCAGAGATTCCAGGAGACAGGCAGTTACTCTAGGAGAGCTGGACAGAGCTGTAGAAGGTCCTAAACCCATCAGCAGGACCGGTATCTGCTCCTTTGTGCAAGGAGGAACAGGATGAACACTGCCAGAGCCCTACAAAATGACCCCCAGCAGGCCACTGGTGTGAATGTCTCTGACCAAACAATCAGAAACAGACTTCATGGGGGTGGCCTGAGGGCCCGATGTCCTCTAGTGTGCTCTGTGCTCGCTGCCGGACACTGTGGAGCTTGATTTACATTTTCCATTGAACACCAGAATTGTCAGGTCCGCCACTGGTGTCCCATGCTTTTGACAGATGAGAGGAGCAAGTTCTCCATGAGCATTTGTGACAGACGTGAAAGGGTCTGGAGAAGCCGCGGAGAACTTTATGCTGCCTGTAACATCGTTCAGCATGACCGGTTTTGTGGTGGATCAGTGATGGTCTGGGGAGGCATATCCATGGAAGGACGCACAGACCTCTACAGGCTACACAATGGCACCCTGACTGCCATTAGGCATCGGGTTAAAATCCTTGGACCCATTGTCAGACCCTACACTGGTGCAGTGGGTCCTGGATTCCTCCTGGTGCATGACAATGCCCGGCCTCATGTGGTGAGAGCATGCAGCCAGTTCCTGGAGGATGAAGAAATTGATACCATTGAATGGCCCCCACGCTCACCTGACCTAAATCCAAAAGAACACCTATGGGACATTATGTTTCGGTCCATCTGGTGCCACCAGGATGCACCTCAGTCTGTTCAGGAGCTTAGTGATGCTCTGGCCCAGATTTGGGAGGAAATACCCCAGGACACCATCCGTTATATCCGTCTTATTAGGAGCATGACCTGATGTTGTCAGGTATGCATATACGCACTTTGGGGCCATACAAATTATGAGGACCATTTTGAGTTGTTGCAATGAAATTTCAGCAAAATGGACTGCATAATTTTTTCACTTTGATTTTTGGGGTGTCTATGAATTCAGCCCACTGTAGGTGAACAATTTGAATTTCCATCAAATGATGTGCCATCCTTTCATTCCTAACACATTACCCAGTCCATATCAGTTTAGATATTCAGCATGACACTTTTGCCTGTTGAGTTTTGATACATTTTCAAAGTGTTCCTTTCATTTTTTTGAGCAGTGTATAAAAGCACAACTTGAATAACCCACCCATAACTGCATATAGATAAAAGAACAACATTTGTTGGATTTTACTGGTATAAATGAGAATATGTATTAAAACTGTATTGTAAATAGGTATTACTTAAAAGCCATACTGGATCAAATCAATCCTAAAATCCATGCTATAAATTGGTTTACATAAAGCTTTCTCTTAAGGCTCGTACACACGGTCGGACATCCAACAAAATTTCCCTTGGATTTTTGACTTAATTGATTTGTCCGATCACACCCATAGCATACACACACTCGGACTTTTTCCTCAACCAACACGAACGTAGTGACGTTTTAACGTACGGCCACGCGATTCAAAGAGGAAGTTCAAGTTTCGTACGTCCCGCGTTGCGTTCCATCAGCTACTATATAGTTAGTTTACGTTTCGTGTGAGTGCTTTCCCGATTTCCATTTTCGTGCCTTTTTGCTCGTTACTTTGCGTGCGTTCGCTCGATAACGAGATGTTGCGGAATCCAGCGAGAGAACGGGCTATTTATGGTCTTGGAGTTCTGGCTATTGCTCAAGCCCGGACCAGGACCAGGAAGAGGAGGACTGTTTGGACCAAAAATTGGTTGCTTCATCGGGACCAATTTTCACATATGGCATTGCTGAGGGAGCTGCAGGAAAATAATCCGAATGATTTTCGGAACTATCTTCGGATGTCCGATGCCTGCTTCCAGCGTCTTCTAAACTTGCTGTCCCCATATATTAGCAAGAAGGACACCTGTATGAGGCCTGCTATTCCTGCAGAGCAACGGCTCATAGCCACTTTGCGATATTTGGCGACAGGGAGAAATCTACAGGACATAAAGTTTACTACTGGGATCTCTCCCCAGGCTCTGGGACACATAATTCCGGACACTTGCTGTGCCATTATTCAAGTCCTGCAGAAGGACTATATTCGGGTAAGTTTTTTTCTTTGTTTTCACATTTGATACACTTCATGATTTCTCCAAAATATTTTATTAGTACTTTGTCTTATTTGTATATATTATGTTATTGTCTACCCTCTGGTGTGACAGTCACAAAAACCCAAGTCGGTTGCAACCTGATCCTTCCTTGGTTCACCATATTGGTCCCATGGCAAAGGAGAGAGTTCTTACCACTTGCCAAGCTTTAAGCATTTAACATTATCTACACAAAATTTATTTAATCTGCCACCAGAGGGAGTCATGAAGCATATTATTTGCTCTGCTTCTTAATTGTTATTCCACAAATGTTTTGATATATTTTAGTGTTCTCTTGCCCCTATAATGTATGTTTTCAAAATGCTGATAATATTTTCTGCTCAAGTCTTAACTAATTTTTCTTTGCTTCACTCCACAGTTTCCTTCAAACCGTGAGGAATGGCAGGATGTTGCAGCCCAGTTTGCCAATCAGTGGAATTTTCCCAACTGTGGGGGTGCCATTGATGGCAAACATGTCCGAATTGTTCCTCCACCGGCCTCAGGCTCTTTTTTTTATAATTATAAGGGCTTTAACAGCATAGTTCTGCTTGCTATTGTTTCAGCAAATTATGAGTTTTTATATGTTGATGTCGGTATGAATGGTCGTCATTCTGATGGAGGTGTCATGGCTCATACCGAATTTTATCAGCGTCTTACGTCTGGCACCTTACATTTGCCACCTGCGCAGGACAACGTGGAGGGCCTCAACTTTGTATTTGTGGCAGATGAGGCGTTTGCTCTTGGGGAACATCTTTTGAAGCCCTTTCCAATGAGGAACCTCACTCGTGAGCAACGGATATATAACTACAGACTATCTCGTGCCAGAAGGGTGGTTGAAAACGCCTTTGGCATTTTGTCATGTCGTTTTAGGCTTTTTCTGACTGCCATTCACTTGGCGGAATACAAACTAAATCATGTTGTTTTGTGCTGCTGCATCCTCCATAATTTTCTACGGAGGAATGCTGCTAACTACATAGGTTCCGGGCATACTGATGACCCCTCAGGTGGACGTCCAGCTGAAGATGCAGTGATGCCAGCCCTGCAACAAACTCGACCTGCTGTCTCCTCCCAGAATGCCCGTCTGGTGCGGGAGCAATATATGGAGTATTTTGTGGGTAGAGGGGCAGTGCCTTGGCAGCAAGATGTCCTTTAGTTTTTTGTGAACCTTTAGGATGTTCCTTTTGAAAACATTAAATTCGTTTACAAGATGCTGTTATGTTTGTTTATTACTATTATTTTACTGATTAATGAAATGTTGCTGTGATTACCATTAAATATTTTAGAACAACCAAATGTTTAATTAGCCTTTCTAAAGTTACAAACAGCTATGTGTATTATTATTATGCCTTTTTGTTTCTGATACACACCTTTTCCATATGCAAATATACTGGTAGTAGTGATCAGATAAATAATAATCCACAAAATGTTTCAAAAAATATATTTGTTCAATCCTGCACAATCCAATGTCACTTTTTGGCAGTTTACAAAATCAAAAAACATTGTTAGTTCAGGAATAACACAATTGTGTATTTTTTGGGTAAAATGCTAAACATGCATCTTTTCAAACTCAGCCCTAGACATAGCAAACTTTTTTACATCAAAATTTTTCCTTTTTCAGCTTTCTTCACGCAACAAATAAAAAATTAGCAATGTAAATGTCTGTCCAGATGCACTTTTGTTCATTCTGTGTTTCATTTTTGGGTGTGGCAAAAATGCATGCACAGTGGTCTCCATGCGCCCCGTGGGTTGTGGTTGGCTGTAGCTCACAACATGTAGTTAGCCTTATCACCGGAAACGGACTACCATGTTGTGAGCTAGAGCCAACCGGAACCATAATGGAGTGCATGTCAAACCCTGTGCCTGCATCTTTGTCGCATACAAAAATGCACACCAAAATGAATGGAACTGCGTCTGATGTGAACTGACCCTTAGCACAGTCTTTACCAACTCTCCTTCTCCTGGTGCAATCCCAGGGTCAGAATGACAAGTTGTTCCACTTTTGGCCTTGATACATTGGGCATTTCTATATGTGCATTTTTGTATGATTTTCAGGTCAAGCCCTTAAAATATAACAAAATGACATTTGTAGGCACCAGGAGAAGAAGAGTGGATAAACACTCAGCTGAGACCCTGAAATCACACATAAAGATAGTCATTTTGTGGTAATGACCTACCATTAACACTTTTTTTTGGAGAAAAAACTCAGATTTTACAAAATGTGCGTAGTGCAAATAGAATTAGTGCAAATTCTTTCAATTATCACAAACTGAGCATGTGCAAACAAGGCTAATTACAAATATTTCCATGATAAAACCTTGAACACGAGGGAACATTTGTAATTATAAAACAACGATAGAAAAAAACTAAAATTTTGCTAACAGGTCGTAATAATCCCGGATTCGTCTCTGAACACCAGTGGCAGCCTCCTTGAGATTTTCCAGCTCTGTCATTGCCTGCAGCATATCAGCACTGATCCGACCAATAGTGCATCCTGGTAGTTGGTGGCCTTGGAAAAAGACAAAAATTTAGTATGTGTTTGATGGTGAAGTGACTGAGGCAATCCCAAAATAAACCAAAATGTTACAATGGGGTCTATTTTCTTGAAATACTTACCTAAACCTAGACACTCAATTAGTCCTAACAACCTTTTTCATCTTCATAATACACCTACACTACTAGTGAATGTACACACTACAGATAATACTCTGTAAATCTTGGGCCAGGTGCATATCCATGTGTCTTCAAATGCATCTACCTAAACACCACTGCCACCTCTCCCTTCTACATGCTCAAATTTTGAATACACTAAATAATTTGCTATTGTGGTGTAGGCGTGTGTGGTGTGGACCTAGAAAAAAAAAACAGGTGTTGATTTTGCAAGGCACATGTTCCAAAAACTTACTGGGGCAAACAACAACCTCCGAAGGCTCATCTTGCATTTCTTGCACTCCTTCACCCTCAGCAAATCTGGTGTCTGGGGATGTGCTGTCGACTGGTGGCTCTTTGCTGGGTCCGGCACTATCCTCCAAATCCTGCAAAGGTTGGTGTTGAGCACACTCACAATCCTCTAAAATGAAAGAATAAATCATCTATGAATCGTTGCCAAAATTACATTATATTAACATAATCACATGTGCTGCTTTTAAAGTCCACCAACCTTGCCCTGGTGAACCAGTTTGCGCCACACTAGTGTACTACACTATGCATTATTACAATAAACGCTATGCTAGGGAACAGGAGTATGATGTCATATAAAATCTATGAAGACATGTCTATATCTAGGCCACATTAAACAACTCAGGCAGATGGCACCCATCACTCTTGTTTGCTATGGCAATATGGTTTATATGATGTGAAATCTAGCAGGCGTGACTCTGTGTGACTCTGATCCCCAGGGACTCTCCTCTACCCATCTCTACCCTGTAAATGCGTCATTAATGGTCAGTGATGAGCCACGCATCTAACATAAAGTGTAATGTACCCCTTAAGTTCAGTCCTGACACCATGGCGTTTGTCCTATCTCTAAACACCCCTGTCACTGGCAAAAGCACATAAGCATTTTTATTAACTTACGTTTTGGGGCAGATTTGGGGCCTGTTGTCTCCCCTGTTCTCTCCCCTGTTGGAGCCCGGCCAAGGGAAGCCTCCCTTTGTCCCCTGTGGTGTCTTTCTCTGTGCCTTTGTCCTGTTGAAAAAATTAGAATACAGTATATTAAGGATTTGCCAAAAGTAGCCAAGACATAATAAAAACTTTACAATTTTAATGAACTGCTTTTAAACTTCCATTAACTTCTTCTGTAGGCCCCACCAGAAAACTAAATCATTAAATTTCATCCATCTATAATGTACAGACAAATAATTCTCAAATTACATGTACTTACTTCTTTTGATAATGGTGCGGTGAATGGCTTCTAAATTTTCTTGCTCTCTGTGCTTCAAATCTGACCATCGTTTGCGGATTTGGTCTTTCGTTCGTTGGATACCATAATCTCCTTCCAATACCGCGAGGACCTTCTCCAGAACCCAGTCTTTATGGCTGTTGGGCCTATCATAATTTTCAAGTTTACAATCGTAATCGTACTTCTCAAAGATGCGAACCATCTCCACCATCTCCCCCTTGCTCATGGGGGTGGCCTTGTGTTTTCTATAAACGCCTCCACTGCGGGGCCTATTCGTTTTCGTGGGTTCCGCCATCACATTCTCCCTCACACATCCCAGAATGTCGCATGAAGAAAAAGGATTGTGGTCCCGCCCCAGCGTCATGACGCACGTAGAGCGAAGCTTCACGCATGCGTAGGCTATATAAATCAAGAACGAGCGCTCGATGTCACGGACGCATGCACGAACCTAACGGAACGACTCTACGTGCAGCCGAAGGTCTACGCGGAACGAAGGTAGGTGAATACATTGGGACACTAGTGGTTACTGCATGATTTAGCTTAGAGCAAACAGAGATTGTATAAGCAGGTTAGGAAGTTACAGCAAGCACTTATTGGTCGTATTGTATCCTTTATTGCAGATATCTCATCCAAATAATGCCGAAAGCAAAGGGTGGAAAGCTTAATTCCAAAGCATTCATCACTGCTTTTATTGATCTCTATAGATCACACACATGTCTGTGGCAGGTCACCAATAAAGACTACTCCAATAAAAATAAAAGGCAGGCAGCAATTGATGAACTGGTGGCAGAAGCAAAGACTGTGTACCCCAGGGCCAACGAGACCCAAATAAAAGCAAAAATTGGGGGCCTGAGGAGCACTTTTAAGAGGGAGCTCAAGAAGATTGAGTGTTCAAAAAGATCAGGAGCGGCAGCAGATGATGTTTATGTGCCCAAGCTATGGTACTTCAGCAGCCTGATGTTTTTAAAGGACCAAACAGAGCCAAGAAAACATCTGTCCACACTTGCATCCGCATCAGCAGAGGCCACAGATACTGAGGCTGAACCAACTCAGGATGAGGAGGAGGAGGAGGAGGAGGAGGAGGAGCTCAGCTTGACACAGGTATAGTATTCCTGAAAATATGTGCATTCAGATATACTATGATCAGTGGCGTTGCTAGGGGGGTGACATGACCAGAGGTGTAGGGTGCTGGGTAATGTAAAGGGGTCCAGACGTGCAGTTGTGGAGAGGGGTACACAGTAGTAACAAAATGATATTGAAGGATGCAGAGGTATGCAGGGGGCACAGTGGGGTGTTTGTACATTTTAACGTGTGGGGGGGGGGGCCAGATATTGGATCTGCCCCGGGTGCTAAATGCTCTAGGTACGCCCCTGACTATGATGTTAATGTGTTGTTATGATGGCAAGAAAATAAAATGATGCTCCTTTTTCAGACACAGGACGTTGCCAGCCAAGAAGAGGCTGGGCCCAGCAGACAGTCCACACAATGTAGAATCCCTACACTGAACCCTCCTAGGAAAAGGGCCAAGAAGAGGCAACATCTGGATGATGCCACGGCTGATTTTCTAAGTAGGGCCACATCGGTCATCACCACAGCACCCGATAGTGCAGAAGGGTTTGGCTGTTTTATAGCAAACAAACTACGGGAGATTGATGCCGATCAAAGGGAGCTATGTGAGGGGATCATGGTCCAGCTCCTTAGCAAGGCCAGGAAACGGGAGCTAACCCCTATTTCACATGTCTGTGATATAGATCACACACCTCCAGCCAATGTACAACAGGCCTACCAACAACAGACAAGCTTCCAAGCACACCCAGCCTACCCACACCAGCCAACCTACCCACACCAGCCTGCCTACCCACACCAGCCAACCTACCCACCCCAGCCAACCTACCCACACCAGCCAACCTACCCACCCCAGCAAGCCGAGCCACACCAGCCAACCTACCCACCCCAGCAATCCCACCCACCCCAGCAAGCCGAGCCACACCAGCCAACCTACCCACCCCAGCCAACCTACCCACCCCAGCCAACCTACCCACCCCAGCAATCCCACCCACCCCAGCAAGCCGAGCCACACCAGCCAAACTACCCACCCCAGCCAACCTACCCACCCCAGCAAGCCCACCCACCCCAGCAAGCCGAGCCACACCAGCCAACCTACCCACCCCAGCCAACCTACCCACCCCAGCAAGCCCACCCACCCCAGCAAGCCAACCCACCCCAGCAAGCCAACCCACCCCAGCAAGCCAACCCACCACAGCAGCATGGGGGTCAGTGGCCAACTCAGAGCCCCGATTTTAGGGGATACTAATTTATCTTTAAATATCTATGATTTTGAACATATTTTTGCTATTATTTGTAGTTGAGTATGTTTTGTTTGGTTTGGCTTAAGAAAAAATGCTCGAATTATGGCATAAAATCTTTATTTTTTAGATATTATTGTTTTTGGTATTGTGGTGTGAGTGTTAAAAATTATAACGCTTCAGCTGATGAGGTGTGAAGTGTGGAGAGTGTTGGCCAGTTTTGTATGCTGAAATATCAGCCTGTTGAAGTACCACAGCCTGGGCACAAATATGTCTGCTGCTGCTGCTCCCCATCTTTTGGAGACCACAATCTTCTTGGGCTCCTTATATTTTAGTTAATGCTCAGGTCCCCAAGTTTGGAGATTATAACCTAATTTATGTATGCCCTGGGGTACAGAGGCTTTGCCAACTCAACCAGTTCTTCAATTGCTGCCTTCCTGTTGTTTTGTATTTGGATCTGTTATTATTTTTCCCATTTTTTGCAAAATAAAATGATGATGCTAAAAACTTGTGCATTATGTGTGGAAAGTCAAATGTAAGTTTGTGAGTAGGCAGGCCCTTTGCTAAAATTGAAGGGACATAAATAGGGTAGTTATTACTTTGCCCAGCATAAAGAATTGGGGATATTTATTGGTTTTGCATTTCAAATAAATAAGAAAAAAAAGGCTGGATTCATATCCAGAAAATACACTAATCCAAAGTAAATACATTTGTTTTTAATCCGTCCGTATCACCAGTTGAGCAGATGTACATATTAGGACATTCTAAAGAAAAATAGAATATGCGCTGCTATTTGAGATTTCGAAACTTGCCGCGTGACGAATGAGCATTTTCAAATACGAACGCTAGTTTTACTAGACAGCTGGCTTCCGGGTGCTCTTTATTTCGGGGCATGCGCATTTAGCTTTTTTTGAAAAATCCGATGGTTTTCTGTACACACGGTCGCACTTTGCACAATCGGACTTTTCAGAACAGAAAGTTGGTCCGTTCACAGACCCAACTTTTTGTCCGATTGAAGCCAAAAAAGTTGGTCCGATGGAACGTACACACGGTCGGAGAAATTAGAAAAGTGCCGGATTTTGAAGTTGGTTGGCCGAAAATCCGACCGTGTGTACGGGGCTTAACTCCCAGAATTAACTGCTAGCTATCATACCACAAATACAGGCCTATAATACATTAAAGTGTATATGGATAATTAATATATGGCCTTCAGGTGATAGATCCACTTAGGTCAACACGTTTCATGAAATAGCTTCTTGAGGACACTAAGGACCAAGTGAGAAAGTAGCAATTTTACTAAATGCAGTGAAAAAATACATTAAAACTTTGTTTACAATTAATATTAGTCTATGCATCACATTATAAGGTAACTACTGACATTTTTTAAATCTGTCAAACATGCTTATGCATGTAAGCTATTTATACCAATGGTCAGTGGTTGCAGCAAATGATCAGGAGGCTACCCTTGGGGAAGGCACTGAGACAAGATGACAGAACAAAGGAACGGCATTCCTCCCAGGTGTTTCTTGTGGTAGACAAGATAGTGCCTAAATGTAGATTATACAACATGTAAATTCTTTCACCAGCATGTAACAATTACTCACATCATAAGGCCAATAACCTGCAGACACTATGTGCAACTCACATAACGTGTGCTAGATGTAGGAAAGCCAAATGCCTGCCTTTTAAAGGTTATCCATGTCAACAGAAGGCCTGAAATCTATAAGTGTAATGGAATCCACAAACTAATACAACATAAAATTAATAAGCTATTCATCACCAGCCCTTAAAACCACAAACATACCAGAGCTTTTTTTCTCAGAAAATAAGTGCAGGAACTCAACCACGACCCTGTTCAGATTTCAAAAACAGTAGAAGGGTCTTAAAGGGGCATTAAATACCAGGATTGCATTACATACATAGTGCATAGTTCAGGGGGTTACACACAGAGTGCAGAGCTGTCACCTGTAAACACAGAAACCAGACTTCAGTGTTTACAAGTGATTGTGGCGAGCAGGCACCAAAGGGTCTGAGCCAGAGGTGGTGGAACTGAGTTCCCCCAAGTTCCCCCTGAAAAAAAGCCATGGATACAGCACATGCTTACTCCTTTCAACAAAAGCCAAAAAATAGTAAATTAAGACTGGTAGTGTTGCTAAGGGCAGGTCACAACTTGTAGCATGTTTGCCTGAAATAACAAAAACATAGATTAAATGATAGCAATCATGCTTATCTATTTCAACATATCGTCATAACTTACCCTAGTTCTAAGGCCTCCTGCACACAGCAGTTGTAGACTTTGTTCTTTCGAAGTGCAACAGTACAGAAATGCAGCATGACAAAAGTGCATAGTTTTGAACAGCAGTAGCTGGATACATGCCACTAGGGGGCCCCATCGGGGTTGCCAGCCTCAGTAAAATCAGGGACAGTATGTAAAAATCTGTGTTTTTTCACATCTGTCCCTGAAATGTCCCTTACCAACATCCTTTTGGTATCTTTTCAATGTGTATTCTGTGTGTATGTATACTGTGTGTGTATATTGTATATGCATACTGTATGTGTGTGTGTATACTGTGTGGCCCCATAATCTATTGCCTGGGGGCCCCATAATCTCCTATTACCCGGGGGCCCCATGAGTTGTCAGTCCGCCCCTGGTGAGGCCTGTGGACCATAAACATGTAGCTTTTGGTGTGACACTGCATAACCCACATAGTGTTCTTTCAGAGCTAGAAGCAGGTAAAAAGGTTGCAAACATAGCTGCTTGTGAGATTGGCAACCCTTCTCTGCATAGAAAGGAGAACCCTGAGAGAAAATGTGCAATGCCAAACGTAATTGTTTTGTGTGAGGCTGCAAACCATGCGAGTGTTGTGGCTGCTCCTAAAAGAAGAAGTCATCTTATTGTTGGTGATTCAATTGTAAGAGGTACAGTATTCATCCTAAAGGTGTTCTATCAGGTTGAGGTCAGGACTCTGTGCAGGCAGGTCAAGTTCCTCCACTCCAAATGTGCTCATCCATGTCTTTATGGACCTTGCTTTGTGCACTGGTCCAAATCATTTGGTGAAAGGGGGGATGGTGGTGTGGGGATGTTTTTATTGGGTTGGCATGACCACTAAGTTCCAGCGAAGGGAACTCTTAAGGTGTCAGCATACCAAGACATTTTGGACAATTTCCTGTTCCCAACTTCATGCTCCGCCTCAGGTGGAGCTCCAGTCTCACCCTCCTGCACCCCAGAGCTGCCCCACCGAACGGCCGCCCCTTACCAGGCAGGATAGTCCGCGGCTCGGGCCTAGTCCCGTCAGGCGGCCATCTTGCTACACCTAAGGAGCAGGGACCCCCCCCTCTTCAACCATAACCATACAATCCACAGATAGGACCTACCTGTGACCCCTCATTCCAAAACATCCAAAGACACTGGAGAGCTTAACCTCCTCCCAGGTCACTCCTTTCTGTCCCTCCATCCACATCCCAGCATCAGTGTACTTGCCGTGACTACACCACAAGACGGCCGGCCGCACCACCTAGGACAAGCAGACCCCACGACTATCAACTCTAACAGGTAAGAACCCTCACCCCACCGCCATAGAAGTTGATCCAGGATCTACCCGATCGCCCTCGAGGGATCAGGAAGACATTTTTTCCCACATCGCAGCGGATTGGCTTTTCTCGGTTAGGTTTTTTTTCGCCTTCCTCAGGATCAGCGGAGATCAGGAGAATTGGTGACAGAGAATTATGCCATTCTAACAGAAAACAGAGTGTGGCAAAGAGGAGGAGGCCTGGCAGGGATCTACAAGACTCACCTCTCGGTCACCAAACCAGACCTACAGAACTCACTTCCATTCATGGAAACCCTCAACTGCAACTGCAAACAAATCCCCAAGACACCATTCACATACTTCTCTGCTATAGACCACCTGGACCAAAAAGCTCCTCACATCATTGACAGAATTCATCTCCACCTATACCTTAAACATCAAACATCTCCTGCTACTCAGGGATTTCAACCTCTGGGCCAACTCCTCACAGGACCCCATCGCACCTGCATTGACCACTTGGAAGGATTAGGTCTGCAGCAACTGGTATGCGGGGCCCACACATGTTTCAGGTCACACGCTCGATCTTATCTTCAAACAAGATTTGGATATTGACACACTGGAAAATGAGCCCCTACCCTGGACAGATCACCATGCAATAAAATTCAAAATCGCTACAAACGCGCATTTAAAGAAACCAAAAAACCCACTATCAACACATTGGACTCGATCACAGAAGAAGCTCCACTTGGAACTCTTCAAAACTACGCTAGGGAACAAAATAAAAACAATTGAACAACATCATACAGCAACGGAAACACTCAACTCCATCAACAAGGCTCTACTACAGACAGCAGACATAGTAGCTCCAAAACGCAGAACGCTCATCCGTAAAAACAACTCTGGTTGGTTTAACGACGAGCTCAAGCTGTTGAAGCAAGAACGCAGAAGAGCGGAAGCAGCCTGGAGAAGAAGCCCTACAGAGGAAAACCACACAACCTACAAACTCATCACCAAGAAATATCATAAAGAAATTTTTAAAGCAAAAAAAGATCAGTTTTCTAATTTTCTCGCAAAATGCCCTGAACCGCCCCCGCAAACTCTTTAAATTAGTCGCTCAGTCCATTAACCCAGCCTGCCTAGAGGCTCAGAATTTTGAATCACAAGAGTTTTGCAACTAATTATTTCATTAACAAAATTGAAAAAATCTGTGAAATTATTCAGCAAAAGAGAACCTCCACCGACTTCCCTGTAAATCAAAAATGTAATATTCACACAAATATGCCGCAATCAACCAAATTCACATTAAACCCCATCTCAATCGACACCACCAAAAATATCATCGGTACTCTGTGAGACAGCACAGCGCCTAATGATATCATTCCCACTAAACTGTTGAAAGAATGTGCCAAACCAGCGTCGACCTATAACAGGCCTAAACATTTTCTCCAAGGTAATGGAGAAAGTAGTTGTACAACAGCTACAACATCATTTAGACACCCACAAACTACTGGATCCACTTCAATCACGTTTCCGCCCAGCTCACGGGACAGAAACAGCACTTCTCAAAATATGGGATGACGCTCTCAAAGCAGCAGACGAAGGAGAATCTTGTCTTCTGGTACTGTTGGATCTAAGCGCAGCTTTTGATACAGCAGACCACAAACTACTGCTGACACGCCTAGCTGAAGTAGCTAGAGTGGCAGACTCGGATTTACCCTGGTTCTCCTCCTTTTTGGAAAACCGATCTCAAATAGTGAAACTAGGTCCTTTCACTTCCGAAAAACGCATGGTGTCATGCGGAGTCCCTCAGGGGTCCCCCCTGTCGCCCGTACTATTCAATATCTATCTCTGCCATCTCCTCAAAATCATCAGTAACCAGAAGTTACTCTACCATTCCTACGCGGATGATACCCAACTCTACCTTCGTATCAGCAACAAAAAGGATCATTATCTCGGACTAGAGAAATGCCTTTCTTTGATAGAAATTTGGATGACGGAGAGTTACCTTAAACTCAATGGCTCAAAAACAGAACTTCTTCTGTTCCACGCCAACCGTAGGATTTCCCACAACAACATGGACACCCCCGCCCATTCTGGGACAAACCATCGTTCCAAGCTCCAAAGTCAAAAGTCTTGGAGTCACTTTTGACTCCAACATGACAATGGATGCACAAATAAGTTCAGTAGTCAGCGGATCCCACCATCTACTGCGCATGCTACGTAGACTCATTCCCTTTATCCCGAAAGAGGACACAGCAGTCGTGGTGGGAACGTAAATCAACTGCAGACTCGACTATGCAAACGCCCTTTACATCGGTCTCCCAAAGTACCAAATCGCTTGTCTACAAGTCGTTCAAAATACAGCGGCACGACTTGTGACTGGAAAAAAACCCTGGGAATCAATCTCGGCCTCCCTGAGATCCCTTCACTGGTTGCCAGTAAAAAACAGAATTACGTTTAAAACAATTTGTCTGACACATAAGTGTGTTCAAGGAAGTGCCCCCCAATATCTATGTGAAAAATTTAAATCTCACAACCCCGATCGTGTTCTCCGCTCCACCAACCAAAAACTACTCCAGATACCCAAGGCCAGATATAATTCCAAAGGAGAATGAAGATTTGCAGTCCAAGTACCTAGACTGTGGAACGCGTTACCAATCAGCATTCGAACGGAAGTGAATCACCAGGCCTTCAGAAAAAAAAACTGAAAACACATCGATTCTGAAGGCTAAATACAGTAGGGGATTGATACCAAGCGCCCTGAGGCGATTCAGTTCGCATGTGTTGTGATATGTACGTTTTTCACTCACTCACTCAACAGTAATAAACAGAAATTTTTATAAGCGTGGGGGAAGGCTAGAACTCCAATCAGTTTTTTACTGCTATTGGTGTCCCTTACACAAGTTTTCCCTCATTGTCCATCTGGTGAAACTATTGCTTCTGTCAGATTAGGCCTCATCCACATAGGTGCTTGGGACAAAGTGAAATTCAAGCATATTTCCCCTGTCTGGGAGCAACAGGTGCTGCGAAAAACCCATCATAGAAATCAATGACTGTACCGTGGCACTTGCAAAAACATTTGCATGTGAACAGATGTACAACCCTGATCACAGACAGTCAGTGTCCAAGGGTATGCATCCATGCGCATATTCAAGTTTATGCAAGTACTGGCATATGCTCATTGCTCACATACAGCCATTGATTTCTATGGGCTGCGGTACGCAACACCTGTGGCTTCCGGAAGGGAAAATATGCTAGAATTGTATGCAGTATGGCACCAGGCACCTATGCATGAGGCCTAAGTGGAAGGAAATCTCAGAACAGAGCTCAAAATACCTTGAGTTATATAGATATAAAAAAAAAACCTTATGCTTATATTCCCACACTTTTTTTTTATCTATTAATTTTTTTATCATTGGTACTCCATAAATAAATTCTTATGTTATAAAACATATTACCCTACAATTATTTAGCTAAAAGATGTAATAAATTCATATTTATACAGAAATATTAAATATAATTTTTTCTAAAACTCTTTATAAAATTTACAACTTGTGTAAAAATCTGACCTTTTATAGAGGAAGAGAATATCAATGGAAGATTACCAGGTTATAAATCTGGCATGTTACCTGACCTTATCATCTTAGCAATGAGACATCAGCACTGCAATTAAAAGATGCTTCTTTTGTCATTCTAACATTGAGAGCAGGATGAAGAAACAATACACATTTTCCTTAACAGTTTATTCCTATTTTACTCAGGTAAAGCACATCTAATGTGTTTATGAAACTTCTACAGACAATTCAAACGTAATTTAAAAAAATAAAATTTAAAGTACAGAATAAAACAATAATTATTTGGGTTTTAATATCGATAATACACGCTTCTTAAGTGTTTTCTGGTTATGAAAAAAAATTTGGGGGGAAAAAATGTAAAATATATCAAGGTTTCTTCTTGAACTGAAAGGCAAGTAGAACTTATCTGTGAACTTATTAGTGAATTTAGCTCCACTGCATAAATATAATGCAGCAATGCATTTTGGGCAGAAGCCCCATGACTACATCAACTACAGGTGTCTACATCCAAAAAATACAAGAGTTGGGTCTATTTCCCAATGTGAGCTCAAATAAGGCAAAGCAAATAAACAAAATACACTTGAAAAAAAAGGAAATGATTTTGGATTCCAGATTCTAAAATGTGTCCATAACTGAGGTCCCCAAAGTATGCCCTCTGCTGACCTAGCCCCCTTAAACATGGAGCATCTAGCCCCTGTGAGTGCAATCCTGGCATTTTAGTGCACCTGCTCTCTGCAGCCTGTCAAAGTTTATGGCAGATTAACCTAGTAGTACTTTTGTTTAGGACCCTATGCGTTCAAGGATGCAGGGCGGGGACGCAAGTACACTGCAGTCAGACATTTGTCGCTAGATGCATAGAGCCTTAAACGTGAGTAGCACTCAATCATTCAGCCCTGCCGGTTGCAGAACATTTCATCCTGCCTTTAGCCTGACTTTGGCTGTTGCACCTGGGCCTCCTGGATGCACTAAAACACTAAAACCTGTGCCTCCTAGGCACACTAAATAGGAAAGCTTCATGAACATTGACTTTTTCCAGCAATGTGTGGCTGCACAGAACAATCAATAGCAACAGAGAGTCTAGCTAGAAATCACTACTTCAGATAAACAATTCAGAACAAAATCAGCGACTTGCAAGTAGTACACACACGCCTTCTTGAACCATACCAAACCATCTGCCCTAACATGGTACCTGACAAAGCACCTTGCTTCCATGTTGATGAGGACAAGGACTCTTTCCCACAGCCCTTGACTAGTGGTTGTGGGGGTCTGTAAGGGGGGGGGGGCTTATCAGAAACTGTATGCTTCCATCAACATGGGGACATGGTGCTTTGCCAGGCAGGTCTCTTCTAACAAGGCTCCCCTACATGTTGAGGGCATGTTGCCTGATAAGATTTAAGAACCTTCCTGGCCTGCTAGGGGGGTGCATGCCATTTTTTTTTCACCTAAAGAAAAATAAATAAAAACTACTGTATTTGCTGGCATATAAGACTACCTTTTACTCTTAAAAAACTGGCCAAAAAGCAGGGGTCATCTTATACGCCGGGTCAGCTGCTCGGATGCCTGCTGGATGTGCGGTAATACTGTATGTAGCTTCAGCTACATACAGTATATACCGCTTAGCCAATGCCGGTGAGAGATGTATTCAAATGAATAGAGAGCCTGCCCGGATTGGAGTAACAACCTCTGCCAATCCATGCAGGCTACATACAGTAGCACGCTCAGATTAGCTTTGAGAGTCAGAGAGGCGTGGGCTGATGATGTTACAGCCTCTGCCAATCCAAGCAGGCTTTGTATTCATTAATAGAATACATTGCTCGCTGTGATTGGCTCCAGCTCCAGCAAGAATGAAGAAGGATATGGCTCCAGAAGGAAGAAATATGAAGCGTCGGAGTACAAGCAAAAAATCTTAAAAAACAGTAAAATTAGGGGGTCGTCTTATACGCCCGGTCGCCTTGTACACCGGCAAATACAGTACTTATTAACAATAAGCTAAGAAGCACCCCAAAAGTATACAATAAAAAATGGTAAAACAGCAGGGGCACACGTGGAAAAAAAAGTTGTCCTAAAAAAGTCTGCTAGGTTTGTCTAGATTGCAGTTTATGCTGGTTGGCGTATACTTCACTCTCCCTAGTCATAAAAACTACAATTCACTGCAAACTATCAATAGAAAATATACCACACACAATATAGTACTATACTGTATATAGCACTGAATTCTCTATATAGCATTAAATTGTAAAACTGTATGTAGGACAATACTAAAAGCACACTACGCTATCCTATATTTTCCTTAAACCAATGCTAGATGTCCCTCACTCACACTAAATCCACCCAAAATGTGAAATAAGGCTGCTGGGAAAGCAGTCTTTTATAATGTGCGGGCTTCAACTTTACTGTGCATGACCTTGGCCAATGACGATTCAGGCAATGCATTGTGGGACGTTTGACAAGAGAAATTTCAGCTGAACAGTTTTAAAGTTCAGATCCTCTCCCTACTCATGCCTTCTGATAACACAGGCGGACAGCTGAATTGATCCAAGGCCTGAAGACAAACAGCCTTCCCACGGGAACTGGTGTACTCTGGTAACATTGTAGAGGGGCTCCCTACAGTAGAAAAACCGCATACTGAATGGCTTCTGTCCAGCTGCCCACATTATGGTTCTGATAGTGGAGGTCTTCTCACCTGGCTGCAGATTAATTTTCCCAGCTACCCCTGTCTCCTCAGCTATCCAAGGTTCTAAGGGAAAGAAGCTGAGGCTATTTTGTGATTTCAAGAGCTCCACCTAGATAGACATTCATATTTTCAGCAAGGACTGCAGTAACTTTGTTATTACATAAGCTGCAGTTCCTTTAAACCTTGGCAAATTAGGGGGTTAATCATTCTAACCAAGTTGGAAATCCTATCCACCCTATCCACTTTAAATGTCCTATGAGCTTAATGTCCTTTGAAAATATCCTCAAAGGAGTGGTAGGCTGAAGGATTTTAAAGGGGATCCCTTTGAGAGAACAGACTATTGAATAAAGGATAGTTATATAAAAATGCCATCAAATGCCAGCTCTCTTAAAAGAATTGGCTCTAAACTATGCAGCTACACATTAATTCTGTTGGGTTACATTTTTCGAGCAAGTGTAGTAATTCTGCCATCAGTTTTGCACATATAATTATGTATATTATTTATGATGCAAACACATTATGATCCAAGTATAGCAGGTCCTCAGCTTGAAGCGGCGCATAAACCATCAGAAAAAAAATAGGGTTCAGGGGGTCTCTCATTTTTCAGCTGTACTGAAAAGCTTAGTACAAAAATTATCCTAATTAATCTTCTCCCAGCATGTCTCCATTCTATCTCACTAATTGCGCTCTTCTGCTCTTTATCATTAATGCTCTTAGAATCTTCACTTCTAACCTAAGATGAACATAGTTATCTCTATTTTCCATGACTTTGAGACCTAGGTTTTCTCCCTTCTGGTGAATTTGCCTCTTATTTCTTAACCTCATTATCTAACATATCACATCTTCAATAGCAGAGAACATCTTAACACTTGCCAAGCCTCACTTATTAAGGCTTATCAGCAGTCACGTGTTTACAGTCATTGCCACTTAAAAGAGCTTGGTTGTATTTGCAACATCACATTAATGAATTCTATGCAAAAATAAAAGTATTAGGGAGTGCTCACCGCTTTGATTCTGGTAGTGTTCTGAGATCTATGGTAGGGTTGCTTTCATACAGATAGAAGATAGTCCCAAGTTAGGATAGGTCAGTCCCTTTAATTATATTTGAAATGACTACTAAAACTGCTTCCATTACCTCTATGGTGTAAATATAGCATTAATAGTACAGATGAGGTATTTTAAAATTCAATACATTCGAAAAATGAAAATATCAAAATAATATAACCTCATGTGTGCAAAACTGTACAATTCTTTCTTCCAGCAGAAAGGTTTGCTTTAAAGCTGAACTCCAGCCTCACTTCAGTCTTGCACAGTTGTACATTCCTCCTCTGTAAAAAAAACTTAATTGCACACGGAGCTTCTCACAGTTTTCCTTATAAAATCAAGTAAATCAGACAGAGTCCACCTCATTTCCTAGCTGCAGGACATCATCTGTGTCATCTAGCTCTTTCTTCCTCAGCTGTAATGTACTTAGCCCTCCCCTTTATTTCATTGGATGTCAGTTCTTTTAGGAAGGTAGACTCACCATCAAAAGTGGGTGTTACCCCCGGCTGTCTGCATGCAAATGCATCCTGCCTAGGAATGGCCACTCTTCATGATTAAGTCCTTTTTTGGGGTAAAAATGTATTTAATTGGTGGATGACAAGTGGGATGTTATGCTGTGTATCTGAGTCATTGGATTAAATTGCTTTTAAACGTTTGAGACAACATCAGTGTGTGGCCTGTTTATTCCCACAGCACTTTCTTGTAGAGTAGGGTCATGCTTTTGGGCGGGAACCCAACAACAGTCAGAGGATCAAGGAGCAGGTATCACTTAGGAATGGCATGAATTATTGGTTGTTCCATTAATTGGATTTTAATGCTTTCAGTTATATAAGCTCAGCATTAAATGTGGGCATTACCAAGAGCTGCCTGCATGCAAATACAACTTGCTTAGAAATGCCCACTCGTACAGACTGACACATACCAAGGCATTTTTATACTTTTACAGCTTTTAAACTTTGAAATTTACAGCTTGCCTCAGGACTAAGGACTTTTGAGAGAAGTATTGAGGCATGGCAATGCAATGTTCTCAGGAAGTCATGTACAGCAAACTGCTGGCCCCTCCCACCAGCCATGATCTGCTTACATTAGGTGGAGGAGCACATAGACCTATCAATGATGTCATTAGGTCTAAAATAGTGTATGTATTAAAAAGGTTAGAGTCTAATTAAAATTTTCATTAGCATATTGATGAGAAACCGAAGGAAGAACCAGGGAAGACAAAATATAAACAGATTTAAGACAAGCTAAATGCAGGCAACAGCAAGGCAAGCCTCACTGGGAAGCCCCCCTGATACACACAATAAATCGTTGTTGATATAGTGAAGGATTAGCAAAATAACATGAACGAGTTTATTAAGCCACAAGAATTAGTTGACATTCAGTATAGGTTAAATGTCAATTATATTAAAGGTTATTTTGTACATTGCTTAGTGTAGCACCAATGTGATGCATCTCTCTTTGTTCCATACGTAAATGATCACATAGTTTGCTGCTTTCCCATCTCACATGACCATTTCTTATGCCACAAGAGTGGCACGCTGACATTTGGTGCTCCAGAACAATTTATTATCGATTCTTATGGTCCCAGAACAATGGCACACCGGTGTTTCCATTGTTAGATAAAGTTTTAATTTGTTCTGTATGCTTATTATAGTGATTTGTTTGTTTATACTGTGCTTTAGAGCTTATTGAACTAATAGGTTTATTTTGAGATAAGAAGAAAAAAAGCTAAAAAAAAATTTAGGTAGAATTTTGAATATAATTTTAGATCATTTGACATCTGATGATTGTGCATATGAAGCTCTAATCAGGTGACTGCTTGTTATTGATGACAATTATATTTTGAAAACAGCCAAACACTTTACTCTTTTTGCTGGTGAATTGTAAAAAGGGTTTCCGTTATCCATAAAAGGTAGAGGCCATGTTACCTGTTATATCCTTTAGAATATCCATAAAACTACTATTAGAGCTAGAAGTGCTTTCTTTATTCTTTCCCATGTTATGGGCTGGCACACTCAAAGATGACTCTCTAAAATGAACACAGCATACTGATATTATTCAGAACTATGGGCCAGATCCACAAAAACCCGGCGCAACGTAACTTTTTCTATTTAAGTTACACTGCCGGAAAATGTATACCTAAGTGCCCGATCCACAAAGCACTTACCTAGAAATTTTCGGCTGTGTAACTTAAATCCGGCCAGCGCAAGGCGTTCCTATCAAATAGGGTGAGTCCCATTTAAATTAGGCGCGCTCCTGCGCCGGCCGTACTGCGCATGCTCACAACGTCATTTTCCCAACGTGCTTTGCGCGGTTTTACGTTGCGCCGGGTTTTGAGAATCGCAACGGGCGTAAAAAAAAAAATACGAGTTGCGGCGGGAAAAAAAAAATTGAAAAAAAAAAGAAAAAGACGGCGACGCGGGGTAGAAGGGTTTACTTTTACAAGGCCTAAACAGTTTAGGCCTTGTAAAAGCAGCCCTAATATTGCGATTGCAAACTAATACTTACGGAGAAAAAACGAAGCGTAAAAGCTTCGTGGATCTCCGTAAGTGCTGATTTGCATACCCGAAGCAGCATTTCGACGAGAAATGCCCCCAGCGGCGGCCGAGGTACTGCATCCTAAGATCCGACAGTGTAAGTCCCTTACACATGTCGGATCTTCTCCCAATCTTTTGGAAACTGATTCTGTGGATCAGTTCCAAAGATAGAAACAGGGATACGACGGCGTATCACTTTTGTGGATCTGGCCCTATGCTCATACTCATAAATGCTAAATGTACTGTTTTAGAAAAAGAGCAAACTGTTGATACATGTCAACATCTATATAGGGAATCCTTATGTCTTGTGACTGAAACTGCACACACTGCACCCAGAAGTGCTTAACACAGAAACAAATGTTATATAATAGGCTCATAAGATATGTATATATGTAGTACGGTGGATCATGCATGCTTTTATAATATAAGAATGATTAGGTAGCAGTCTACTTATGTCTCACCCCAATCATGTATCTAATGCTGTCCTATGTGGTTGAATTTTGAACTGCACTTGCGGAATATGCAGAAATCAGTATCTTTAAAAAGCCTGCCTTCAGCATCTGTGTATCTCCTGACCACTTCTCTGTGGAGTATATCATGACCCCTTCTATCTCAACTTACAGAATTTTCTCTTCAGGAAATTTACTTATTACTAAATGGCCAAGTATTTTATCCATTGCTACGGTAAATCAGTGTGTGACAGCAAGCACTTTAGAGAAAGAGAAAATGGAAATATAGTCAAGTACCTAAGGCTGTGTTCACACTAGTGTGAATTAGTGTGAATTCGCATGACACGAGATTGTGACCAGCTCTCTATGGAACTGGTTCACACATCTCTGGGGTGGCTGCTGAGCGACTTGCCCAGGAGTTTTGTCCTGTCAGTTTCAGGGCCAAATTCAGGCAAAAGTTTGCCCCTGATTCGTCCCTGAAACGGTGAACAGGGATGCGCCGGACCCCCTGCTGCAAAGTAGGACATTTTGAAAACCCTGTCAGATTTTTTTTCCCATCTAAACCTGGACATTCTTTTGTGAACCCTTATTCAAACATTTTCATTCTCAGAAGGTTTGATTGATTTTCTAATGGTTATTAGGGTCAAATCAACATCTGATTTTGAGCACAATGATGAGAATATCTAAAAAAGCAAGGACAATAGTTTTTCAGCAAATTTCTAACAATGAATGTGGTTTTCGTTTTTAAAAAAGTTCATTCATTCCAAAATTAAATGTTTAAAGCAAGTAAACATGTTAAATACTTTCTGATGATATTTATCAAGTTTACTGAGAATTTTTGTACAGACATTCGTCCAAAAATCTACTAGTGTTTGTCCAGCTTTAGTCCCTTTGGGGTGATTTTCCCCCACTTCCTTTTTTGTGGAGACAAAATTGAGACGAAAAATCTCTCCTGTGTGGGGAAAATCTACATTTAGTCAGTTGTCATGACCAGTACAAGTGTCTTGTTTATTCCTGTTCTGGTGGCAACTCAAATGGCAACTCAAATGTTTGGTATCTTGGCAGGACAAGTAGAAAGAGTATGTTTCCCTAATGGGAACATAGACAGCAGTAAAAACTAGTGCCTCACCACTCAGTCAAAGTGGTGATTTTATAAAGTACAAAATTATCTTTCAAAGGACAACCTGCTTTTAGATTTGTAATTAGCAGACGGATCATAATCAAGTGATGTCAGCCTCACATTTCAATAAAATGTACTGGTACGACAAAAGTACCTAGCAGGGTTGAGGAAGGGAGAATTGGGGTAGGAGGAAAGGGTGAGGAAAGTAAAGGGGGGTGAGGGAAAGATTGCATGTGTAATACAGGATTCAAGAGATAACATGGAACAGAAATAAACTTTTGAAAAGGCTTCGTACGCCTTCGGATCGTAGGTGCAATACTTCGGCGCCCGCTGGGTGGAGTTTCCGTCGATCCACGAAGGTACGCGCGGCCGTCGCATTCTCTTACGTCGTCGCTAGTCGGCTTTTCCTGGCGTAAAGTTAAAGTTGCTATTTCGTGGCGTATAGATAGACTTGCCATGTTAAAGTATGGCCGTCGTTCCCGCATCGAATTTTGAATTTTTTTTTTTTGCGTAAGTCGTCCGTGAATAGGAAAGGACGTAACTCATGTCTAAGTTCAAAAAATGACGTTGGTGCGACGTCATTTCGCGCAAAGCACGGCGGGAAATTTCGAAACGGAGCATGCGCATTTCAATCGGCGCGGGGACGCGCTTCATTTAAATGAATCACGCCCCCTACCCGCCCAATTTGAAATACGCGCCGAGAAATACACTACGCCGCCGTAATTTACGGCGCAAAATCTTCCTGGATTCGACTTAGAGCCAGGTAAGATACGGCGGCGTAGCGTATCTCTGATACGCTGCGCCAGGGCAATTCTTTGTGAATCTGGCCCTTTAAGTATAGCACTGATTGCATTACCTGCAAAAAAACAGTCTGTATATAGCCAGTCCAAAGCCAGTTTAAATTGTGTGAGTGAATCAAACAGGAAAGACAATGACCATGGACAATAAGATTCAGTCATGTAGAGGTCATCACAAAGGTTCCATCCATCACATTCTCTTTCCTAAATATCATGCTGTTTTCTAAGTCTTAGTAATTAACCTCTGAAGACAGCAGGTAGCTTAAACAAATGTTTTTTTTTCTTTACGTCATTGCACATTCAACACTATGCTTGTACTTGAAGAAACTTTGCTTTTCTTTGGAATGTTGATGACACCTGAAGTGGACCTAAACTACGTTAGTTCCTTTATTGTATTAGGGTTGAAAGGTCCAATCTCTGCAAAAGATGCACTTGTTGATTTACAGTGCATCTAGAAAGTATTCACAGCGCTTCACTTTTCCCACATTCTGTTATCTTAGCCTTATTCCAAAATGGAATAAATTAATTATTTTTCTCAAATTAAAATAAAAAATACCTCATAATGACAACGTGAAAGAAGTTTGTTTAAAATCTTTGCAAAATGATTAAAAATAAAAAACAAATAAAATAACATATATATAAGTATTCACAGCCTTTGCCATGACACTGTGTCCACTGATAAACCCTGAGATGTTTCTACAATTTGACTGGAGTGCACCTGTGGTAAATTCAGTTGATTAGACATGATGTGGAAAGGCATACACCTGTCTATATAAGCCATGAAGTCCAAGGAATTGTCTGTAGATCTCCGAGACAGGATTCTATCGGGGCACAAATCTGGGGAAGGGTACAGTGGCCTCCATCATCTGTAAATGGAAGACGTTTGGAAGACGTTTGGAACCATCAGGACTCTTCCTAGAGCAGGCCGCCTGGCCAAACTGAGCGACCCGATGGTCACTCGGACAGAGCTCCAGTGTTTCTCTGTGGAGAGAGGACAACCTTCCAGAGGAGCAATCATCTCTGTAGCAGTCCACGAATCAGGCCTGTATGGTAGAGTGGCCAGATGGAAACCACTCCTCAGTAAAAGGTACATGACAGTCCACCTAGAGTTTGCCAAGAGGCACCTGAAGAACTCTCAAACTATAATAAACCAAATGTTCTGATCTGATGAAACAAAGATTGAACTCTTTGGCCTTAATGGCAAGCGCCATGTCTGGAGGAAACCAGGCACCGCTCATCATCTTACCAATACCATACCTACAGTGAAGCATGGTGGTGGCAGCATCATGCTGTGGGGTTGTATTTCAGCAGCAAAACTGGGAGGCTAATCATGATCGAGGGAAAGATGAATGCAGCAAAGTACAGAGACATCCTTGAGCACTCTGGACCTCAGACTGGGGTGAAAGTTCATCTTCTAACAGAACAACGACCCTAAGCACACAGTCACGATAACAAAGGCGTGGCTACGGGACAACTCTGTGAATGCCCAGCCAGAGCCCAGACTTGAACAAAATTGAACATCTCTGGAGAGATCTGTAAATGACTGTGCACGAAGCTCCCCTTCTCAACCTAATGAAGCTTGAGAGGTCCTGCAAAGAAGAATGGGAGAAATTGCCCAAAAATAGGTGTGGCATGCTTGTAGCAGCATACTCGAAAAGACTTGAGGCTGTAATTGGTGCCAAAAGTGCTTCAACAAAGTATTGAGCAAAGGCTGTGAATACTTACATACATGGTATTTTTTTCTTTTTCTTTTTTATAAATTTGCAAAGATTTTTAAACAAACTTCTTTCACGTTGTCATTATGGGGTATTATTTGTAGAATTCTGAGGAAAATAATGAATTTAATCCATTTTGGAAAAAGGCTGTAACATAACAAAATGTGGAAGAAGTGAAGCAATGTGAATAGTTTCTGATGGACTTTTTTCATAGCAAAATCTGTGTGTTTGCCCCATCGGAGAAATTCCATCGGAAATTCCGATGAATTCCATCGGAGTTTACCCACTTAAGGACCCCTTCACGCCGATATACGTCGGCAGAAGGGCATGGCTGGGCACAGGCACGTACCTGTACGTTGCCTTTAAGAGCCCAGCCGTGGAGTAGCGAGCACGCTGGCGGCGGCGCACTCGCGACCCAGTCCAAAGCTCTGTGACCGCGCCCGCGGGACCCACGGACTTGGTCACCGCCGGTGTCCCGCGATTGGTCGCAGGAGCTGAAGAACGGGGAGAGGTGAGTGTAAACACACCTTCCCCATTTTTCTCTGTGGCAGTGACACTGATCGTCTGTTCCCTAATATAGGGAACGACGATCAGTGATGTCACGCCTACAGCCACGCCCCCCTACAGTAAGAATCACTCCCTTAGGGCACACTTAACCCTTTAGCGCCCACTAGTGGTTAACCCCTTCACTGCCATTGTCATTTTTACAGTTATCAGTGCATTTCTATAGCACTTTTCGCTGTGAAAATGACAATGGTCCCAAAAATGTGTCAAAAGTGTCCGATGTGTCCGCCAAATTGTCGCAGTCATAAAAAAAATCGCTGATCACCGCAATGCTCGGGAAATGTAGGGTTTTTCAGGGAGGCAATGATAGGAAATCCTCTCTGTTTCAAGAGACAATTATTTATTTTTCTATAGAAAAAAGAGAATGTATTTTTGAACTATTCATGCATCACTAATATATCCATCAGCTGAGATAGAGAGAAAACCAGGGAGGCTTATAGGAAGCACATCAATATATTTAAAAGTCAGCTGATGTCTCACTTGTTACCTTTCTTTATGAGACCTCTGTCCATCTATCACAAGTGGGTAAAAAAAATCCAATGAAATAATAATCGAAATGAGTAACCCAACTCTCTTATTATAGTAGGGAATAATTTTTTCAAGAATTAGTGGAAAAAACTGAAAAAGATCAATGTGAACACTATTTCCAATATGCCATGAAATTACCTCAAATAGCATATGTAGTGCAGAATATGCAAACCAAAATCAGTAAAAAAAAGTATTAAATAATAAAAATGTATAAGTCCAAAACTGTATTAAAAAGCTATTGGCTATAAATGTCCATATTCCAAATAACTCCCAAAAGTGACTTGTGCAAGGTCCAAGGGATAACAATCTATCGTGATTCCTGTGCAGAAAAAAATGTGACTTTTCCGTGCTCCTCAGCGCTGTACAGGTGGATACCCTACCATTCAAACAACGCTACGGAGGAGGATACCCCAACCAGTGGGACATCAGGAATATAAATATATCTTACTACACACTTTTTTACCCCTGCAGGGTTAAGGCATTTTGGTGAGTGCATATACAAGAGGGGAGCACAGAAAAGTCACCTTTTTTTCTGCACAGAATCACAATAGACTGTTATTACTTAGACCTTGCTCAAGTCACTTTTGGGAGTTATTTGGAATATGGACATTTATTGCCAATAGATTTTTAACCTGCCTGGCGGTATTCCCGAGTCTGACTCGGGGTTAGATTTTCCTGCTGCGAGAGGTAACCCCGAGTCAGACTCGGGCTCGCCCCGCTGGATCCACAGGGAGTGTTTACTTACCTTGTCCCTGTATCCAGCGATGCCACCGCGCTGTGTGAGCGAGCGGGACCTCGCTCAATTCACACAGCGTCCTCCTGTGCCGCCGATCTCCGTTCCCTGCGACGTTACGACGCACGGGGACGGAGAACGGCGCCAAATTCAAAAAAGTAAACAAACACATTACATACAGTATACTGTAATCTTATAGATTACAGTACTGTATGTAAAAAACACACCCCCCTTGTCCCTAGTGGTCTGCCCAGTGTCCTGCATGTTATTTTATATAATAAAAACGTTTCTTTCTCCCTGCAAACTGTAGATTGTCCATAGCAACCAAAAGTGTCCCTTTATGTCAAAAATAGTTTTAGATCAGCTAAAAAACAGCGATAATAAATTATAATCACTTGCAGAATTGTGCGATAGCGATTTGTGGGGAAATTCGTCATAAAAAAAAAATAATAATGACAGCGACGATTCTGCAACTGAGCAAATTTTAGTGATTTTGATTTGATTACATTATTGAATAATTTTTATTAAAATTATATTATTATTTGTTATAATTATTTATAATTATTTATTATATTATAATTTATAATTTTGTTTTTAAAAAAATGTCATACCCGGGATGCCTATTAGAATCTTGTTTGGTCAGATTTAAGTGAGTTATTTCTAAAAATTACAGGCCTACAATATAAAACGCCAAATTTCCTTGCAAATAATGGTACCGCTTTCAGCATGTTTTTTCTGAAAGAATCATACCGCCAGGGAGGTTAATACAGTTTTGGACTTATACTTTTTTATTATTTAATACTTTTTTCACTGATTTTAGTTTGCATATTCTACACTACATATGCTATTTGAAGTCATTTCACGGCACATTGGATATAGTGTTCACATTGATGTTTTTCAGTTTTGGAAACACATTTTTTTCACTAATTCTTAAAACAAGTAATTCCCTACTATAACATATTAGTTGGGCTACTTATGTCGATTATTATTTCATAGGATCACAGGTATTTAAAATGATTGAAAAATTACTCTAAAGCAGAGCCAACTTCCCTTTCTCTTTTAAAATAATCTTTTGGACTTCACTATTGTAAAGTTTTCTATAGGGAGGCACACACGGCTAAGCGCAGAATTTTAATCAAATATAAGAAAAATTCAATGTCTACCCAAATTTGATGGTTCAAAGCAACACCTCACACAAGGATTGGGAAACTCATGGCTGTCCTATGGGGAAATTTACAAATTAAATTAGGGCGATCAGTACAATGCTCCTGGCATGATCAATGGCAGACAGATGTATTCATTCTCACTGTCCTCAATGAGATATTTACCTATCTATGGACCCCCTACAAAAGTGTGTAGTCACATAGCCTAACTTATATCACATATAGCACATTTACTTTGTTTGTTGAGAACCCAAGACCTGATGCACTGGTAATTTATTTAGTTTAGTTTAATTTATTTAGTTCTCTGAGAAGGTTTCATATAAAATATCTGAGGTAAACTGCTTATGACTAGTCCCTGGTACCTAGGGCACATGCTCTATTGTTCAACCTGTACCCATCAACCAGTGGCAGCAACATACTCTCCTGCCAAGTGGCAGCAACATGCTCGCCTGCCAGCACTTCCATCACCAATCTTACCTCATTCTCCTGCCCAGGTTGCAAATATCATCTGTTGCTGACACATGCTGCTACAACAGGTTCAACACAACACTGAGGTGACAATGCAACTGTTTAATGTTTTCAGAGACATCTGTGAACTTGGTGGACCCTGCTTACATGAGTGCTTACATGGTTGCTTCCCCCTCCCTTTCTGTACAAGTGACAGGTTTCTGAAATAGGGGGAATTCTCCCCAAAAGTGACACAAATAGAAATAAAAAGTCAATAGAAACTCTGATGCCGCATACACACAACCGTTTTTCATGACGAGAAAAATGAATTTTTTTTAATTGGTCGTGAAAAACGGCCGTGTGTATGCTCCAGAGCATTTTTCTCGACGAGAAAAATGCCTGTTAAAAATTTAGATTCTGCTCTATTTTTTCTCATCGTTTTTCATATAGTTCTGTTTGACGTCGTGAAAAACGGTTGTGTGTACGCTTTACCAAGGGGGAAAAAGCACATGCTCAGAAGCAAGTGCTTGTTCTGGTAAAACGAGCGTTCATAATGGTGATAGCACATTCGTCACGAAGACTGAAAAGCACGAAGACTGAAAAGCGCAAATCGTCTCTCACCAAACTTTTACTAACATGCGGTAACACGAAATCAGCAAAAGCAGCCCAAAGGGTGGCACCATTCTAATGGAACTTCCCCTTTATAGTGTCGTCGTATGTGTTGTTGTACGTGTTGTACGTCACTGCACTTTGCTAGAGCATTTTTTTTTCACTAACGTGTGTATGCAAGGCAGGCTTGAGAGGAATCACGACAAATCACATCGAGAAAAACTTTTTTGCATGACATGAAAAGCGGTCATGTGTATGTGGCATAACCCCATTTTCTCCCAAAACTAAAAAAGAGTTTGTTGGAACTGGGCTTTTAGATGTACCCATCAGACTGAAAACTCTATATTTGTAATTTTTGAAAAGAACATTTTTACCAATAACACTTTCCTGTGCTAAAGCAATAGGATAGCTGGGTCAATCTCTAAACATTTTGTATAGCACATAATGCTTTGGTTCATATTCCCTGCCTCAGCCATTCAGCATATGCGAGTTTGACTGGCATATTTTACATTTGTGCACTGATTAAATACTGTAGCTCTGACCTGCAGTAGCTGAGAAGATGAAAAGGTGCTGAGTAACAAATGAGACAATGATGCAGCATTAGCAACATGCTCTTGTTAGCCCAGACATGAAATATAGCAGGTACTGAGGTATGGCATGATGGAAATCAATCTGAACAGTACCATTCTATTTTATTTTACATAAAATAAATTAAGCTAGGATACAAAAATATGGGTTTAAACTTGTGTTTTTTATATGTTAAATAAAAAAAAACAGTGCTCCAGGATTAAAGGGTCAGTTAAATCCTCTGTTTTTTAATGCAAATTGTTAGACAGTGTCATTTTAGGTTATTCTTTTGCAAGCTAGATGTAAATGGGCTGGGAAATATTTTGTTTGTTTGATATATAATACAGTGCATCTGGAAAGTATTCACAGCGCTTCAGTTTTACCACATTTTGTTATGTTACAGCCTTATTACAGTCTTATTAAGATTAAATTCATTATTTTGCTCAAGAGTCTACAAACAATACCCCATAATGACAATGTGAAAGAAGTTTGTTTGAAATCTTTGCAAATTTATTAAAAATAAAAAAGGAAAAAATCCCATGCAAATAAGTATTCACAGCCTTTGCCATGGCACTCAAAATTGAGCTCAGGTTTCCACTGATTTCACCGACTGTTTCCACTGATCATCCTTGAGATGTTTCTACAACGTAATTGAAGTCCACCTGAGTTAAATCTAATTGATTGGACATGATTTGGAAAGGTAATGTCTATATAAGGTCCCACAGTTATCAGTGCATGTCACAGCACAAACCAAGCCATGACGTTCAAGGAATTATCTGTAGACCTCTGAGACAGGATTATATTGAGGCACAGATCTGGGGAAGGGTACAGAACATTTTCTGCAGCATTAAAGGTCCCAATAAGCACAGTGGCCTCCATCATGCGTAAATGGAAGACGTTTGGAATCACCAGGACTTTTCACAGAGCGGGCGGGCCAGCCAAATTGAGTGATCGGGGGAGAAGGGTCTTAGGGAGGTGACCAATAACCTGATGGTCACTCTGACAGAGCTCCAGTATTTCTCTGTGGAGAGAGGAGAACCTTTCAGAAGATCAAGCATCTCTGCAGCACTCCACCAAACAGGTCTGCATAGTAGAGTGGCCAAACGGAAGCCACATCTCAATAAAAAGCACATAACAGCCCAGCTGGAGTTTGCCAAAAGGCAACTGAAGGACACTCCGACCATGAGAAACAAAATTCTCTGGTCTGATGAGACAAAGATTGAACTCTTTGGCCTGAATGGCAAGCATCATGTCTGTGGGAAACTGGGCACCGCTCATCACCTGACCAATACCATCCCTACAGTGAAGTATGGTGGTGGAAGCATCATGCTGTGGGGATGTTTTTCAGCGGCAGGAAATGGGAGACTAGTCAGGATCGAGGGAAAGATGAATGCAGCAATGTACAGAGACATCCTTGATGAAAACCTGCTCCAGAGTGCTCTGGACCTCAGACTGGGTGCGAAGGTTCATCTTCCAATAGAACAACAACCATAATCACACAGCCAAGATAACGAAGGAGTGACTCTGTGAATGTTCTTGAGTGGCCCAGACAGAGTCCAGACTTGAACCCAACTGAACAACTCTGAAGAGATCTGAAAATGGCTGTGCACTGATGGAGCTTGAGAGGTCCTGGAAAGAAGAATAGGAGAAACTGACAAAAAAAAATAATAATAATAATTAATAATAATCGCTCAGTTCTCACAGCTCCGTGAGCAGAGAGCTGATTACTGTCAGTCAGTGGCTCTTTGCTCTGCCCCTCCTCCTCAGGTGCTCACTGGATCTGTGGAGGGGGCAAGAGCAGCTAGTTTACTCTTTTAATGGCTCGCTGAGAGGCTGAGTCAGGTGTCGGTCCAGACATGTGGGCAGAACTCGAACATATGGTTCCAATCTTTCCTGAGCCTGAACCGGCTCTGTGACATCAGCCGAAAATGGGTTTCAGCCCAATGGCTGCTGAAAACAGGTCACAGGAGTGCATAATGAACTGCACTCCTGTGATCCACAGGAGAAGTACAGCCAAACAAGATTTGGCTGTACTTTTCCTTTAAGGACTGTTTCACACTGGTCCAATTTCAGAAGCTACTTGAGTCGCACAGAATTACATGACAAGGAAAATCATATTACTTTAATGGTGCCCATGCACATCAATGTGGCACAGTTTTGGAGAAGGTTCTTGTACTACTGTGGTGCAATTTACCGTAAGACTTGGCCCCCGTAGAATATGTAAACCACATCCAACATGCAACCAAGATGCACCAGAGTTGCACTAAAAAGTCACACCGAAATCGGATCAAAATCGCATTGTAATAATGTGAACCTGATTTAACGTTTATATTAGATTTTAGAGATTTTGCATGAGTATACCTTCTATCCTACTATAATATGCAAGATTAATTTTCAGTTTGTCACTGGTGACTTCTGCCTCCATTCTTAAATGTAGACGGTTGAATCTCACTGCTCTAGGAACAGGAGCCAACCTCCAGCCCTGGTATTAGTCTTTCCTCAGTGATATAGTACCCCCAGCATACAGATTGAACTTCCCCCAATGATTTACCACTTCCAGACACAGAAGATACCACTTCTAGTATACAGACTGGTCTTTCCCAAATAAGATACCACTTCCAGTACACAGATTAGTCTTTCACCAATGGAATACCACTTCCAGCAACTCCCAACACACAAATTGAAAATTAAACAGTGTTTCTGTACAACCCACTGACATTGGTCAGACACACAGTCTGGAGGTCCAACACTCAAGGCCCCCACAGACAGTTCAAATATAGGACAAGTCTTTACGAAAGTCATTTTAAAAATTATTTAAGAAAAAATTATCAGCCTAACAGACACACAGCAGAGAGGTACCCCCCATTTTAACACCAGCAAAGTATGTGCATTAACCCATCAGTGACCAGTCTGCAGTGTATATATATTAACTCCCCGGTGATCACCCCCACAGAATGAGCATTAACTCTTCAATCACCTACTCCAGCAATAAAACCCTGCCCCACTCCACACATCCCTAGCGTCATCACCACGGTTTCTGAACTTCATGATGCAGGTTCTTATAACCTCCTTTGCAACCTCCATTGTCCTCTATTCCAGTGACATACTCCTGTTTTGGTTATAATATCCTCTCAAACACTGTCACAATACTGCTGTAAACCTGCCACCCCCACTGTCCCAGAATAACCAGCTTTAATTTTAGGGGGCCATTTTATGGACACAGATTTTCACCTCTGTTCCTCCTATGTAAAATATAGTAGGTGATGTGGTGTAGATGAAGAAGCTGAAATATGTGAAACTTGTCACCAAATCGCACACACCTATGAATTATGTGACTGTAATGTCCTGTACACACGATCAGAGATTCCGTCAGAATAAACTCCGACAGGTTTTTCCGACGGAATTCCGTTCAAGATGTCTTGCATACACACGGACACACCAAATTCCGACCCTCAAAAACGCGGTGACGTACAACACTACGACAAGCCTAGAAAAATTAAGTTTAATGCTTCAGACATGCGTCAAATTGTTTCCGAGCATGCATGTTTTTTTCTCAATTGGAGTTCCATACAGACGAACGGCATTTCTGATATACATTTTTTCCGTCAGAAAAAGAGAACATGTTCTCTTTCTAACCCCGTCGGAATTTCCGATGGAAAAAGTCAGATGGGGCATACACACAGTAGGAATATCCGATGAAAAAATTCCGTCTGACTTTTTCCATCAGAAGATCCGATCGTGTGTACGAGGCATAAAGTTTGTATGACAAGACACACCTTGGTGTGTGTGTGATGTCTTTTATCTGATTCACGTATTTTCATTTTATCTATGTACTTAACTCAATATTATATTTTCTGCATTTCATGTTCTTGGAGGTATATTTAAAGTCCTGCACTACATACCTGTAGTAAAAACAAACACGTTTCCTTCCTCCTATGTAAAATCCTCTTTGAGAAGAGCTTGGCTTCCATGCTCCTATTTTAAAGGTACCCAGTTTTGTGAATCCATGCATCATGGGACACACTTCTGTGACCCTGTCATTTACATGTACAGCCATATTTTTCAGTGTTTTTGTTGCTGATTATAACAATTTCAGTATAAAATCAAAGGAACCAAAAGTTTCATCCACCCACACTGAAGATCCCACTACTGCAACAGGAAAAATAAAAACACCAGAGTCAGATGCTGATGCTGCCACTTAAATAAATGATAATAAACTACCGTATAAATGACTAAAGTAAATAGTGGGGCTGTAAATGAACAAATAAATTAACACTTAATAGATAATAAATCACCCAGTGACAAGTGATAAATAACAAAACAAAAACAAAGTCCATTGACTAAATAAGTCCTTAAATGTAACAGTGATTATTCAATGAAGATTCAAAAATGAGTTGAAAGCATCCACCACACCAAAATCCTTTTAAATCAATTAGTATTTTTTGTTGACCAGGTGGCTCCAAAATAATTAGGAATGAGTTTCCTATTATCTATCTTATTTCATTTAGTGTATTTTATCATTTTATAATTTTATTAAGATAATTATTAAGATAATGTTACAGTAAATTACAAAATTTGTATTAGTATATGAAATTTAGCTTTATCAGGAGTTGTTAATAATGGCAGTCGCTTTTGTTATGTGCTGTCCTGTATGTTAACTATGCTGATTTTTAATCATTTACCTATGTTAATACTAATTGCTCTTCAATATGAATTTGTGCGGAGTAAAGATTGTGCATATGATGGTTGCGCGGACACGCAGTTAGCGCATATGCTGATGGCTGGTCATTAGCATTAGAATATGGGAAATTACAAAAGGGAGGTTGCTGTGCCGTACAGCAAATTCCAGGAGGAAATTGTGATAACTAAACGCGTCGGGACGTGGCTGTATTGCAACTATTAGTGACATTAGACACAATACCAGATTGACGTTCTGGCGATGATGATTCCGGTGTGGGTGAGATACTTCTACAAGCTGAGTTTGCTGTGACCATGCTTTGCTAGTCTCACGCTACTGCAGTGGATGTATCACATGCATCATTTATTTTAAGCTATGTAAGTGCAATGTTTGAAGCTTTTTAACTTTAATACATTTTGATCAAATGTTACTGCACTATCAGAGCACGTTGTTTCTTTATATGTGGATCGTTTTATGGGTTCAACATTATATTATGGATCATAATCAATATTATGGATGGGAGATCGATGGATGATTTAACCCTATGTGGGTTGAGGCCTATTTGCCGAGCATGAGAGAGCAAGGCAACTTAATTTGGCGTGTGGGCACCCAGAGGGAAATGGAGTCACTGTTTTCACGTGGTGTGGTGGATGAACTAAATTGAATCTGCTTTCAACTCATTTTTAAATCTGCATTAATCACCATTACATTTAAAGTTGAGTTCCACCCAAAAGTGATACTTCCACTCATCAAATTCCTCCCCCCCTCCGGTGCCACAATTGGCACCTTTTGGGGGAGGGGGGACAGGATACCTGTCTTTGACAGGTATCCTTTCCCACTTCCGGGAGTCTGGGCCGCAGCCCATTACGTCAGCACGGGGCTCCCTCCTCCTCCCCCGGCCGCCGTGCCAGTAGGATAGAGGAGCGGGCCTCGCACATGCGCAGTAGGGTTTCCAGCATGAAGTCAAAAGGCTACACTGCCGGGTACCCTTACCCGCAATGGCGGCGACAGCACCCGACAGTTGATGGAAACATCAGCTGCGGGTGCCGACATCACTGGACTCCAGGACAGGTAAGTGTCAATTTATTGCCAGCAGCTGCAGTATGTGTAGCTGCTAGTTTTTTATTTATTTTATTTGGGCGGAACACTGCTTTAAGGACTTTTTTTTGTTATTTATGACTTATAACAAGATCAGTGCCTATCATTTGTGAATACAAAGACTAATTATTCTGCTTATTGTCATACTATTTCAATCCCCCTGCACATATTGCCCCTATCATACCTTTCACACACCTCTTCTGCACACACTAGCTTTAAGTGGAACTTCTGCTCATTTGTCTCCTCTCCCCCTCCGGTGCCACAATTGGCCACCACCTACTAGTCTTCAATGTAAACACAGAGCAATAGCACAGGAAGTGAGGGGAGCACAGTGCTGCCCGAACATCTTAACTGTTTATCTTGTGCATTTTGAGGATAAATTACACCACAGTGTCTGCAGCTACAGATGTCAGTGAAAGCTTGTTTTAAAGCTTGTATACGGCTTGCTAAAATATGTAAATATTTGAAGGTTCATAGCCTGGCCACAGTTCCGCTTTAAAAATAATTCCAATTTCATTTTTCACGCTGTCATGTAAAAGAAGGGGGTGACATCATAAACCATAAGCTCTACCAACATCCGACACAGCGTCTTGGTCTGACTCCTGAAGAAACAGATTAGCTGTATAAAACTGTGAAGGTAAATATGGGTGACCAGGGAGGTAGGTTAGTATGAGACTCTTACTTTGCTCTTATAGAGCAAAATGAGTCCCTTTATGGTGTTCATAGACATTAGATGCTCATCTCTCAATGTGGTCCTTTTTGGCTGAATTAGGCTACAGTCTCAGGTCTATGAGACACATGCAGATATTGATAGCCAAAGGTCATATTTCCCTCCAACAAATCAGCACCAGAGGAGTTCATCATACTTTGCCACTTCTCTGTATTAGGTAAAAAGAACCTTGGTCCCTCAAGGTGACAGTTCCTATTATGGTACCATTTCACAAGCAGAGATGCCTGAGGGTGTCTAGATTTTTTTTATTATGTGTATATCTTTATTTCAAATCTTATTATTAGTATTTGTATAGAAGAGTAATTCTCTAGGTAGAGGCTATATTTTTAAATATTGCAGGTCAGTTAATGCAACTGAATGATACCCTTTTATTGCAACTGGAAACAAATACTGCATATCTAACAAACTTACACTTTAATTCATCTATACTAAGTGTATGTTAAAAACAATACTTTTCAAGAATTTCTGGTGAGAAATATTAGGGTGTGAGATGATTCAGATAAATGGCTCAATTAATTGAATTGTAGCAGACTCCATTGCACTGAATCGGAGCTGTGAGCTCTTTATTAAAAGTGCTGTTCTGTAGCCCATAACCTTGTTCCTTGACTCCTCTCTAGTTTCCAATTTAAACAAGTCCCCATGCGGCCTGCTCTAAAGGCCTTTGTCTCCCTGGCATTGTTAAAAGAACCGAGGCATCCTGGAAGTGTGAAATCAGAACTCATGAGTTGAACGGTTCCCCCGGGAACACTGTACTGCTCAGAAGGTCAAAGTCATGGGCTGGACCATCTGAAAGTGTCTGATCGCCAGTCTGTGACACAGCGGGTGGGGGGCAAAGGAGCTAGAACTTAACACATCTTAATTAAAGCCCACAGACAGGAAAACAGACTGTTTTTAAGTGGGCTGTCAAAAAAGACTTAGATTTCACCCTGCTAATGAATGTGAATCTGCTAAATGTTAAACCATAAGCTAATAGGGATGTTCTAAGATAATTGTTAAAACAGCATTATATCTTCTTTATTCTATATTACAATCAGATTTCATGCTCTATTTGTTTCTAGGTTTTTATGTTCTACATGGTTATAAAAGACATGAAATTTACATGAGGACATTCTAAATAAGGCCCATGTAATAATTTATTGTCAAGGAAAAGTCTGAAGGTATTTGGAATGAGTACATCTTTGATCAAGGAACCCCCCAAAATCAAACCACTCTGCATGTCTCTACAACTATATTTAGTGGAATGTATTTATTCTCCAGTTTCATTACTGTGATTTCTACCAAACTGAAGATACAGTTTGTATATCATTTTCAAGGTTCAGAGAAAAATAAATAAACCAATCAAAGTTTATTAAAATCAAAAATTGTCCTCTAATAGATTAACTAGTAACTACTACTGATTGAATGACATAATTCCAGGCATCTTCTGCTGACAGAAATACTACACAATGAACTGTCCTTGATTTATATTGTGAAATAATTCACTACTGTCCCTTTATAACTGGAAAACAAAACCACAGCTGCATTATCTACCTTCTATACCAGTGGTGGTGCGTCTATAGAGGCCGCTGGAGCGCCGCCCCCTCTGGCTCTCGCACCGCCACTGAAAATAACATAGATTCATGCATTGCATGAATCTATGTTATTGTTGCCGGCCGCTGGTCTATTCAGATGGCCAGGCCTTGAGCGCCAGCCACCTGAATAACGGCAGCTAGTTGGCTGTGCGGAAGTGCCTATCAGAGCCAGCGGCTCTGATAAGCTTTCTGAGTACAGCCCTCAGCCTTCCGGATGCTCATCCAGGGAACGTACGGGGAGTGCGTTCCTTGGAAAAGACTGACAGGCGTCTCAGCCAATCAGGTTCACCGGTTCTGGTTATCGGTAACCTGATTGGCTGAAGTGTCATCGAGGGCGGGAGAAGACATCGAGGGACGTGGAAGGACTAGGAGGATGGCTGACTTCCAGAAAGGTAAGTGCCGGGCGGGGGGGGGGGGGAGGAGGGGAATTTTACAGGGCACAGCGGCGACAATGGGCACAGTGGTGACAATGGGCACAGTGGGGATAATTGGCACAGTGGGGACAATTGGCACAGTGGTGACAATGGGCACAGTGGTGACAATGGGCACAGTGGGGACAATGGGCACAGTGGCGGCAATTAACCACTTAAGACCCGGACCTTTAGGCAGCTGAAGGACCCGGCCAGTTTTTGCGATTCGGCACTGCGTGGCCTTTACTGACAATTGCGCGGTCGTGCGCCGTGGCTTCCAAACAAAATTGGCGTCCTCTTTTTCCCACAAATAGAGCTTTCTTTTGGTGGTATTTGATCACCTCTGCGGTTTTTATTTTTTGCGCTATTAACAAAAATAGAGCGACAATTTAAAAAGAAAAATCAATATTTTTTACTTTTTGCTATAATAAATATCCCCCAAAAATATATTACATTTTTTTTCCTCAGTTTAGGCCAATACGTATTCTTCTACCTATTTTTGGTAAAAAAAATTGCAATAAGCGTTTATCGGTTGGTTTGCGCAAAATTGATAGCGTTTACAAAACAGGGGATAGTTTTATTGCATTTTTATAAAAAAAAATTTTTACTACTAATGGCGGCGATCAGCGATTTTTTTTGTGACTGTGACATTATGGTGGACACTTCGGACAATTTTGACACATTTTTGGGACCATTGTCATTTTCACAGCAAAAAATGCATTTAAAATGCATTGTTTACTGTGAAAATGACAATTGCAGTTTGGGAGTTAACCACAAGGGGGCGCTGAAGGGGTTATGTATGACCTAATCGGTGTTTCTAACTGTAGGGGGGTGTGGCTGTAGGTGTGACGTCATCGATTGTGATTCCCTATATAAGGAAACACGCGATCGATGACGGTGCCACAGTGAAGAACGGGGAAGCTGTGTTTACACACAGCTCTCCCCGTTCTTCAGCTCCGGGGACCGATCACGGGACTCCAGCGGCAAACGGGTCTGCGGGTCCCGCGGTCACGGAGCTTCGGGCAGCGTGCCCGCGACCCACGGCTGGGCACTTAAAGAGTACCTGTACGTGCTTGTGCCCAGCCGTGCCATTCTGCCGACGTATATGTGGTTAAAGGGCACAGTGACATCAATGGGTACAGTGGCGACGATGGGCACAGTGTCGACAATTAAAGGGCACAGTGGTGACAATTGGCACAGTGGCGACAATTGATGGGCACAGTGGCTGCGTTTGATGGCATGGCACAGTGGTGAAATTGATGGCACAGTGGCTGCGTTTGATGGCATGGCACAGTGGTGAGAATTGATGGCACAGTGGCTGCGTTTGATGGCATGGCACAGTGGTGCGAATTGATGGCACAGTGGCTGCGTTTGATGGCATGGCACAGTGGTGCGAATTGATGGCACAGTGGCTGCATTTGATGGCATGGCACAGTGACTGCATTTGATGGCATGGCACAGTGGTGACAATTGATGGCACAGTGGCTGAATTTGATGGGCACAGTGAGGCTGCAATTTTTTTTCTTTCGTTTGCGCCCCCCCAAAAAACTTTGAGCACCAGCCGCCACTGTTCTATAGCCTCAATTTTTGCAGCATATCATTTGCTCTAATACTACAGGTATACTTTATCAGTGCTAAACAGATTAAAATACATTAAATAATGAAACACTGACAGAAAACATGTACAAAATAGGACTTTGAAGAAGAATACCCTGCCTGAACAAACTTACAATCTAAGATAGATGGGTGGCAATGGCTGAATGATGGGAGGTGCCTTGTAGGCAATTGCAAATAGTAAAAAGATGGATAGCCAATATTAAAGAAATGGGTTTTGAAAGATTATTTAAGCATCTTGAAAAGAAAGGAAGCCATTAAAGAGGAATTCTGCAGCTGAGGGTGGGATGAAGTTATGAGTAGAAGTTTAGCAGATCGGTGGACAAGAGTTAATGTTTTGGTGGATATTTGTGGATTAAGTCAGTACACTGTGAATATTCTGAAGGTAAAAAATAAGTGCTAGAATTTAATTAATGGTTAGGTTGAAAGACACTGAAGAGACTGGCAGAGAAGGGAAGCAGATAAGGAGTGGTAGAACACATAGAGATTTATTTACTAAAGGCAAACAGACTGTGCACTTTCCCCAGAGCTTAGTGAATGTGATAAAGCTCTGCTGAAGTCTATTATCCAATGATATGCAAGCAAAAATGCTGTTTTTATTTTCCTTGATTGGATATTCTTTACAAAGTAAAGCTTCACTATATTCATTTAACTCTGGGGAAAATTTGTGCAACTGCACTTGCAAAGTGCACAGTAAATATTTTGCCTTTAGTACATTACCAGCATACTTTATCTGACTATCTGAGGTAAGAAATGATGAGGTATGGGCTAATTTGGAAGCATTAATATGCTACTAATTGCAGTAAATTGTCACATGTATCATATAAAGCAATACAACATTTTTCATCATACCAAAAACAAGTTTAAATAAGGTATGTGTTTTTCTCATTAATACAAATGCTATAAGACTGGCTAGGCAGCCCAAGTCAATATGATCTCCAGCTACCAATTTTTTAAAGTGAAAGGTTTTGCTTTCAGCCAGCAGTGATTTTATAGAATAGAAAATGTTACCCTCATTTACATACATAATCACAAACAAAACCTACCTACAAGATTTTTTTTACATTAATTCAATTCAATAGGAATGCATAAGCAGCTTCAAGCAGGTTAGTGCAGCTTAGAAGGAGTTAACCTCCCTGGCGGTATGATTCTGTCTGGAATTACGTACCAAAAGCGGTACAATTATTTTGCAAGGAAATTTGGCGTTTTATACTGTAGGCCTGCAATTCTTAGGAATAACTCATTTAAATCTGACCAAACAAGAGTCTAGTAGGCATCCCGGGTATGATTTTTTTTTAAAACAAAATTATAAATTATAATATAATAAATAATTATAAATAATTATAACAAATAATAATATAATTATAATAAAAATTATTCAATAATGTAATCAACTCAAAATCACTGAAATTTGCTCAGTTGCAGAATTGTCGCAGAATTTCCCCACAAATCGCTATCGCACAATTCTGCAAGTGATTATAATTTATTATCGCTGTTTTCTAGCTGCTCTAAAACCATTTTTGACATAAAGGCACACTTTTGGTTGCTATGGACAATCTACAGTTTGCAGTCAGAAAGAACAGTTTTTATTATATAAAAGAACATGTAGGGCACTGGGCAGACCACTAGGGACAAGGGGGGGGGTGTATTTTTTACATACAGTACTGTAATCTATAAGATTACAGTATACTGTATGTAATGTGTTTGTTTACTTTTTTGAATTTGGCGCCGTTCTCCACCCCCGTGCGTTGTAACGTCGCAGGGAACGGAGATCGGCGGCACACGGGGACACTGTGAATAAAGCGAGGTCCCACTCGCTCACACAGCGGGGATGCATCGCAGGATCCAGGGACAAGGTAAGTAACTTGTCTGTGGATGCTGCGAAAGGTAAGCCACGCCGCTGCACGCTCTGCACATCTACCCCGAGCGTGACTCGGGGATACCGATCCTAGCATAGAAAAACAACCCCGAGTCACGCTCGGGGATACCACTAAGGGGGTTAAACTGCAGGTCAGGCCTCATACACACGACCGAGTTTCTTGGCAAAAACCCGCAAGATACTTGCTGGGATTTTTTTTTTGCAGAGGAAACCAGTCGGGTGTACATTTTTCGACAAGGAAACTGTCGAGGATCCCGTCAAGCCAAAAAGAGAGCATGTCTTCTTTTTCCTCGACGGGAATGGAGAAACTTGCCTTGTCGAGTTCCTCGACAGCCAAACAAGGAACTCGACGAGGAAAACGATGTGTTTCGCCCATCGAGTTCCTCGGTCGTGTGTACGAGGCTTCAAATGCATCTGACAATAATCTCTGAATTATCTTAGAAGTATTTCAAGCTGATTTCACATGCAAGCTGAATGTACCTGAAAGCACACTGCATTTGCCCAAGGACACAAGCCTTAAGAGTGTTTCACTTGCACGTCTAATTAAGACGTTTACCATGACTAGTCTAACCTGAAATCTGCTAATTCAAAACTACTACGGTTTTAATGTAATGCTGCCTTTATTGAACAAGCCTGTTGTTGTCTGTACTTATACCCTTTCTAGTTCAAGATGATTTAGAGTGTAGATTACAAAAAGCAAAGAAAGGAAAGATTCTATGACATTGCAGGAGATATCTTTCTGTTCCCATTACCGGCTACTCAATTATGGCATGCAGGGGAGAATTGGCCTTACATAGGAGCTAAACCTCACATTTTCCATAAAATATGATTCTACATTTTCTTAATTTATTATGATTTCTGAGCAGACCTATATTTACCATAATGGCACTTGTGGGCCTGTGGCTATGGAAATGGGATAAGGGGGGTAGCACCAAATCTCAACAATTATAAACTGTGATTTTTTTTTTCCCTTAATTTGTTTCTGTCGTCTTGAGTCCTGTGGACATTTATGGCTAAACTCAGCAAGTGCATTATGGGCGGTAGTGTGTGCTGGGGGATGTTATTACACAGGCTCGTTATAGGCCACCACTTATTTTCTAGTTTGCCCATCTGTGCAGTTAAAAAGTAGCTTTGAATATAAAATATTTTCTTTCATTAACATAATTGCATGATACAAGAGCCAAAGTTTGCACAAACTGCCATTATCATTCTGTTGGACCTAGCACAATATAATGAGTTTGCTAAAGGAGTTGCGAATATGCACACAAAAAAGAGTAAAAATTCACTTCAATTATCCAACCATGTGAAAAGAAAACCCTTGTTCATTTTATCTGCATATAATTGTATAATTGAAGTGAATCTTCACTTTTGTGTGTGAACATTTTTATCACCTTTAGTAAATCAGTCTCAATGTCTAAATAAAGTCCTTGATATGCCGCGTTGTTAGATACATCTGCTTGGCTATATACAGATACACCGCTATATCTTTAAAATATAAAATCAGTAAAATAAATGAAAAAATGCCAATGGCTGTAAAGTGGAAAATGCACAATTATTATTATAACTCTTATTCTCTAGGCACAATAAAAACTCCATTATCATGACATGGTTTTAATTAAAGCCCCCCTCCTTCCGAGAACCCTTTAAATAAGCATCAGTAGAAGATACTCCTAGTAACCTGTCATCTTCTGAATGTCATCGTAGCGCACTGTGTGCCCCAGATGTAAAACGTAACAAATAAGTCTCATCAAATGAATCACAGGAAAACAGTTCACTCTTTTTAAATTTTAATTAAGAGCTGTTTGGAGAATATATGTAAATGTAGTGACAAGACATTTTGTACACCGGGATCTTCTTACCAGTGACATCAGCTGCCATCAATCCCTCTGCTCTTATGACTTTCACTTGAAGGAAGCCCACATCATTAAAACTGCTAAAGGATCTCATAAGACTCTGCAATTAACAAAAAAAAAAAGCCAAATGCATTATTAATGTGTACTTTCTTATTATATAGTTTAAACACAGATAATATTTGAAAGACAATACCAGAAAGGACAAAAACATTATTTTCATATGTGTGTTCTCAAAGCAACATTTCAACCACTACAGTTAGTCCAAGAATTGTAAATGCATGGGCCGAAAAAGTACAACATGATTTAATTTTTTAAACGAGACAGTCGTATCAATAACGACAGCATATTCCAAGCACAGACAATTGCATAAGCAGTCAGAAACACGGTAAGGTTTTTAGTGACAAAATAAACAAAATTAAATCAGCATTTCTAGACCCAAAACAAAAAGTCATGAGCTATACAAAGACAAACTTTTTAAAAGGGCACAAAAAGTAATTAAAAACTGTCTTATGGTTTAATTAGTCCACATTCAGAGAGGTCTATTGTTAAAAATAACACTTTGACCTTTCTTTACCAAAGAATGCAATAAACCCCCAAAAAAAAAAAAAAAAAGACATGGCACCTTTGCATGTATTTATTTAAGTGATTGAAAATGCATTTTTAGATAAACGTAAGGCTTTAAAGACAAAACCAGAAAAAACTCACTAACAATGTTATGCTTACAGCAAAGGTGATACATTTCTGATGTATTGTCCTTGTAATAGGGTATTCCTAAGGATCATACACTGGGCTATTGCCCCTTTTGCTAGAAGAAGATTGGTGATAACTGAATTTCTATAGGGTGTCTTTTGAAAAGCAGGAAAAGCAACTGTTTGCGGTGGTGTTATCTTACTATAGTAGCTTCTCAAGCTATTATAGCAATTTATAACATGAGGCTTTCAACAGTTTAATGCCCATTTCATTCAAAAATAGGAATGAGAATAAGAACTGATCCTTCATAATATATATACTGTAGCTAATGAAATTCAGATGTATTTTTATGGACTCCCAAGATCATGAGGGGAATTTCTTGAGATCATAGCACAATGTATATTTCCACCTCCTTGTTTCCTTATTTTATACCTGCATTCCAAGAAAGACCAAAGCTGTTCTAAAGGTTTACTTTCTTATTTGTGAAACCTTTTGTGTAGTTAGAAATGATTCTGCTCACCCCACATAATTCCCAGTTATTGTCAAAAACATTTTACAAAGTATTGTAAAGCAGTATTACAGTCTTACTCTTCAGAATACTATATAATGTTGAAGTGTGTTTAGAAGAAGAAACATACATTCCTCCTTATATCAGAATTCCAGGTATTACTGTTACATTTAACCTTAGCTCATCTGATAATTTGTCATTGTTCTTGAAACTTCAAACATGCTTTTTCCAATAATAGTTATGAGGTTACAAAATATTTTCTTCAAATTTTATTGTTGCATTGTAGTTTTATGCATCTACTATTCAATGGAGCTTTGTGAATTTATAACCTGATGATTGTCATTGACCTTCCTAAGATATCAATAGCCAAGAATTTTGTACATTGCTGTGAAAAACTATATAACATATTTGTGGCCTTCAGCTTCATGAACAGTACTGATCTAGAAGTTTTGTGCGTGTCTCATTTACAGAGACCTTGAATCTACCTTTGGCAACAAAAATGTCAAGAACATCAAAGAAAAAAAAAGCCAATTTTTTTTCAATAGTCAGTGTGCACTACATAAGCTACTAACACTACTAAAATTAGTATTCTTGCACTCACTTCCATTTCTGAATCATAATATGTTAAGTATGCCATTGTGACAATGAAAATAGTAGTTTTGGATCGTAAAAATTTCAATAAAAACGTTATGGATGTAAAGAGCAGCCCATGTTTTTATTAATAATATGAGAGAGCTGACAGTCAGAGCACACTGTGATATTAACATTATCTGTCCCAAGTGGATGCTCCCTGTTTACAGTGAAGATATGACCTTGGTTTTCAGAGACGAGAAATTATTAAGCTAGGTATATTCCCCTATGTGCATTAATATGATATTTCTTTTATATAAAAAGTATTTATGAGCCCTATTAACTTTCAATCTTTTTACATTTGTTTATTTTTCAAGCATGGTCTCAGAGGTGCTTAAATGAAAACCAGCTTCAGTGTTGACACAAAAAAGAGGATTTGAATGTTATTGTAATGACTTTAGGAGTTACAGCCTATAAATGGATATTTATTACTAATGCCAACATGGGGTTTGACATAACAATGCACATCAACTATAATTTACAATCATACCCTATGGAACTTTGAGAAACAGATCCATTGTTGTATTTACCTTTCACTGTACTTTTATCTCATAAGTAGTATCACCGTAACAAGGTTGGGAAAGGTAGCAACTGTGGCCTAAATGGCCAGTTCAGGCCATGATTCTGGCCTCCTTGTTAGTGAAAGCAACATGATGTAGAGCCCTTTTATATGAGGCACATCATGTATGTTATTTTAGAATGTTTATTAAGAAATGTCATGGGGTACTGTTTTTTATTTTGTATGAGGAGGAGCTTAGATGTGCCTCTGTATCTAAGGTGTCAAATTTATTAAAGAATATGTATGTAAACCCAACATTTCATATTCTTGATATGTGCCTGCTGTATCATGTACTTATATAAGAAAGTATTCTGTTCTCTTTGTATTCCACAAAAAATATATAGTGAGTGCCCCAAACAGTTCAGCTGCTGGCACGCACTGTGATGCCCCATACACACGAGCGGTTTTCCCGTCGAAAAAAAACCCAATGGTTTTCCCGATGTAATTCCTCTAAAGCCTGCCTTGCATACACACGGTCACACAAAAGTTCGGTGAACTTTTGACTGCCAAGAACGCGGTGATGTACAACACTACGACGAGCCAAGAAAATGAAGTTCAATGCTTCTGAGCATGCGTCGACTTGATTCTGAGCATGCACGTTTTTTTCCCGTCGGAAAAGATTACAGACAAATGGTTTTCCCGCTAGGATTTTTCCTGACGGGAAAAAAGATCCTGCTCTCTTTTTTTTCTACTAGTTTTCCTGTGGGAAAAAGTCAGATGGAGCATACACACGGTCAGGAATCCTGACGAAAAGTTCTCATCACAGTTTTTCCGTCGTGTGTATGGGGCATTACTGTACAAATCCTTGTAAGCAAATGCAATCAATAAAATTGAAATGAATTGAAATACAAATATGATAGCCAAAGCAAAAATGTAATACAAAATGAAATAACGGGTAAAAGTCCAAATGCTGATACGGTGAAACAAATTTAGAATGAAAAATGTCCACTGTGTATACAAAACACCCTTCTGTGTGTAGTTCACTATGCACTCACCATACATATACAAAGTAAAAACAACATCCAACTAACTCCACCATGTGTTGTAGAAAGATCCAGTGCAAGTGAACCTCTACCCAAGTATGCACTCACCAGAAATAAAACATATGAGAGGCTTAATGTAATCTCTTTAGCAGGTACTCCTCCCAATTTCCTCTTGTTAACAGCAGAGGGGCAGATCCAGGTAGATCGGCGCATTCCTCCGTCCGGCGTAGTGTATCTATGATACGCTACTCCGCCGTAACTTACATTTTTTTTTTGGTATTCTGAAAGGATTTCCGCCGTAAGTTACGGCGGCATAGCGTAACTTAGGTGGCGTAAGGGCGCGCAATTCAAATGTATGTGACGGGGGCGTGTTTTATGTAAATACGTCTTGACCCAAAGTAAATTACATTTTTTTTCAACTGCGCATGCGCCGTCTGTGGGGGTATCCCAGTGCGCATGCTCGAAATTAAACCCGAACAAGCCAATGCTTACGACGGTGACGTCATTCTACGCAAATCCCTATTCGCGAACGACTTACGCAAACGACGTAAAAAATTCAAAATTGGACACGTGAACAACGGCCATACTTAACATTGAGTACGCCTCATATAGCAGGGGTAAATATACGCCGGAAAAAGCCGAACACAAACGACGTAAAAAAATGCGCCGGCCGGACGTACGTTGATCGCCATATCTAGCTAATTTGCATACTCGACGCGGTATTCGATGGAAACGCCACCTAGCGGCCGCTGGAAAAATGCACCTAAGATCCGGCGGCGTACTTAGACGTACGCCTGTCGGATCGAGCCCAGATGCAGTCGTATCTTGTTTTGTAGATACAAAACAAAGATACGACGCAGGAACTTTGAAATTACGCGGCGTATCAATAGATACGCCGGCGTAATTCTTCTGTGGATCTGGCCCAGATAGTCCTCATCACAGGAACTAATGAACTGCATGTAAAAAGCTCACCAGTTCTCTTCACCCAGGATGGAGGTCAGCGGAGTCTTATCATCTCTGTGTAGAACACACAAGTCACTACAGCCATGGATTTGCTACAGAATCCCAGGATCAGTCTGCTCTCAGTGTCATGTATAGATCTCAGTGTCTGTATTGCTTATTTTTTTTGTGAAATTCCAGGTGTTCCTGTCAATCCCTCTGCTTCCTATTAAACACTGACCACAATAAGCAGAAGAATACACCGTGGGCAGTTTTCTAGCCTCCTCCCCTAAAACGATCAGACTTGTCCTGACACCCATTCCTCCCCTGCACAGCCCACCGGCCACCGCTGCAAAAATTAAAAGCCAGCAGCTACACATACTGCAACTTCTTTAATAATAGGACACTTACCTGTCCTAGAGTTCAGCGATGTTGGCACCACAGCTGATGTTTCTATCAGCTGTTGGGTGCTGCCGCCGCCATTGCAGGTAGGGGAACCCGGCAGAGTAGCCTTATGGCTTCACGCCGGGAACCCTAATGTGCATGCAAGACAGGTTAATTTGGTTGGTCAGCAGACTGAGTTATGGAATTTTCTTTTTTTTTTTTTTTTGCATTTGCCCTTCCATGTGCTCCTTGCTTTGCAGGCCAGTTATAGGTGGGGGCAGGGGGCATTTGTTTGTTACTGGTGTAAATACAAACCCATATCATACCTGGATTTGGTAGAGTGGCCTTTTGTTTTACGAATCTCCTCCCACAATGCCTATACCTCTTCAAAACACTTCTGATAGCCTTCCCCTAATAATACATCTCTAACCTAAGATCATCCCTACCGAAATATATGTATCTGGGTAGAAAAGAAACCTAGACTTAGATATGCGAAATGAGTGGCCATGAACGTGTGCCACTAGTAGATGATGAGTGGCCGTGAACATCTGCCACTGGGAGACGCGTTGCCATAACGTGTTTCAAAAAAGGAACCTCCTGAGGGAAGCAGAAAACAAGAAGCAGATTCCAAATCGGAATGTTTGTGGGGAGGTACCACCTCTAGACCATACTAGTCATTTGTTGTGATCGTGTGTTTGTAAAAGGAGAACGGAACATGCCGAGTTGTGTCGGACTCCGAACCAAAACATTGTATGAACTGTGAGTGAGCGTGAACGTATGAATGAGTGGTACAAGCAGTGACTGGGTGCTTGTGGCAGGTGTCTCTAAGGGGGAGGCCGAGCTGTGAAAGCTTGTGGTGGTCATAAAGTTAGGAAGGGACAGAGGAATTGTGTACAGAAAATAGGCGAGAAGGAAAACGAGGATAGAAAAAGGAACGTCAGGCACAGTGAGGAAGCCGATTTGCATTCTAAAACAGTGCACGCTGATTGGAATTTTAGAGAACTCAAAAGAGTGCGTAGCAACCGAGCTGAGCCAGGTAACCGAAAGCTTGTGTGCCCATCGGTGCTGTGCACAAACCTTTGGACCAGAGCCCCAGGCCATACTAGGGCGAGAAAATGAAGTCTGGTACGGCCTAAGTAGGAATGTTGCGTTCTATAGTTTGTGACGTGTTTGCTCGGCCTGCTGACGCTTGCACTGCCAGCAAGCTCAACATTTAGCGGCCTTGTCTTTGTAGGTGAAGGGTCGCCCTTCAAAAACAGAGTGTAATGCAAAGAAACATGTGACAGTAACCAAATTGTGTATGTGAAGTGAATGTAGTGAAAGGGTGCTGTAGGGTGATGTGAGGGTGAAACCCGTGTACTAAACATCTCACTCAACACCTTAGTTTGTGAAGTCCTGTGAGTCCTGGTTGAGGTCAAGAACTCAGTCGACCGGGAACCTGTATCAAAGGCGACATAGAAGTCCAGTTTTAACCTGGTAAAAAAATTACCTAACCTGCCCCCTGATATGTGACTGGCCCCCTAGTGATGATGTGAGTCATATGTCAATCTGTGTGTTTTTTTGTTTTTGTTTTCCTGAGGAAATAATGTCCAACCTGATGCAAGAACAACCTGAACTCGACTGACCTATGGAGAAATGACAGACAGAAACGGTGAGCGGCCGATATGCCACTAGAGGCGATGAGTGGCTGGATTGTTACATAGTTACATAGTAGGTGAGGTTGAAAAAAGACACAAGTCCATCAAGTCCAACCTATGTGTGTGATTATATGTCAGTATTACCTTGTATATCCCTGTATGTTGTGGTCGTTCAGGTGCTTATCGCATAGTTTATTGAATCATCGATGCCCCCCACTAAGACCACCGCCTGTGGAAGGGAATTCCACATCCTTGCCACTCTTACAGTAAAGAACCCTCTACGTAGCTTAAGGCTAAACCTATTTTCTTCTAATTTTAATGAGTGGTCACGTGTCATGTTAAACTCTCTTCCGTGAAAAAGTTGTATCCCTATTGTAGGGTCACCTGTACAGTATTTGTAAATTAAAATCATCAACCTTTCCTCATAACTAATATCTTCCAGACCCTTTATTAAGGGGTTGTAAACCTTCGTGTTTTTTCACCTTATTGCATTCTATGCATTAAGGTGAAAAAACTCCTTGCAGTTTACGGCCCCTCAGCCCCCCCCCCCCCCCCGTTTAACTTACTTGAGCCCCGAGTTTCCGAAGGCGCAATCCCGCCGTCACTCTCTCCACGGGTTCTTGGCTCTTCATTGGATAGATTGATAGCAGCGCAGCCATTGGCTCCTGCTGCTGTCAATCAAATCCAATGATGTGGGTGCTGGGGTGTGGCACCGAGTCATGCATTCGGCGTTTATGGACCCCAGAAGAGGATGTCCGGGGCCACTCTGTGCAAAACGAACTGCACAGTGGAGGTAAGTATGACATGTTTGTTATTTTATTTTTTAAATCAAACCTTTAGTATCACTTTAGCTTTGTTGCCCTTCTTTGTACTCTCTCCATTTCCAGTACATCCTTCCTGAGGACTAGTGCCCAGAACTGCACAGCATACTCTAGGTTTGGCCGGACCAGAGTTTTGTAGAGCAGAAAAAATATTGTTTTATCTCTTTATTAGCAGCAGCTTGGCATTGCATGCCATTGCTGAGCCTATCATCTACTAGGACCCCCTTTCCATCATAGATTGTGTGCCACTGGAGATGCAGAGTGGCTGGATTGTGTGCCACTGGAGAAGTGCCTTGCAAAGATTGCAAGAAGTAGCCTTACCAGAAAGGCGAAAACAAGGACAGCAGAAAATTAGGGTATGTGGGAATGAGCTGTGACCATGACCGATCGCTAATTGTGATCATAAGTATGTAAAATGAACGAATCAGTCTGACTCGTGTCGGAGATAATGAAGTTGCATTTTTTCTATTATTGTGAGTACAAATGGATAGACTGAGTAACGACTGGTAGCTTGTGGCAGGTGCCACACGATGGAGACCGGGCTGCCGGAAGCTGTGTGATAAAAATGGAATTGTGTCATGACATGCCAAGGATTCGGGTCGTTGTGCCTCCGACGCAAATAGACTTGTATCGGGCTGTAGAGTGTACGACTCGACCCAATTCAAATCGCTGTGCTGCCAATGTGACTAGACCCGAATTGGGCTGTAGAGTGTGTAAATGGATCCGGTTCAGATCGGTGTGATGCCGACGCGACTAGATGCAAATCGAACTGTAGTGTATGACTAGACCCAATTCGAATTGTTGTGCCGCCGACTTGACTAGACTCAAATTGGGCTGTAGGGTGTGTGAAATGAGCACATGGGGCCTGGTGACACATCACATCGTGCCGAAACCGACAAGAAATTCAGGTGAGTGGGCTGCTTAAATACCCTCCAGGCTCCTCGCATAAATTCAGGCCACCATACTGGCCTTTTTATATACGTTTGTAGGGTGAGGGATAGGGTAGACACCCAAAGTGAAGACTTAGCACACACAGTGGTTGAGAAGACAGAACAGCAGGAGATCGATGATACAACACCATAGCACCAGCAACTAAGTGATTATCTATTCCTTACCGCATAGAAGTACCCATGTGAGTACTTGTTATTTTTTTCAATGCTATAAGTAAATATGTCATCTCGTATTTCTGTCAGGGCTGGGCTCAGCCCTCCCTTCTCAGAGCTCAGGCTGCTCAGCTGTTAGTTAATTTCCAGCACTGATCATTCCTCAGTGACTCACCTGGTGATCATATTCTGCTCGTTAACAAGCCCTGCTGTGTATTTAAACTGTATGGATTAGATCTCCTGTGCCTTCGCCTTGGTCAACATATCTAGAGACTCTCTGCTGTGTTCCTGTTGAAGATTTGTCTGGCTGACATCCCTTCTGGTTGATCCTGTCTGCTGCTCTGACTATGCTGATCTCTGGCTCCCTAATTTCCTGGCTTGTTATGACTACCTGATTTGGTTACCAATCCCTGGCTATGTTTAGACTACATTTACTATTTGTACCATTTTTACTACTATATTAACCACTTAAGGACCCCTTCACGCTGATATACATCGGCAGAAGGGCACGGTTGGGCACAATCACGTACCTGTACGTGTCTCTTTAAGCCCAGCCGTGGGGCACGGTTGGGCACAATCACGTACCTGTACGTGTCTCTTTAAGCCCAGCGATTGGTCACCGGAGCTGAAGAACAGGGAGAGGTGTGTGTAATTACCCCTTTCCCGTTCTTCACAGTGGCAGTGTCATTGATCGTCTGTTCCCTGATATAGGGAAAGGCGATCAATGATGTCACACGTCCAGCCCCGCCGCCTACAGTTAGGAACACATATGAGGTCACACTTAACCCCTTCAGCGCCCCCTAGTGGTTAACTCCCAAACTGCAATTGTCATTTTCACAGTAAACAATGCATTTTTATAGCACTTTTTGCTGTGAAAATGACAATGGTCCCAAAAATGTGTCATAATTGTCCGATGTGTCCGCCATAATGTCGTAGTCACAAAATAAATCACTGATCGCCGCCATTAGTAGTAAAAAATATTAATAAAAATGCAATAAAACTATCCCCTATTTTGTAAACGCTATAAATTTTGCGCAAACCAATCGATAAACGCTTATTGCGATTTTTTTTTTTACCAAAAATAGGTAGAAGAATACATATCGGCCTAAACTGAGGGGAAAAAAAATATTTTTTATATATTTTTGGGGGATATTTATTATAGCAAAAAGTAAAAAATATTGCATTTTTTTCAAAATTGACGCTCTATTTTTGTTTATAGCGCAAAAAAATTAAAATTTAAAAAAATACCACCAAAAGAAAGCTCTATTTGTGGGAAAAAAAGGATGCACATTTTGTTTGGGAGCCACGTTGCACGACCGCGCAATTGTCACTTAAAGCGACGCAGTGCCGAATAGCAAAAAGGGGCAAGGTCCTTAACCTTCATAATGGTCCGGGTCTTAAGTGGTTAAGTGGTGTGATGTTTTACTGCATGTTCTGTCTCCCTCTGATTATATATATATATATATATATATATATATATATATATATATATATATATATATATATCATATACACTTATGGTACAAGTCATATTGTAACTGAATGTTATTAAAAATTTCCTTTCCTTTTCAATCTACGGACCTGTAATTTTCTGTAAATTGTTATGCAATGTGGCAACCTGTACACAGATGGTATACACATGGCTCAAAATTTCAAGCCCTGATCTACTAGCCAGGTCGTAAGAGTTATGCCACGTACACACGATCAGTCCATCCGATGAGAACAGACCGCGCCTACACACCATCGGTTAAATAACCAATCGTGTCAGAACGCAGTGACGTAAAACACAACGACGTGCTGAAAAAAATGAAGTTCAATGCTTCCAAGCATGCGTCGACTTGATTCTGAGCATGCGTGGATTTTTAACCTTTGTGCCTACTAACGATCGTTTTTTTCCCATCGGTTAGGAATCCATCGGTTAAATTTAAAGCAAGTTGGCTTTTTTTTAACCTATGGATAAATAACCTATGGGGCCCACACACGATCGGTTTTGACCGATGAAAACGGTACATCAGACCATTGTCCTCTGTTTAAGCTATCGTGTGTACAAGGCCTTACTCGCCGCCAGTTGCCCTACCCAGCCCCTACCCTACCCCGCCTCTAATTCTGTCCCTAAACACACCCTCGTAAATGAGCTCATGAAATTACACTGTTTAATGTTTTATGCAGAATTAAGTTACAAAAATAAATATTAACAACATAGTTAACAATATTAACATGAAGCATATTTCACTGATCTGATCGTGATAAATAAAATAAGGATACAATATGATTGGCTACTATAGGCAATGTACACATTATTTCTGCCTTGTTAATAAGTACGGTAAATATTTTAATGCTATATTAAATATAGCATAAAAAAATGAAAAACAAAATATAACACTTTCATTGATTTAGGGTGCAGAGAGACGCTGTGTGGCTCCTCTCTGTAGCTGCAGCCATCCGAATGCCCATACAGAAGGACGATTCTCCCAGGTTTGCCTGGCTTGATCGGGGCTTGCACAGTGTGAGCAGCAGCAGAGGTGGGCGGAGCAGCCAGAGGAAGTTTATCACACTGCCGGAATGATCACTGTCCAGCCCAGCAGTCATCAGAGCTCTCCCCAGACCAGCACAAAAGCTCTTAAAGCGGAGCTCCACCCTAAAGTGGAACTCACGCTGATCGGAACCCTCCCCCCTCCAGTGTCACATTTGACACCTTTCAGGGGGGAGGGGGGTGCAGATACCTGTCTAAAGACAGGTATTTGCACCCACTTCCGGCCACAACAGTCTCGGGCAGACTGCGGGCATGACGTCACCTCCCGGTGTGTGCTGGGAACACTCGGCTCCCAGTACACAGCGGGAGGCCATTTATACAATATTTTTTCGCTTGAATTATTTTTCCCATTATGGGGGTGAGTGGAGACTTGTGTCTAAGTTTTGCCTAAGGCCTCACAAAGCCTAGAGCCGTCTCTGTGTGAAGATTTACCTCTTGCTGATTGCCCCACATACATTTACTGCGGGGCGGCGGCTCCTCTGCGCAAAATCACGTACAGGTACGTGATTTTGCACTTCCCAGTCTGCGGCGGCCCGGCGACCCACTCCCAATGTGATTGGACACAGCGAGAGTCCTTTAGAAGGTCCGGCGGACCCGATGTACCCCGGGATCCGCCAATCATTTCCAACAGAGGCAGAACGGCTGTCTGCTTATGTAAGCAAGGCAGATTGCCATTCTGTGGTAAGGGAAGGTAGTGATTCTGTGTTTCTGCTAAGCAAGAACACAAATCTCTGTCTTCCGACAGTTAAAGAACCTCTCCCACACAGTTACAAAGCTCTCCCTAGGAACACATTTATCCCTTTGATCACCACTTATGTTAATCCCTTCCTTGCCAGTGTCATTAGTACAAGGAGGAACAAGTTTTGCCAACTATCTGGATAACTGTTTTAGGTTCACATCCCTGATACATGTGGTGTAAAGTTCCTCAAAAGTGGGACCTAAAACAGCAATATGTATCATAAAAGTTCAAAATTTAAAGAACAACTGTCAGAGGTAAGATAGAAGTAATCCAACGCGTTTCAAAATAAAAGGTTAACGTCTTCTTCAGGGACATTAATTTAGCAACTGACGTCTCCACGCCCCCAGCTGGCCCGCTCATGCCGCGGCTGGTTTGTTTGTTTTCATGCTTCTCAACGGATACTTTGTAAACCTGTGAAGTTTCATGATGTCAGTTTTTATCCAGTGAATGGAATAAAAGAAACGTTTTTAAACGTACTGCACCATGAAGCACTTTTTTCTTCCTCTACAAACATGCTTCAATAATACATCCTGAGGCCGATCATATCGCTAGAAGGAATCTGCAGGTTTATGGTTTGATATCCCCAGACTGTCAGCAGAAGAGGAGATCGGGAAGCCTGGGAAGCAGCTGAGGAGTGTATTGCAGAGCCAGTTTGATCCCCGTGAATGGGATCTTATGGATCTGGTAAGCAGCCATTCCTTACATTGTTTTGTGGAAATTCACGGAAGACTCTTGCAACTTCATCTACTCTGGGAATATATCCATATTGGGGTTCCTGTGTATTTTTGTGTTTATTGAAACGTACACTATATACATATACTGTGTATATATTTTTTTTTGTGTAATCCGTTTAGGACATTTATATGCAATTTTACTTGTTTTTATTTGGTTTTGCGCATTTTTTTTCATTGTTTTTTTCAAAACCACCCCACTAGCTGAAAAACACTGCAAATCCACCCATAGCGTCGGTGGTAAAAATAGAGTTTTACCGCCGATGCAATGAACGCCTCAGTGTGAAAGGGGTCTTAGAGAGGCGCCCCTTGTTTCTTTTATATGTTTTGCAGGGCTGCTGGGCACACTCTGAGGATTGCTGCTTCTTAAATGTTCCAGTGCTTAAGCGGTTATTTAATGGGAAAAAGCTGAGAGAACAATATATCGGTTACATGACCCACCCAAAGCCACGTAAATGACCTCTCCTTTGCATTTTATAAATAACTTGGAAGTGTGATGATCTGCAGTTTATGAATAACTTACAAATGTGAAATCTGCCCTATAAAATGATATGCCAAATTTGGTCCCTTTTGAATATGAACAGTTTATGACTGCTCAATTTGCATCATAAGTCCAGAAAAGCCAGCACTAGCGATATTTATGCTCACATTAATAAGGGGTTTTATCAGAGCAAAGAGGCAAGAAGAATATACTCTGCTCCTAACATCTTGTTTTTAATTAATGTATGTATTGCTATTTCTAGGCAATATTAACATCATGAAAAAGCACATTCAAGCTCTCTGTGTTGCTGCGTACAGCATCTACTTACTTTCAACAGAGTGACCTGGAAATGAACTGCCGCTCTGCTCTAAACTCTTTGAAGTTTCACTCTGTATTCACCCGGGAGATTGTAAGACAACAGAAGCCAATGGCTCATAAATGTCTCTTCCTATTAACTCTATGTCTAGAACACAAAGGTGACTAAGTCTCAAGTTACATGGCAGCATATAACTCCAAAAACTGCATGACCGAATAACTAATACAGCCAGTTCCATAAAAAACTGCAATTAAACCCTTCAGAAGGTAGAATATATAATCTTTCCTTTTAAAACTAAAAGAACATTTTAAGATGAGAAAACGGAATCCATTTTTAATTATCTGGGTTAATCCAGGAGGGAATTTTTTTCCCCGTTCTATCACATTAGACTATACTTTATAAAGGGTTTCTGCCTTCATTTGGATCAACTGCAGGTTTAGGATTTTTCCAAGGATGCAAGGTGTATATTTATTTTATTTTATACAATAAATTTGGAACTCAGCAACAGCTGAAACACATAAATGGGTGTAGTCAAATAATTCAAATTTCTGTCCATCCAGTCATGAGAATTACAAAGCTCTGCCACATATCACAGCCATGTCTGGCGAGGCAAGAAGCCTAATTCGAATTTAAATGGAACTTCCCCTTTATAGTGCCGTCGTATGGGTTCTACGTCATCGCGCTTTGCTTGAGAATTTGTTATCACGATCGTGTGTATGCAAGGCAGGCTTTAGAGGAATCACGACAAATCACGTAGAGAAAAACAATGTTTTTTTTCATGACATGAATAATGGTCGTGTGTACGCGGCATTAGAGCTATGCATAGCACACTGCATTAGTCTTTAATAAAAACGAGGATTGTAAATACCGTTTTAGAAAGATCTTCAGACCGGTTACGTGATTTGCGGCCCCTGTATACATCCGATACATGGCTTCTGCAGAAGGGGCCCAGATCTCCCTGGAATGTCAGTCGGGGAGATCACATGGCCCCTCAGCCCCTCTTGCAGTAGCCCTGGAAACCGGCCAAGAGTCACGTGACTCTCGTGACGAGTGTGGTATGCCTATCTGTAATAGAGGGGCTGGCAGTGACTATTTCAAATGTTTTATTTTTAATAATAGGCGAGGGGAGGGGGCGGAGACAGAGACAAAGACACAGAGCTGACAGGAAGGGAGGGGGGGGGGCAAGGGGGAGAGAGGAGAGCAGGGCTGTGGATGATGGAGGGACGTACGTACGCTGACCACCGTGTTCAGAACTCAGTGTTCAGCAGCCCTGATTTTCGTGGTCAGCACAGAGAGGGGGATACAGGAAGTAGCAAGTTCAGGGAGGTTTGTTTATGTTCTAGAGAGGGGAACAATACACAGCTCAAGCACTGTGCTGTTTAATATGCTTTAAGGGAACAGAACCTTTTTATTTTGGGGTTAACAACACTTTAAATAACACCTAAATATGCATACCCAACCAATGAGCTTATTTCTGTCACACTATGCATTTTCCACCTATCAGCTTGTCTCTTGTTAGAACATAAATACTTCAGTACTGACTGAATCCTTGTCCTGTCTATATATACAGATTATCTTCACCAATCAGTGATCCTTCACCTTAATGCACAGAAAAGGGAAAACCCCTTAAACGTCTGCAACATCCTAATGTCTGCCAAATTAACATTTTTGACATTCCTGTGCCCATTCTATCAGAAAATGCTCATCCTTAGGCATATTTAGAATTAATGGGGAACATAAGAAATGTGTAAAAAAGATTCTAAACATAAGAAGGCAATGTTATAATGTAGCAAAATATACAGTGCCTTGAAAAAGTATTCATACCCCTTGAAATTCTCCAATTCAGGGGGGATTCTGTATCCCTTCTGTGTACAGAATGCCTCCACAAAGCCATATTGCATTGCATTTTACAGAGAATTACAGCGGCCACAGGTTGAAAAGAAAATAACATTCAATTACAATATGACTGGAGTCACAATTGTATATTATTTATTTTTTTGCTATTTTTTTTCCCCACGAAAGTGGAGTTACCCTTTAAACTAGACCTTAATTCAAAATGATTACCTACGTTATAGCAAACATTTAGAAATCCCTCCTGAGGACAGGAAGGCCACTGTGTGGAGAGAGTACCAATTTGTAGGCAAAAGAGTAACCAGATGCAGGCAGAGGTCATGGGCAGGCATCAGGCAATTGAGTGGTTAGTTTCAGGCAAAAGATGTGGGTAAGCAGCAGGCAAGACAGCAGTCATGTTTAAGCAAAGGTCGCAAGCAGGTGTCAGGCAGAAAAGTAGTCAGGTCAACAAGCAATCAGAAGTATAATATTGATCTTTTGCACAAAAGCTGGAAAAAAGACAGAGCACCAGCCCCTTTCAGAAAAGCTGCGAAATGCAGCCATCAGAAATTTTGGGGCCCCTTACACAGCTTTAGGCCTGGGCCACCTCGGGCCTGACCACGAGATTAAAGGAGAAGTACAGCCAAAGTTATTTTGGCTGTACTGCGATGGTTTACCGGAATGCAGTGCTTTCTGCGCTGTCAGCTGACATCACAGAGTCAGACTGGGCTGAGGAAAGATCCACACAGATCCCTGGACCAGCACCTGGCTCAGACTCTCAGCGGGCCACTGAGAGCCTGAGCCAGCCGCTCCTACCCCTGCACAGCCCGGCGCTCCATTGAGTGGAGTTAACGCTCTCTGCTTAAAGCGGTGGGGAGAACAGAGCATTTAGAGGTCACTCAGTTCTCACAATTAGAGCTGGCAGGGGGGCTGATGCTGCATCCACCTAGGTAAGTATTATTAACCACTAGTCGACCACGCACCGTCATTATACGGCGGCAGGTCGGCTCTCCTGGGCGAGAGCCCGTAGCTATACGGCGGCTCTTTGAGCCGCCACTAGGGGGCGTGTGCGCGTCGCCGGAGGCGCGCGCGCGCCCCCGCTCACCCCCGACTCCTGTGTGTGTGCCCGCCCCCTAGTGTTAACCCCTTCACTGCCAGTGGCATTTTTATAGTAATCCAATGCATTTTTATAGCACGGATCGCTATAAAAATGCCAATGGTACCAAAAATGTGTCAAAAGTGTCCGAAGTGTCCGCCATAATGTCGCAGTACCAAAAAAAAATCGAAGAAGAATACGTATCGTCCTAAACTGAGGAAAAAAAATATTTTTTTATATATTTTTGGGGGATATTTATTATAGCAAAAAGTAAAAAATATTCATTTTTTTTTAAATTGTCGCTCTATTTTTGTTTATAGCGCAAAAAATAAAAACCGCAGAGGTGATCAAATAACACCAAAAGAAAGCTCTATTTGTGGGAAAAAAAGAACGCCAATTTTGTTTGGGAGCCATGTCGCACGACCGCGCAATTGTCAGTTAAAGCGGCGCAGTCCCGAATCGCAAAAAGTCCTCTGGTCTTTGGGCAGCAATATGGTCCGGGGGTTAAGTGGTTAAAAAAAAAAAAAAATTCAGAGCTTCACTTTTAAAAGTGTATTCCAAGTCATCAGTGCTTGCATCAGTACTTTGCAGTTACTGCAAAGAGTTGGCCCAATCCAACAAAGAGACATCCCTGTATATACAACAAAGAGACAGTCCAATCCAGAAAAAAAATGACATTTCTATGTATTTAGCAAATAGACAGCCCAAGCCAGCAAAGAGACAGCCCAATCCAGCAGAGACATCCCCACAACAACAAAGAGACATCCCTATATAGCACATGTTAATAAAAGATGGCACATTCAACACACAGACAGGTCCTTCTAGTGGGCACCTCCACACGTTTCAGATGGGGGACTCCCTCCCTGCACACACAGCATTCCAGTCAGTGGAATTCCCCAGAAAGAACCTGGACTTAAACCTGGGACAACATGAACAGGGTTGTCCTAAGTTGTAGAATGTGAATAAGGGCAAGTTCATCTTTTCACTCACCTATTACCAGACAACAAGGACAGAGGCAGAGACTCTGGGCACCCCAAAATGCAGTCTGTAGCAATTAAAAAAAAAAAACTTTCCCTAGCCAAGCTCACGGTTTCTTTACTTTCAGGTGCCGGTGTAGTAATATCCTGTGCCAGACAAGTACAGGCAGTCCTGGCCTGCCCGCCAGATTGATATAGAAGAGGCCAGGAAAGAGTGCCCAGAGTCTCCTCTCTGCCTCTGCCTACCCCCTTCCTTCCCTGATGAATTGGTGGGGCTTCACCTGGAAAGTAGTAGGAGCACTTTGCCCCCACACAGCAGCCAAAGCAGCCTCGGGGAGTTCCGACCATGGTTGGCCCCTTGGGATCATTACGATTCCCGCACCCCCAACCACACGCATAGGTGTGAACCAAGCCTTAGTATTAGGGAAAATTTCAGCTGCATGGAGATCAAAGGCAATACTGGTGACCAGTCAAAGTTCACTGAGGTAAGTAAAGCCAGTGGCAGATCCAGAGTCTAGTCTTGGGATGGGCACTGCCAGAAAATAAGGTGTATTTAATGTATCATAGTCAGGCCGCCCGCGATCGCTCCCAACAGAGATAGAAAAAAGGCAGACCGCTGTTCTGTCAGAGATGAACAGAGTGATCTTGTGCCCCTGCTAATCAGAAACACAAATCACTCTGTTCATCTAGTGAGTCCATCCCTCACACAGTTAGAAATCACCCCCTAGGGACACAGTTAACCCTTTTGATTGCCCCTGATGTTAACCCCTTTCCAGCCAGTGTCATTAATACAGTGAAAGTGCATATTTTTAGCACTGATCACTGTATTGGTGTCACTGGTCCCCAAAAAAGTGTAAAAAATGCCAGTTAGGTGCCTGATTTGTCCACCGCAATGTTGCAGTCCCACTAAAAATTGCTGATCGCCACCATTACTAGTAAAACATTTTTGGGTATATCGCAAAAAATTTAAAGCGCAGATGTAATCAAATACCACCATAAGAAAGCTCTATTTGTGGGGGAAAAAACATCAATTTTACCATGTTGCACGACCACACAATTGTCAGTTAAAGTATCGCAAAAAAAAACAGCGCATTATCGCAAAAAAAATGGCATGGTCATGAACGTGTGGGGGGTAAAACTTTCCGCAGCTGAAGGAGACTAAAAGGGCAACTGCAGCATTTTTTTTTCCTCATGAATAATGGTACAGGACGACCAATGGAGATGAGCAGGGTCCCAGTTATTGCACTGTGTGTACACAGCGCGCTGCCTGCAACATGCAGTGTGGAGAAGATGGAGTGAGGAGGTGGGTGGAGCCAACGCTCAGCTAAGGGGCGGAGAAGGAAGATGGCTGCGCTATGAATGCTGGGGCTTTCCTTCTCCTCAGCTGCTCCGATGTGACTGACGTCACAGGTTACTAGACACCAGGCGGTCCAGGCGCTAGCAACCAGAGTGCACTGCAGGGAAGACTATAGGTCAAGCCAGCGGTGTGGCTCCACCCACCTCCTCCGTCCAGGTCCAGCGTGGCCGCGGCGTTAGGGCAATCACATTACACAGAGTCTCTCTCTCCCGGCGCTGCTGATCGGATGATGATACTTTTGTGGGGGAGAGAGAGAGACTTGCAGTCAGTCAGTGATATTTTCGGGAGGGAGAGGCAATTGCCACGTTGCCCCCTGCTGGATACGCCCCTAAAGCAAAACCAAAATGCTTTTTTTTATTCTCCCCTATGAGATTGGGTAGTCAAAGTGAACACCAGTCCCTCTTATTTACAAACATTAACTTTACTAAGTCGACAGCCTTTCCTGCTTTCATTAATTAATCCAGTGGTGGGAATCCGAGAATATATAAAAAAAAATCCAAGTAGAAGCACACCCGTTCTAATAAGGTCAGACAATCTCTCGTGGTCGACTAACGATTAGTGGACTTTTTCCTTCATCTAGCAAAAAAATAAAGCATTTGTAAGGCAGTTTAACATTATTAATTAATATTGTTAATACATTACTAACAAGCTATTATGCCTCTCTGCAGAAACACCAAGGAGGTTTTACCATATGCAGCCCCCTCATATATAAAAGCAGGGCAAATATTATTTACTTTCACAAGTGAATACAGAGTATGAATGCACCAAGACCTTAATATTTTTGGACAGAGTGGAGGAAGTTTAAAATCCTTTTCAGCTTTTAATTGTCTGAGGCCTGAGGAATGAAAAAAAATATCCTCAATAACATTAAAGAGAACAGTAAAACTGACAAACAGTCTTATGCGGTGTACACACGGCCGTTTTTCATGACGAGAAAAATGCAATTTTTTTAATTGGTCGTGAAAAACGGTCGTGTGTAGGCTCCAGAGCATTTTTCTCGACGAGAAAAGGGTCCGTTTTTCACATCGTCGTTTTTCATGTTGTGAAAAACGGTTGTGTGTACACTTTAACGTAGGGGAAAAAAACGTGCATGCTCAGAAGGAAGTTATGAGACGGGTTAATTAGCATAAGCAGCCCAAAGGGTGGCGCCATTCGAATGGAACTTCCCTTTTATAGTGCCGTCGTACGTGTTGTACTTCACCGCGCTTTTTTGTGTATGCAAGGCAGTCTTCAGAGGAATCACATCGAGAAAAATTTTGTTTTTTTCCATGACATGAATAACGGTTGTGTGTACGTGGCATTACTCCAAAACTTTAGAAAAACATGTTTTGGCTAGAGATCCACTTTAAGTTTACCCTTTTAAGATATAGTGGCACGCAGAGTTTCCTTGTGCCTGCATGGTTATGCTGTAATAACAGAATTCATCAACAGGTGGCTCCCTACCAAACAGAGAAGGCGAAGGGGGAGCCCAGGAACCTTTTTAATTTGTAATAGTTCTAGTAATTTGGATTGTCCAGAAAAAAAAAAAAAACATTCAGATATTTTATTTCTGATCATGCTGTATAGAAGCATTCTTGCTCTTGATCTCTAAGATAGTGATTTTCTGCCAATGTTTAGCATGTGAAACACAAATATATTATAAATTAGATAATTAACAGCATCAGCTTAAATTAAACTGACAAAAAAAACACCAACTTTTACAGCCCTGCGTACAAGATATTAAGTCGATGCAAAACATGGAGCTGCAAACATAACCGTTTTTATTGGGAAGATGTTAAAAAGTTAATGAAAAAGTATTACACATATAGACTGCAATGTGTTTAGGATGGGGATTTATGACGGGCTTATTACAGTGCTCTGCACTGGTCGGATTGCATAATAATAAATATGTATTAACTTCTGTACAGAGTAAGCACCTATAATAAACTCTCAGCTTTGTAATAAGCAAATATAAATGCTAGATTATCATAAATACCTGGCTCTACAGAGCAATTTGCTATCAGAATTTGTGATGTGTTATTTATGAAAATTGTCATCCGGAAAGGAAAAAAAAAATGGATGTTTTTCCTGGGACTAGAAAATAATACTGCTGCACAGGAATCTATGATTTGTTGTGAATTTGCTCTATCTTCAAAAGATGGGGAAAAAAATGAAATGCTCCAGAGATGAGCCCTCTCTATTTTTTTAATGAAAGGCTGTATAATATATTTTCAGTATGGTTGCTGCAGCTGTCAAGGAGAGAGTCTCGGCTCAGCTCCATTATGGGAGAAGCAATACCCCATCCTATGGCATTGAGTTCCACAGAGGGGCCAGCCCTGATTGACAGCTTGTCACTATGACGTCTTATTCCATCTCTGTTATGGAGAAAATTAATGTCACACCACCAGCCTTATGACTCGCTGTCATCTTAGAAGCGCTCACCTTTTATCAATGCTCTAAATAACATTTCAAGCCCATCGTCTCACAGTGGACAATCCGGTCAAGGGACATTAAATCGGATGACTGTGAAATGTCATAATAGAAATCGAATGCTAACAACTTCTTTTCTAAACTAGCTCCTACGGTTTTTAAACTGTGACAAGGGGAACCAAGGGTTCAGCACACCCGTTCTGAAAAGGTCAGACAATCTCTCTTGGTCTGCTAACCATTAGTGGACCTTTTCCATCTTTTAGCAAAAAAAAAAAGAAAAGCATTTGTAATCTTTTTAGGCAGTTTAACATTATCACTTCAAGATATAATGTCCCTTTTAATGCGTAGGGCTCTGTCTTTGAGCCAGGAACAGGCTAAATAGCGTCTAATACTGTCATTTCCCAGGACTTTTCGATCAGGATGTAGGGTCAGCTCATTAGATGTCTCATTCGAGAACATCTCATAGGTTTACGGATCCCGGTGAGTGAAATCGCACATAAATAAATTCTATTTTAGTCGGGGCGTGATAATTTATAGAGGTTTTCATAAATGGCACATGGGGACGGAGGGAGAGAAGCAGATAAAACAGACAATCAATAGAAATGATGGCAATTGTGTAATTATTGTAAGAGGCTTAGCCATCTGTTTCTGCTCTTCGGTACAGTATGTATGGGTCATTGGCCAGGAAAAAAATATGGCAATTATAACACAGGCAGGCTTGCAGTACAAACATTTGGAACAAAGGTGTCCTGCCTGACCTGTACAAGTGTCTGTTAGCAAAAAGTTAAACCTATTTTCTGTAAGCTTCCCATTACTGAGGTGTATGCATAGTGCACAGCATTCTGTCTACACATACAAAACAGCGGACGGCAAAATGTAAGACGAAAAGGAAAACAGGTATTAGCTTACATGTTCAATCTCTCTGCAATAACATAAGACAGACTCTCGTTTCATTTGATGGTTGTTGAAAGTACTTTTTTTATTCATTTTAATGTCGTTTTTTAGGACAACTAAAAGAACAAAAAATTCCCAGCTGTTTCTGACCTGCTTATATTTACTTCTAGATTAAAGTCTGGCATATCAAATACAGTGTTAATAATAGAGTATCATTATGCTGCATCTGAATGGTTGTAAAGAAATGCCGAAATGTACTTCCCGGACGCACACAGAACAGAGATGTAGAGGTTCTCTATAATGCAACACAGAATTAATTCAAACGTTTTTATATAAGCTAGACAGATAATTTAAAGTTAAAGGTTGTCCTCCACCCCTCTGTGCCAGTCCCTCCATTGGATTCCACTCACCCAACAAATACAATTCAAAATAACTTACAAAGCCATCCACAACTCAGCCCCAGCTACATCACTACATCACATCATGGCTCCCCCCTCCCTTGTCGGGATCTTGAGGTTATTTTGTCCAGCTACATCACTAAACCTGACCTCAAAATATTAACCAAGCCGCTCTCTTTGGTCCTCCCAATGCCTCCTGCTCTTTAGTTCCCTTGCCAAGTCCTCCCATGCTCACCTCCAGGATTTCTCCAGAGCTTCTCTTATCCTTTGGAACTCCCTACCTCAATCTGTCCGACTGTCTCCTAATCTATCCATGTTTAAACGATCCCTGAAAACCCTTCTCTTTAACCACTTAAGCCCCATACCATTTTTCAGCTAAAGGACCAGGCCCCTTTTTGCGATTCGGCACTGCGTTGCTTTAACTGACAATTGCGCGGTCATGCGACGTGGCTCCCAAACAAAATTGGCGTCCTTTTTTTCCCCACAAATAGAGCTTTATTTTGGTGGTATTTGATCACCTCTGCGGTTTTTATTTTTTGCGCTATAAACAAAAATAGAGCAACAATTTTGAAAAAAAATTCAATATTTTTTACTTTTTGCTATAATAAATATCCCCAAAAAACTATATATAAAAATACATGTTTTTTCCTCAGTTTAGGCCGATACGTATTCTTCTACATATTTTTGGTAAAAAAAATCGCAATAAGCGTTTATTGATTGGTTTGCGCAAAAGTTATAGCATCTACAAAATAGGGGATAGTTTTATGGCATTTTTATTAATATTTTTGCTTTTACTACTAATGGCGGTGATTTTTACCATGACTACAACATTATGGCGGACACATCAGACTTTTTTGACACATTTTTGGGGCCATTGTCATTTTTACAGCGACCAGTGCTATAAAAATGCACTGATTACTGTACAAAAATGACAATGGCAGTGAAGGGGTTAACCTCTAGGGGGCGCTGTAGGAGTTAAGTGCGCCCTCGCGTGCGATTCTTACTGTAGGGGGCGTGGCTGGGCATGTGACATCACTGATCGTCATTCCTTATGACAGGGAACAGACGATCACTGACAAGCCACTAGGAAGAACGGGGAAAGGTTTGTTTACACTTACCTCTCCCCGTTCTTTAGCTCTGTGACCCGATCGCGGGACACCGGCGGCGATCGGGTCTGCGGGTCCCGCATGCGCATTCATGGAGCTTCAGACCGGGTCGTGAGCGCGACGCCGGCGGGTTCTTAAAAGGTATGTACCTGTACGGCCTTTTGCCCAGCCGTGCCACTCTGTCGACGTATATCGTCGTGCGGCAGTCCTTAAGTGGTTAAAGAAGCCTATCCTGCTTCTAACTAATACACTATTTTTTACTTGCTCTCTATCAGCTCACCTCCCACAGCTATTACCTTTTGTATCAATTGACCATCCCTCTTAAATTGTAAGTGCTAACGAGCAGGGCCCTCTGATTCCTCTTGAACCAAATTGTATTGTGACTGTAATGTCTTCATTTTGTAAAGCGCTGCGCAAATGGTTGGCGCTTTATAAATCATGTCAAATAATAATAATAATAAAGGTTAAAGGAACATTTAACATTAAAGTTTCATTTTTTTTATTAGTTTAAAAAATAAACATAAACAATAAACTGCTTTTGCACGGAGCAGCCAGGATCCTCCTCTTCTGGGGTCCCCCACTGGCACTCCTGTCCCCTCCTCTTTAGCGGCTGCCACCATAGAAAGTCACTTTCTATAGGAGCACTTGGGCATGTTCGCTACTGAGCCGTCTTGTCTTTGTCCAGTGACCCAGACCGCCCCCTTGTCACAGCATTTAATAGACAGCAGCAGGAGCCAATGACTCGCTTCTATCAAGCTGCCCAGTGAGGAGGGAGACAGCAGCAAGTGCCTCTGCTCTTGTGCACATCACTGGATCAGGATCGGGCTCAGATAAGTTCATAGGGGGGCTGAAGGAATCCTGCAGCACTGAAGGTTTTTTACCCTAATGCATAGAATGCACTAGGGTTAAAAAACTTAAAGGGTCACTAAAGGAAAAAAAAAATTGGCCTAAAATTAATGTCTGCAAGGTAGACAGACAGAATAGTGTAATGATTCTGTTAAAAACAAGTAAATACCTATTATATTCCTTCATCTATATCACCTCCGGCATTTTAGTTTCTGTTCTCTCATTCACTTCCTGGTTTGCATCATTTGTTCATGTAAGAACTACATTTCCCAGTATACATTGCGGCACGCCCAGTAATTCACACCTCCTTGAAGTCTCTAACACGTAGAGAGCGTCCTGCCGCACAGATGTAGTTCCCAGGAGAGGGCGAGCACGTCACTGACCACCGCAGTAAAGCCTCCCATCACGGTGGTGAGTAAAATCAGACAAGCAGGAAGTGAACAGAACAGAGAAGAAATAGAGCAACTTCTGAGCAAAAACGAACAATGAGGAAGTGAAAAGAGGAATGTCTGCAGGTAAAGGATGCTTATTATGAAAAAAAAAAAATTCCTTTACAAACCCTTTAAGGCTTTGGAACCATTTTAAGTTTAAAGGATAAGTTCACCTTTTGACAAAAACAATTACATTTTTTACCTGCAAAAAAAACGTGCAAGTATTATTCTTTGTTTTGGGACCCTGTAAAGCAGTGGTTCTCAATCTTTCTAGGGTCGGGACCCCTTAATAAAATTTCACAAGTTGTGGGGACCCCTAAGGCCACGTACACACGGTCGGTCCAAGCCGATGAAAACGGACATAAGTTTAGTTTAATCGGTCCAAACCGACCGTGTGTAGGCCCCATCAGTCTGTTGTCCTTCGGTCCAAAATTTTAGAACTTGCTTTAAAATCGGACCGATGGACGCTTGACCAAAACCGATGGTTAGTACGCAAAAGCATTGGTTCCAAACCCGCGCATGCTCAGAAACAAGTCTACGCATGCTTGGAAGCATTGAACTTCATTTTTTTCAGCACGTCGTTGTGTTTTACATCACCGCGTTGGACTCGACCGTTTTTTTTACTGATGGTGTGTATGCACATCAGACCATCAGTCTGCTTCAGCAGTGATCCGATGAAAAGGGTCCGTCGGACCATTCTCATCGAATGGATCGACCGTGTGTACGCGGCCTAACAGTAAAATGATATCGTAGCGTGGGTTGTCAGTACCCAAGGCAAGATGAGTAATTTGCGCCCTTAACCCACTGATATTTAGTCCTTTCCTCTTGTACAGTATTAAAAACCCTTATGGTACATTTTAGGATGTACCAAACCTTCTCTTTCTTCTCCTTTCTTTCTCTTTTATCTCTCTCTATCCTAATTTCTTGTTTTTCTTTTTTCCCCATTCCTCTCTCTAGCTGTTTTTCTAGCTCTTTTTCTTATTCTTTCTCTCCCTTTTTCTTTGTTCCTCCCCCTCTTTTCATCTCCCTTCTGTGTATTCTCTATTTTTATTCCTTTTCTTACTCCGTGGTTGGGGGGAATGGGATGAGTGGCAGTGCTGTTACTCACTGTATCTCCAGCTCTGTGGTGTCTCGCCGCAATGACACCTATGCCAAAATCAGGATATGGGGTCTCCTCCAGCCCCTCCCACTTCACATTCCTCACCAGTCAGCTGACCTCTAGTCTCTGCCCCCCCCCCCCCACCCATGATGTGAAGTGGCTGAGTGGGTGGCTGCGGGCTCCAGGGACAGCCCTGATGGGCAGCCACGAAAAGGTTGGGAGAGCGGTGCGGGTTTCAGGAACAGCCCAGGATTTGGTGACCCCTGGCAAATCATCATTTGACCCCTATGGGGGTCCCGACCCCCAGGTTGAGAACCAATGCTGTAAAACATTGCTCCATCAATCAGCAGATCACCGATGCCATGCTTGCTCGTACCTCATATGAGGAAGCCAATACATTCTAAAAGGAAGACTCAATGAACTCCAGTACGCGGTAGTTAATTGAAGACTACAACCCGACAGCCGCAAAGGCTGCCGGACCTTGTAGTTTTCCATTCACAGAGGACTGTGAATGAGCGCTACCCTGGTGACTGCTGAATGTAAACCAAAGAATTGCCAGCAATAAAAATTGAAAAAAACTGTCTCTGTTTTCATTAATTGTGAACACTTTTTTTGGTAAATGAGTAGGGATACAATGTACTCCTACTCATTCACATGGGGGGGGGGATCTGGGGGCCTCCAGATTATGATAGGCCCCCTGCCCCCACCCCACAACCACTGGCCAAGGCTGTGGAGAAGAGGCCTTTGTCCTCATCAACATGGCCTAGTATGGATCGGGGGGACCCCAAGCTGTTTTATCCCCAATTTGTCTTCACAACTGATGAAATGTGCGATTCATGTGCATCTGAATAGCACCGCAGTGCTCAGAAAACTCTGGTGCCCTCCGCCACTTACTGGAGCCGCCGGCAGTGGCGGAGGTGATCCGGTCCTCTCCCCTGCTTGGCATGGAGACAAGTGAGGGGAAGATGGCCCCCACCCATCTTCATATCATTGTAGGGTGGAAGCGACATCAAAACGTCACTTCATAGTTCTTAAAGGGACATTTCTTTTTAAAATGACATTTAATTTTTATTGCATTTTTGTGTAAATATGAGATCTGAGGTCTTTTTGACCCCAGATCTCATATTAAGAGGTCCTGTTGTGTGTTTTTTCTATTACAATGGATGTTTACATTCCTTATTATTTTTTTTATTATAAAAGAACAGTGTAAAAATGTGAAATAAAAGGTAAAATAAATAAGAAATCAATTTTTTTTAAATGCGCCAGTCCAAGCTCGCGTGAAGAAGGGAACACATACATGAGTACCACAGAATTTGTGGCATCAAGGAGAAGGATCATTATTGGTTGACAACCACCCTTGACCACCGTTACAAGGGGAAAGTCTCAGAAATCATCCTGCCATATGTCAGTTTTGCTGCAGCAGGTTCTATACACGGTACAGGTGCCCCACTTTACAGGCAGACTAAGGGGACCTCCCAGGCACTATATTTAAAGGAATGTTTCACATTTATTGTTTCAATTTAAGCATCATTAAAATCACTGCTGCCCCACGGCAATACCCAGGCCCCCATACCCTTTTTATAGACAATTAGCTGGATTCACGTAGGGCGGCGTATGTTTCAACCGGCGTAGCGTATCGTATTTACGCTACGCTGCCGTAAGTCAGAGAGGCAAGTGCTGTATTCACAAAGCACTTGCCTCCTAAGTTACGGCGGCGTAGCGTAAATGGGCCGGCGTAAGCGCGCCAAATTCAAATGAGGAACAGGGGGGCGTGTTTTATGTTAATGAATCGTGACCCGACGTGATTGACGTTTTTAACGAACGGCGCATGCGCCGTCCGTGGACATATGCCAGTGTGCATTGCTCCAAAGTACGCCGCAAGGACTTATTGGTTTTGACGTGAACGTAAATTACGTCCAGCCCCATTCATGGACGACTTACGCAAACTACGTAACATTTTTAAAATTCGACGCAGGAACGACGTCCATACTTAACATTGGCTAGGCCAGCTTTTTGTTGGACTAACTTTATGCCTAAAAACGTCTTACGTAAACGGCGTATCTTTACTGTGATGGGCAAGCGTACGTTTGTGAATAGGCGTATCTCGCTGATTTACGCATTATAGGCGTAAATCAGCGTTCACGCCCCCAGCGGCCGGCCTAAGTAGAATGCTAAGATACGACGGCGCAGGCCATCGTATCTTAGCTAGATTTAAGTGTATCTCATTTTGAGAATACACTTAAAGATACGACGGCTTAGATTCAGAGTTATGACGGCGTATCTACTGATACGCCGGCTTAACTCTTTCTGAATCTAGCTAAATGACTTGCATATAAAGCCCTGTACACACGATCGGTCCATCCGATGAGAACGGACCGATGGACCGTTTTCATCGGTTAACCGATGAAGCTGACTGATGGTCCATCACGCCTACACACCATCGGTTAAAAAACTGATCGTGTCAGAATGCGGTGACGTAAAACACAACGACTTCCAAGCATGCGTCGACTTGATTCTGAGCAGGATTTTTAACCGATGGTTGTGCCTACTAACGATCGTTTTTTTCCCATCGGTTAAATTTAAAACAAGTTGGCTTTTTTTTAACCGATGGTTAAATAACTGATGGCGCCCACACACGATTGGTTTGGACCGATGAAAATGGTCCATCAGACCATTCTCATCGGTTTAACCGATCGTGTGTACGCGGCCTAAGTCTTTAAAATGGGCACTTTTGGTTTTTCTAGTTCGGTCCTATACAGGGTTTGCGGTTCAGATCCAAACCTTTTGCAATGTTTGAGAATTCTGGCGTGAACCTAACCGTGGGGTGATTGGCTCAACTTCAAATTTTTGCCATGGATCTATTAATGCCCATTAGTAAGCGTCAAGCTTCTACAAAGGGCATATTAAGGTAACAGCGAGTGTACACAACATACTGTATGTACAAGCATATTAAAAAAATAAGGACAATCATTTTTATACTTTCTAATTCCCTGATCTGCATTTATATGTACTTCTAGAACACCTCATACATGCAATCAAATAAAGAGTTTTTTTAAGGCATTCTGAACCTTCCTACCTGCGCCTTGTGTTTTTCATCTGCATAAGATGTCCATTGATCATGTAGTTTCATGGTGTCATGTGTTGCCTTGTACACACAGCCTATACTACAGCAAATCTTCACATTGCTTGGTCAGAAGTTTCTGTCTATGTTCTAACATGAAGCATGCAACCTGGCGCTGCAACCTGGCGCCGCATGATTTCTGTCAGTAGTCTGAGAACTAAAATGTCCTGTGAACAAACTATATATCCCACAATGCTTGTGTCCTGCAGGTGGCAGATACATGGTAATTAGCTCTGATACAGACACAAGGAGGCAAAGCAACGAAGAGAAGAGATACAGTGGGTATAGAAAATAATCCCCCCCCCATTAAAAGAATCACCCCCCCCCCTTTTAAATAATCACATTTTGTTGTTTTGCAGCCTGAAATGAAGACAGCTGTATTTACTCAGTGTAACTTATAACATCCAAGTGAAAGATATAACACCAACAGAAAAATAATTCAAAAATTCTAAAACAAAATCAATTAGTTGGAAAAAGGATCACCCTCTCCTGAAAATGACTTTAAACTTGAGGTGACAAACTCAATTAGGTTTAACTAATCACCTTCTCATTGGCACACAAAGCCAAACCTGAGCAGTTCTGCAAGGAAGAGTGGACAAAATTAGTAGAGACATATTCAATCCCAACAGACTAAACGCTATAATTAACCACTTGACCACCACGCGTCGTAAAATAATTGCTGCAGGGTGGTTCCTTAACTCCGGGTGGACGTTATATAACGTCCTACCAGAATCGCGCGCACACGGGAATATCTGTGACCGCCGTGTCCAGAGGACCCAGCACATCACGGAACGCGGTGAATTGCCGCTGATATCGGCCGTTTACCATGTGATCGCTCCGTCCAATGACGGAGCGATCACATGTAAACTAACTGGCGTCATTTGATGACGCCGGTTCCTCCCTCCTCTCTCTGTACCGATCGGTTCAGCACACTGCAGTACCGATCATCGTGAAGCCCTGCAGTCTTTAGAGCTCTCTCCAGGCAAGCCAAAGTTCCAGATTCAAGCCATGGAACCTGCCATTAACGTGAAGTGCTAAAATATATGGGCCAGATTCTCATAGAATCGGCGGCGGCGTAGTGTAGGCCATTTACACCACGCCACCGCAACTTACTGGAGCAAGTGCCGTATTCTCCAAGCACTTGCTCCGTAATTTGCGGCGGCGTAGTGTAAATGGCCCGGCGTATGGCCGCGTAATTCAAAGGGGGCGGCTTGTATTCAAATTAAGCGCGCCCCCGCGCCGATCGAACTGCGCATGCGCCGGGCGGAAAAATAGCCCAGTGCGCATGCTCCAGCTCACGACGGAAAACGTCAAAGACGCCGACGTGAGCGTCATTGACGTAAAGTCGTATTCGAGAACGACTTAGTAAAACGACGTAACCGACGGAAAAAGACGACGCGGTCCCGAGGCCATACTTAACATGGCATACGACGGACCTTCGTAAACTTACCCCTCATATAGCAGGGGTAGGTTTACGCTTACGGAAACGTCGTAAATTCACTGCGTAGACCGCTCGTACGTTCGGGAATCTCGCGTAAATAGCTAATTTGCATAGACAACGGGGAAAACGACGAGGCGACACCTAGCGGCGGGAAAAAAAATTGCACTTAAGATCTGACAGCGTAAGAGCCTTACGCCTGTCAGATCTAATGGATATCTATGCGTAACTGATTCTAAGAATCAGTCGCATAGATACGACGGCCCAGATTAGGACTTACGACGGCGAAAATGGCGTTGCGCCGTCGTAAGCCCTTTGAGAATCTGGGCCTATGTGTATAACAAGCTGGGTTAATGTTAGATATAAAATATTTGTGAAGCGTCCTGTGTTACAGTCAGACTGTGACCATGTGTTTAGTTATTATTTTCTATGTATCTGTATTCAGCAAGTGATGAGACCCCAGACAAGCACAGCTACACCACTTCCCAAGATCAGTAGAAATCTTTACTGAACATAGTGATTTTTCCTCACATGCAAAAGAGGTGAGGGCCTGCTGGAATGAAATGGCTATGCCTGTAATCAGTTACACATGTTCTTTCATTTCAGTTAGACCCCTTTCACACTGAGGCAGTTTTTAGTGCCTAAATTAACCTGTGTCCATTTACACCCACCTACCACCAATTCTAGTCCACTAAAAAAACAAAAAACAAAAGGAAATCCATCCCCTTCCTATAGGCAGAGGGGAGGGTAGTCAGGTGTAAACAGACAGCACGGGTGTATTTAAACCCACCAGTCCATAGAGCAGAGCAAGCTGTGTCCATGTCTGCTGTGCATAAACTGAGCGGATACAGACCTGTCATCTGCCCTCTCTGGTCTGGTCAGCAGGAGATCAGCGGACAGATCCCCTGTTGATCAAAACTGAATCTGCCCCATGCGAAAAGAGCCTAAAGATATAAAATGTATCCCCAGAGCGCCCCTCTGCCTCTGCTAGCCACTCTCCCTTACTCACACAGAGCCCCTTAAAGTATAACTAAAGGCAAAGGGTTTTTTTTTTTTTTAGCTTTGGATAGAGTTGAAAGGGATTACCCCTGTCAATTTATACTGCTGTCTGTGCACCCGTTAGGGAGATTCACCTTCTGTATTTGTCCTGTTTACCATTATCGTTAAAAGTGAAAGAAAATCCCAACGTTTGTATTTTTTCCAGAAAAGTAATAGAGGAGAAACTATCCAATGGATACACTAGTTCTGGTGATCTGGGGTTCCCAAAAAATTCCCTTAATTTGCAGGAATTTTCTCTAATTTCCTGTTTTAGCTATGGGACAGGAATTGAAGGTAATTCTCCCCAATGGAATACAGATGGCAAAAAAATAGGATTTTTATAACAGCTTACCTGTAAAATCCTTTTCTTGGAGTACATCACGGGACACAGAGCTGCATAGCCATTACATGTGGGTTATAGAGTCTACCTTCAGGTGATGGACACTGGTGTAATCAATTAAACAGGAAGTTCCCTCCCTATATAACCCCTCCCCTACTGGGAGTTCCTCAGTTTTTGTAGCAAAGCAATAAGTGTCCCAATATCCCCAGACAAGAGGGGTGGGAGCTCTGTGTCCCGTGATGTACTCCAAGAAAAGGATTTTACAGGTAAGCTGTTATAAAAATCCTATTTTCTTTATCGTACATCACGGGACACAGAGCTGCATAGCCATTACATGTGGGATGTCCCAAAGCAATGCTTACTGAGGGGAGGGAGACACCAACAACGCAGACCGCCATCAGACGTGAGGACCTATAATGCTGCCTGCAGCATACTGCGCCAAAAAGCTGCATCCTCTTGCCGTCTTATGTTCACCTGATAGGAGTTAGTGAACGTAAGCACAGATGACCAAGTTGCGGCCTTGAAAATCTGCGTCATAAAGGCTTGGAAATGCATTGCGCATAAAGCGCTTACCATCCTGGTAGGGAGCACCCCCACAAAAAAACAGGGGGAATCCTACTCTAACCACAAGCCTGAATAATAACCTGATGAATCAACCTTAAAAACAGTTGATTTTAGACGCTGCCTGCCCTTTCCTGGGGCCTCCTGGTAGCGCAACAACATCAGTTTTCCGTATCCGAGCAGCCGCTTCAGATAGGCCTAGACCCTTCTTACTCCAACGAGAGAGAGAGTGTAATCATTTTAATAGCTGACCTGAACACTGCCTGCCCATCTAGGGTCTTCTGGCAGCCCAAAAAACGTCAGCTTTCTATATCTGAAACCTTCAGATAGGTATTTAACTGCTCTCATCTCAATTGAGAGAAAAGCAATAACCTTTCCATCCGTGAAACAAGGTTTTGAAAAAAGGGAAGGTAAGAATATCTAGATTCAAATGAATACTAGATCCTTCTAGTAAATAAGGTTGGGTGAGGATGAAAATCACTCTACTTGTAAGAATAATTGCCAATACTGAAACTCTTGGAGGCTACCGCAACCAAGAACACCAATTCCTTGTTAAAGGATGAAGAGAAATATGGTGCATCGGCCCAAGGAGCTGACCCTGCAAGCCGACAAAACTAGAGCCAATCCTCCGAGTACAAGGGCGACCCAACTGGTGGACTTATACAAGGGGTGACGTGCATAACAGCCCGGACCAAAGAGTGTGAAGTAATCGACCTTTGGAAGCAAGGCCGAGATCGGATCCTTGATATAACTTAAGGCTAGCTCCGTCTCCTTTCCAAATGTAGGAAGGCAGGAATTGTACCTTTGACAAACTTCCACGGATGCCACCATCTGGTTTCACACCAGGAACATGGGCCTTCCAGACCGTAGTATATCTGGTCCTGGAGGCCAGCTCTCTTGTATGAATCAAGGGAATTGCCGCTGATTCTGAAAGCCCCGATCCTCGAGAATGTGGTCTATAATAGCCAGACCATTAATTCACCTGTTGCAAGGCAGAATGTAATACCCCCTGCAAAGTAGGCCTGGACAAGATGTAAGGGACTGTGGGTCCTCTACTACCACCCTTACTGTTCCTGCACCGAGAGGTCGTCAGGGTTATGCCGGAGTAATCAGGCCAGCTTCCGTTCTCCTCTAAATGTTGCATAGAAGCCACAAAAGTCGCGGCACTGGGGGGAGAGACACAACCAGTGACAACTGGTCCCCCCCCCTCGGATTACAAACACATCTGCCCCGCATGCGGGTGGATCCTTTATCCTTGACCCCAAGCTGTTCAATCTCTTGTTGAGCCTGGACGCCAATACATCTTATGTACAGGGTACTATTTCTGTGACATTTGACAGTCGGGGTGTAGAGGTCATTCTCCCGGAGACACTTGTTGATGGCTCCAGCGAATCGCCTGCCAATTCTGCATTTCATGAAATGACGAATGTCAATAGGCAAGGCACAAGCTCCTCCTTGGTAAATTAAGTAAATCACTAGTATGGCATAGTCTGATTGTACTCTGACAGAACCAACCTGCCACCTGAACGTTCAGGCCCCTAAGCCAGATGCTCCATCGGTAGCTCTAGCTGACAGATAAGGCTCCCTTGGAGCTTGACTACTTCCCCTGGGCCATGGTCTCTTCCTGACCTGGCAAACCCTTTTAGTTAAGAATCACCAAGAGGAATTCCAGCATATCTCTGGGACCTGGTTCTTTGGATAATGCTAGGTCAAGATCCACTCTTTCTAGGCCGACAAAATACTGTTTATAACAGCCCTGAATAAAAGTTAGTATAGGGAACTGTCTTGAATGAAGCCAGCATCTTCCCTAGTGCCTTAATCAAAAGGCCAAAAGTAAGGAACTGTTCCTTGCCGTGACCACATAGACCAGTTTTCTTATAGCGATGGTCTTGTCTGAGGCCAAAAAAACTCTCCTTTTTGGACTGCCAAACATACCCAGCTTCTTGTCAAATGAAAGAATGTATCTTTAGAGTTCCAGATACTTGACCATGCTGGACACCCTTAGGTCCAGCCATGCTACTGACTGACCCATCAGCAGGAGTTTGCTTCGGTATGCCATTACTGTTATACCCTGGGCCTACAGACCTGCTAGAGGCGGGCCCTAGCACCCTGACAACCCAGGCACGGAGGCTAACCCAAAAAGGGCAAGACCACCAACTGGAGATAGTGCTGTTCCCCTGCGAAACGCAGACAACCTCTGCAGACCCAAGTAAATAAACACATATGCAACTGGCTCCCCATGTGTGTATGTGGCAAGTGTTAAAGCCATATGCCTCAATGGAAGTGTGTGTACATGGCAGCGTGTGTTCCTGGAAGTATGAATTCATATAAATATGTTTTAAGAAAAACATGCATATAGCATGTGTGCTCTGGAACAAGCATATTGCAAGCAAGCATGCGATATAAACGTGTTATGCAACAATGTGCAACATGAACCCATGCAGACACGTATTTCTATGCAAACACAAGGAATCCTGTATTGCTTAATTAGGCCGCCATGTGCAACTTTAAAGTAATCATGCATCCTTATGCGATTTAGCATCTTCCATGCGATCAACATCTTATGCATTTTAAGCACTACTGTGCGGACAAGAACCCTTGTGTGACCAAGGACTCTTGTGTGACCAAGCACCCCTGTGCGATCCAGCATCCTTATGCACTCAAGCATCTTAATGCGACTTTAGGCATTTCTGTGAAACAAGCCTCTCTATGTGATCAAGTATCCTTGGGTAATCCAGGACGCTGTTGATCCGACAACCATGTGTGATCCAGCTTCTTTTTGCATTCAAGCATCTTTAAGCGATCTTTAGGCATTCTTGTAGAAACAAGCCTCTCTGTGCGACCAAAATATCCTCGAGTAATCAAGGACTTGGGTGATCGGGTAATCATGTGTGATTCAGCATTTTTATGCCTTCAAGCCTCTTTATGCGATTCTAGGCATTTCTGTGGAAACAAGCCTCTTTGTGTGACCAAATATCCTTGGGGAATCAAGGACTTGGGTGATCAAGTAATCATGTGTGATTCCAGCATTTTTATGCATACAAGCATCTTTATGCGAACTTAGGCACTTCTGTGGAAACAAGCCTCTCTGTGTGACCAAATATCCTTGGGTAATCCAGGACGCAGATGATCAGGTAACCATGTGTGATGCAGCATCTTTTTTGCATCCAAGCAACTTTATGCGATTTTAGGCATTTCTGTGGAAACAAACCACTTCTGTGTGACCAAACATCCTTGGGTAATCAAGGATTTGGGTGATCAGGTAACCATGTGTGTGTGATCCAGCATTTTTATACATACCAACATCTTTATGCGATTTTAGGCCTTTCTGTGGAAACAAGTCTCTCTGTGTGACCAAATATCCTTGGGTAATCCAGGACTTGAGTGATCAGGTAACTAGCATCTTTATGCACTCAAGCATTTCTATGCAACTCTAACAAACATGCAACACCATACAGACAGAAACATGTATCCTTATGCGATCCACAATAAAACATGCTTTGTTACTTGTTTTTATCCCACATGCATTCCAAACTCATGTATCTTATGCAACATGCGGACTGGTAAAAAGGAAGTTATCCTCTGTAGATGTGCGTTTCCTCAATTAAGAGACGTTAGCAATGTGTACCAGCAACTGTGCATCCCTCAGATGTGCATTTGGTTAGCCTGAAGCCGACACCAGGCTGAGGACCATATGGAGGTCTTACTAGCCACCTATAGGAAAACCTCTCTTTACACTCTAAGGAGAAGATAGAGGCTTTGGCCGAGTAGGCAGAGGGAAATTATATGCAGCATGAATCTCTGAAAAGACTGCAGGTGCAATCAGAACCTGTAGGGCTATTGATAGCTTCTCCTCGTTAGGCTGCAGCTCCTGTCTCCTGTCCTCTGACAGTGAACCTTCATCCCCAGCTCTTCTAATCCCTTTGTTTAAGGATTAAAGCAGGAAAAGGGACACACCCTGCTTTTTTTTTTTTGTTTTTTTTTTTTTTTTGTTTTTTTTTTTTTTTGCTTCTTGTGAGGATGCTGCGAACATAGCAGTTAACCTCTTGTAGAACAACAAATGTGATGCAAAAAACAAAACACATGCAGAGTGGCTGCAATGTTGGGGGAGGCTGCATTGATTGCCTGACAGGTCTGATGGCTCAATCTGTGAGCTGTCTCTACAGGGGAGAATAAGGGGCCACCAGGTTCAGGTGGCGATTCCTTTTTATATTCCTACCCCTGACCTTATTCAATGGGGAGACCAAAGTCCTAAGCTAAAAGCAGAGGAGCTTAACCCAGGTGCATCAACAGCTGAACATAGTCTGGCAGCAACAATGCCTGCTAATCTGCACAGCTAGATGCGGAGTAGGCGTCTTAGATGAATCTGTATCCAACTCACACAAGGCGCTTGCGTTTGTGTCCCCCTAGCTTTACAGAGCTCTGACATCTGGGCCTTTTTTAAGAGCCCTCTCTGCGACTGCACTGAGCCGGTGAGCACGTGCGACATGGTAGAGCCTGAAGCTGAGGAAGTGGGACGCACAATAGACCAGCTAACACTTAAGCTTCCGTCTTTGGAAAGCATGGTAAGCGAAAACATCAGGCATGTCTTTTACTGCCCATAGTAGTGGAAAAACAGATAAGACTTGCAGCTACTCATGGAAGACAATGCTTTGCATAGGATTAAGGGCATTTTTTTTTTTTTTTTTTTTTTATGTACCAGCCCCTTCAAGGGGGGATATATGGGTACTACAGCCATCCTGTCTGAACAGACATAGTGGCCCAGGCTACATGCCGGCTAGGGGAGGTATATGGGTGCCCTGAGCCATCCCGTCTCAAAAGACATTGTGGTTTACATTGCCCATGCATAAAAACATAATATAGGCGAGACCCATAGTCCCCTACAGAAGACCTACTGTCGAACCAAGTCCCGTAGGTCCCTCTCTTACCTTTCCACGCTGCAGGGTATTGCCAAGCAAGAGGCCCAATCTTCCCCCTTCACCGTGGGTATAGTCCTAGACCTTCAGGGACCGGGGTCCATGGCAGGAACACCACACCCCTGGACCTATATAGCACCCTGGCAGCAGAAAAAACATTTGGTCCTTAGAAGGCACAAAGTTCTGGAACCCAGGATCCAGCCCTCCGCAGAGAGGCATTATAGGCTAAACCTCGTTCTTCGTACCGAGGCCCGGGTACCGTCCACTTTGGCTATGAAGCACCTTGGACGGATCCGGATTTATGGAGGCTTTTTACATCCAGCATGGATCCCTCCAGTGGAGCTCCTAAGAGCACATGTTAACTCGTGACCAACACCTTAGACACTGATGAAAAAACTGAGGAACTCCCAGTAGGGGAGGGGTTATATAGGGAGGAAACTTCCTGTTTAATTGATTACACCAGTGTCCATCACCTGAAGGTAGACTCTATAACCCACATGTAATGGCTATGCAGCTCTGTGTCCCGTGATGTACGATAAAGAAATAAAAATAAAAAATCTGACAGGAGTCAAAACCTTTCCTTATTCTTTCCAAAATAAAAAGTTCTACTTTAAGCTAGGTAAACATGGATCAAAAATCAGCCGGTTCAACAGGGGCCTGTTGAATTCCAAGCTGTGTGCATCCCTACTGGTTTGACAGAAGTTGATTATTAAATTGACTTCTGTCAAACAGTCCTGTTTGAAAACTTTCTTAAGGCCCTTTTCATACAGGGAAGATCAGTAATCTCCCCTAATCTCCCCGATGGGGGATCGGATGAACACAGACCGTCTGTCCGTGTTCACCCGATCCGATCCACCAGACAGATGGAAGAGTAGGTTTTTCCTCCGTCACACTTTGGCGAATCGGAGTGGGTCGGATGTCAGCAGGCATGTCACCGATGACATCCGCGGCTCCATAGAGGAGCACGGAGCGCCCGTTCAGGTCCGCCAAATAAACTGGCAGGCGGACCTGAACGGGCCGCCCGTGTGAAAGAGCCCTTAGTCAGCGGCTTGCAGCCAATCAGCTGCAGTGATGATCAGTGTATTTTGACAGAAGACAATAAAAGGGCAGGGAGGTTTCCCCTATCTACCTCACTTGTGTGGATGGGGGAATCTGTTTTTTTTTTTTGTTCCACCCACCATGGAACAAAAGAAAACGAACCAGTGTTGCTGAGGAATTCTGAACTAAAGAGGAAATAAGAGGAGGAGTTTTAGGAGGCGGAATCAGAACAGAAATCACAGTTTGCAGGCAGCAAGGTTCCATGGGATATATAGTTCTTAGAATTTTAAAGTAAATAGTGGGGGGGAGAAGCTGCAAAGCATGCAGGGAATTCAGGAATGAGATGGTCAGATGACAGGCAGCTCACAGCACAAAACATTTTTTTAAGTAAGCTTATATTGGATTGGCAAACATAAATATTGTTTGTATTGCTATTACAATGCTGATGTTATAAAATGTGTAAAATGTGAAAATAGGTTTCTTTTAAATTTGTGTCCAGTGCTAAACTACACTTGGCCTGCTCCATACTTGATGACACTTTTCAGGCATAGACCAGTAAAAATAATACAGATATATTCATCCTCTCCCAGGAGTTGTCAGGAAAATGCAGGCAGAAGGCGGGTATGAGAAAGCTGCCCCAGGCCCCTACTTGAACATTACTGGTTTACATGCTAATGTAGACTACATATAATAGCATATAGTATATAAGTCATACTGTATTAGTTGAACATACATTGCTTCAGTAAATTGCTTTCTAACACACTGTGCCCCAAGACCATACAGAAGAAGCCAGAAAGTACTGAAAACATCTTCATCATAGTGATAAGTCTACATCTAGCAAACATAAGACCCCTTATAAAGATAATTTGGATCTGTGATCTGCACAATAGAATCCATTACAGAATGAGTTTTAATAGAGCTGGCCAATGTAAAAACAGAATTTTTGCGGTGAATGTTCCAATGCTCCAATGTTAGTTAATAGCTGAGATGTGCATAATACTGTTCATTTACTAAAAACTTTGAATGGTTAAATAATTTTCCCCCCAAAAAAATATAATGATGTTTCTGTTCTCATTGGAAATATTGTGTTTATTTCTTGTACTGGTGAAGGTAAATTTCCCCAGAAGACACACACCAATTAACTCAATGCACAATGAAAATAATTATGGCTGGACTCCCACTTTAATGTCTTGCTTACTTTTATTAAAAAAACGTCCTTGTGGATTGTCTCTGCTGGATTGTCCATAGGACTAAATATAGAATCCAGCATGGAGAAAGGTTATCTTTAGAGAAAACAGAGAACGCAAATAACGGTTACAATGTAATATGACATTTAGGGTTTTCTACATTTGCACGACAAAGATGTATACTGTTCTAGGTGTAAATTTGAAGCATAGATTTTGATCTTCCGGTTTTCCTAATGAGAAAACAACAGGACATATTTAATATTATAATGTGGAGCACAAAGTTCTTCATTATCTGACCTTTCAAACTAGCCTAGTATGTCAACAAAAATTTTAAATTGCCTGTAATAGATTACAGTATACTGATATTTTTGCACTAGGTTATTTAAAAAAAGAGTCTGTCCACCCAAGATCATAAATTGAGTTAGTTGCGCCCCCTGTCATCTTCATCTGAGTGGCCATTCTTTCTGGCACAGTAATATTACATTACAGTGAATACAGTAAAATAAATGAGTATTGTGTTTTTCACATGAGGAGAGTGGCACACCATGATTGGAGACATGTTGAACAGAGAGCTCCAAAGAAATACCTAGCCATGTGAATCCTCACAAGATATTAGAAACCAGCATGTAAAAAAATTAAAAAGCTGGCTGGATGGCCCAGGTTGAATGTGCACTGACAACATTAGCAAGGGAATCTACAAAAATTAAAGGAAATATATGTTTCTATAAACATGGTGATATTCCTTTCAGACATTGATATTATCTCAGTATTTACATGGTGATATCCTCATTTTGGAGATTTGTTTCCCAAACTTTTTTCTACTTTTCCCAAAAGAAAACAGAATGTGAGGAAAAGGGGATAGGACTGTTTCAAGGCCCCCTTTTCCTTATGGGATTCTTGGCAGGAGCAGTTTTCAGGTTCCCCTTTAGTTTAAAAAAGCGGGAAGGCTTAGGATTGGTTAGTTAGCTAGTTGCTAGGGTAAAATTCCTGAGCTTAGGATAAGTCATTGGGTCAATCAAGCAGGAAAGCTAGGGATTGGTTAAATTTGTCTGGTTACTGAGGAACAATTTGGGGTCTCCTGGGCATGGGATAGGTCAATTGGGGTCAGCTGACCCCATAGAACTTTCCAGAACCTTGAGGGGTCCCTATTAAATGGGTCAGTTCAGGAGGTCTGGGGCCAGTCGTTCTGAAGAGGATCATTCAGCGGCTATACTATGTGGAGAAGTCCACTTTGTAATTTTGGCAAAGGGGGACAGTTTTGGCATGGATTAATTTAAAGGCAGTTTATTGTCAGCTTGAGTCGTAGTGGCTGAGCTGGATGTATGTGAATATTTGGTGGAGTTATATATTTTAAATAGTTATGATGATGTTAGAAACCAATAGTATACGCCGCGGCCAAATTTTATCCAAAAAAAATAATAATAATATATATATATATTTTATGAAGTTCTTGTTATATGTATTTATTAAATAAATAAAATAATTTTATTTAAGGAATATGATTGTGTTTATTTTGGTATGTCCAGGCATCCTGCCTAAAATCCCATATTCTTTCAATATAAATAAAATATAATAAAAACAATCACACATGATGGGAGTAAAAATATGCAGCAGATTTAGTTGCTTGGAAGTCTTTAAAAGGACAGGCAATTATTGAATTTGTAGGTTTTCAGCTGGCAGCAGTAGCATTTCACGGTACTTGTGTAACTATGGCTGTCTGCCCCTTTAGGGCTTGGGCACTGCACAGCCCAGGCATTACGGCAGCACTGCAGGGTGCCTCTATTTCACACAATGGCCGAGGGGGGATGTTGATTGGCCCCAGTGGTAGCAGGACTAAGCCTCACCTCCTAGTGTAAGCAGGAGAGGGAAATGGCGTGCAGCCTGGGGGGAGAATGTGATTGGCCCTATTAATGGCCTTGGAACTTAGTCCTGCCTATGGGTGTCAGACAGTCTTCTGGGGAAGGCAGCTTTCCAAGTGGCAGAGAGGAAGGAATCCCTGCATAATTACAAGGGTGTGAGAGACAACTGATGGTGGACACAGAGGGTAAGGTGACCTGCCAGAAGCAACCGAGAAAGAAACCCTAGGTACTTGC